>NC_139023.1:71341686-71941686 GCF_964662115.1 Mustela nivalis | reverse complement strand
TGGTTTGATATGATGTCATTTTTTTGTTTGAATGATAGTTTGAGAGTCACGTCACTTAGAATGAGTCCAATTCCACCCATGATCTTCCTCCATCCTCCATATCTTCCAACATGTAAATCCAAGATGAAAATTTAAAAACAAAAATCACAAAATCCTTCAGGAATCTAGTCACTTAGGAGAGGATATTCTCATCCCAAATATTCAGGGAGGACTATCCAATTGAAAGAGAGAATGCATATCTGTTTGAGTGTGTAAGTGTGAGAGTGTGAATGTGTGTGTGTGTGTAAGAGAGAGACGGGGGAGAGAAAATTGGGAGGGAGAACAGTACGAAGAAACAGAAGTGTTTTTTATTAATAAAACTCTGCAAACACTGCATTACACCTGTGCAGAAATTATGGAGAGCAGTGTTATTTTGCTGAGCCAGCAAGATACTTGGTTAGCAAATCTCCTGACTACATAAGAACACATCATCAAATTATTTAACTTGTTAAGAACTTCAGAAAACAGCCTCTCTGCTAGGGAGGCATATTTCTGGGTTGTGAGCTCTTCTTCACTACTCTTGCTACAAGCTACTATTCTCACTCCTCTCTGATCTGGCAGAGATTTCTTCCTTCCACCCTCGGCTCCAACTCCCATTTTTTTTTTAAGATTTTATTTATTCATTTGACAGAGAGAGACACAGTGAGAGAGGGAACACAAGCAGGGGAAGTGGGAGAGGGAGAAGCAGGCTTCCCGCCAAGCAGGGAGCCCGATGTGGGGCTCGATCCCAGGACCCTGGAATCATGACCTGAGCCAAAGACGCTTAACGACTGAGCCACCCAGGTGCCCCTCCAACTCCCATTTTACTTACTTCTCTTTGTCCAAGAACCTGCATTATAGTCCTGCAATCTCATGTGTCCTTATGCAGACTGAATATATTCATTGGTTCCCTGCAATAATCCTCTTGTCTAGGCTCATATAATTTATGAAAAGAAATTTGAGAAAGTTTAAATGTGGTCTGCGCCATATTCGATTTAGTTCAATGAATATTTATTGAGGGCCACCTAGAATTGTGCTATTCAGTGTAAGGGATATAAAAGAAATATATAGCACAGCCCTTCGTGTCAAGGAGTTTGCAATATTCCTGGGAATAAACTTTGGATGCTGAAGTAATTACAGGATACAAGACAGCATAGAGCAACACAATTAAATTATGTAACCAAGCCCAAAATATAAGGTACAGACAACGTTATGTCTGGTCAGGGCAGTCAGGATGGAGCTATGGGGAATAGTTCACAAGGAGTTGGAAGTTGAGTTTGTCCTTGAGAGATGTATGGATTTGGCTGGGTGCAGCAGGGGAGAACAGCACTTCAGGCAGTGGGAAAACTATGAGTAAGACTGGAGAGCAGCGACAGCAGACATGATGTGTCCGAGGGAATGTGAAGAAGCTAGCCAAACAGAGAAGACGAATGGGGGTCTCGGAGTTGTGTTAGAGAAAGCTGGATGGGAAGGATATAACAAAACTATAGAAAGCCTTTAAGGGCTTTATATTGATTCTTTCATTGCCACCAGAGAACTCACTCATCGGCAGCTAGTGTGACATGTTGAGACTGTGAGCTACAGAGAAAAAGAGCACTGACTCTGCCTCGTATATGACCTTAGCAAAGTCATTTAACTGCTCGAGCTTCAGTTTCCACTACTGCAAAAATGAGCAAACCAATGCAAATAAGTTAAGGTTGTTGTGAAAAACAGAGATAATGTGCATAATGTACCTTGTGGGTATAAATAGACGGAGACTTTTATGAGTTTCATTCATTCTGTAACTATCTTTTGGATATCTACTCTATCAAATGCTATGTTCAGCACTAGGAAAATGAAAACAGAACACAGAGCTTATTCTCAAGACATGAACAGATACGGTTTAAAACAATGGAGAGAGCAGCTGCTTCAAGTTGAAGCTCATTACCACCGTTTACTAGGTGTATGAATTTGAGGAAACTATCAAATCAGTCTGAACCTTGGTTTCATCATCTGTACAATTGGTCTAACAGTCCTACCATATAGGTTAACTTGGGAATCAAATACAAATATGAAAAGAAACTAATACAATACCTAATGATTAGAAGCACTCAATAATTAATATTTGTATTACAGTGGAAAGACAGGCCTTAAAAAAAAAAAAACCTTAAAACAAGAAATAAATGACTGGAAGAAAGTTGAAAAAGTTTTCATAGATAACAAAGTCCTTGCATTGAAACCTACATAGTGAATAGGATTTGCTGAGGGGGGCATGTATTATGAGAAATTCCTGGAAGAAGAAACAGCATGCAAAAAGGTACAGAGACATTAAAGGACAAGCATCATCTAGGGCAGACACGTAATTCAGTATTGATAGGTCATAATTAGTTCAAGTCAGAGGGTCCAGGAGGTGAGAATGGCCAGAAAGACGGGGACCATATTATGAAGAGCCTAGAAAGCACAGGAAGAGGTTTAGAGCCCATCCAGTTGGCAATGGTCAGTCATTGTTTAATATTGAGCAGTAAAGTGACATGATCAACTCTGTTTACTGGAAAACTCTCTGTGGTATGGAGGAGGGGGGCGGGAAGAGCAGTAAGAAAGCTGTTGAGAAGGTCCAGATGGAACAAGGAGATGGAGAAGATGTGATGATTATTGGAGATATTCAGGAGTTGGTTCCAACAAATTTAGCTTTGATTGGATTTCAGAGGATGGTAAAGATGAGCAAAGAATCTAGGATGCTGTTTCTCCTTTTCTTGTTGGAAGATGATGCATTTCTTGAGAATAAGAATACAGATGAGAAGCAGGTTTTTAGTCAAGATGATATATCCTGTCTGGGACATGAATTTGAGGTGCCTGTGGAATATTCCAGTAGAGACTTGGACACATTGTTCTGGAACGGAGAATGAAGAACTGAGCTGGCTGCTTGACATAAACCTGAACGTTGCTGACACGTATGGATGAAGGTTCACTTTGAAAACAGACCTACCCAGGGAAGAGGTAGTTCTCAAGTCAGGCCATTCCCCCCTACTCTCAATAATTGAGTTGCTCAAGTAAACCCAAATCCTTGAGGGCAAAAAGATAAACCTTGGAACTAGAGTGTGCTACGGTATGCCCAAGGTCAAAGAAATCCGTTTTCTGGCATACCTTTCCTCTACATAGTATAAGTTTCATTTGTCGGAAAGCAATGAGAGGGAGCACATGAAGAGCAGCTCCTGGATACTGAGGGACTACATACAGAATGACAATTATGAACAACACTGTCTCTAGAAAAGCACTTCATTTACAAAGCAGATTTGACAGCTCAAGTTGCTTTTTTGGCGGAGCAATCCTGCCTGGCCCCCGTGCGACCTGGTGAGCTTCGATTACAGCTTTGATGCTAGCTCTACCACAGAGACCCCCTAAAAGGGGAGTGATAAATGAAGTCCTGTCAGGCTTCATTCCCTGGGTGGCCTTGAATCTCTGCCATTATCTGTTACCCTGCCAGTACTGACAGTGATGAACACGAGGCAGGCAGCTAACGACACCCCGATTCATTACCCAAAAAGAAGGGAGAGCAGAAATAAAGGGAAGGTGACTGCCATGTCGGAGCCTTGCGCACGTCAGTGCCATCTTCCTCCTGCAGGTCTGAATGGTGAAGAAATGATGGAGCCCATTTGTCTCAAACAAGGGCTCTAATGATACTCAGAACAGAACAAGGCACAACAAAGCTTGCCGAGGAAACCGTCCACTGGCCTCTTCATGGTAAAGCTCTCCACAAGCCGAACAAACAGAAGAAAATATTGACAGGGCCTGATTTTTCTTTCCCCACTCTTACTCTAGAAAAACTTGAAAAAAATCAAAGATGCATAAAATCATCAATCTATACCGCTTGCGCATGCCACATTGTTATTCATTCCAAGAGAATACACAGTTTCTCTCTGTAAGATTGTATTACATCTGTGACCCTTCAAACTCAAACACTTTGGGCAGGCCCGACCCTTGCTTCCCATAATAGACATTTATAGTTCAAGTGGTATCTGGTTCCTCTCTAACCCATATTTCATCGAGAGTTTTGTTTCAACTGGTTTTTTTCCTGACCTCATAGAAAATGAAGGATTTTACTTCATTGGCTTCTTTTCTTATTAATGGGGCTTCCTGTGCTACCTGAAGACATTGTGCATATTCAGAATAAATACATCTTGAATCTAATTCTCAAAAGAGACAAGATTTTCTAAATTAATCCAATCTATCTCAATCCAGGATGTTAATCAAAGCATGGTTCTGTGAGACATTAAGAGGAAGTCTCAAAAAAGAGGGAAAGTAGTTTCATGGTCAAAGAGATTTGAAAAACTCTGGGTTTATTCCTTCCTAAGGAATTTTTTCCTACAGGACGTTTTCACACTCCTTAATATACGAATGTACGTTTTGATTCCCCTACAGCAAATATAATAGGTAGTATTTTTCAAACTGTTTTCTCCAACTCAGAATTTTTTTTCAGTATATTTTTATGAGATATATATCTAGGTAGTGTTAAACAGAACCACACTTAGGAAGCTGTTGGTCTAGATTTGGCCACAAACCCTATCTTCTTACTCATTTATCCCATCAACAAAATGAAATTATTTTGATTCAAGCTGTGTTCTAAATATTTGGCAAAATGGGACAGCCTGAGGCTGTAATACATGCTAAAGAAGACGGGGCTCCAGCCCCTAAGGAATGACTATATCTCACCCTCTATCTTGCTCTCATATATTCTGCCCTTCATCCTTGTTTTTCCCTGTCTAAAAGAAAGAAGTGTCAGCTAAAGAAGATGCTGAAGCAGAGAGAGAAGCAATGATGCAATGATCTTAAATTTGGGACAAAGACCATGGGGCTGATTAATACATGGATTTTGTCCTTGCTCTTTGCTAAAGATCAGATTGTCCTTCTTTAAAAAAAAGTAGCATAGGGACGCCTGGATGGTTCAGTTGTTCGGCGTCTGCCTTCGGCTCAGGTCATGATCTCAGGGTCCTGGGATTGAGCCCCACATCGGGCTCCCCGCTCAGCAGGAAGCCTGTTTCTCCCTCTCCCACTTCCCCTGCTTGTGTTCCCTCTCTTTCACTGCTGTCTCTGTCTCTGTCAAATAAATAAATAAATAATCTTTTTAAAAAACAAATAAATAAATAAAGTAGCATAAGACATTACCATTTCTTTTGGAGAGCATTCCAGGTTTTTTTTTTATTTTCTTATTGTAAATATGAATGAAAGTAGTCAAAGCTTCAGGATACCTAAAAACTACAGCTTAAGTTAAAAAACAAAAAAAGTGCCAAATCCCAACAGTAAGCACAAAAGGATAACTCACTTCAGTATTATAAGACATCTTATATGTTTCTTGTTAAGCACCATATGTCTATTCTTTATATAAGACACACATACATTAGCAGCATTTCTCATGTTGGTTATTTGGTTTCTGCTAATAAAGGAAGCCACTAGTTATGCTCAAAATTACTTAGCTGAGGAGATCTGAAATCTGGGCTTTGGCACAAACAAAATTTAAAAAGAGATATGAACTAGCCAGCTTTATTTATGAGTGTCTGTTAATTAAGCTGTGGATCAAAGACAAAAATAAAAACAAACCGGAATTTTTATTATTCAAAGAATTTTAAACTAATATCAAAGCAGTGGGTAAGTGGCAAACTTGTAATGACTAGAAATAGACTATATAGCCTCTGTGATCTTTTTCATCTTTAAAAAGCAATCAGGATTCGGGTGGAGAGAACCGATCATCCAAGAACTAAAGTAATATCTGGAAGAGATGAAACTATCATTATAAATTAGAAGTATCCCATCATTCATTTTTCTGCTATCTCCTCTTCAGGAGAAAGTAGACTCTCTGAAAAAGCTTACTGCCTTCTTTCTTCATGTGCTCCAGGAAGTCAAAAGCCAATTATGATGTTTCCTAAATAATAGACAAAAAAAGACATTTTCATTTTTTTTCCTTGTTTTCAATGGCAGGTTATTTGGATCCAGACCTCACAGAGTTTACCAGTGATAGGATGAATATAATTCTGCGGGTTTTGAACAGAATGAGGTTTATCTTTCCATCATATCCATGCAAAATTCTTTCTCTCCAATTTCCTACAGCCGACTGTGTGCCTTCTACTTTTCCTGCAAAGGCATTTATTTCTGTCTGGCCAATCTGAATTGTTCCGTTGCCTTGCTCCCTACTGGTGACAAATATACTCCTTCGTTTCTAAGTTCTCTGAGAGCTAGAGGATTGATAGGCATGAAGGAAGAACTGGGATCACCAATGCAAGGAAGGAATTCATCTTATTAGCCTCTGATTTGAGTTAATCACCAGGGAGATAATATTTTAAACTGCAAAAGATTTCTTGGAAGTTTCCAGAATTTCTCCAGAGACACGGATCAATAGACCAGAATAATCAAGAAAAGGGAGTAAGTTTTGCCAAATGCCAGTCACTTGGTAAGGTGCTTTACTTGAGTAAGCAAAAGACTTTTAATGGGATTATTCCAACCCAGTTGAAAGAAGGAGCAAATCAGCCCTCCAGGGAAGTGCCTCCAAACCATAGCTAAAGATAAAAGAAAGGATGACATTTTACTTTCCATCTCCAACCCTCAACCCAGGGATGTAGGTGGCACTTATTTGTTATATTACTCAGTTGATAAATAGCTTTCCCATCACACTGAGCAATCAGTGCCCTGTCCACTCAAAATAATGCATGATAATATGGAGGTCCAGGGCCCCATAATTTTGCAGAAGACTCCTCTCTGCTCTTTCAGATAGAATAACTGAAAATGAAGTCTGCCTGATTGCTATGAGGGCTCCCTGTCTTCTTCGATGTTTAAATATTAACCTCCAGAGCTCAGAGCTGAACTCCCATCAGCAAAGCAGAGTTATCTGCCCTGTGACCCTGACCAAGACATAAAAATTCAAAATTTTTTAAAGCAAAGCCTAAATTTTAAAAACATTGGAGGAATCACACGTGGTAAGGCACAAGTAACGAGTAAACCTCTTGCCCCCAAAAACATTTCAAAAACTTCTGTCTTCAATTTGATACGCTCTTCTCATTTTCTTAACACCTCTCTCTCTGCTCCCTCTCTTTTTCTGTTCCTCTTGATTCCTCTCAATACACCTCTAGGTGCCTTTCTTCCCTGGTTATGGTCGCCGCTGTAGCAACCACGGGTGCTCAAACTTGACTTCCCTGGCAGGGGGCTACGGAGGCTGCCCAGGAGAAAGGAAACAATAAGAAAGTATAAAAATCTGAGCAGGAACAAAGCATTTCTTTCACTTGAAGTCCAAAGTATTTTCCTTAGCCCGTGCTGCACGCGCTGTATTGTTAACTTCTATCAAAGGGATTCATATCTCAGGAATCACGGGAAAGTTTCAAACATGACTGATGGCTGGTCAAAAGAACATCCACGGCGTGATAAGCTGCAGAGAGGGAATGTGCTGAGCCGGTTAAGGATTGCCTGGCTGTGCCTTTCAAATTCCTTTCATCACAATCGGTGACTGTAAGCACTGCAGGGTGAGAACAAGCCAGGACTTTGTGGAATATTCTTAACTGCTGATATGTAATCCATACAGTCAGTGGTAGCAGCCCGAGGATAAAAGATTTAAAGAAATGGAGACACAAGGACTGATTTTTTTTGAAAGGCAACTTGGAAGGGGAAAAAAAGAGTGAGAACAGTAAGATTTATGTTAACCCATTGGGAGTGCTCTGGAAATCTCTTTGATGAAGGATTGAGATTGCTTTGAAGCAGACTTTATTGAAGCAAAAAGTAAGTGTGGTGCCCAGGGACTCGGGTTGACTGGGTCACTTATCAGTCTTCCTGACTTTGAGTTTCCTTTTTCTTGCAAATTCTGCATGCAACCGAACTCCTAAATGCTGCTCTACAAAAATATTCCCCTTCTGAAAAGGAGGCTTAGGAGGCTTTTATTGAGCCTCAGTAATTAGTAGAAACTCAACTAGTTAAAAAAAAAAAAAATGGTGGGAGGGACAAGAATCAAGAAAAGAGAATACAGCCAATACACGCACAAACACATCGCAATACAACATTTAAAAGGCTGCTACAAAATCTTGACCATTATGCATTAACTTTTTTTACTACGAGTTCAGATTTCAAATACAATACTACCGGAGAGTTGTGACCAACTCAGTAAATATCATGGGGAAGGAAAGTAGTTAACAGTTTCCATTAACGGGTAACAGTGGCTGGGCTACTATGACTTCAGGAGCCAGAAGTAAAACGGTCTTGGCTAGAAAGAAGACAACACCAAGTAGAGATTTAAACCATCAAAGAATCTGCCTGGAACTAAGCATATAAAAGCTTCCCTTAAACAAGTGGGACTACCAGTTCGGGGATCATGGGAGAAATCCTTAGCAGAAAAAGATTTAAAAAAAAAAAAAAATCAAGGAGAAAAAGAAACAAGTACTAATGAGTGAAATAATAACTAGAAAAGAGGGGCACCTGGGTGGCTTAATGGGTTAGGCCTCTGCCTTGGCTCAGGTCATGATCTCAGGGTCCTGGGATTCAGCCCCACATCGGGCTCCTGCTCAGCAGGGATCCTGCTTCCCCCTCTCTCTCTGCCTGCCTCTCTGCCTACCTGTAATCTCTCTCTCTCTCTATCAAATAAATAAAAATAAAATCTTTTTAAAAAAATAACTAGAAAAGGACACAATGCTGTTGATCAAAGAAAAGCTGAAAACTTTGGACTCTCCTTTCTGGCACAAGCTGTTGGTTATGGCTATTCTTAGGATGCTATTATAATCATTCTTTTCTATGCTTGTCAGCTGTGACCATAAAGTAAGGAGGCTGACTTAAAAACAAAAACAAAACAAACAAACAAAACAACAAAACACAGCTTATCCATTCAAATTTTTCAAAGAGATCAATACTGGTGTTAGATTTTAAAGTTCCAGATATCAGACAACTACTGTTCAGGTGACTAATGTTTTGCCTCTGTAGAGGCAAAACAGTTTCCAAAGGAAAGTCCTAGAAATGGTTTGAGCTATCCAACAGCAGTGGTCATGATGCCGCTAGAGTTAGTTGCATCCGAGAAAACTCTTCAGAAGAAAAATACTAATTTGGGGATACAGGTTCAAGATGAGTAGTACAGGAATCAGACATTGGTCACAAGACGAAGTTACAGGATTGTTGCAGCAAGGAGGGACTGATCCTTCTCTGCACTCCTTTTGACAGATACTAAGATATAAAGCAATCTGGTTACACTGACAAATGAAGAAACCACTCTAGAAAATATGAAAGCAAGTGCAGCAGAGACTCCACCTATTAGATCATCATAGCTCCTGGAACAAAATGAAATCATTATGCTGCCATTTGCCCTGATGAAGAAATACAAACACAGTGTATTCTCAAATGTTTAGCATACTGATCTATTCCACAGAGAGTCACAAACCCAATATTAATGGCCAAGGTGATTCCTAGGGAAATCAATAATACCACTATGTGGCAAATGCTCAAACCAACTATCTCCTCTTAGATTTTCCACAAGAGAACAAGAAAATTTTAAGACACAAAAACTTCAATACCTTAAATGAATAACTATCTACAAACAACTCATCCTTTATACAAGGAAATGGTCCAGGGGGTCATAACAGTAAATGGTATGTCTCCTCTGTAGGAGAAGACCAAACAGCACCATGTCACCAAAACTCAGAGGGTATCAAAATGGCAAATACTATGTTGTTTTGTAACATCTGGGCCAGTTTTCTGTGTTTTATTACAATGCCCACCATTGTTGGAGTTCCTTTGGGATGGTCAACACCAATGCCTCAGTTTTATGGCATTCTTATTTGGTCTATGGGAAAATAAATGTAGTGAACACATAAACTTTGGGAAAGGTTTTTTCCCTACTATTTGCCAGCTTCTATAAAATCGATTAGTTACCTGAAGCTTTTCCCCAAACATGAGGAAATTGACTAAGTAATCAAATATTGAATTTTGGTACTCAGAAGAAACCCAAAATCCAATACAACAGGCTGACATATTGGTGAATGTGATGAGCTCTAATGTGGCATCACTTCTAAGGGCCTGAGAGATGAGCAGGGCCCAAGCAGGGGAAGTTCTTGAGGCCACTGCAGGGACCAGTGCCAGAAAATTATCACAGGTGATTTCAGAGTTGAGGATAAGTCATCATAGTCCCAGGAAAGCACTAAAAAGCAAATTGAGGAGGGAATGGTATCGTTACCATAACTGGCAATTTCTCTGATAAACCAAGTTGATGTTTTCTGTTCAGCATAAATTGGTATGTTAATGGAGAAAGAACAGAACAAAATGACATTTATTGAACCTCTATCATGCGCCAGAGACTTGACATGTCAACAATGCAGTGTGAGAAGAGTCATCACCTACATTGGTTCACATGAATCAGTTGAAGCCTCTGAAGTGAAGTGATTTATCCACCATCACAGAGCTTGCAAATGGTGGATGCAAGATTCAAACCCCGTCTCTGTGGTATCTAAAGCTGGGTACTTCTCACATCCCCAGGGCAAGCTCTAGTGAAGTCTCACAAGGTGTCTTACAGTTGGTTCCTGTTTTCAGGCAAGCGGTATTAGAAAAATCCAATTTTACAGAAGACCTTAGTTGGGGGGGTGGGGAGGAAGCCTCTCTTTTAAAAATAATTGATCATTCAGTTCCATTAATAAGGAACTCACCTAGAACATCTTAATAAATGGAAACGATTTGTCTCTTGCCTAAGTATGAATATTTGTATAAGCATGGGGTCTTTTTTTCTGACACCTAACAAGTCTCCTCCCCCATCTAGTTCCTCACCCTGTCCCGCACCAGCACTGCTACCAGCAACTCCCAGAAGTAACAGGCATTTACTGAAGGCTGGGTCTCAGGGGAGCCACCTCGAGGGATATTTAACAGGTGGTAACAACTGAGGAGCATGAACTCAGTAATGACAGGACAGGGTATATCTCCTCCTCTTCAAGCTCCCCTCTGCGCTGGTTGTTCTGACTCACCTTCCCCAGCCTCCCACTAAGAAGCTGTATGGCATCCATTTTCCAGTGTCAGGCACTCATTAAATAAAACATAAACACTATACTCTATGGGGCCCCAAACAAAACTGTAATTCGAACAGCACTTAAAGGCCCTTGGTCGCCATTCTGTTACTCCCATCACCAGCTTGGTTCAGAAGCCTCATAACTTGTCCTCTCCACAAGTGAGTTGGCTACAAAGCAAGTTGTTTAGAGTAGCAGATAACAACCTCCCTTGAAAGAAACTAGTGAGGCATTTTAGAAAATAGGGTCTGTAGCAAATATGGTCACAAGCCTCACACAGCAACCTCTCAGGACTCGTTTCCTTCAGCATCACCCTCATGATGCTGCTCCTGGTCTAAACGAGGGAGAACAGTGCTCCCACACCCCCTCAGGGCTGTGACGCCCCAGTATTTTCTCTGCATCCGATGCAGGGAAAATTGAACAGATGACAGTACCAAAGGACTTTCTCCTGGTTAATAGAGAGAATTTGAGATCACCTGGAGAGGTTCAGTCTGTTGCAAAGACTCTTTGGGCCGTAATGAGACTTGAGAGATTGATCTGCCTTCGGGCAAGGCCTCACCTAAACTACCCCAGATGAGACTCTAGCCTATTTTAAAGACCTCCTTAGAACGGAGAGTCTTAATTCTTCCTTCTGTGCAGGAATAGGGAGGGAAATGGGAAGACAATTCATTTACATCTCAAATCAGCATATATTTCAGTCAGCATAATTGGCCAAACAAAACTGAATTCCATGATATAAGGTAAGTCATTCTTAGATCATACGTAATGAAAGTGCCTTCCTACCTACTGCCTATTGATAGGATCTGAAATCCTACCAAATCATTTCCTTGATCAAAATTCCTCTATGACTCTCTGTAATCCAAGGACTCTTATGCAAAGGAGTCTGAAGAGAGAATCCTTCTTCTCATACGCCAGGCATGTTTTCACTTAGGGCTTTGCACTTATTGTCCCAGATAGCTTATGGCTCGTGCCCTCGCTTCCTTCAAGTCTATATGCAAATGTCACTTTTTCATTTAGACCTTCCATTACTACCCCTTTTAAAATTGCGATTCCTCAACACACACACACATACACACACCCTCACAGACATACATACACACACGTACTCCTCTCACACTTTTCTCTATAACCTTATCACCCTCAAACTTACTACTTATCACCCTCAAACTTACTACATAAGTTACCTTTTTTAAATTGTCTATCTTCCCCTATCAGAATAGAAGCCCCATCGGGACGCCTGGGTGGCTCAATTGGTTAAGCGGCTGCCTTCGGCTCAGGTCATGATCCCAGCGTCCTGGGATCAAGTCCTACATCGGGCTCCTTGCTTGGCAGGGAGCCTGCTTCTCCCTCTGCCTCTGCCTGCCACTCTGTCTGCCTGTACTTGCTCTTGCTTCTCTCTCTATGACAAATAAATAAAAATAAAATCTTTAAAAAAAAAAAAAAAGAATAGAAGCCCCATGAGGGAAAATATTTTGGTCCATTTCGCTCACTGTTTTATATCTCTAGTTATTAAAACAGAGCCTAGTGTATCATAGATACTCATTACATGATTGGTAAGAGAACTAAATGAACATACAGCTTCCTGAGAGATTTAGAGTCTTGTATAAGCTTAGGGATCATTACTTTTTTCAAATAGGACATGGACTAATGATATGCCATGGCTATTCCTAGTTAGGATCTTAATTCTAGTTCTCTTTAAGGGTCTGTAATGGGAGAGCTCAGCTGTGATCCCCAGTTCCTTGGCACTCCTCTGAGATGTCCTTCCCCTTGGTCCTCAACCCCTGCCACAACCAAGACAGCTCTTCTATTATCTGTCTTATGGACTGGGGATTTCTGTCAGATATAGTGGGAATTAGACTGTCCCATTGCTAAAAACATAGAAAAACTATAGCCTGGACCATGAGACAAAAAAGCATGAAAGAACACTAGATAGAGTGTCACAGAAACAAAAGCTTCATTCCTTCAATGAGTATTCGTAGAGCATCCATTGTGTTCCCAGGTTAGTGCTGGACACTGGGAATACAGAGATGAGCAGGACATAGTCAGACTCCCATTTAACCAAGTTCACACAACAAATCATTCTAATACCCTTGGAATTTTTGGAAAATCCAAGGAAAATTGAGGAAAGATGCTGGGGATGTCTCCTGCCAGAGGCATTTGTTGAACCTTGAGGATGAAGCATAAGAAGGAGAAGCATAGGAATACTGACCTTCACTTGTGACTTTAAAAAAGACCTTACCCTGTTTAGGATTCAGTTTCCTCAAGTGTAAAGAAAAAGAGATTGAAAATTAGCTGATACGTAATATCCCTCCCAAATATAAAAAATGTATGGATCTAGGTTTTCCTACCTGCCCTATAACCAGAAAGCAGAAATCATTAGTTTCAACTAGTATTGCTGAATATAGAACATTTTGGCCAATTCGTTTGATCATTAATAATTTATTTGGCACAGCCTGATGATCAGTAAGTCCCAAGGAGTCTTTTAAATTAATTGGTGTTTTCTTCCATATGTGAGAGACTTTAATTGCATTACCCAATTTCAATTTCAACAATTCGACTATACTATGCTAAATGCCACATATGAAGTAACCTTAAAACAAGATATAGAATCACAAACTTCATTGTTCACCATTAGCATCAAGTTTGTTTTTACATTTGAAATATTCTCCCACATTTAACATATTGAGCAAGGAAGCAGAGCTCTCTAAATCTGTTAAATTTGGAACTAGGAAAAATTTCAAGACATTTTACTCCTCCCTGCTTTCAAATCATAACTAACATATCAGCCAGGAATTTGTTCACTCTCATCAACTACCAAACTGTCGAAAGTTAACAGGTTAGCATGACGATAATGAGTGGGATTCTGAAGTATATGTGCTTGGAGAATGTCTGTGTTGAGCTTTTGATGTATATAAATCCCATTACTCTTATGGTACCCAAGAACTTGGTCCCTACCTGGTAATCAAAGAAAATGACAGCATCAAAGGAATCAAGTTAATAGAAATATTTCTAAACACAAATATTAATCTTACAAGAAGCAAGAAGAAAGGGAGATAGGAAAGGAGATATTCTTAAATTATGAAATGTATATTGAATTTACTTTACAGTTCTGACACCAACTGGCTATGTGACTGGATAAAGGGTTTAAGTGTTTTGACACTATTTCTTCATTTATCAAATGAGGGTAATAATACCTATCAGAGTGGAGACAATGCTCCATTCAATTAATCAACTGCTGAGTGGCTAAACAAAATGTGGTATATCCATACAATGGAATATTATTTGGCATTAATAAATAATAGAATACCAATACATCCTATGATATGGATTAAGCCTTTCAGGGATGAACCCTGAAAACATACTAAATGAAAGAAGCCAGTCACAAAAGACAACATACTGAATGGTTCCATTTGTATGAAATGTCCAGAAAAGGCAAATATATAGTGGCAGAAAGTAGATGAATGGTAGTCTAGAGCTAAGGGTGGAGGGATGGTGAAGTGACTGCCACAGGGTGTGGAGATTCTTGGAGGGATGATGAAAACATTCTAAAATTGATCGTGTTGAAGTTTCATGCTCCTTCAATATGCTAAAAGCTGCTTAAATGAATACTTTAAATAAGTGAATTATATGCTGGTTGAAACATAGCTCAATAAAGATGAGATTTTAAAAAATAATACCTTTCAGGTTTATTGTGAGGAATAAACAATATGACACATATGAAAGATCTGCATTAATTAGGAACATCCAATATACTACTAACCATACATTAAATTTTCCTTGAAAAAGATGCTTTTAATGCTACCCTGTCTATCCAATGATATCTACAACAAGCCCAAAACTATCAATATAGCAACAAGATCCACCAAATGCTCTTAACATTAGCACATGTAGTCCCTTGTGAGGGCTGGCCCTTGGTACAGTGGTGTGGCAAAAGGAGTCTGTCCATCTCACTAAGATTCCGTATTCCATCTCCATTGCTGAAAACCTGGGCAGCTGTCACTATAGGTCTTCTCAAACTTCTAATTGTCCCACTATTTGATATCTTACACTGAACAAATGCCAATAAACCTGATAAGGATAAACGTGCTAGAAGGTGTTTGGATATTAAAAATCTACTATAAAAACAGAGGGTACCAGGTGTACACAAAGCAGGAAAGTTGGAGAGAAATTTTACTCATGTGATATAACCATGTTGATTCTAATTCTGAAACCATTTTCCCTTGCAATTGGAGTACATCTTGGTGAACACAGCTTTCTCTTGTTTCATTTAACAACTGCTGTTAAAATTTTAGTGACAGAATGAGAAAGCCATTTAATGGAGATTGCCAAATGTCTGATTAGATGATGGTGGAAATCAAAGGAGGGGAATCCAACTGCTACATATAATAAGCTCAAGCATAAAATCATTGATATAAAAAGAAAATGGCACCTTTGCTTTTTTTCAAATGGGGAACATGTATTAGATATTTTCTGTGATTTTTCCATTAAGTCCATTAAGTCTAGTTACTGATTAACTGAGTTTCAATTATACATTGATTTTCACATCTGACCAAACTAAAAACCAGAATTACTGCAAACTCATTGCAACGAAAGGGGGGAAAAAATTAAACATGTCTTTCTAAAACTAAAAAAATAAAAAAGAAAAGAAAACATAAATTTGCTTACCTAAAAATTTTAAACTACTTTTAAACAAAAGATACTTAAATAAAAATCAAAAACAAAAACCAGACTGTGAAAGATATTTAAGACAAATACAAAAGACAGAATGTTTGTATCCAGAATACAGGAAGAACTTCTACAAATTAATAAGAAAAAGACAATCTAGTAGAAAAATAAACAAAGAATATAAATAAGCAACTTATTGAAAAGGAAATGCAAATGAACAAGAAACATATGACAATGGCGTCATTTTCACTAATAGCCAGGGAACTGCAAGTCAAATCACTAGTGATATTTTGCACCAATCAGTTAGGAAGAAGTGTTAACATTTGAAAATACAATTCATTGGCAAGGTTTTATAGAGAGAGGCAGATTCACTAGCATTGACTGTGTAAGTTAGGACATTCACTTTGTACCACCTGTTAAAACTAAAACCATACATACCACTGACCCAGCTTTTATACTTCTAGGTATCATTTTTTAAATAAATAAAAATAAAATTTTTAAACCGAGGTGGGGAGGAATAAGATGGCAGAGGAGTAGAAGACCTAAATTTCATCTGGTCCCAGGAGTTCAGCTACATAGTTAACAAACCATTCTGAACACCTACAAACTCAACAGAAGACTGAAGAGAAGAATACCAGCAATTCTGTGAACAGAAAATCAACCACTTTCTGGAAGGTAGGATAGGCAGAGAAGTGAATCTGAAGCAATGAGAAGATAGACCACGGTGGGGAGGGGCCAGCTCCCACCAAGAGGTAGAGCAGTAGAGCACAAAATCAGAACTTTTAGAAGTTGGCTCCCATGAGGGACATCACTCCAGAGGCTCAGCGGGGGGTGGAGCCCTTGTGGGGACAGTGTGGTCTCAGGACCCACAGGGTCACAGAAAAACCAGGGGTACCTGAGTGCAGCAGAGCCCCCAGGTATCAGAGCAGGAAAGGCTACAGAAAGCTACAGAGACGGAGCTGAGGAGTGCACTTTCAGCTCCGGGTGACCATAAACCACGATCCGAGGCACAGTTGGACTACTACTTTCTGAAGAAGGACCCCACAAGTGGCAAATCTGGGGAGACACCCCTCCTTCCTCCTCTAAGAGGAGTGGCATGAGAGCCCACAGCAGGAATCTGCAGAGTTTGGCGACTCTAAATGGTGCTGTGCACCAGAGATATAAATGCTCAGTCATGGGCTGTGTGAGCTCAGAGTGTGGCCTGAGATCAGGGAGACAGGTGGGACTGACTGCTTTTCTCTGAGGGTGCACTAGGAATTGGGAACTCTGAGCTCTCAGCTCCTACTAAGCCAGAGATAGGGAGGCTGCCATTTTCATTCCTGTCCTCCAAAGCTGTACAGAAAACATTCAGGGAAAAAAGCTACTGAGAGGGAACATGAGCAGATTACTTAGCCTGGCCCCTAGCAAGGGCGGTGTAATTCTGCCTCAGACAGATATTTGGGAATCACTGCAACAGGCTCCTCCCTCAAAAGATCAAGAGGGACGCCTTGGTAGTTCAGTGGGTAAGGCATCTGCTTTCGGCTCAGGTCATGATCTCAGGATCCTGGGATAGAGCCTCATGTTGGGCTCTATGCTCAGTGGGAAGCCTGCATTTCCTTCTCTCTCTCTGCCTGCCTCTCTGCCTGTTTGTGATCTCTCTCTCTCTGTCAAGTGGATAAATAAAATCTTTAAAAAAGAATGTTTAAAAAAAATTTTTTAATTAAAAAAAAGAAGATCAGCATGAACATCCAGCCAAGACCAAGTTCACCAATCAATGAGAACTGTGGAACTCCAGAACTAGGGGAAAGCAACACATAGAATTCATGGCTTTTTCCCCATGATCCTTTAGTCTTTCAAAGTTAAATTTTTTTAGTTTTCATTATTTTTGTTTTTTTTCTATTTTTTTGTTAATTTTTCCTCTTCCCTGTTTTAATTAACATCTTATGGCATCAATACATCTTTTTAAATCTTTCTTAATTTTCATTTTTATAGTCATATTCTATCCCTTCACTGTATTTAACCTTTTGTTTGTTTGTTTTTTAAATATTTTATTTATTTATTTGACACACAGAGATCACAAGTAGGCAGAGGCAGGCAGAGGTGGGGTGGCGGGGAGCAGACTCTTCGCTGAGCAGAGAGCCCAATGCAGGGCTCTATCCCACGACCCTGAGATCATGACATGAGCTGAAGGCAGAGGCTTAACCCACTGAGCCACCTAGGCACCCCTTAACCTTATTTTTTGTATACATACAAATTTTTCTTTCCTTAAAATTTAGGGATACAGGGGATGCCCAGGTGGCTAAGTTGGTTAAGCAGCTGCCTTCAGCTTGGGTCATGATTCCAGGGTCCTGGGATCGAGCCCCACATCAGGCTCCCTGCTCAGCAGAGAGCCTGCTTCTCTCTCTCCCCCTCTCCGACGCTCTGCTTACTTGTGCTCTCTCTCTAACTCTGTCAAATAAATACAATATTTAAAAAAAAAAATTTAGGGATACAGTTTCTTTTGTATATACCCTAAATCTAACGTATGACTTTCTTATGGTCTCCAGCCTGATCACATTTTCTACTTTTTTTTTCTTTCTTTTTTCAACCAAATTCTTATCAATTCCTCTTTTAAAATCATCTTTAATTTTCATCTTTACAGTCATATTCCATCCCTTCATCATGTTTACCCTTACTTTTGTGTATATATAATTTCTCTTTCTTCAAAATATTGGGAGGCAGTTTCTTTTAACAGACCAAAATACACCCAAAATCAAGTGTGTGGCTCTGTTCTATTCACTAGACTCATCTTTTTTTTTTTTTTCCTTTCTTCTCCTCCCAGTTTCAAGTCTCTTTTGATTTGGTTAGCATATATTTTTCTGGGGTCATTGTTACCCTTTTAGCATTTTGTTCTCTAATTCATCTATTCTACTCTGGACAAAATGACAAGGCAGAAAATCTCACCTCAAAAAAAAAAAAAAAAAAAAAAAAAAAGAACAAGAGGCAGTACCAACTGCTAAGGACCTAATAAATATAGACATTAGAAAGATGTCAGAACTAGAGTTCAGAATGACGGATGTAAAGATGCTAGCTGGGCTTGAAAAAAGCATAGAAGATACTAGAGAATCCCTTTCTAGATAAATAAAAGAACTAAAATCTAACCAAGTTGAAATCAAAAAAGCTATTAATGAGATGCAATCAAAAATGGAGGCTCTTACTGCCTGGATAAATGAGGCAGAAGAAAGAATTAGTGATATAGAAGACCAATGGTGGACAGTAAAGAAGCTGAGAAAAAGAAAGATAAATAACTACTAGATCATGAGGGGAGAAGTCAAGAGATAAGTGATTCTATAAGATGAAACAATATCAAAATAATTGGGATCCCAGAACAGCAGAAGGTATTGGAGCAAATTATAGCAGAGAACTTCCATAACCTGGGGAAGGAAACAGGCATCAAAATCCAGGAGACAGGGGCACCTGGGTGGCTCAGTGGGTTGAAGCCTCTGCCTTCAGCTCGGGTCATGATCCCGGGGTCCTGGGATCGAGCCCCACATCGGGCTCTCTGCTCAGCAGGGAGCCTGCTTCCTCCTCTCTCTCTTCCTGCCTCTCTGCCTACTTGTGATCTCTCTCTGTCAAATAAATAAATAAAATATTTTAAAAAAATCCAGGAGACACAGAGAATACCCCTCAAAAGCAATAAAAATAGGTTGACACCCTGTCATCTAATAGTAAAACTTACAAGTTTCAGAGACAAAGAGAAAACTCTTAAAGCAGCTCGAGACAAGAGTCTGTAACATACAATGGTAGAAATATTAGACTGCAACAGACCTAACCACAGAGACCTGGCTGACCAGAAAGGACTGGCATGATATATTCAGAGCACTAAATGAGAAAAATATGCAGCCAACAACATTATACCCAGGTAGGCTGTCGTTAAAAATAGAAGCAGAAATAAAAAGCTTCCAGGAAAAACAAAAACTAAAAGAATTTGTAAACACCAAACCAGCCCTACAGCAAATACTGAAAGGGGTCCTCCAAGCAAAGAGGGAGCTAAAAGTAACAGACCAGAAAGGAACAAAGACAAGATAGAGTAACAGTCACTTTACAGGCAATACAATGACACTAAATTCATATATTTTAATAGTTACCCTGAATGTAAATAGGCTAAATGCCCCCAATCAAAAGACACAGTGTATCAGAATGGATTAAAAAAACAAGATCCATCAATATGCTTTCTGCAAGAAACTCATTTTAGACCCAAAGACACCTCCCAATAGAGAATGAGGGGGTGGAAAACAATTTGCCATGCTAATGGACATCAAAAGAAACCTGGGGTGGCAGTCCATATATCAGATAAATTAGATTTTAAGGCAAAAACTGTAATAAGAGATGAGGAAGGACACTATATCATACTTAAAGGATTCTTCCAACAAGAAGATCTAACAATTTTAAATATCTATACCCCTTAGATGGAAGCAGCCAACTATATAAACCAATCAATAACAAAATCAAAGACAGATATCAACAATAATACAATAATAGTAGGGGACTTTAACACCTTCACTGAAATAGATCATCTAAGCAAAAGATCAACAAGGAAATAAAGGCTTTAAATGACACACTAGACCAGTTGGACATCACAGATATATTCAGAACATTCCATCCCAAAGCAACAGAATACACATTCTTCTTTAGTGCGCATGGAACATTCTCCAGAATAGATCACATCCTGGGTCACAAGTTAGGTCTCAACTGGTACCAAAAGATTGGGATCATTCCCTACATATTTTCAGACCACAATGCCTTGAAACTAGAACTCAACCACAAGAAGAAACCAGAAAAAAAACTCAAATAACGCTTAAAAGCATCCTACTAAAGAATCAATGGGTCAAAAAGGAAATTAAAAACAAATTTAAAAAATTTGTTTTTTAAATTTTATGGCATCAAATGGAAACAAATGAAAATGAAAACACAGCTGTTCAGAATCTTTGGGATGCTGCAAAGGCAGTCCTAAGAGGGAATATATAGCAATACAAGCCTTTCTTAAGAAACAAGAAAGTTCTCAAATACCCAACCTAATCCTACACTTAAAGAAGCTAGAGAAAGAACAGCAATGAAAGCCTAAACCCAGCAGGAGAAGAGAAATAACAAAAATCAGAGCAGAAATCAATTAAATAGAAACCAAAAGAACAGTAGAACAGATCAACAAAACTAGGAGCTGGTTCTTTGAAAGAATTAATAAGATTGATAAAACCCTGTCCAGAATTATCAAAAAGAAAGGAGAAAGGACCCAAATTAATAAAATCATAAATTAAAGAGGAGACATCACAACCAATACCAAAGAAATACAAACAAAGATAAGAACATTTTATGAGCAACTATGCGTCAGCAAATTAGACAAACTGGAAGAGATAGATGCATTCCTAGAGATGTATAAAGTACCAAAACTGAACCAGGAAGAAATAAAAATCCTGAACAGACCCATAATCACTAAAGAAATTGAAGCAGCCACCAAAAATCTCCCAATAAACTAGAGCCCAGGGCCAGATGGCATCCCAGGGGAATTCTACCAAACATTTGAAGAAGAATTAGTACCTATTTTCCTTAAACTGTTCCAAAAAATAGAAATGGAAGGAAAATTTCCAAACTCATTTTATGAAGCCAGCATTACCTTGATCCCCAAACCAGACAAATACCCCATTATAAAGGAGAATTACAGACCAATATCCTTGATGAATATGAATGAAAAAATTCTCACCAAAATACTAGCCAATATGATCCAACAGTACATGAAAAGGATTATTCCATGACCAAGTGGGATTTATTCCTGGACTGCAAGGTTGGCTCAACATCCACAAATGAATCAATGTGATACAATACATTAATAAAAGAAAGAACAAGAACCATATGATACTCTCAACAGATGCTGAAAAGGCATTTGGCGAAGTACAGCATCCTTTCTTGATCAAAATTCTTCAAAGTATAGGGAGAGAGGGTACATACCTCAATATCATCAAAGCCATCTATGAAAAACCCACAGCAAATATCATTCTCAATGGGGAAAAACTGAGAGCTTTTCCCCTAAGGTCAGGAGCACGGCAGGGTATGTGCTATGGTGAATTCTGTGAATTGTGTAAGACTGATGACTCACAGACCTGAACCCCTAAAACAAATTATACATTATATGTTAATAAAAAATAATAATAATAATAAATTTTAAACCACTCTGAACATACATAGAGATGTCTATTGCAATAGAAATGATGGAACTATTAAACAAAATGTTATATATTCAAGAGGTAAAATATTATAAAGTGGATAAAATGAATGAATTAGAGTATGAGTGTGTGTGTGTGCACATAACCTTAGGTAGTTTTATTTATAAGTAATTTGCATTAAAATATTTAATTATATTTAAAAATATAATTTTAAAATGTTTTAATGTGATAAAACAATACTGTAGATATGATAAGACAGTACTTCATAGAAATACATATAAATATATGTTAGTGCAAAGAAAATAATCTGGAAGAATATAAACTAAATTCATGATTATGAATATCATAAAAAGGCAGCACTCAAAAAAGGGAGTGCCATTCACAAAAGGGAGGACAAGATTTAAATGGTAGTTGACAAGAATTTCAGCTCTAGCTAAAATGTTTTAGTAAAAAAAACACAAGGAAAATACAGTCATATGTTCTTTGTGCTTTTTAAAGTATGTGCTTTAAGAAAAGCCTGGAAAGAAGTCTATCAAAATGTTGGAGTGGCTTGCTTGATGATGGATATATTGAGGATCGATATTTCACATATATGGGGAAGGAAGAGTGTGGGTGTGTGTATTATGCATAGATGTGTTTTCCAAGCTCCTCATGTTAAAAAAAAAGAAATGGAAAATCTGACTACTATAGTTCGCTATTCAGTCATGTGGAATGACAAGATCAACTGTAAGGGTGGCCTGAGTTTCAATGTGGTAAAAGCACCCTATATATTATGTAGGGAGGGATAACCCACTAACGAATCCACTATTATCCATTATATTAAACATTAGATTAAAATCTTCATTAAGCTTAAGCTTTCACCTTGGAAATCAAAGAAAAGACCTTTGAAGAAATGAGCAGACAAGGAGACTTTTGTGATTAAATATTACTACATAATTTGTCTTAAACACTTTTCCTTTTTAAAATGTCAACATAATTATATGTTAAATATTACCTTAATAAGCCCTAGAAATTCAGATTTTAATTATAGAAACTTAGGAAACATGAGCTTCTAGCCTCACATCATTTAACTCTGGCCCCACAGAATTTGCAGGTTATGCCAGAATCCTTCATTACCTGGTTACACACTAGTGGACAATATGACATTTTGCTTGGAAATGATATAGGATAATATGATGGAAAATAACTGCACTTTTTCTATTGTGCTTCTCCTGTAAGGCTATAAATAAGTTGAATTGTGCTCCCTTGATTTATGTTTATGACTATTATTATGATGATTTATTTTGGGTTGAGTGCTGACAGTGTGCTGAGTGCTATACCAGACTCATAAGAAGAAATGGTTATGCCCCAGAGGCTTACATACCAAGACAAACAATTCAGCCATAAAATACACCAGCCAAGAGATGCTTAATCTCAGCAGTGCAATGCTTCTTGGAGTTTATATGTAGGTGGAGAAAAATTCCTCCACCCGGAGGAAGAAGGTTAACACTCTTTGAAAGTCTTTGCAGACCAGTTTTCAAAAGAGATCTCATATGGGGGTAAAGAAACATCAAAGTGCATGCTCCTAGACATAGTACAAAGGATGGTTGATTGAGGGTTCCCCAGCAAACAGTTTCCGGTCTTGAGTTAGGTATTGTGGATGCAAGATTGCCCTTCAAGGATTTCAGTCTAGTAGACATCCTCAATTATACGATTCCAGGTGGATTCAATGTGCTACTTTCATATCACAACCACCTTAAATCTGTTCTGGAATAATATTGGTTATGGACTTCTAACTATCTAGACCAGTGTTTAAAAACGTATAATTTTTAAAGAAAACTGGGCTTGGAGGTTGTGTTTAGGTGTGACAAAATGGAAAAAAAAAATCTGTGAACAAATAAACTTGAGAAATTCTGGGCTGAACAAAGTGAAACAAGTATTTCTGTTGCAAGAAATCTGAGCGTCATCAATCAGGCCATGAAGATTGTGAATCTCTGAGTTTGACTACAAAATAATTTTTAGTAGAGCATTTCACAGGACTAGTACTCAGGGAAATACACATAGGCAACATCAAGTTTGGGAGAAGACAGACCAAAGAATAAATTAAACTTCTAATTTGTTTTAACCATGATGCTGCTTGGTGTCTTTTGTTTTCTAATTTGAGAGCTTGAAGGGCATAGTGTACTCTGTGCCTCTTTCAGCTGAGCTGAGCGAGGCACAGTCCTCCCCACCACATTATAAGCATGGTTGGAAAGATAGTGAGAGTAGGTGTAGCATAATAAACGAGTCTACACTTTTGTGGTAGACAGCCTCCAAGATGGTTCCCAGTGATCTGTGTCTCCCTGTATTCTTGCCCTTGAGTGGTTTCCTTCCACAATGAACAGAGCTGACATTTGGAATATTGTAGAAATAATAGGAAAGGATGTTGTGGGGAAAAAAGAGTGTGACTTCCAAGGCTAGGTTGTAAAAGACATTACAGCTTCTACCTTGCTGTTTTGGATCACTTGCTGTGGGGAAGCCAGCTACCATATTGTGAGAACATTTAGCCATCCTATGAAGAGACCTATGTGGCAAAGCACAGAGGCTCGCCCGCAGCCACCTCAGGGAGTCATCTTGGAAGCACGAGGTCAAGCTTTCGGGTATCTGCAGTCTCAGCCAGCATCCTGACTACAGACTCATGACAGATCCTGTACCAGCTAAACTGCCCCCAAATTCCTGACCCACAAAAACCATGTGAGATAATAAATGTCTGTTGTTTTAAGCCACTTCAGTTTGAGGGTGTTTTGTGACACAGCAATAGACAACTAACACAACAGTCTAGATTTTTCAAGTTTTCAAGTATTCTTTTTTTTTTTTAATCCATGTGTCCTAATTTGGAGGTTGAAAGCATTTGATCACAAGAAGAACTGCTTGCCTTGTTCACAGGGTGAGAGTCACTAAATCTCAACCACTACCAGAACCAAAAGAGCACTCAGTTAAAATCTGTATGGCACCCTTGGAGAATACATTACTACCACCCAGGTCATTGAAAACTTCTATTTCCCAGGTGCAGCAAGCCAACTTCGTAATGAACTGATAAAAACCTCAGAGATAACGATCAAGTCCTTTTTGGGAAATAGGTCCACTGACCAGGTAGGTTATTGAGAGTCAGAAAATGGCTTCTGCTCTCAGTTGACACAGATACTACCTAAGCTCCACTGTGGAGTAAAACAGAAGGTTCAATCCCTTCTGCTAACTGAGCTGAGGGGGTGGAGGTGAATCCCAATGTGTGACACTAGAAAGAGGGAATTGAATAGTGTCCAAGGATGAGGGCAAGATTGGAAATATGAGACACAATACAGTCTAAAAAGAGTTGTGCAAGGTGTGAAACATGGTAAAGGACTTGAAACCAAGACAAGAACAATGGGTCTGATATGCTAGAACATCAGGAGGAGCCCTGTTGAAAGGAGCTGTGGAAAGACGCTAAGTAACTTGGGAAAGATGGTGATCCAACCCAGATGTGTGAAAATTCTCCAGATCATACAGGAGAAGCAGACTGACCTGGAAGGAAGAAATACATGGGCCGGGCGAGGTTCACAGAGCCACATAGGAGCAGCCTGTGGAAAAGAAGCTATGAGCTGTGGGACAGTGGGCACATGAGCAGGAAATCGAGCATTGGGAAAGGGTCCTACCTGAGCTATGACTTTGGGGTCTTACCCAAAAAGGAGAAGGGGAAGAAAGGAAAAGAGGGAAGGCAGGAAGAGAGGGAGGGAGAGGAGAGACAGAGAAGCATGTGAACTACTTTGTTCAAGGTAGCCACTGTTCTCATTGAGGAAGTTCAGGAAAACCTTGCCAGCCGTCTAGCTGAGCACGGATTTCTGGGTAAAGAAGTAAACCACAGGAAAATAACCCGGACCATTTGGACCATAGATGCCTCCAAGTGTGGAGTACTCAAGTGTATATCGATCTCCTTTTAAGAGAATGGTAAAGTTTTAAAGAATTCTGCACAAATAAGTTGGCATTATTTTCACCCATTGCACCAAGTCCAGAAATAGTCCATGACCAATGATCCATTACAGCTGCCGGTAGAAATAAATTTACTTGAGACTTTGCAACAGGCTCAATACACAGTCTTGCCCATGGAAACGCACGTAGCGGTAATCAGTATTCCTCTCCGGCCCAGACCTGGTGGATAATTACAATTAAGCTTCAATGGATTAGCTGCCAGTGGGACAGTAGATAGTGAGTGGTATTTTACATCTCTACTTTTTCAGCAAATTTGGGCATGTGGGTTTATTTCCTTCTCCATGGAAAACAAAAAAAGTTATTTCCAATTAATTCAGGAGACCATCAAAAGTACCAAAAATGGTACTGTTCCCCACGGTAGGATGAATAAGGTACAGAGTGTCTCTCCTCATTGTGTTAGAAACACAAGGGTCGCTCCTATTACTTACAGAGCCCCTAGTTTACATTTTCCAATTAGGAGATAATCAGTGTGCCATTATGAGTAAAAATTGTTGGAATGACCTTTTGGCTGTATATTTTAACCAGCAAATCTTTGGGGAGGGTTTGATTGAAAGCACGACAAGAGAACAAGGCGAGTTATCCTGATGATAAATAAGAACAATTATCACACTTATTATCTGATAAATAATTTATTGTGATTTGCCATTAATCCATCTCAAGCCACCTCCTGGATAAAAATACACCCCAAAGACTGACTCCTTCAGCTTTTCCCACGTCATGTCAGAAATTCTTGTCTGAAAAGCACAAAAGAAGAATTTACCTGGAATACAAAGAGTTGTCACTGCATACCTGCTCATTTTAATCAGTGCAGATAAATTATGCCCCTTATATAAAGGTAAATCAGTCCTTCACTCTCCGCTTAAAAACAAAACAAAACAAAACCTGTGAGAAGCCATTTTGAGAAGCCATAGCTCAACAAGGAGTCTATTTCATTATTTATCTTGTCTTCCATTCCTGTTAAAAAACCATCAGCTAATGCATTTTCAGTCAACATCTACAGTAATATTCTTAATTGCAGGGTGTATGTATTATTACAGTAGAATAATTTAATTCTCTACAATTCTCCATAAATCCAACTGGTAAGGGTTGGGTGAATCTATAAACATGATTCTGAATGTTGGATATTAGGGATAAATGTTGTTTCTTCTACTGTACTCTACTTGGTAGTTCCAATAGACATACATGTATTATTGATAATCCTCGTGTCAGATAAGTAATATAGAGCTTTTGGACATACAGATCACACTTCCCTAGTGACTTCATCTACTACTGATGTTTTGAAAAAGAAATGTATTAATGCTATTTTTCCCTTCATGTCCTCAAATCTGACCCTATTAGTGTCCCTTATTCAAAAATGAAGTCTTAATTCTACTTCTCTTTTTTTGTAAGTTGGTTTTTTTCAAATGGAATTTTTAAGGTAAATTAAGTTGATTTCTTATTATTTACCTCTGTTGTTAAACACATATCCTTTATTAGGATTTTTTTTTCCCCATGCTTTTATCTCTTCACATTTTTTGGTCACTGCTTTACTATTATTTTACTCAGTCATCCTATCTATAAGCTTGCACTCATTTCACAGGATTCCAGGAACATTTTTTTAATCCATGGAACATTGACATTGAGCAGAAATCCATACATCATTATCAGAAATTAGAAGCTGGTATTACCTATTCCAGCCTTCCCTACTACAGAACTGAATTATGGACCCAAAGCCAAAAGGTTTCTTCCTCTGCCTTCAGGTATCTGAAAGAGATTAAAATATTTTTTAAAGTCTGTTGAGAATGTGATTATATAAACATTCAAGCAATTTGACATCCTCAGAGTCAGGAAATTCTTCCTCATAGCTACCCACATCCCTCCAGCTGCAATAGAAGCCCGTTTTTAAATTTGATTTGGGGACTGGGAGACTTATTGAACTTCTTTATTTCACAGATGAGGGAACAGTGGGAAAACAGACACCACAGTGCCATATTGCCAGTGCATCCTTAGCAATGACAAGATGGGGGAGAGCGGAGTTTTTGGTATTCATCCCTACCACAGTCAGAAAGTCTTTTATCTACCATCACATGATCAGCCAGGATCAAGTTCATGAACCTCAACTAGAACAGCCCGGAAAGACCCAGCCCCACATGCTTGACAGAGTAAAGCAATGGGATGGAGAATTATGAGTATATTTCATAGCATTATAGTTAAATAATGGGTAAATTTTAGATTATACTCAATTTAAGGACAAAGCTACTTTTCTTAATTTCTAATGCATCATACACAAGCCACAAAGCCTCCCTCCCCATCGAATCATAGAAACTGTGTAAAGAAAGCTGGAAAGATCAGGAAGAAAAATGCATGCAGCTTTCTCTTGCCTGACATGAGAAATAGATTTCACTAATGCAAATCAGGACAACTGAAGGTCTCGTGATAATGCAGCATTCAGTATTTTAAAGCCACATCATGAGAATTCACAAAAGGAGAAATTTTTTTCTCTCTCCTATTTCTCTAGCGAGTGTGTGTGTGTGCACACGTACATGTGTGTGTATGTGTGTGTCTCAGAGCACACAACTATGATTTTTTTTAAATGGCACAAGAAAAGAAGTATTCTACTCCCCTCCAACCAAAATTAATATGGGCTTCTTAGAGAGTTGTACCACTTTTTATTTGGGGGGTTTTACTTTTTTAAGATCTTTTAATTTATTTATTTGACAGAGAGTGAGAGATCACAAGCAGGCAGGCAGAGAGAGAGGGGGAAGCAGCCTCCCTGCCGAGCAGAAGCCCAATGCAGGGCTTGATCCCAGGACCCTGAGATCATTGCCAGAACCAAAGGCAGAGGCTTAACCCTCTGAACCACCCAGGCGACCCTAGATGTGTACCTCTTTTTAAAAGATAACCCACTTGGAAAGCTGGTAGTCCAACTCCCCCTAACTGGAAGCTCTTGGGAAAATTAGGTAGATGGTACTCGATTGACCAAAGGCTAACAAAATGCTTATGGGTAACAGAGCCTTCTGTTTTAGCCAGTTCCAGAAATGGCCCTTCTGTGACAATGCTGGTGATAGAACATTCCAGCACTCCCTACCAGGCAGAACAAAGCTCACATTTCACACAATTCCAGATATCCTCAGGCCTCCTAAGTTACCACCTGTGGTTTGGATCTAAGCAAACAGAAACCTGAAAGAGGAGACAAATCATCAGTAAATCTCGTAGGTGCGGATCCACAAATACTAGGAGCCAAGGGAAATAACCAGGAAGGTCTTGAAGTGAGGCTGCCAGAAAGGGAATTATGATGTGGTTGGCATCAGGGAACCTGTTGGGATAAATCAAATGACTGAAATGTCAATAGTGACGCATGCAATCTGTGAAGAGAGGACGAAGAGGTGGGCGAGGAGGGCTTCCGCCATAGATCAAAGAGGGCTGGCCTCGCAATGAAATACGGACGGATGATCAAGAAAGTGGCAACACTGAAGCTTTATGAGTTAAGGTAAAAGAAATATATGAAATAAATGGGAATTAGCAGTGGGGGTCCTCTGTGCACTATTAAATCAGGACGCACTCACTGATAAATTACCGTGGGGGCGGGGGGGGACCCACAGATGCCCACGTCCTCCTAAATAAATAAAATGTAGCCTGCAGAACAAATCTTGGCCTCTCCCTGCTGCTACCCACTACAGTGTCCCAGCGTTCTTCCGCTCCTTTTCCTTTTCCTCCTCCTGACTCCCAAACAAGCGTGGGCCCGGAGACCTCTGTTTAACTTCTGGCCTTGGAATTAATGACGACATTCTTGGTTTCAGTCCTGCGGGTCCCTCGGGCAGACTTCGACCGCTCTGGGGTTTAAAGGCGCAGGATAAATAAGGCAAACATAAGTAAAATGCTAAATGACAAGATCACAAAACTCTGTTGCTCTCGATTTCAATTACGGAGACATTTCTTAAGGGATAATAAAAAGAGCGCAATGCAGGTCATCCGGGAATTTTTAGAGTTGCGTTGCTATTAGTTGCTTGTTTCATAAAGTGGAAAGGGCAGCTAGAGGTGAGGCAATTTGGGCCTGCTCACAGCAAATAAGGAAGAAACAATCAGGAATCTCGAGGTGAAGGGCGCTTGGGAGCATGACCTGATTCCATTTGCTCTGCTGAGAGGAGCCCTGTTTGTGCAACTTCTCACAGATACACAAAATAGGAAAAAGGTGAAGCCATAAGACAGAATTCTACCCTGAAAGCTAAAACTCACAAGGGAAAAATCTGTGAAGCAAAATTACACTACGAAATGTCATTCTCTAAAGGGCTTAAACAAGAAGTGTGATAAATGTTATTACTCTGCGGCACCATAAGGGTGTCGAGGACTCAATCATTCCTTTGATTTTGCCCAACAAGTGCAAGAAGGCAGTTAGAGGAAAACAGCCCCTGTTTCAATGTGCTTTCAGCCTAAAGGCTGCAGGGAGAGAGGCAAGATGGAAAAACCACTAATACAACCATCAGGCTCATAAATAACTTTGGATCATCCTGTCTAGTTGCCCTTTTGGGTGTAAAGGCACCATGGGGTCAGGGTAAGCAAAGAATGAATAAAGTTAAAGGTCAGAAAGGTCCAGAGGAAATCCACTCAAGAACCATAAGAAAGCCAGCCCAAGCCAATCTTTAAGGCCAATTTTCTTAAAGATCTCAGCAAAACAGTTGCAAGAAACCCCCTAATGTCACTTCAAAATCAAGCAAGTGTGTCTAAGACCGGAGAACAGCTGCACTACTAATCTGGGATGCAGATAAAAGAGTATCTAAACAGTTAGAAATTAACACCCATGGGGATGGTGCTCAGATACGTGATCACAGAAACTTTACAAAACGTGTGTGTGCATGTGTGCATATCGGTGTATGTGCGTGTGTGTGTGTGTGTACCACGTCGTATCATCATGGACTCTAGCTGCAGTGCAGAAGAGACATTTTCATGAACCAAAAGTGTTATTTTCAGTATTTTTTCATACTTCATTTCAACCGTTGCAGTGGGTGGACATTAAGGCTATGTTATCCAAGTTGTAATCAAGCCTTCCCCGGCTACAGCCACTGTAATGTGGTTTTCAAGAAAGGTCCATAAATTAAGAGAAGGATCTGAAGGCGCCATGAAAGAGAAGGGCAGAAAGGGCCAAGAATCCAAAAAAGAGTTTGTTCCCCAAACTCTCCTTATATACTCAAATAACTAGCTATGAACGAGGAGTGACTTTTCCAGGGCACAAGGCTGTGGCTCAGCTTATCAGCAAATCAAAGCTACCAACAAAAGCAAGATGGAAGACTTTGAGCTCTGCTTTGGGCTTCCCCAGCAAGGATGCCCAAAGTCGCCCTCACAGACCTGCACAGAATGACAGGGAATGGTGCCAATGACACACTAATTTTTTAAAAAGAAAGTTATAGAACAATATGTATAATATAATCCCATATTTGTTTTAACACACACATTATACCTGTATATACTTCATGAGCATAGAAAAAGACCCGAAACAATGCACAAAAAACTTTCACCGTGCTAACTCTTGAGTGAGATTAGAGAGAGGACTTTTGTTTTGACTTGATCTGCTTCTCATCATTTCAATTATTATAATAAGTGTGTCTTATTTTTATAATTTTTTAAAGATTTTATTTATTGATTTGACAGACAGAGATCACAAGTAGGCAGAGGTAGGCAGAGAGAGAGGAGGAAGCAGGCTTCCCGCTGAGCAGAGAATCCGAGGTGGGGCTCAATCCCAGGACCCTGGGATCATGACCCAAGCTGAAGGCAGAGTCTTCAACCCACTGAGCCACCCAGGCGCCCCTTATTTTTATAATTTAAAAAAAAAAAAAACTTTGATATTCCCCAAATTCAACCTTGAGGCCTCCTAGATGCCTTCCATAATGGTTTGTTAAAATATAGTAACATTTGTCTATTCAACTTCCCTGAAACCTTTAAGGTCAAGAGTTTACCTTCCCTATGGAAGCCAGACAGGTGCAGCCGATGCTCCTGGTGAAGGAGACGAGACACAGGACAGCCATATGCAGGGTCTGCGCCTGCTCTGGATCTGGACCAAAGAAACTTATTTTTGTTGTCTTGCTATAAATTGGCAAAATTTGAATGAAATCTATAGATTTAGTAGCACTGTCTATCTAATCTATTAATTGTGAGACTGTACTCTGGATATATGAGCAAATATCGTTTGACTACTCACTGAAATAGGAGCCCAAGAGGTATCTATCTTGTCTTCTGCTTCTACTTAAGTAGGTCAGAAAACACATAGATAGAGATATATACACACACATAAAAAGAAAGAAAGAGAAAGCAAATGTGGCAAAATGTTAACATTTGGGCAATCTGGGTAGAATTTATACAGGAAGCCTTTGTGCTATTCTTGTAACTTTTCTTTAAATCTTAAATTATTTCAAAATAAGGTTTAAAAAAAAAAAACAGAAGGGAGGGAGGGAGGGAAGGAGAAAGGAAAGAAATTTGTTCTAGTCCTTCCTTACAAAGGATGCTCTGGTTCTCTCTGTTCTCTTTAGTTAGTTTTATTCATTTCCATAGTTTGATCTGATTGGTGAAAGCTGATAATATCTTCAGGAGAAAAAGTGAATCTTCACAAATATTTGAGACTAATTTATCTAATAAATAACTCAATATATTTCACAAGAAAATATGGATAGCCAGTGGAGCAACCTGATTCACTAGCAGGTCAGAAAATAGAAGAAATCTGGACAAAGTCAGAATAAGTGCGTGGTAGGACTGGAAATAGAAACCAGGTTTCCTAGCAGCTCATTCAGTATGATTTTTTAAGCCAGAATTTTGTGATGCAGCAACTATTCTACAGTGGGAAATTGCCCCTGGGAAGCTACAAGAGTTCATCAAAGGCAGAAGGTCAGAGTCCTCTGTCTGCAATGGTAAGGCACTGGTCATATTGCTATGCACCCCATAAATCACAAATAATAATATCCCGAGGCATTCTCTTCTGTATTAAAAGATAAGAACTCTGTTTTTGTTTCCAGAACCATTGCTCTCTTTCCCTGCTTCACATGGCTCCTGTAATTCAGAAGATAGACTTCATTCAAAGAATGAAAAATAGGTGAGTCTGAATCCTGGTGCCGCTCTCCATCAATTCAGCAAGCTGCAGAACGTTATCTGCCTTGTAAGTAGCTCGGCTCCCTCTAACAAGATGAATTTCTTTTCAAAAACAGGTTTGTACTTGGGGTTTCACCACCAGTGGTGTGAGCACCACGCTGAGAAAAGGATGCCCAAATATGGACCTTATAGAGTGCACGTGGACCTCGTCCTTGGAGAAAAAGAGATACATAGTACTCACAAACAACAAGCCTTAGCAACCTGTGATTAGGAAACATTCTCCCTGAATCCTGGCAGAAACAGAGAGGCAGGCAGCACTCCAAAGTTATCAGCAAAGTAGAACTGGCTCCAGAGGCTTTCTGCAGGCAGCATTCGTGTGGACTGAAACCTTCCTGCTCCTAGTATAGTCCATACACCAGCAGCCTCAGCAACCCCGGATGCTTGTTAGAAATGCAGAAGCCCAGGCCCCTTCATGGATACGTTGAATCCCGTTGTATCTGCGTTTTAGCAAGATCTTTAGCAAGATCTCCTGGAGATTCCGCTGCACATTGGAATTTGAGAAACGGCGGGCTAGTGGAAATGATGCAACAGAGAGCTCGAGCCTAAGAGAAGCGAAGGGAAATATACGCACGTGTGTACGCATGTGCACACTCTTGCACGTGCGCGCACACACCCACATGCACACAGTGCTGTGAAGCAGACGGGACCACAAAAGACCCCTGTTCTAGTTTGAACGACCCACACACTGGCATCCAATATTCTGCCACGTCATCCCTCCATACTGCCTGGATTCATCCCTCCCTCCCATGAGTCATGGATCTATGACCCGTGTTCATCCTAAGTGGAGGGCAAATGCTAAGCAGCCTCAAGGACTGTCATCTTAGAGGGATGATCATATGCCTTATATCTTTCATTCTACTAATGTGGATGAATCACATTTATTGATCTGCATTTGTTGAACCATCCTTGCATCCCATGGGTGAATCCCATTTGCTCATAGTGTATGATCCTTTAATGTGCTATTGATCCAGTTTGCTAGTATTTTGAGAATTTTTGCAATTACATTCATCGTGGGTATTGACCTGTCATTTTCTTTTTGAACAGTCTGACTGTACCATTTTTAATTGTCTAGGAGAATAAAAGAAATAATTTCTATTTACTGAGTGACTACAATGTACCAGGTCATGTCTCAGATACTGTACAAATATAATTTCACTTCAAGTTTGTAATACCTCTATTATGTTTATTTAAAAACTAAGGCTTTGCCCAAGATCACAAAGCAAGAAAATGTTTGAGCTAAGATCTTACTCTTGGTTTCAAGTTCTGTGTTCTTTCTCTTATACCGCAACTACACAGAAACTAAGATTTTTAATCTTCTTATTTCTTAAAGAGGAAAAGGGGAGGGAAAAAAGCAATTCTGTAGGGCTCCACTTCCACAGAAAAGTGGATTCCACTCCAGGGCAGCATATCTCATTTCAGCCAGGCCAGAAATTGTTCATGAGATGTTACTGAAGATGGGAAGGAAATTTATGAAATGTGATAGAATCATTGTCTGACAGCCTTCCACAGCTTTCTAGAGGTCATCCAGGCTCAATACATCCCAGACCAAGACTTTCCCTTAAAGCACTGGCTTGAATGATAACATGCGGAGAAATTCAGTACCATAAGAATCCACCCCATTCCGGTGAAACATTCCACCCTCAAATGGAGCCAAAATAGACTCCCAATTCTTCGTTGGAGGCCACACAAAATAACCCCAAACTCCTCTTCAACAGCCTTTCAAGAACGGAAGACAACAAACAGGATACACACAAAAGCCAAGTTTCTCCCTTGTCATTAAATAAGCTTCTTGGTCTTTGATCTCTTCCTTATAGGGCATGATTTTTTTATCTCTTTTCCATCCCGGTTCCCGCCCGAGACACCCACCAACCTGGCCATGCCCGACTTTACAGTGAGCACCCATAACCGGGCTCACAGTTATGGCTGTCGTGTGGCCAAGGCAGAGTCATTTTCTCCCTCAAGGTTTCCCCACCTCTCTCTCCGCCTCCTGATTTTTACCCGAGCCCCTCACACACAAGCTGATCCGAAACATAATTCATCTACCGAAGGGCAAAGCCACTGGTAACTACACAAATGCATTAAGTCTCTGAAGTGTTTCACCAACCCACTCACCCACCTGCCTCCGAAGTGGCAGTGTGATCAATCAAGTCAGTTTCATGTTCCACAGCCCACACCGAACGGGGGAAAAATTAATGACACTGACTGTTCTCGCTAGAGAAGCAACTCAACTAGACAGCAGCCTTCACAAGAGAAAAGGAACGCTTCACTTTTACTCAACCTGTAAGAAAGAAAAAGAATACACTATAAATGTATATAAAATATGGGGGGGGGGTTACTTCATATCTAGGTATATGAAGTAACAAGTTATTTGTCCAAAGGCCAGAGTAGGGCTTATGCTCTACTGACCTAAAGGAAAACTAGGATTCCTCTTTTCACTCAGTACTCCAGCATTCCACAGACACCAAAGGCAGTGAAGTCAGAAGTATTTGATTTAGAGTCTTAACTCAGCCTCTGTGGTTTGCAGATGGGACTTCCAAACCAACTGTACGTGAATGGATGCACTACAAGGACAGGAAAGGCCCCTCCATGCCATCCATCATAGCCTCCCAGCAGCTCTGCTCCATTTCCTGCCCAGCAGACCCAGAGAGTAAAGGCTAGCTACATTTCTCTTTCCCTTCCCCTCTCCCCCTCTCTCTCGCTCTCACTCTTTCTGCCTGCCCTGCATTCTTGTTTCAAGACAAGCTCAGGGGTCAGCCTCTCCATTACAAAACTCACATCCGTCCCTTGCACAGAAGAATCATGAGGTGTTAAGACCTAATCCGGTCAGCTTTACACACAGTTGCCAGACCGTTCCTCTCTCCCTCACCATCTTCAGAAGGAAACAGCCCCTCTATACCTCCTCACTTCTCTTTACCAAGACCTACTTGGGCTTGTGCATCCTTAAACACTTGTTTCCTAAGCTGGATATCCCAGCACTGGCATTATTTACGCAGAAACAGCACAGAATGATTTGGAATTTGGACTGTGGAGAACTTTATTTAAGGCCTAGGTTATCAGGAGGCAGAGGGAAGCCCCACAGATGGGCTTCAGAACCCCCTCACATTTCTCACTTTCACATTTAGGAATTCTATGTAGGATTTTTCCTTACTATGAATACTCTTTCACTTAAAAATAAAAATAAAAATAAGAAAGAAAGGCAACATTTCCACAGGGAATCATTCTTTTCCCCACACGTTGCCCTATGACCATGAAACACGTACACTGAATGATGCGTGCCTTCTTTACGCTGTCATGAATGAGAAAGAGCTAAGAAAAGCCTTTGTGTTGGGTAGTAAAAAGCCACAAACAGGCAGAATGTTTACTGCTTCCAACTCCCTAGTGCTTAAAATGACACAACACCAGAGAACTTGGGATCATCTGTCCAGCCCTTCATAATTCAGATGTGAAAATGAAAACGCACGGAGGTTAATGGTCTGCTTTATTAACTTAGAAGTAGAGTCAATACCACAACTCTTTCATACATAATAGAAACTCAGTGTTGAAATAATAAATGTTTACACAATTAATATGTTACTATATACCCAAATCACTCCAGAAAAGAGTTCAGGTGATTTTCTAAGAGACATAAAACAAAAACAAAAAAGAAGAAGAAGAAAGAAAGGATGGAATTTCATAGAAGTGAAAAAAGAATGAGTGGATATGACTACAGTTTTCCTTGTCTTGAACCCAACTCCAGAAATTTGTTCTTTGCTGCCTCAAGTACTCGAGACTCTGAAAATTTACATTCCCGGCACTTTCCTCGGCTGTTCTAAATTTCAAGTGATGAACAATTTTCTACTTAGAACTTTAAATTGTTTGTGAGAAGCCAGTGAGGACTTGCAGTGAGGAGGTTTCTTGTGGGTAATCTTTTTGGGTGGATGCCCCCTTGGTTTCATGAAAATTTGTCTGTTCTTCTCTCAAGACCAGATCCTTCATACTTGCGCTTGCTGGAAGAAAATAGAATAGACTCGGCTCGAAGAGCAGCCCAGGCAGAGGGTCTGGGGGCGACCCTAGGTTGGCATGTGTTGTGTGCAGATGCCTCACGGAGGCTGTGGCCTCGCTTCTCTGAGGTGGGCCTCCACGCCACGGCCCTGGCCTGTCGAGAGCCCGAGAGAGACGCAGAATCTTGGGCCCCACCCCCACTGGATCAGAATCTGCTTTTCTGCAAGCTCTCCAGAGATATCTGAATGCACATTAACGTTGGAGAAATAATAGTCCACAGTTCCCTTACCGCCTCAGATACAGACGCTCACGATGCAGCCATAGAATAAGGAAATAGAGACCGACCTGTAACGTCGGCATGGGGCACACTGATGAGAGGCTTTTGTTTTTTGGGGGGAGGGGGCGGCGAGGGAAGATTTTGCTTTGACGTTGGTTCGTTTGTCAAGTTTTCTGTTGTCCTTGTTACTCTTCAGGTAAAATATCAAGTGAAAGTGAAATGGGGAAAAGGTGCTTTTCGAGCCAATTTGATTAGTCATACTTTGGCACACATTGACAAAGATATTCACCCCCAGGGGGCATAATTGTTCTTGAGAAGTGACTTTGTGGTAGAGAAAACTTTTGTTTCCAGAGGCGCAGGCTACACAGCACGGAGTGGAATAGAAATATGGCGATTATCCAGTTCATTTACTTGCTGTACACAGCCAGGCAAACCAATCCAGGTAGCGCAGGCTATAAAAAACATTCCGAGGTGCCTGAATTACCCAGGTTCACGGCTAACGTTGTTGCGATGAACTGGATCACAGCCAGACGTGCACATCTTCTGTGCTTTTAAACCTCGTGCAAGGGAAACCTGCACCAGCAGCCTCGAGGAGGGGAGGGGGCGGTGTAAGTAACCCCTGGACCCAGACAGCATCTGATGAGGGGTGACATTCGTCTTTGGCAGAGCCGGGACTGCTCTGTCGACAAAGCACTTGTCACATGGAAGGCAGGGCGGCCGGCCAAAATACAGACACGGGGACCAACCAAAGGATAATTGCTGTAAATTCCATACAGAGAGCGAAGACAGAGATGTCAGCAAAAACACGTCGCCCGGCTGGGGAGCAGCACACACAGGATGGCAGGGTAGAGTCCAACAAGAAAGGGAAGGTTTTCTGAAAAGGCCAAATTTGTTCCAACTAGGTATGGTAGGCCAGCTGGAAGACATGTCAGTCAAGGACTCGAGTCTCTGCTCAGAGGTATTTCTGCTACTTGTACATGACAGCTTCTCAAAACTAAATAATAAGGAAAAATTATAGATAGATTTCCTCCAGGCATCGGGTATGTTCTGATTGCAATTTAGGAGAGAAGAGAAACTAACCAGGATTTGCTCAAGCCCCTCCTAGGGGCCAAGTCCCTTTGCAGGTGTTCTGCATAAATCTTTAAAAGCTGGCTTTAAGGGGAGGGGTTTTACCTAGGTATCAACAACCCCTAAAGGGTTCTTGTTTGGACTTTAAGGATCCCTCAAGTTCCTGAAATGTAGGAAATTTTTTTGCATGTATTTTTTTTTTCTGGGAGGAGAGATCATAACTCTCAGTGAATGCTCAAATGGACCATGACCTCCAAAACATTAAAAAATTACAGTTATCTGAATGAACGACGAAGAATGAAGGAACTAGTAACTGTTGAGTATTGACCCTATACTCACTAACATCATTTGGTCCTCCTAGAAACCCAAAGGTAAGTGATACTATCCCCCATTTTACAGTTAAGGGAAAGTAAGGCTAAAGAAGAAGCCTTACCAGGTAAACACACCTAGAAACTATAAGATATAGCATGTAAATTTAGACTGACCTAGTCCAAAATCCAAACTTTTTCTATGATATTGTGCTTCCTAGGTCTTGGTGGGGGCTGGGGAAAGCAGGGAAGGGCATAAAAAATTAGTGAAGGAAGATCAATGTGACATCGTGACTGGCTCTCGAAGAATGAGTCACCTCTGGGCATCTGGAAGCTGAAGGAAGAGCATTCTGGGTGGAAAGAACAAGGTGAAAAGCAGACCAGTGAGGAAGAACGCTAATGGAGATAATCTTCCCTCCTGCTGGCTCAGGAGCTTCCTAAAGGCTGGAGAGCCAAGTAACATTCTCAAGACGAAACACACCCCAGGGTTAAACTTCTAGCCCCTTTAGCTTTGAATGTCCTGTCACCCAAACCCCAGGGCAACCAGAGGATACCACGCCTATCACAGAGAGCCTGACATAAAGCCCAGGGGCCACTTAATGCCCAGTATCAATTCAAACAAGTGCATTTTGATTATTTCTAATGTGTCTCCAGCCAGGAGAGCAGGTTTACTTCAGGTCAGGAAGAAGCCAAGAGCTTACCCAGGGCCACTGGAGCCCAAACAGCAACGTGCAGCCTGTCTGAGAATGAAAGATCATCCATTAAGTGTGAGGATTTAATGCATCTCCAGTCCCCCAAGATGCTCTTCTCTCGATATAAATAATATCCAGAGACGAAAATATTCCACGTGCACCACAACACATTTAATCGGGCTTTTAGACACGCATCGACTCTACGGTGGGATCCTGCTGCCTTCTGAGATGGAAAAGCCACTCAGCAAAGGGAATAGTAGCACGGAATCCCGTGTAATTGAATTGTGGTTTTAAATCCTATGATTAACAGATGGCAAAGTCCTGCCGCAGTGCACGCGCTGCCCCTCCTCGCCCCGCTGGAGACACGGGGCACGCCCCCTCTGACCATCAGCAGCAGCCAGCTTGCTTTCGTTCCCATGTTGTTTTTAGCAGTTAACTCTATTTTTTTTCTTTTTTGGTCTTGTTTCCATAATTTTGTTTTATTAAATTTTTATTTCAGTATCACTGAGATATCACATCTTATTAGTTTCAAGCGTCCAGCACAGCAATTCAACCTCACAAAACGCCCACCAGAAGCATAGTTACCATGTGTCACCACACAAAGGAATAACAATGTTATGGACTATATATGCCCTACGCTGAACTTTTTACCCCTGCGACTTCTGTATGTTAGAACTGGAAGTTTGTGCCTCTTAATCCCCTCACCTATTTCAGCCATCCTCCATTCTCCTCACCTCTGGGGACCCCTAGTTTGTTCTCTAGGTTTCTCTGGTTGTTGCTGTTTATTTGTTTGTCATTTGTTTTTTAGATTCCACATATAAGTGAAATCATACAGTATTTGTCTTTCTCTGAGTTATTTCATGCAGCATAGTACCCTCTAGGACCCTCCACGTTGTCACACATGGCAAGGTTTCCTTCTTTTTTATGACTGAGTAATGTTGTGTGTGCGTGCCGCCGCGTCTTCCTCCATTCACCCATGGATGGACATTTAGGCTGCCTCCGTCTGGTCACTACTGTAAATAATGCTGCAGTAAGCATAAGGTACATATGTCTTGTCTATGAGTGTTTTCATTTTCCTATAGTAAATACCCAGAAGTGGAATTACTGGATCATATGGTACTTCTATTTTTGTTTTTTTTGAGGAACGATTGTACTGTATTCTTTAGGAGTTTTATGGCATCATGTCTCTGGTTAGGTCTTTAATCCATTTTGAGTTCACTTTTGTGTGTGGTATAAAAAAATGGTCCAGAGGTGCCTGGGAGGCTCAGTCAGTTAAACGTCTGCCTTCGGCTCAGGTCATGATCCCAGGGGCCTGGGATGGAGCCCTGCATCCGGCTTCCTGCTTGGCAGAAAGCCTGTTGCTTCCTCACTCTCTCTCTGCCATTCCCCCTGCTTGAGTTCTCTCCCTCTGTCAAATAATAAATTAAATCTTAAAAAAAAAAAAAAAAAAAGAAAGAAAGAAAGAAAGTAGTCCACTTTCATTTTGTTGCATGTGGCTGTCTGGTTTTTCCAAAACCATTTGTTGAAGAGACTGTCTTTTTCCCGTTGGATAGTTTGCCTCCTCTGTCTAGTTTAATTGGCCATTTGCGTGTGGGTGGACTTCCAGGCTCTCTATCCTGCTCTACTGATCTATGTGTCTATTTTTGTGCCCGTAGCATACTGTCTGATTACTACAGCTTTGTAGTGTATCTTGGGGTCTGGGATTGTGATGCCGCCAGCTTCTTTCTTCTGTCTCAAGACAGCTTTGTCTATTTGCAGTCTTCCATAGGTCCATACAAATTTTAGGATTATTTGACATACAATTTTTTTGTAGCAATCTCATAATTGTTTGTATTTCTGTGGTGTCACTTGTAGCTTCTCCTCTTTCATTTCTGATTTTATTTATTTAAATCTTCCTTCTCCCTGATGAGACTGGTTAAATGTTTATCAGTTTTGTTGATCTTTTCAAAGAACCAGCTCTTATTCTCGTTGCTCTTTTTTTTTCTTTATTTCATTTATTTCTGCCTCATAATTATTATTTCCTTCCTTCTACTAATTTTGGGTCTTATTTGGTCTTTTTCTGGTTCCTTTAGGTATAATTTGGACTGTTTACTCATGGTTTTTCTTCTTTTTTGAAATAGGCTCCTATTACCATGAACTTCCCTCTTAGAACTACTTTTTCTGTGTCCCAAAGATTTTGAAATGTAGTGTTTCCATTTCCACTTATCTCCAGATATTTTTTTATTTCCTCTTTGATTTTTTTCATTGATCCATTGTTTGTCCAGTAACATGTTAGCTAGCCTCCACATGTTTGTGTTCCTTCCAGCTTTTTTCTTGTAACTGATTTCTAGTTTCGTGCCACTGTATTCAGAAAAGATACTTGAGGGTCTCTTGGCTGCTCAGTCAATTGGTGGAGCATGCAACTCTTGATTCCAGGGTCCTGAGTTCGAGCCCCACAGTGGGTGGAGAGATTACTTAAAAACAAAATCTTCAAAAAAGAAAAGATGCTTGGTGTAAGTTCAGTCTTCTTAAATTTATTGAGACTTGTTTTGTGGCCTATCACATGATCTCTCCTGGAGCGTGAGCACTTACTTCTTCTTTATAAAAGAGCCATTTCATGAGCATTATTATTGTTCAAGTAATAAACTCCAACCAAATTTTCTCGTTGGTTTATAAATGAATGTAAGTGTATAATAGCCCAAATCTCTTCAGGTTCCCTGGATGGGAACTCTTCGAATTTTATTTGCCGTAAATAGAAGGCAAAAAAGTATTAAAAACAAGGATACACTCTATTCATCTTGTTTCAGTAGATCATAAGTTCCTTGAGGGAAGAAACAGGTTATTTGGGTTATTGATTTAACATTTATTGAGTCCTAACTATCCTCATGTACCATAGAAATAAATCTATCAATATACTTCATTATGAGAAAAACACATTGCTCTCTTTAAACAGGACCAAGCAGCACTCCCTTGGATGTTTTCTTTCCTCTACTCTGATTAACAACTTGAAAGTGCAGCTCCTGTTCTAAGAAATATTCGTAGAAAATACTGCATTCCATTCCATAAAACTGGAATATAAGATTCTCCCTCTCTGAAATGACTAGGTAGGTGATAGGAAACAGAGGACTTGGTGGGGAAGGGGGCGGGAGAATGCAGAATCCCTGACAACATTTCACTTTCAATGCAAACAACTTCAAAAATCCTGTATAATTAGGAGGTTTCATACTTAGTATCTCTCAAACCATGGTTTCGATTGAAATGAATACGCTGCATAATGAAACTTAAATATAAAAGTCTTAAACCCACCCCAAAAAAAGCAGACAAATTTCTAACCGAGTTACTCTCAAAGACCAGGAAAATATGTGCCTCTAAGTGCATTGTTAATGCCCACCAGCATATCACTTAAAAGTATTAACCTTACACAGGGGAGAAGGACACGGGGGAAAGTGTGGCTGCAGTTGTAGCCATGTCCACAAACACCAAGACCATCTACAAGAACAGCACAATCCAGAGCTCCAGGATAACTGTGAGCCCAACTTTGGCAGCTTGTTATCAATTCAGCGTGGGTGCCGTTTTGTAAACACATCTAATTTGGTTTAAAATTTTAATCCATAAAGTCATTACTAAAGGGCTCCAGGCTGCTGCAGTGATGAACCAACTGCTTCTCAAGCAGACAGGAAGGCACCAGAGCCAGGCAGGGTTTTCTGTCCTCAGGACCCTCCTTTGTCTCCCTTATTTTGCTCTTGTCTCTGATTTCCTTCTCAGCAATGTGCTGACTTTCCCACGCATAGTCTCCACTCACACCAGAAATTTTCTGTTGCTCCAACTTGTCTCTGTCTGTGTATCTGTACCTGTCTCTCTGGGTCTCACTCTGTCTCTGACTCTCTGTCTCTCTCCCTCTCTCTCTCTCACACACACACAGAATTTCTTTGCCTCTTCCTGACCCAATATTCCAATCACCATCTCCTCTACGCTCCCAATTTAATCTGCTTCTCGACTTCTCCAACAGAAATGTGGCTCTTTAACAAAAAGATCATGCTAGCGAGTTTGGGGGAAAGAAATTGTCCTAAAGAGCTGATGGCAGGGAACATAGCTGACTGACAGATGGACTGACCAACTGACTGGGCGGATGGCTTCTTGTCAGTTGCCCTCCTTGGAGTATCGGTTCTCATAAATAATTAACCATAAGATGAGCGGGATTTTTCAACAGAGAGCCCAAAAGGTGAATCTTTTTAAAACAAGGAATCTTTTTAAAACTAAAATGTGGTTTATCTAACAAACTATGTATCAGACCCGGTTCCAAGGGACTTGTGAATGTTAGCCTCCTATTTACTCTTCATTACAACACTTTGAGATAATATTATTCCTCTTCCCCATTTCCCAGGAGACAGAAGCACAGAGAGGTCAAGAAACTTGCCCAAAGTCACACAACTGGAGAGCGACTGTCAGGATTTCCATCCAGATGGTTTGTCTCCAGAGCCCATGCATTTAACCGCTACACTCTGCAGCTTCTTATTTGATGATTGCATCTCTGTCTAATAGAGAGGAAAATTTGCATTCATTTTTTATGCATTCTATCTACTATTAAAGCCAAGTTTCTCTCTCAGAGAGAATAGATGACTGATTTACCCTATTGGGTAATTATTACCCTATTTACCTTATTGGGTAAATATTTATCCTATTGTATAAATCAGTTATTGCTCAAAACACCTGTGTATAGCCCCCACCATTAACAACACGCATGTTGACTAGCGATGTTCTAGACCAACTTCTCACCTTCCCTCATCCTATTCTTTCTGCCAGTCCAGATACATAACACATGCAATTCCCTTTCCAAAAAGCAGCTTCTTAAACCATGTCAGGGACTTCCCCCTTCTGCTCAGTGAGGTTTAAGAGGGTGGCCCAGAGCAGCCAAGCGGATATGGCCCCAGAGCACCCAAGACTTTGCTGCTCTGTGATCATCTACTTAACTTCCTTTCATTCAACATTATAGTGGGCAAAACAAACCCAGACCATTTGGGAAAGCCAGGAGAGAGGTCCCATTCTTTTTTAGCTTTTTTTTTTTTTTTTTTAAGATTTTCCCTATTTATTTGACAGAGAGAGAGAAAGAGATTGAGAGAGGGAATTCAAGCAGGGGGTGTGAGAGAGGGAGCCTGATATGGGCCTCAGTCTCAAGACCCTGGGATCATGACCTGAGACAAAGGCAGACACTTAACAACTGAGTCACCCAGGTGCCCCAAGAGGTCCCATTCTTTTCTGTATTAATAATAATAATATTTCTGTTCTGGGGGACTGACATTTTTAGTCACATTTCTTCCAAAGCATGTGCTGCTTGAGGATTATAAAACCCAAAGGCCCCAGGATTTCTCCTCTTTCAGAAATGGATGGTTCTGCTTTTCATTTAAGGTGCAGTTTAGAAAGAAGCAGCCTGTGAAACCAATTAACTAATTGGAAATCACTTAATGACTGTGGCAGCATTTTGGATTTCTGGCGTTGGTTCACAGCAGTCCAGAGAAATTGCTTTTCAATATTATGATAAGGTAAGCTGTGGAGGCCTCCCAGGAGACAGCCGAGGCTGCTGAGAGAGACAATGAGCTCTAATATGCCCCCCAAAATACCAGAGGCATTATAACAGGGAATTCTGTGATTGTAAAGTAAGCACAACATAAAAATCCAAAGATCTGTGGAGCTCTGCCGAAAAATCAATGTGCGGCTATCATTCCTTGCTATGATTTTTGAGAGCTGACAATCTTCGCGTGGACATTATGCTGTTGAAATTGCTCTCACAGAGAGAACCAGGCATGTGCAGAAACAGAGGTGGCATAGGGAGGAGAAAAAATAAGAGAGTAAAGGCTCACCGCAGAACAATAGCCCAATTAATTGTTTTAGTATGAACAGAGTCACGTCCACATTAGGGAAGTAATCTAGTTAATCCCTCAAGAGTTAACATAGCCAGGGAAAATAAATTACTCCAAACACAATATTTTATCCATTCACCATTTGCTTGTTTCAAGGTAGTGAATGTTCTTAGCACATTTCTAAGTAGCATCATTCATTAGAACGAAAATCATCGCTGTGGAAAACAATATCCTCAACCTCTAATCGTCTCTCTAATTCCTTTTGGCTCGCCTTTAGAAAGAGGCATAGGGATAGACACAGATGTGTGCAACTTAAAACTGCTCACTTTTCTGGGCCTCAGCATTATTTTGTGAGCGTGCGTGGTGATTTTCCTCGCCTCTCTTTGCCTTCAGTTACTCAGCTGTGAAATGGACTGATGCTTGTTAGAAGCAATAGATTGATTCAAATGATGGTGGGGTTTTGCAAACCTAGCACGGCAAGTGCCTCAGGCAGTCACAAACTTCCCTTTTTTCCCTTCCGTGTCGACATGGTAAATTTGGGGAACAAAGACGCTCTCCTGGGGATATCTGCTGTTGTTTCCCACCATGAAGGAAATTCTCTACACGTGCTTGTCACTCCACCGCCTGCATGTGGGCCTTCCGCAGCCCCCGGCTTTATTAATTCAGTAGCGTAGATGCCTCCAGCAGGTGCTGCCTTAGATGCTCGCTTTATACCCAGCTATTAGCTAAAGAAGATATTCCCTTCGGAGGCAGCAGCTGCAATAAAGACGAGGACCATTCGCAGGTTGCTAAGCCAAGTCTCAGCCCATCGGACTGCGGGACTGTGGTAGCCCTTTCCCATGACCTGCCTCAGGTATGGGTGCTCATTGACAGCTGGAAGCATGGGGGCGCGTGGGTGACTCAGTCATTAAGCATCTGTCTTTGGCTCAGGTCATGATCCCAGAGTCCTGGGATCAAGCCCCACGTCCAGCTCCCCGCTAAGCTTGGAGTCTGCTTCTTTCTCTGCCTGCCTCTCCCCCGGCTTGTGCATTCTCTCTCTTGCTCTAATGCTCTCTCTCTCTCTCTCTCTCTCTGGCAAATAAATAAATAAAATCTTAAAAAAAAAAAAAAAAAAGGCAGGATGCACTTTATGGAATCTCGTCCCTGGAAGTCCTGCGCAGGGGAAACACCCAAGACAAGGATAGCCACTTTAAAACTACTACCAGTTGATGTTGATTCTTCCTTTAAAACAATGTTTCATTCCCAGTGAGGGGAGAAACATGTTTAACTTGTTACCTTTCCTGAGATTTAATTTCTAATCTGCATTCTAGAAAATGACATCCAACTAATATCAAGATTATAGCAAGATAACGCGACTGATAAACTAATTTTAATTGCCAATTAAGAGCATCAGTGAGTAAAACAGAACACCGCGTGTAATCTATGCGAGGGGAGTAGCCTTATCATGAACTTCCCATGTGGAAGTTGAACTACCTTAGAAAATAAGAGGGAAACATTTTCATCTTCTTAAAGAAAAACCTGTGAAATACCAAGGAGGAAAGTCTTGCAAATGAAACTTCGGATGGCTCCGGACATTTTCCAGAATGACACACCTGATGGGACACGGGATTCAAAGGATAGTGTTCCAAAGTTCACCTGTCCCACTTTCAACACGTTGCACACTGACCCAAAGATGAGGCAATACCTATGAAGATGGGCTGATTGCCAACTGGTGCAGCCTCATCAGCCAAGCTCAGCACTCTAGAGCTTAAATGTCCCTGCCCAACAAATGGTGAGCAATTAAGTCCATTCCAGGAAGACAAGACCAAGGCCAAAGTCTTAACAACAATTCCCCTGTCCCTGAGTCCTTGACTTAGTGAGTGTTACTACAAAAAGAAAATTTACTTTTATCTAGGTTGTTACTTTTTCCCTCTGCTGTTTTCTGTGGCTTTGCCTATAAGCTCACAGTTTGTAGTTAAATTGGACAATTACCGAGCGAGAAGTGAATAATTAATGAATAGTCACCGTATATGTTTGGGAACCTGTGACCCAATCATTGAACAGATAGCTGAACCACTAAAATAAATGACTTGTTCCACTCATTACCTGATCAGCATTTGTTTAGAGGTTCCTAGGTGCCCTATCAAAATTCTAATCAGTTCTATTTAAATTACATTTTTTGCACTGCATTGTTATAAATGCTAATTTATGCCTAGAATGGAACAGCTTTATTTTTTACCTCCTGAAGAAACGGATGAATAAAAACATACTTCTACAGGGCATAAAAGATTATCAAGGGTTCAATGACTATTGGATTTTGCACTTGCCAAAACACATCCCAAAACTCAGCACTGAAGCTATAGGAGACAACAGGGACATTCACATCCACCCACGACAAAGCTGTCCCTGTGAGGAGGCAGAGGACTGTCACAGCAACTTTCGGCAACCACAATCGGAGACTTCCTGCTGTTGGAGACAGGAGCAGCTTTGGGGGGGAGGAAGGGAAGGAAGAAGAAATTCTTCCTGCTAGAGAAGAATGACCCAAAGGATCTTAAAGGCAAATGTTTATTTCATAATGTCTAGATGACCTCCCTGCTCTGAGAGAAACTTCTCCAAGCCTGGAACCACATCTACTTTTGCCAATGATACACATCTCCACCAACTCGTAGGAGGTGACAAAGTTACCCTAGAAAATGATAACTGTACCTCATTTTTCCCAGTTAGTTTGGTCTCCAGCCTTAGTCCTAAAATGCCCCTTAAGCAATGAGAGCTCTTCCACCCAAGAGAAGACAGAAGCATGGTTTTGCTCTCTCTGATGTATGACATCAGGCCACTTGCAGCCTAGGAGTGGCCTAGCCAGGCCCCAAGTCGTCAGCGATCTAGAAGACCTCAGAAGAGAAAGAAGATTGAGAATGATGTTCTAGAAATAGCTAGAAATGTCCTAATGAGACCACAAAAGTCCCACTTGTAAAGTTACTTCCTACAAAATGCTGCTCCCCACACATCCCAAGCCTAGTGTCTCTGAAGAAGTCAGTGAGCCTGCCATTAGCCTGCCCGAAGTGGGAGGCATTGAATTCAGAATTCATTGCTAGAGGTTTTTTGTAAGCTGAGGAATTACCTTGAGAGGATTGAATTTCCAAGTGTAAGTCAGCAGCTGCTGGGGAGGCTGAGGCCACCTCAATCATTCTGCACCACCGAGTCTCTTGTGGAGAGGGGGCAAGACAAGGCCGGATCAGCCTGGCTTAGGGCTGCATGGCCAGGGGGATGGAAAACACAGGTTCATACAAGCATTTAACCTCTTTTAAGCAGTGCAATGTGGCTGGGGCTTAAGACAAGGCTGGAACATTTTCTCACTTATTATCACCTTGATAACCTGTTCTTGTAGCTAAGGAAAGAGTATGCGGAAGAAGGGGGGGCTGCCGGGGGAACACTGGGAGAGGAGGGGCAGGTCAGAGCACCGAGTAAGAGCAGAGCAAGCCACGGTTTTCTTGTTTTGTGAGTGCAGTTAGGAAAAGGTGAAGGTAGTTCGTTCTCTAAATATTTCTCCTTTTAAATGTAAACAGTATTTTGTCCAGAAGTATGGCTAATCCCTTAGTGGGAGAGGGGAAAAAAAGAATACCTTTCATTCAATTTCTTTGAAACCTATTCATTCGTTTGAAATACCTCAGTAATGGCGGAAACTGTCCCACTTTCGACACGACCTAGGGGTGGGGAGGGGTGGAGAGCAGAGAAGTAAGGCAGAGTCAGGGAAAGAGCTGTGCTTGGTCATCGGTCCATCATCATGGGGAGAAGAGGGCCACCTGGGACTGAAAGTGGCTCCACAGGCTTTTGCGGCATGATCCTCAGGGAGAAAGCCCCTCCCCATGTCTTCCCAGAGCCTAGCTAACCCCATGTCTCTCTGCTCCAGAGATTGGCTGAAACCAATCCTGAAGGAGTCTTTTTAGAGACATTAAACTGTCCAGTGATGTTTCTTAATCTTGTTTCAATTGATCTTAATATTCATTAAAATGACTCATCCTCCTTTAAAGTTTCTTGAGTAAAACCCAAACCAAAGCCAAATGATGGGAACATGTTTATGTAAAAACCTCACTGCCCTTCCTACTACCAGATGATTCTGTGAGACACCGGCCACCACTTACCCCCACCCCTGGCCTGAGAAGCTATAGTACGAGATAACGGTTCCTGCCAAATCCTGACCGTTTACACTGGAGTTCTAGAATTTCAATTTTCTAATCTGAAAAAGAAAATTAAATCAGGGGGGAATAGGTATTGTCTACCTTATTTGTTACCAGATTTTTACATCTTGGGATGCTTGATCATCATAGTGATCGTCTTATTATTTTATCTTATTGCAGGAATTCAACATTAACCGAATGACCCCAATTTTTCTGACTCAATCCAGGATCAATAATATGGGAGGGTTACTGAATCATAGTTACTACTGACTCCAGGCCAGTCATTTAGCTTTTCATTTCAGAAGGTGATGTTCTCAATCAAAACTTTGCCCATATTACAAATATAAGACAAGAGGTCAAATGAAAAGACACATTCCATCTGTGAAGTGATTCACATTTTAAATAGATCAGTCTAGACTCCATCCATATCACTCATAAAAATATCGAACAAAACCAAAGGTAGTCATGTGACATTACACTAGCAATCTCATTCCAGATTAAAATCAGGAATTAATCAATATCACATATATCTTATTGTTCCACCTCCTAAGCAATTACTTAAAGACTAACTAGAAGGACATGTTGTTAAACTTGAAGATGATACAAAGTTAGAAGATACGGTTAATATTTTGGGATCCGCATGACTCAAAAGCTCTTGCCAGGCTGGACATTTTCTGCAAAAATGTAATACCAGATATCACAGGAATAAATGTAGCCTTGCACTTAAGTTTAAAAAGCCATTATAGCTACATTACATTTTACCAACAATCATGTGAAGAATCAGTGAGGCTCCTACTTTGCTAATAAAATCAGTATAAGCCATTGTGCTATGACTGCCCAAAATGCTAATTAGATTTTTTTAAGGATTATTTGCTTATTTTAGAGAGAAAGAAAGAGAGTGGAAGGAAAGGCAGAGGGAAAGAACCTTCAAGAAGACTCCCTGCTGAGCATGGCGCCCAGAGAGGGGCCTGATCATACAACCCATGAGACCATGATCAGAGCCAAAACCAAGAGTCCAACACTCAACTGACTGAGCCACCCAGGCGCTCACTGCTCACTCAATTTTAGATGTCATAAATAGGCATCTAGTCCAAAACAGGAGTTCTATTGTATAAGGGTCAGACATCATATCACTAGTCTAGAAAAGTTAATATAATCTTTTTCACCAACTATGTGAATTTGAGCAAGTCATGTGATTTGAGTCCCAGTGTTCTCATCTGAAAATGGAAATAATAATAGCTGACAAACATATTCCCATAAACTGTTATAAAATCAAATGAAACCATGTCCATAAAATGTTTTAAAAACTATAAAGTGTCACTGCACTGGACATCGGCTGTTTGTTACCCAACAACCCCCCACTTCTTTTTGATAAATACAATGCAGCTCTCCTCTCCTTTGAGGAACCTCCCCTCCACCATCCTAGCCATGTTGTGAGCCCCAACTGGCTGAGGCTACAGAAATTTGTTTAGCAATGGGCACATAATCCAATCAGGGCCAAGGAGACAGGAAGAAACTATGCTATGACTTTTAAAAAAATAAAGAAATCTCACTCCTTTTCTATATTTGGTAGCATAAGGTAATCTTGGGTTAGCATCCTACTACCCGGGAAAGAGTCAGCCTTAAAATGCGCTGAAACACAGAAGAAGGCAGAAATGAAAGAAAGAAACTAATGACCTCATTTGATATTCTGGATTAGACCCTGCTCCCTGCTCCCGGAAGAAGCCCAGATTCCCCTGACTGTGCTGTATTCCAAGCCAATATTTTCTCTTTTTCTTTTTTTAAAGATTTTATTTATTCATTTATTTGTCAGAGAGAGAGAGAGAAAGAGAACACAAGCAGGGCAGCTGCAGGCAGAAGGAGAGGAAGAAGCAGGCTCCCTGCAGAACAAGGAGCCTGATGTGGGACTGGATCCCAGGACCCTGGGATCGTGACCTGAGCTGAAGGCAGATGCTAAATCGACTGGGCCACTCAGGCATCCCCAATATTTTCTCTTTTTTAAGTCAAGTTGAGCAAGGTATTTCTGTTACTTGCAACAGGAAGTCTCCTGTGATTATACATTGGTTCTAATGTCTTGGAAAATCCAGTTGTTCAATGGTATGGAAAAAATAAATGGGAGTTTTCAAATGGATGTATGTATATATATTTCCTTCACAGAAATCAAATATATATTTAGAATGTGTTAGACTGCTGTAATTGTTAGATTGTGTTAGATTGTTAGATTGCTAGGTTAGATTGTGTTTCTCCAAACAAACAAAATTTCATTACTGACTATGCCTTGGATTCTAAAACTCATATAAAGAATTACATAAAAATTTTGTTCTAAAGATAATTTTTTAGCATTCTGCCTCTGGGAAAGCCATGTTTCCAGCCTTCCTCATCTTGTCTTCTTTGTCTTCCTGCTGAGCTAATAGCCAGATCTCCAACTAAAACAGCAGTACCCATCTCTGATTAATGGGACCTTTCTCCCCACCTTTTTTAATGGCTTCCTCCCATTGCGATTTCAATCAGAACATTGCTGGGGATCCCTCCTGGTGCCTCTCCAGGACCACTTCTATTGCCATTTTTTATACACTCCTCCTCAAGAAGGGAAAAGCCAAAGAAATGTCTCTATATTCCAAGGCTGAAATCAGTGTGGAATGTGAAGGAAACTATAGCAATTTCTTGCCAAAGATGGTCTGTATAGTATTCAACTAGTCCAGGGGTCAGCAATAGGCAAAACCCAGCCCACCTGATTTTGATTTCCAAGTTGGTAAATAAAATATCATTTGAACACAACATGCTCACTTGTTACACATTGTCTACAGCTGTTTTCATGCTACAATAGCAGAGCTGAGTAGTTGGGAAAGAAAGAGTATGGCCCAAAAGTCTGAAATATTTACTATCTGGCCCTCTATTTAAAAAGTGTGCAGACTTCTGAACTAGGCCAATCATTTAGTTTTTTAAAAGAAGCTTAGGCCCAGGAAGACCAAGTGGTAGATAAGAGGCCTAGCCCAAATTTATTCTACAGGATATTTTCATGTTCTTTTCTTACTCACATACTAGATTACAGGTGCCTGAAAGCAGATATTGGACCTTATATTTCTGTGGTATCCAAAACAATGGAGGCTGAATACTGAAATCACCATTAAAATGACTTAAATAAATGCACAGGGATTGAAGAAATTAAGAGAGTCCTTCAGCGACCTCTCTTCTAAGTAAACCATTTCCTCTCCTGCCTCTACAGCCTCCAAATATTTGCAGCCATAAACCGTCTTTCTCACACTGGTCATCAAACCACTATCTATGACATCATCTGTAAAATGCCATAATAGTATCGACCCCCAGAGTTGTGAGGATCAAATGAGATAAAGTACAGGAGGCGTGTAGCGCAGTGCCTGGTTCATGCTAAACATTCGAAGAGTAGTAGATGATGACGATGATGATGATGATTTACCATTATCATAAAAATGGAGGCATCCTGAAATGTAACTGGATATTGGGGGGACCTATAATTACTGACCTGGTATTTCTCTCAGATTCTTCCACAAGCAAAATATTGGGAAAATTACAAGAAGGTAGGGATCCAGCACTCAATCTCCACAAACCAATTCATATTCAATCCAATTTATATTCAATTGCCATCATCCAAGGAAGTCAGAGCCCAAGTGGAGGGACCATTTTCCCAGATCTCAACAGTTCTTGTGGCACTGTAAGAGGAGAAAAAGATTATTTCCTTGGGGCCAAGGTATTACATATACCAACACATAATAAACTAAGGGCTCTCTGCTCCTCCCAGTTCAACAGACAGCCACATCTTCTGGTGCAGTCCGGTGGTGTCACTGAGACCTGATGGTGAAGGTCAGCATGAACAGATTCAGCCATACTGGCAGATTGCGCTACTGTTAACTCTAGTGAAGTGGATATTGTTGCCATCAACGACTCCTTCATTGACCTCAACTATATGGTCTACATGTTCCAGTATGATTCCACCCACACAAATTTCACGGCACAGTCAAGGATGAGAACAGGAAACTTTTCGTCAGTGGAAAGCCCATTTCCATCTTCTAGGAGTGAGATCCCACCAACATCAAATGGGGTGATGCTGGTACTGAGTATGTTATGGAGTCCACTGCGTCTTCACTACCATGGAGAAGGCTGAGACTCACTTGAAGGGTAGGGCCCTTTTGCTGATGCATCCATGTTTGTGATGGGTGTGAACCATGAGAAGCATGACAACACCCTTAAAATTGTCAGCAATGCCTCCTGCTCCACCAATTGTTTGGTCCCTCTGGCCAAGGTCATCCATGACAACTTTGTCACTATGGAGGGACTCATGATTATAGTCTATGCCATCACTACCACCCAGAAAACTGTGGATGGCCCCTCTGAGAAGCTGTGGGGTGATGGCCCAGGGGCTGCCTCAATAGCATCTCTGCTTCAACTGGTGCTGCCAAGGCTATCCCTGAGCTAAATGGGAAGCCCACTGGCATGGCCTTCCATGTCCCCACCCCTCCAACATGACAGTCATAGATCTGACCTCCTCCCCGGAGAAAGCTGCCAAATATGATGACATCAAGAAGGTGGTGAAGCAGACTTCAGAGGGACCCCACAAGGATATCTGGGCCACACTGAGGACCAGGTTATTTGTTTCCTGAAACTTTAACAGTGATTCCTGCTCTTCCACCTTTGATGCTGGGGCTGCCATGGCTCTCAATGACCAATTTGTCAAGCTAATTTCCCGGTATGACAATAAATTCGGCCATAGCAACTGGGTGGTAGACTTTATGGTCCACATGGCCTCCAAAGAGTAAGAGCCCTCTGGACAACCAGCCCCAATGAGAGCAAGAGGAAGACAGAAGGCCTCAGCTGCTGGGGAGTCCTTGCCCCAATTCATCCCCCAATATACTAAGAATCTCCCGACCTCCGGTTTCCATCCCAGACCCTCTGAAGAAGGGGAGGGGCTTGGGAAGTCCTACCTTATCGTGTACTACCATTTAAGTAAACTGTACCCAGAGTAAATAAATAAATAAATGAGGGGAAAACCTTAGCAGTGTATCAAACAGTGTGTGTATGGTATGGAGTTATTTGTGGCCAAGGATAGGTGTCCTAACCATCCCCAAAGGGAATAGTCCCTCATGATTCCAGGAGACCCTTCAGGACACACAGTCCTCTGTCTAGTCTGACTAATCCTTCCTTATTTAGATTTTCTGCCCATAACTCTCTCTCAGTCAACAGGAATTTATCATCATTGCTCAACAGCATACCACCTACATTGTATGAGAGACTTAACGAGGGGCAAAATATTCTCACCATTCATTCCATCCTTTTGCCAAAGAATTATGCTTATGATGTTATTTTGCATTTTGATCATGCCTAATATGGACATCAGAAGAGAAAAATTAGCCTTATGAGCCCAGCCATTGGAAATAGTCAAGAACTCCTCCTCCACACCATCTTTCTTTCTGGCCTAAGATGGCAGGTGGTGATCCCACTTTAGATAAATGCCTCTTTTGAACCTAACAGGGACAGTCAGAGCAAGGTAGTCTACACTCTCTCCTACCAGTCTCTTTCTTCCTTTTCATTTTTTTTTTTTTTGGATGCTAATTACAGGTAGTAAACTTTTTCTAGGGTTGCTTAGCTCATATTAAGAATCAAACCCTATATGTGGTCCTCTGTGATGTGCTAAACTCATCTGCTTATGCCTTGGCATCCAGAAAAGATATTCTGGGGCTAATAACTCGTAAACTCCCACTTTAGAAGGGCCTTTCCCACCCCAGTTCCCACCCCTACTGCCACCATCTGTGTTTGTTCTTTTGCTATATAAGAACTCAAACTGGGTGGCGAGCATGTTATTTTTAAAAATCTTTTAGTGGCGTCTATACCCAGAACTGCCTCATCACAATTATCCTCACCAAACGAGGAAACTTCACATTGAGAATGGATATGGTGTTCAGCCAGCACCAAATGTCTCTCCTTCTGCCTTTTTGTCTTTCCGATCAATCAGAACATGTGAAAGTCCCAAATGAAGAGTAAACACACGGCCCAGGTTCCTTTCATCTCCTAACATATGTCATGAAGGGGGGAAGAAAAAGCCCTATTCCCAGCTTCAATCAGCCATTCGTTTTCTGCAACTTGAACCTTAAGCTGAAAGGGACGTGTGGGGGGCTGTGGAGGAGGGCTGAATGTGGGCCCACTCCTTGGAAGATAATAGGTATTCGCCGCATACCTGCATCTCCGAGTGATTATCTCCCCTGCGAGCACTTCTGTATTTATATATAATGAGATCATTACCAGGCAGCTATTCCAATTTTATTCAGACTTTAATATTTCTTGAAGAAAAAAAATAGCATACAAAAGGGTTTGTGATGCCAACTCAATCAGACGTGCTGTTGATGGAGAATTATTCAAGTGCAAGCCGGAACAGGAAAAAAAAATAATTTCAGAGAGGTTTCTGTCAAAGTCGAGTTCTCCGGTGATAATGTTTCGAGTGATGTGCTGAGGTGTCCAGAGGTGAGGAAGGAAAATAACAACTAACTGAAAAGAGGGCTCTGTGTAGGATTAACAATGAGGTGTGTCCCCTTGGAAGCAGCGGGGCGGCTAAGACAGGGCCTCCTGCCCACACCCGGCCCCTGCCTAGCTTTCTCCTGGTGATTAGACCAGGGAAGCAGCTTCACTGGCTCCTTCACCTCTGGTGTCACAAGAAGCAGTCTGGGGTTAGAAATTGCCCCTTCTGTGGCTGTTATTTCCTCTCATGGTGGAGCTCTGGTGGTTGGGCCACGCAGGCAAGACAATCCCTTTCCCATTTTCACAACAAGCAGCTTTTTGTGAAAACAAGAACCTTCTCTCTCACCATCCCTGCTGCCTCTGCCGGACAAAGAATATGGCAGGATTGTCTTTCCTTTTGTTCCCATTCACACAAACACCTAGCAATTCAGTGCCCCTGCTAATCAAGTATTCTGGCTAAGGTTTAATAAGCCATACTTTATCAGTTCTCAATAAATTGGGAAATCAAATGGAAGAAATCGAATACTAAGATCCCACAAAAAGGAACCTCCCTTCCATAATCCAGATGGCACCTCAGGATTATTCCAAACCTTAGGTGGCAATTATGAAAGTTGTTTATCACTGGCCAGCCCATCTAGAAATACGCCCCGCTAATGTGAGCTCTCTGGATGTTTGAACTTCAGATAAACATGAATTTACTCATTCATTTCTAAGACCGATAGTTTATCCTGAGATTACAAATCCAAGAAGAGGATCATCTTAGCTTTTAGCTCTCAGCCCTGAACTGCAGATGGGAATAAGCTTTTGGAATAGGAATGGAGGCTTGTCATCCCAATAAATGTGAAATTAAAGGATTCTGGGTCTTTTTTTTTTTTTAATGGTGATTTTAAATTATTAACTCTTTTTCCTCTAGCATTTCCTAACAAGGCAAACCAAAATAACATTATAAGAGAATTTATAAAATGTACCTGCTGTCCACAGAGCCCCCAAACATGACTCAAACATGGAGTTGGTAGATTTCTCACTGAAATGGTCAGTAGTTAGTTCTGGTAAAATTGTTAAGGCTATTTTACAGATCCTAGCCTTGGAATGTACTCAACATCTAGAAATCAGTTTGTAAGAGAAACAAAGGAAGGAAGGGAGGATAGTGATCTTGTGTGTCCCTGAAATATACCTAGCTCCACTGTAATCTATATTGTATAGGCAAAGAATTGCATCAAAGAGTCCTAAAAACTCTCGAACTTAGAAGAGACTGAAACAAAAAAATGGGAACAATTTTTCTCTCCCTCTCTATACATCCACAATAGCTAGTCATAACAATTATTTCAAGATTCACTCCTTGCAAAGGAGAAGAGTCTAAGCAAGAATTATTAAATTTCTTTCCATCATTCACTATTACTTATTGTGTGTTATCACATTATGTGTGTGTGCATGTGCATATATGTGGAGAGAGATTTATCATAACAACTCCTCTATCTGCCTCCTTGTCTCTTTATCTATCTTTTAATCTTCCCTCATAGCCTTAAAAGAAGGGAGACCTCTCTTTTTCTCAAAACACCTTCTGCCTCTCCAGCATCCTCAACTAAGCCTCCACTGTCCCCAGTCTTCTGTCATCCAGTGTGCTTGCCCTCCGCCTCTGAGGACAATTCTCCCAAGGCTCTCAGGAGATGTGGCCTCCAGCCCTTGCCCTTCCACGTGATGTCAGCAAGACTGCTAGGAGCCCCTTATCTCCTCATGCTATGTGTCCATGACTTGGCCTCGCAACAGCCTGCAAATACTGCTGTATTTCAATCCTTTCTTCAGCAGCCAAAATCTTCATTACTCCACAACCCATTCTCTCCATATATATCTAAAACACAGCTTTCACATCCACTGTACCACGGAAATTTCTCGCTACGATCACAAAGTCCAACCTTTTAGCCAAAATAAATCATCCCTATGGACCCTTAACCCTTTGGATTTTTTGGAGAGACACAATGTGACCAAGGAAACTCCTCTTACAAGGCTTTTATTTGAAGTCCTACATTACCTGTTCCCCTCTACCTCCCTTCTGTCTGGTCCTACCTATCTGCCACAGGGCACTTGGCTTTATTCATAGCTGGCCAGTCAGCCTATGGTGAGGGCTTCAGAGATGATGAGCTATGGCTCTCCAACCCCACTGTCCCCACCACCACGACACACAGAGCACCACTCCACACCGAATATGTGATTTAACTTTGGGTTAAAGTACTATATCTCACAGAATCTTCTGTTTAAAAAGTAAATGCCTTTTAGAAGCTTGTATATTAATTCATCACCTATTAATATAAAATTAATTTCATAGATAATTAAATGTTAGCTTGGAACTCAGAAAGTAGCACATGAAGAAATGGAATACAGAATGAATTCATTTTGAAGGAATGTCAACTCTATTGTCTAGATACAACAAAATAAAATCATGTCCAAGAAAATAAATGTACTTTAATGCCTATAGAAACACTAGTCCCATAATTAAAACAATATGAAAATTACCATAATTGACAACAGGCAAGGTAATATCATACTAACTCTCCAGAACTCTGATTAAAAATGACAAATCTGATGCTCCCTCAGAGAGTTAAAGGTCTATAGTAAGAAGGATTCTGGGAAAGTTAATTATCAATATCCATCTATGAAGGTTCTAAAATAGCATGGTGATTTACTGTCGGAAATATGAGGGAGAACATTTCCCACCTATCAAATGTTGTGATGCTTTTTACCTGCCCTCTCAGACTCCAACCAGGGAAAATTGGTCACGGTTTCTGCTGAGACCACAAGGACCTGATCCTTTTCCCCATAAATAGCTTTCTCAGCACATGTGCTCTGTGGGAAACGCTTAACCTTGTATCACTTCTGTTGATAAAGTCTTGGATCCGCTCCCTAATGATTAGCTCACCGTCATTTAGACTACTGTTGGCAATCACCGTGCTTTAAATAAAGCAACAGAGGGTTTATCTATCAGAATTCACTCCTTATTTTTGCAGCTGCCAAAGATGCTTCTTTCCTGCAGTCCAGAACCTAGAGCAGTGAGTGAGTAGGAAATAAGTTGTCTTGATACTGTGTGTGAAAGTGGTGAAGTTTAAACTTCTCTTTTCTCTCTCTGCAAAAATGTACTCTGGCCCCAGATTAATAAGATTACACCTCCAACTCTGGAGCAAAGTGCCACCTTTAATCATTTCCAGAAGTGGGCCATCCAACCTTCTGCCTGGTAGGTTCATGAACAACAGGAAAAAGATCAGCAGGCAGTGTCAAAGGCCAAAAACACCTTGTCTCTGAAGACCTTCTTCTCGCAAAGGGCCTTAGGAATCAAAGCAAGGGCAGAGCCACCTAGTAGTCCACAAACAGGGGAATTGAAAACCCCCTGCGCCTGTGATGAATGAGGGCTGTGCTAATCACACCACGATCAGAAACACACAGGATGGGGCGCCTGGGTGGCTCAGTGGATTAAGCCGCTGCCTTCGGCTCAGGTCATGATCTCAGTGTCCTGGGATCGAGTCCCGCATTGGGCTCTCTGCTAAGCGGGGAGCCTGCTTCCCCCTCTGTCTCTGCCTGCCTCTCTGCCTACTTGTGATCTCTCTCTCTCTGTCAAATAAAATAAACAAAATCTTTAAAAAAAAAAAAAAAAGAAAGAAAGAAAGAAAGAAAAACACAGGATTTGCAAGCCGTATCCGTTACCTTGTATGTGGCATCATGACATGAGATTGAAGGATAGGACCTGGGCGAAGTGTGGATCTGACTGCGAGCCGACTAGTACCTGACTGCCATGTCTTGAGGGGAAAAGCACTCTCTGGTCAGAGGGCAAAAAAGAGACTCTCTTGCCCTGTTATTAGTCAATACTGCCATGAACGGGTCTGAAGGTAGAACACGTGTGCCAAAGGTGACTTACTTAGCTCTTTTCTCCATGAAAAAGTCACCTGCCCTCTTTACCTGTACCAACAGGGTTCCTTCCCGAAGCCATGGAACAGGAATTCTCAGCTACACTGTATCAGGCAGGGGTTGGCATCGGTAAGTGTTTGCAACAAAGTGCTTATGGCATGCCACGCCAGATATTGACTTATTTACCCTTTATAGAAAAAGTCCATCGATTTCTGTCCTATATAGCCTCTATGGCAATGTTAAAAATAATTATAATAATGGCCAATATTTATCAAGCTTTTCAATATTCAATACATTATTAAATGCATTGCATGAATTATATCAAATCACCACAACAGCTGTATGAAATAAGTATTTTTGTTTTCCCCATTTTAAAAGTGAAGGATCCGGTGGTTCAGTTGGTTGAGCCTCTAACTCTTGATTTCGGCTCAGGTCACGATCTCTGGGTTCTGAGATCAAGCCCCCCATAAGGTTACACACTAGGCATGGAGCCTACTTGGGATTCTCTCTCCCTCTGCCCCTCCTGTACCCCTACCCCACTTCAAAAAAAGTGAAGGATCCAAGGCTTGCAAAATGAATTAGCCTCCAGGACTAGAAAGTGGAGGAGGCAGGACTCAAAGCCTGTCAGTCTGACCCCACTGATCCACTCTTGCAACCAGTAGATACTTTCTCTATTATAATGATCACAATAGCTACCATTTGCCAAGTGTTTACTATACACTAGCCTGTACATATATTGTCTCTAAAGCTCACCACTGCCAATGCTTAATACTTTCCAAAGATGAAGAGACAGGAACCCAGACTAGCGAAATAATTTACCCCAGATCGGACACCTAAGAGAAAAAGATCCCAGGTCCAAACTCAACTCCCCAGTTCTTTCATTACATATGTCACCTCATAGGAGAAAAATAATCTTTAGGATACAGTATAATCAGCATAAGACTCTTTTGTGGTGGGGTGCCTGGGTGGTTCAGTGGGTTAAAGCCTCTGCCTTCAGCTCAGGTCATAATCTCGGGGTCCTGGGATCAAGCCCCACATTGGGCTCTCTGCTCAGCAGGGAGCCTGCTTCCCACCCCCCTCTGCCTACCTGTGATCTCTGTCTGTCAAATAAATAAATAAAATCTTAAAAAAAAAAAAAAAAAAAGACTGGTTTTTTTCCTAATATTCTATTCTGTTTGAAAGACTATGGGTCATCACAGTCAGGTACTCATTAGTCATTCGTTAAATCTCTGTGTGGCATTTGGCACAGCATTTAACCCTTTCAGATCTCAGTTTCCTTGTTGACAAAAAGTGGAAGTCCAGGTTGGCTGCTCTCTGAGATTTCCCAGCTCAGACATTCTCTAAACCTCCCATTCTGTCCCTTCACAGACTTATGTGGTCATTTTTGCTCTGTGTATATGTGCGTGGTCCTGGTAATTGCAAACTCTCAGAAAGAAGCAGTTGATTTTCTGATTTAAAACTCCTCCCATGGGATAATCTTTCATTATGTACTCTACTTGCCTTCCGTTCAAGAGTCTGAACTCAAGTCAACTCCTGTGGTCACTTATCATTAGGATGGCTCATGAAAATAGCTGCTTCCCCTTAGAACATCAAGAGGACACCAGACCCTATGCACTCTTGCTCCTTTTTGTTTCATTTTGTTGTCTTTGGTTTGGAGTAATTTAGCTAACTTACTCAACAGCCAGTAAGATCTAATTCCTGAGACCCAGATGGGTCAAGTGCAGCCGACGTACGTTAACTATTACGTGGCTTGCAGGAGGTGATTGTTTTCCTTTATTATAATATGTTAAATCGCTACCATCCATCTGGTAAATTAAAATAGTGAGGCTTATGGCTGTTCATAACGTACAACTTTTCCAATGAGCTGTTTTATCTGTATCTCATTTCCTATTCCTATTATCTTTCTCTGTAGATTATCAGACATTAAGAACCACCGTATACTTGCCTTCGTCAGGCTAAAAATGGCTTCCCAAGCAGAGGCCGAATTCTAAAAACTGCCACTATAAAGTCTCTCAAATGGCAGCTCTTCTCCGCCTGGATTCCCTTCACTTTGACTGATGGGCAAAACTAATGTAAGGAAATACTTCTACGGAGTTTACTTCTTTAAGTAACTTGGGTTTTTTTTTTTTTCCTTAAAAAAAAAAAAAAAAAAAAAAGCTGTCTTGCCAGTGATCCCTTTAAGCCTTTTTAATTGCAAAATTCTTTTTTATGATGTCGCTGACCTAGCCTTAGCAGAGTTCATTTCAGAAATGTGCTGAAGTGGGTACCAGCGCTGACAACTAAGGCTGAGAAATGTTTTAAGTATCACGACTCTACATTTTTCTCCTGTCTGCGAGGTTCACAGATTCATCCTGTCTGAATCATGCCTGCCCTTTGTTTATGCATGAATAAGAAATTTTAGACACTGAGGACATCAGCCTTTCCTGAAAAAATAAGACCTACACCTCAAATCAGGGTGAGCATACAGATTGTCCCCAGTGCTGACTAATTTCCAAATGTGAATACAGAAACGTTGGTTAGTGGTCTTCTCCAGTTCTCCTATTGGCCCCCTAACCTTGAGCAAGACAAAAATGTCACATATAATAGATCCTAAAATTAACAGACCTTGTTTTCCAGTTGATCGGATCAGCTGAGAATGAGGTCAGTCTGTTCCCTCCTCCAGATAAGAGGTTGTCATCATTTGAGTACATTCAACAATGCCACAGACATTAGGCCCCCAAAAATATCTGATAACTTAGAAGCTCAGAATATGAATCAAAAATAAGACTACAAAAAGTCGCCAAGCTCATCTCCTTATTCTTGGAAGGGCCACGCCTAAAGCATCCTGTATCACTTAAGAACATCTTCTCTTTGCTCATGCATCTGCTAGATAACCATTTTCTGGGCACCTGCTACTTAGCAAGACACTGTTCTAGGCACTGGGCATGCTTTGAACACAAGAGACAAAGTCATATTGTAATAAATCTTACATTCCAGTAAAGGAGACAGGCAATATACCAATAAACAAAAAAATGTCTGGTAGGAGTTAGTGCTATTTTGAAGATAAAACAAAATAATGTGCAACGGAAGGACGACACTCTTGAATCGTCAAGATTCTCTGAGGAGTTGACATTTAAGGTGAAACTGGAATAAAATAATGACACCCTGTGAAGATGTTGGCCAGGGGGGAGAGCACTCCAGGCACAAAGAAGACAAAATGCAACGGCCCTAAGACAGAAGGCCACTGGAAGTGTTCAAGACATGGCAAAGCAGGGTAAGAGAGAACAGAAATATGAGATAAGGTCAGGAGGTGGGCAGAGGCCAGAACTCATGAGGTCCTGAAGACGCAGTTGGAGACCTCCATTTTGGCTTAGTAATAATGAGAGCTAGTAGAAGTTTAGAACAAAGGGAGCCTTGTGACCCAGTTACTTGTTTTTTTAAGAGTACCCTAGCTTCTGTGAGGTGAATGGATTTTGGAAGCAAAAATGGAAACAGGAAACCACTTAGGCAATTATAGTGGTCCAGGTGAGAGATGATGGAGGCTTTCACTAGGTGGCAATTATTGGAGATGGAGAGAAGAAGGAAGTTTGGAAAAACGCTTTGGAGACAGAATGCCAGGATTTGCTGACAGACCTGATGTGCAAAATGGGGGCGTCAAAAAGGACACTCTGGTTTTTGGCTAGCTCTTCCATTCTGACCCTGTTCACTACTTTGGCATCTGAGATTGGGATGTTTCAGGCAAAAGGCACCAGAGGCAGGACCAATTGCACTGTAAATTCGAAATGCACCAGAGGAAACTGGTTTATTTTGTAAACTGTCATCAGAGTAATCATCACTGTTCTGACTCACTCCTACAGAGCAATTTTGTTACTTGAGAGAGCTCTGAGCATCCCTGCATAAGAGTAGTATTCTTAACTTAAGCAGAAAGAGTGCATTTCCTCATTATGTCTCTGTAGCCGGGAGGCACACGAAATAGAGAGTGGGCTTGGGATTCTGTGCTTTGTTAAAGTGAAGGGACAATCAGCATCAGGAACATTAGCCATGGCAGGACACGGGATTGCTCAACGATGTATGAAAAGAAGAACCAGTCACCTGAATTGAATTTTCAGCTGGAGCCTAAGAGGCCAAATTTAATCATCCACGCAAAATTATCACACAAGTCAATACTTCCTCCCTTTTCCTTGTAAAGGGAGAGAGACTGATTCTTTATTTTTCCGTCAAGCAGGTGGCCCCGAGGCAGCTAACCAGCTGGCTGAAAACTAAATACCTTCGCCAAGACAAAAGCCAGTAGCATGATTGATGATCTTCTCGTAGGAGAAGAGAACCTCCCCTAGCCAATCAGCATGCAGAACTGCTATCAGATCATCACTGAACAAAACCAGACTTATAGCTGATAAACGGAAGTGCCCGAGTCCTAGGCCCCGACTGGCTGGGACTCGGGCTCCCAGCTCAGTTCCACTTAAGGCATTGATTTCTAACGAGGTTCAGTTAGTTCCTTAGTTGGTAAGCCCTAGCTTGCTTTTTTCAGACCCTGAATAGGTATCTACACTCCCAGTCAATCATTTCAATATGTCTGCCCCTAGAGACAAGACCCTCCCCCAAACCTCTTGAAAGTACAGATTTCTGAGTGGTGTACAGAGTCTCCTTCCTATGTCTTCTAGTGGTGAAAAAATGCCTCATATACATCCCACTTAATTAGGAGCCCACAATTAAGATCCTAGTAGACCATGGCTTGTTATCTTGCCTCCCACGCACCTTGAAAGCAGGATGGAGGAGGGTCCACCCAAGGCATCGAAGCTGATATATCTGCACAAGGAACTACCAGGTAAGGGGAAGGCCAGGCCCAATGGCCCCTGGGAGGTGACACTTCCAAACTTTGGTGGGTTTCCTGCCTCCATGCTGAAATTCTCCTGGGCATCTACAATATCTTGATCTCAAACCCAGGAGCAATATGAAAATTGAGATTAGCAGATTTTAATAAGCAAATGACCAAAGGTTTCAAATTCCACTCACTCCCAGACACTTTCCAAGCCTATCGGGACCTCAGATTTCTCGTGGTAAGACAGAAAGGAAGAGTCACCAAGTAAAACACTAGACAGAGGAGTGTAAATCAAGGAAGTTAATCTTCTCCTGAATGGAAATCCCATGTGAGGGTCAAAATAACTCCTTCTGAAACATTATAATACAATTGTGTCCCTTATTCCCAAGAAAACCAAAGGATGCCCTGTCATGCGTGCACTCTTCAGGAGTCTTTTTTCTTCTTTGTGATTGCCAATGCCACGGTTTGTCCTGTTCACGACTAGCCTTGATAGCTGAGCTTAAGAAAAAGGCCCTCCTAGAAAGAAGCTGTCACAGAGCAAAAGAAGCCGAGTCCCCATTACCCTAAAACTTCCTTCCACGAGCTCAGGGTGAAAGGCATGGTCTGTCTCTTACATGCCCCGACACATAAATCTTTCCTCTGTCAGCTCCAGAAGGTGATTTTCTTCCTAAAAACTGAACATCGGACTTGTCAAAATTTTTTCCTTATTGATCAGAGACAGAATATTGAAGTTAGAGGGGTATTTGCTGAACCATCTCCCTTATTTCAAGGAGATGCTGAAACTCTAATAGCGCCTCCGCCATGAAGGTTTCAGTACAGGTTGTGTGAGGGTGAGTGCTGAGTCTCCAGCCAGGGAATTCAAGGCTGATTACCGAAGGCAAGAACACCAGCAATCAAGCAGGGGGAGTTGGAGGAGGACAGGGAAGTCAGGCGAAGCTGGGCTCCTCTCCCCACCAACAGGATTAGGGATGAAATCACAGGAGTCCCATAGCTGCTCTGTTCCCTCTGTATTTTCACCTCTTATGCTCTTGGGCAAAGGCACAAATATATCTTGTGAGAAACTTCATAGCCCTGGCAGAGGAGGAATGCTATTTTCAAAGGAATCAAAGGAGCCTCAGGGCAGACCTGAGGTCCCTGCAGAGCCTGCTTCCCAGACCTCTGTTCCTTGGGGGCTCCCCCCAACCCCCCCTCCTCCGCCCAGCCCAGCAGCATCTCTGTCTCATTCTATAGACAGCACAGCCCAGTGCTACTCCGTGGGTGCTTTCAATGCATTGTCTCCCTCACGGTGACCAAAATTCAGTTATACTTTTATCCACAGGGGTGGAAAGGCAGAGGAAAACTGTTCTGTTGTTCTTTTGCTCATTAATGGCATCTTTTATATTGGAGTGGGTTTTCTAATGGTAAGAAGAGAAAGAAAGAAAGAAAGAAAGAAAGAAAGAAAGAAAGAAAGAAAGAAAGAAAGAAAGAAAGAAAGAAAGGAAAGGGAGAAGGAATGAAAAGGAAAGAAGGGAAACCAGGGAGGGAAGGAAGGGGGGATGTTAGAGAACACTTTCAAAATCCAAAAAAGGGCCAGTGAGCATGCTGCCCTAGCATCAAGCACAGTGCTCTCCCAGGAACCTCACAGACGGGAGGGTATTAATCATAGAGGGGGTCCCACAGCAGCACCCAGGGAAGGGGAGAGAATTGCCTGAGCAGCTTTGCCAGACTATCATTCTCCTCCTCCCTCTAGAGATTCTGAGGTTGAGCTACAACTAACAGTCTGGAAAGATGTTCAAGATATGTTAAGGCAAAAACACGAGATGCAGAAGAGTCCATTAGTAAGATCCCATTTCTGTAAATAATATAGCCATAATTACAAGTCCCATTTGCCCATATCATTACAAATCATTACATGCCTAGAATGGAATGGAAGAACATACAGTAAAAGTAAATAGTGGTTTTCTCTAAGGGATGGTGTTATGAAGGTTTTTCTGTCTTGAAGTACAAGTTGGATTATTTCAAATTATCAATCAGTGTGTTTAACCCCTGAACTAGACTCACCAAAACCCTTTATGAGTGCCCTAGCTTGAGTCACATACAACAGAATAAGAAAAATGTTACCAATACTCAACTTTTAAGGGGAAAAAACATGCTTCTGTTTTCTGCCCTAAATCTAGGGCAGGGAGATTTCTGCCGTATACTGACCGAGCAAAGGTTTAAGATTGAGCAAGACTGGAAGAAAATACCGCATGGGCTACCAAGAAGACACACAGGGGTCACCACCAGGGACAGGAGAAAGTGACAAGGAGAAATTGTGAGCTCCATGGAGGAAAGTCTGGCCGGCTCCCGGGAGCTCCAAGGAGCTGAGAGTGACCGGGTTCCTTGGTGAGGATGATCCATGGCCAAGGGTAGCTTGTCCCCTGTTGATGTTCATCTTAGAATTATACTGATCTACTGCCCCACGTGTACCCAGCACTGTCCCATGCCTGCTTCCTACCCACCTCCAGTAGAAAACTCCCAGTATCTAGTTCAACAACACTAAATATTCATGACCTATCACCTTGCCCCAAATCGGATGAACCAAGAGCAACAGACAGTGATTATAGGGGAAAATAACGCCTTGCTATGGACTAGATGAACGAATTTGCAGTTACTGCCAGGATGGCAGCGGGAACATATCAGTCCTGATACATGAACGTTTCATCGTGTTTTCCTTTTTTGCTGCATGCATGTACCACTTGGTGATGAGAAACATGTTTTAGGGACACCTGGATGGCTCAGTTGGAAGAATGTGCAACTCTTGATCTCAGGGCCGTGAGTTCAAGCACCACATTAGGTATAGAGAATACTTAAAACTAAAATCTTTAGGGGCATCTAGGTGGCTCAGCCAGTCAAGTGCCGACTCTTGATTTTGGCCCAGGTCATGATCTCAGGGTCATGGGATCAAGCCCCATGTCCGGTTCTGTGCTCTGTGCGGAGTCTGTTTAAGATGTTACTCCTTCTCTCAATCCCTCCCTCATGTTCAGTCTCTCTCTCTCAAAAAAAATAAAATAAAAATAAGTAAAATAAAGTACAATCTTTTGAAAAAGAGAGACTTTTTAAAAATATTTATTTAGAGAGGGACGGAGAGAGAACATATGTGTGCATATGCATGGGGGGAGGAGGAGAGAGAGAGAGGGAGAGAATCTCAAGCAGACTCCCCACTAAGTGCGGAGCCTAACCTGGGGCTCATCTCATGACTCATGAGATCGTGACCTGAGCCAAAACCAAGAGCCAAAACCAAGATCGTGACAGAGCCACCCAGGTGCCCCAAAAAGAAACATGTTCTGAAGGATCCAGTATGATCCAGTATGATCCAGTATGATTCACCATTCACTATCAAGTCTAAACTCAACATTGATTGAGACCTTCCTTCTGTCAACTTCCTATCAGACCAATCCAGTGTCTAATTCATGCCCTGATGATACCTTTTCCCCTATTCACAGGTACACAAGCACGTGTGTGTGAGTGTGCCCCATGTGATCCTGTCTTTCCATTGCATGCCCAGGCTCTCTGCCTGGATACCCTCTTCCTTCCGTCACTCTCATCCCTTTAGTTACTAAATGCTGACCAAATTTCTCTGTGGCTTTTGAAAACAACCGCATTACTTCACAGTTACTTGATCTGCCATTGTTTGTCTTCACACAACCTGAACCGGGGATGTCTCCTCAGCAGCCATGGTTGGTTTTCACTGCTCTGTCATAACACCCCATTCAGCACTGTCCACCGCCTCCGACACAGGATTGGAGGTTAACTGCTCCTTTACCAAATATGATCAGTCACTAATAAACTAGAATCTAAACACTGTTTCCAGAAAGGACATTTTTAGACTGGAATGGGTTGGATTTTTTTAAGATTTTTATTTATTTATTTGACAGACAGAGATCACAAGTAGACAGAGAGGCAGGCAGAGAGAGAGAGAGGGAAGAAGGCTCCCTGCTGAGCAGAGAGCCCGATGCAAGACTCGATCCCAGGACCCTGAGATCATGACCTGAGCGGAAGGCAGCGGCTTAACCCACTGAGCCACCCAGGCACCCTGGAATGGATTTTTAATACTTCCTGGTGGTAGTTGTAATAAGACTCCATTAACAGATTAACAGACAGTGGTGAGGCTAATTAGTGACATGTGCACAGAAGTTTAGAGTTGACCGAGATCTGTTCACATTTGGTTTTCTTACAGAATCTCTGTCAGACCTCTAGGAATGGGATAGCAGAATGTGACTCTGCCTCCTTCTCAACTAAGGTGCCAAAAAAATGCTATCTGTGGGGTGCCTGGATGGCTCAGCCAGTTAAGCGCCTGCCTTCAGCTGAGGTCATGATCCCAGGGTCCTGGAATCAAGTTCTGCATCAGGCTCCCTGCTCAGCCAGAAGCCTGCTTCTCCCTCTGTCTGCCACTTCCCCTGCTGTGTCTTCTCTCTCTGACAAATAAATAAAATCTTTTTAAAAATTTTAAGAATAAATAAAAATAGTACCTCTCAAGATGATTGGCACACACCACTCCCAGCATGTGCAGAAAGATGGTCCCAGAACCCTTTCCACAACTCTTGGTCCCTGTATTGATATGGGTATGAAAAGTACAAGAACTTTTTGGAGGTGTTTTGATGAGAATCCCCATAAAGATATCTTCAGACAGAGCTGTGGTGCTCTGAGTACCCAACAAGACGCCGTATGGAATATGTGTGCACTACCCAGAGTGGTAGGAAGACTTCAAGAAAGCACATTGAGCTAGGGTTCTAGGTAGCCAGCTCCTTATGTTCTGAGCAGAGTGAGTGACTCTCAGAAGAAGAAGTGGTTGAAACGTGAAAACCCAAACTGCCCTGTATTCAGTTTGCTTCATGGGTCTGACAGCCAAATGAAGGTGAAAAGGAAAAGAATTTGGCTGGAGAAGGAGCTGCAGGGCAGCTCTGGCTCCCTCCCTGTTGGGTCAGGGGCTTAGGAAGCTGGGGAGAAGGTAGACATTTCTGGTCCTGCTATGGTCACATCCCGACTTCTGTGGCCCGAGTGTTGGGCACCAAGTAGTACATTCCCCAGCCTTGACCTACGTGTGGTTCCATATCACTGAATGGGGATGCAGCCCAAGGAGGCAGAACCGTTCCCCATTTGAAGACCAGGCCATGTTACCTCATCTTGAATAGAAAGACTGATACCTCTTATGGTTTGTCTTCCTCTCTGGTTTCCTCTTGCTTCATTTTGTTCTGCCTTCCCCAATGATCCTCTGAATTGTGTAAGACTGATGAATCACAGACCTGTACCCCGAAACAAATAATACATTATATGTAAATAAAAAAGAAAAGAAAGAAAGAAAGACTGATACCTATCTCCTTGCCTAGAGGGAGAGCGGAGGAGAGGGGAGGGTGAGGAGGGGAGGGAGAGGAGAGGCGTTGCTGGTAAAAAGACTTTGGAAGTATCAAAGATAAAGTCAAAGCCATCTGCTTCCTATATTATTCTATTTCTGGAGATGAAGTTTGACCCAAAAAAGTGTGTCAGTGAAAGCACTCACCTCAGTGAGTGTTTCTGCATTATTTATTGGAGGGTCTAAAGTTGAATGCATGCAGGGCACCTGGGTGGTGGGTGGTTAAGTGTCCAACTCTTGGTTTCAGCTCAGGTCATGATCTCAGGGTGTGAGATAGGTCTCTGCACTCAGCGTGGAGCGTGCTCAACACTGTTTCATCCTCTGCCCCTCCCCCCCAAATAAACAATAAATCTTTAAAAATAAATAAATATGAATGTGTGCCTTACTATACACCAACATCACTTTTGCAAAGGGCCACATGGGCCTGGACTAAATGTGGGATAACTATTTAGCACGATAGAAACTAGTAGGACACCATTAAACTAGGAGTGGGAGGAGGGGGAATATTGTCAGGCTAAATTCTCTTCCTTATTATCATAAGTAATAAAACAACAGTAATAAAAACAACAAACTTGTTAAAAATAACTGTGCCACATTCAACTTTGGGAATCTCAATTTGATTTCTTTGAAACACAGCAGGGTTAGTCCCCATTTTTGTAATGAGAACGCACTGATTTTTATCTTACTATTTCCAATCATAAGCTTGCAAGGTCTCTAGATAAATCTCTGCCTCGGGGAGGGTCAGTCTGATATCGGCAGATCTCGGAATCTGACCCCCACAAACACAGAAACTAACATGCCCTCTCCATGCCAAGCCCACAGCAGGGCTTTCATGCCATTCTTTCATTGAACAAGTAGATTGAGAACTCACCATGTGCCAAACATGATGCCAGGAGCTGGGCATGAAAGAGCAAAAAAGACATGCAAGTCATCTGCCCTCCTCGTACAGTTCCAGAAAATTAATTTGGAGAATTAGCTGGAGATCTACGACAAGTAAGAGATTTCAAAGGAATTGTAACTCAACATCAAATTAAGTTTAGGTATGCGGGTTTGGGGGGTTTGGGTTTTTGTTTTGTTTTTTGTTGGTTTTTTTTTTTTTTAGCTACCCATACATTTTGCACATAATAAACAATCATCATACAAAGAATTCATCAATAAGGGACCAAAAGGTGCCTCATAAGTAGGAAATTCCAGCCCTTTTTGTTACATGGCCCTGCTAAGAAAATAATTGATATTAAGAATAAATCAAGAATGTAGGTAAACGTATAGAGGTGGTTCCGTGTAGATTCTGTTGTTGGTTCTCACCTGGCAATTGTTGTCCAATGTTCTATGATTCCTTTTACCCAGGGAACATGGGAGACTGTGGGAACATAAAAGTCAGGGCAACAAAGAAATATTTCTGTCCACCAATATTTCGTACTTCAACTCACTCTCGAATAGGTAAATACTTTTTAAATGGAAGAAAATTAGTCTCTGCTTTTCCCTTAACTCCCCTTCCAAAGTGAAGGAGGTTTTTCTGTAAACTTGTCTCTCTAACCTGCAGATTCTGTCTCAGTGAATCAATGAGAAAATGTTTTTGACAAGTCAAATGTTCATTTTTTTTTTTTTAGGGGAAAAATAACCCTCTCTATCCAAGCTGCCAAGATTGTGGCTTAGGTGTCCTCCGTCCCTCAAGCTATCAATCCGCATTTCACTGTAGATGTTGCCCAGATGTCTTGGTCAGTGCACATTAAAGGCTTAGTTTGCTGGCTTCTTAGGAAAGAGATTTAACATTAGCACATGTTAGATGTTAAGAAACATCCTTCTCCACTGAAAGAGAAATTTTATTTCTCAGGGAGAAAAAAAATACAACATGTAGTCACTGGGATGCATTATGAACCTGTTATTGCATGTGGGATTTATGATCAAGGTCTCTCTCTCTCCTACAAGGATTCTTCAGCTAAGGGCAGAATTACAGATTTAGGTGGCCACACACACACACACACACACACACACACACACGCACACAGAGCAAATCTTTCACAGACCTTTGGCCCCATCTAGTGGCCATTCACTGTTAGATCTCACAGTTGTTTTCCTCAGATTTTGAGGAGGATTTTTGACGAGGATTTTTGAGGAGGCTGTCTGTGGCAGTGAAAGCTCACGAACTCCTCTTCTAAACAGTCTTGGCAGAGGACAGAGTTGGCCAGCGCGGGGACTGTGGGGACTGTTGTGCCTCAGAACACTGTGCTGGGTACGTGGCATTTCCTCACAGATTCCCAGAGAGAGCTGCAGCCGGATCTCATGGCATCTTGAAAGGAGCCATTTTCCCAAACCCATCTGTAAAGTGCTTTTGCTGTGTCTGCTTAGTCGCCTGCTTGAAGCACACTGTCTGGAACACATGGGTGGGGGCGGGGAGGAGGTGCGTGTGCGTGTGCACGTGTGTGTGAGTGTGCGTGTGTGTGTGTGCGCACTTGTGTGGTGTGTGGGGTGTGTGGGGTGTGTGTGTGTGTGTGTGTGTGTGTGTGTTGTAGGGAAGCAGCCTGAAAATGCTCAGGGCTTGTGCTGAGCTTCGCGGTGCCAACTGGCATCAGGAAAGGACATATGCGAAATCACACTCCACATGGCCTCTAAATTTAGATAAGCTGTCAATATCCTGTACTAGAGGGGCCTTCTTTCTCCTTGCTGTGGTTTAAAGGCTTAGAAACAGAAGCCAAGTTTAGCCCATTTGAAAGCGCTGGCAGTTAATGGTGCTGTCCAGAAGGATGTCAAATCGCGGCTTACGCTATTGACTGAGTGCAATGGAGAAGCCGCCAGCCTCACGGAAGCGGTGACCCGGAGTCAGCCCCCTCCCTTCCTGCAGGGGACACAAAGGCAAATGGTCAGAGGCACAAAGAACTGGTCCTTGTCGGTCCCTTTACCTTCTGCTCACCCCACCCCTCAGGCACCGCTACTTTCCCAATCAATTTTAAGAGTAAATGTCAACAGAAGTTGGTCTTAGGTGGACACCCAGATCCTCTTTTTCTCCAACAAGTCTGTACTCTGGGAGGCGAGGGTGGTGGAGGTGAAGAGGGGGCGTCCTCAGCACTGCAGGACTCAAAAGGCCTGTGGCAAAAAGCTTCAGCACCCTGTCAGCCTTACAGAAGTTCTCGAAGACAGACTGGTGGCCAAGGATGGCCCTGAGGGGATGACCAGCTCCCTTCTCGTGTCAACCCTGGCTCATCGTGAATCTAGTAATCGTTGCTCTATTTTTTCCCCTGCCCTATTTATCTTTATTGCCCTATTTTTTAAATTATTTTTAAATTATTGTTGCCTGTCAGCAGGGAATTTAAAAGTAAAATGTAGTAGGACAGAAATTCACTTCTTAGACTCCCTTGTCTATTTAATACCCAAGTAAAAAATGTGTGTCTCACCATCAAAAAGATATTAGTTACCTCATTAACCCCCATACTGTAAAACGGAGCTATTAATAGTATCTGCCCCATTGGGTTACTGTGAGAATTAAGTGTGTTAATACATGTACAAGACTTGTAACCGTACCTGTGCTCTCAGTAAATGTCAGCAACAGTTACTTAATCCAGCACTCCAAATGAGCGGGGTCAAGGGGCTAAGGCAGATTATTCGCTCTTTGAAAATTCTTTTTATAGGTTGCATGACTACATTTTTAGGAAATGCGTATCTTCCTTCCAAGACCTCAAGCTCCTTAAGGAGGAGGAACCATCAAGAGATGTCCCACAAGATTCTGTAGCTTCCCAATTCCATCCACACCTCAGGAGACCTGGAGAATTTGAATGGGAAGATGTGGACTTTGCTTCTGCCCACAGGCGCCTTGGGATGCCTCCTTGATGGTCACACGAAACAGCCGCCGGGACCCTTCAGAGGAGAGGGACCCACCATCAGCAGTTGTGATCACCTATCTTAGAATTTCTGAAAACCCTTAGGAAGCATTATAGATGTATGCTTCAACTTTCAGGGCAGACTTAGAATTTTAATTCAATGAAACTATCCGAACAGTCCACTCAGGAGAAAGATTGACATACCACGGGTGGGGAAAACTGCTTCATTATTCATCCTTACTGGGAAGACAAGTAATTTCAGCCTGACGAGACAAAAATGAGAAGAGGCAGACAGAGCAAGCAAGTGAGAAAATGAGACAGACAGGCAGATGGATGGGTGGATGAACTGACGGACAGATGGACAAATACATACATATACACATACACACCTAGAATGACTGATGGATACACACGTGTGTGCATACGTACATACACGGAATGAGAGCAAGAGAGAGAGACGTACAGATACTCGGACATCTCCACTAAGGAGAAAGGTACAATGAGAGACACGCTCCACGGCCTTTTTGTTCCTCACCCCAGAAACACAATGGCATCCTAGATTCCAGCCTGTACATCATCTTTTAAAAAGCTCATTGAGAAGTTCGGTCATGATCCTGTCCTTATCCCAGAGCTCTCGGGAAACCTTGCCATTAACTCTTACAATTGCTGCACCTGCTTATTCACTCCTGGGAAAATGTCAAGATCTTTTTTTCCTTTTGTGGAACAGAGGCTACAGTGAAGGCACTTTTCTTTTTCTGAGACTTTTTCAGATGGTTTTTTTTTTTTTTTTTCTGCTACGATTCCAAAGATTTTCTTTTAGACTGCGATGGAAAGCACAAAGAGGCATTCAGCTCAGCCTGCAGATTGCTAGAAAACTCTTCACATCCCTCGGAAATTAGAGAGGCAGCCGCACTCATCAGCAATAGTGTATAAATGTGGAAGGAGTGATTTTATAGAATCAGACCATTTTAGAATGAGGAGAAACATGAGTCCATCCTCTTCATCTCGGAGATGAGGGGACTGAGGTACTTAGGATCTAATCTTCAACTACTCAGGGCCTCGTTCTTCTCATCTGTGAAGCAGGAGAATGATCACGCAGTGGCGAAATTAACCACAAGCTAATATTCAGGACCGTGCGGTTGAAGAGCACGGCTTCCAGAAGCCCCCAACCCTGGGCTGCCTTCTTCACACTGCTGAGCAACAGCAAAGCCACCCTTGCTGCCCTGCAGCCCCCGCCCCACACCTCCCTCACCCCAGATTCACAAGAAGGAAATCCAGGTAGATGGCCTGGCTAGTCCCAGGACGCCCGGCAATTACAATTCTGAGTGTTATTTACTCGCCAACCACATTAAGTACACACCTGTGGTGGGGAATATTTAGTGCATCTGTCTGGGAAACAGCTTTGCCAAAATTGTGCAAAAACGCATGTGAGGAAATTATCTCTGAGTCCCTCGGTGGGGATTATGTCTTTTATTGTCTCTGTATTTGGAAGTATTTTCTTTTTTAAAGATGCAATTTTAAAAGACTGCTCCATCGAGGTCATGGGGAAGGGGGAGCCGGGAGAGAAGAACACAGAAGAGAAACAACAGAGGGGGACCCCGCCCACAGGAACCTGAGCTGGGGGGAGCTCAAGCAGTCCACAGCTGCCCACACGGAGCTCAGGGAACCAGACACCTGTCTGGAAAGAACAGGAACTGGATGTGTGGAGAAACTCCTGGGAGCTGTGTCAAGAGGGTAGGCCCACAGGCCTCAAGTGGTAGGAAAAGACGCTGACAGTTGACCCACAGAGAACCTGCCCAAGGACTGGCCAGCGGGGAGTGATGGGCAGACCAAACAGAGCAGAGAATATTGCCACAGAAGTAGCACTTCCAGGGGTGAGAGTCTCCCCCAAAGGCTAAAAAGGAAATCTAAAGGAGCTTTATAGTTTCAATTTAGGAAAGTCAAACTTCTCCAGAGGAGAGAGAAAAATGGTAGTTATCTGGATTAGAACAAACAAGATCATCACGGGAGGGAGGAAGACAGGCAGGCATCTGGAAACAGGACAGAAAGGTGGCCTGCAATATAGAGTATGCTCCTCTCCACCCATCCCAAACAGCAATGTCCACACGGATGAATCCATGTTTAAAATATGAACTGGGGGGCGCCTGGGTGGCTCAGTGGGTTAAGCCGCTGCCTTCAGCTCAGGTCATGATCTCAGGGTCCTGGGATCGAGTCCCGAATCGGGCTCTCTGCTCAGCAGGGAGCCTGCTTCCCTCTCTCTCTCTGCCTGCCTCTCTGCCTGCTTGTGATCTCTGTCTGTCAAATAAATAAATAAATTTAAAAAAAAAAATATGAACTGGGAATATATGTTTATAAAAAAATAAAAAATTTAAAAAAAAATAAAATATGAACTGGGGCGCCTGGGAGGCTCAGTCGGTTAAGCATCTGCCTTGGGCTCAGGTCATGTTCCCAGAGTCCTGGGATCAAGTTCCGCATGGGGCTCCTTGCTCAACAGGGAGTCTGCTTCTCCCTCTGCCTGCTGCTCCCCCTGCTCATGCTCTCTCCCTCTCAAATAAGTTAATAAAATCTTAAAATAAAGTGAAATAAAATAAGATAGAATAAAATAAAATACAAATTGGGCCTTGGGAGCAAAGGCTTGGAGCATTCAGGTAGGCAATAAACATGGCTACTTTCTTTCTGGATTCACCTAGAATGAATCTTAGAGGAAAGAAAGCCTGAGGGTGTGCTTTCCTGAGAGCTGCCCCTCACCTGAGAATGGTTTAGGGGTGGGAGAGGAGAGTACATGGAAGTAGGCCGAATGGGTCACGACTGTCACCTGGCCTTCCTCTATGGTCCAAGGCTGTAGAAGGCTATTTCTAGCCTAGGAAAATTAGTCTGTAAGTATTTTACCTGAGCTTGCCAGCAACTACCTTGGGGCTTGGGCTAGAGTCCAAACAGCAAGGAGGAATGACCTCTACCTGGTTCTGTACTCTGTGCATATGCTTTCAGGAAGGTCCGAGGAAGTGCAAGTCACAAGAGAGGGACAGGCAGCCTGCACAAAGCAATTGTGTAAAGCAATTCCCAAGAGCTGTCTCAGGTAACTTGAGGCCAAAAGAAAGCTCCCAAACCTCAAAAAGAGCAGGAAGGAGTACTGGGATGATCCATAGCTCCATCAGTCTGAGCAGCTTAGGCAGCATCCGGCCTGATCAGACCCGGGTAGCTAAAACTGATAGCACAGCATAACAAGGGCATCCAAGAACATCTCAGTGGGACTTCCCACACAATTCAAGAGGGGGAGCACAGAATTACAGGTGCGACTCTCTGCTCTAAGAATGTTACAAGGTGCCTAGAATCTTGTCTGCCTCTCTGGGGCTGTTTCTTTTCCCTTGTTCTAACTCTCTGTGGGTGAGCAGCCCTAAAGCCCTTGGAGCAGACAGCTCAACTTGCTGTAGGAAACAGGAAAGTTAGAGAAAGAACTTCCTCCCCTACCACCGCACTTGGACTGGGAAAGAGGAAAAGTCCCCCAAAAAGGGCAGAAGACGACAACTCAGAAGATGAGCATGAGAGTCAGGCTGAGCCTCTGGAACCTTCACAGCTCCATAAGTGAGAAGCCAGGGGTAGGGCTTGAGGAGGGACACACATGGCAAAAACTCAGCCCCAGACAGTGAGTGAGAAGCGTGAGTGCTGGTCTTGACTCCGTGGGCAAGTCTGCCCTACCTCTCTGGGACTCCTAAAGTAGGAATTGGCTTCTTTATGTTGGCCAGAGCCAGGGGTCCTAAGGTGGCTGATGTGGGAATATTTCGCCCTGAGTGCAGGAGCAGAGGGATGCGTTGTCATGAGAGAATTTTAATACGGTAATAAAACTGACTCAGTCACTCTACTTTTTATTATCACCCCGAGAAGGCAATCGGAAGCAATGTCTGTGCTAAAATGCTCTTTGTCAGCGCATTTTATTACACACACACACACACACACATACCCCTGTTTTCTTTGAGGACAGAGAGCCCTTAGTTGGCAGGAGGTCAATGGAAGAGCTTTCCAATGCACCCAATAATTACGAACGGTTAGGGCTACACTAACACTGAAACGTAACACTGCGGAAAACCGTGAGAGCAGTGGTGCTGTGGGCTGCAGGATGGCCCCAGAGACAGCAGGTCTTCGTGTGTGGAACCTGTCAATGTTACTTTCCTTGGCAAAAAACCTTTGCAGATGTGATGAAGTTAAGGATCTTGGGGTAGAGAAATTATCCTGGATTATCTCAACGGGCCCTACATGCATCATAAGTGTCCTCATTAAACGAAGAGGCAAAGGGAGATTTGACACGGACAGAAAACAAGGCAATGTAGCTGCTCAATGAATCTAGAAGCTGTAAGTAACAGATTTCCCCCTAAGCCTCCAGAGGAAACACAGCCCTGCCCGACGCCTGGATTTCAGCCCAGGGAAACTGACCTCAGCCCAGGGAAACTGCCTCTCACCTTTCTGGGAGGATAAATTTCTGTTGTTTCAAACTACCAAGTTTGCAATTACTGTGTTACAGTAGCCATGGGAAGCTAACTCAGGCACGGAGGGGAAAGCAACCGATGGAGAACATCTTCAAAGGGGAATTTTGGTCTCTAGGACTTTCTACACCTTCTCCCTGGGGCCCAACATTCCAGATCATCAGAAGAGGACATGATTTCCTGAGAGATGAAGGCTGGTGAACACAAAATAGTAAAACCAGCTTGGACAGTTCCTATCCCCTCCCCCACCCCTCCCCGCCCCAGGAAACCTCTGGGAAACTCCGCCCCAAAGAAGGTGGTGGCCATCCACCACCATCAGTAGTGCCCTTGGGACATTAGTGTGACTCTGCCCCCAGTCCAGAGTTCCCGGTTCAGACACAGGGGCTGGCCAGGACAGTCATACTCAAGTGACATTCTGGACAGTTCCTGGAAAACCTTCCTCGGCTGGCTCAGCCTCTTGTTCTCCGACTGGACTGCCCCTGTGGTAGACAGTCTTTGTGTGCCATTCAGATAGCAGATCACTTATCCATGGCAGGAAGCATTTCATCAGTGACCTACTTTCTCACTCCACACATTACAGAAACCCAAATCCCTGCCTAAAGTGAGAAGACAATGGAGCCAAGAAGCCCAAGAAATGAGTTGCATCTTAAGCCCCAGAGGGCAGAAGTAAAACAACCAAGCTCACCTGGGCTTGACTCCCCACCCCGCCCACCCATAACAGAAGGAAACTTAAAAAGCAGCAAAATGCCCTGAGAAATAAGGATTAACGCTGGTTAATAAACGTACTGAAAATGTGAACTGCCTCTGTGGCTTATCCCAGTGCCATCTCATGTCCTCAGTCCATGTGCGGCTAGGAAAAGCCCTGTCCGTGCTGAATTCACGTGGATCGAAACAGAGCTTCAGAACACTGCACGAGAGTTGTTCACTAAAGAAATCTCCCTGTGAATTCTTTCATAATGTGAGGACTCTCTTTTTAATTTATTTTTGATGAAAATCTGGATTCTTTCCCTCGTATTTGTTTAAGGAGAGATGCAGATTTACAAGTACAAATTCAAGTGTGTTCTGCTTCACTGCCAAGGTTAATTGCTGTCCTTCTTTCAAGGAAAACTAGGCTTCTGAGCCTCAGCTGCACTGTTTTTGCAAGCATCAACCTGGCCGCCCTACAAGAATTCCCCCAGCTATTCCCACAACCCACTCCCAGACCGAGGAGCATTAGGGCCACGGAGTCAAGCCATCGTCGAGGTCCCACAGCAGTAAAAGGTACTGAACTGGAGGAGCCAATAACAGAAGGTTGAGCAAATAACGGAAAGGGATACTGATGTTTTTAAACAAGGGAATGAACTCAAAATACTCTGATTCTATTATATTATTAGGGGGAAAAGAAGGGACGATAAGGACTGGAAGAGAAAGACAGAGGAGGAAGGGAGGGAAGAAGATCAAAATAAAAATAATAGATAAAGGAGGAAAATTAAATATTATGAAAACAAAATGCAGGCTATGCAGAGAAAGGTACAGTGGGTTCCAAAATTTGGAAAACCTCTTTAATCCCTGGGACTGGGACTGAAGAAGAGCCCTCTGGACTGCTAATGCCTTACATTTGCACAGTGTTTTACAATTTTCAAACAACCTTCCTTTTCCTTTTCAAACAACCAGCCTGAGGACATGCCCTTTTACACACGAGTACACAGAGGCAGTTGGCATCCTGTCCAATACTCTACCCCGGGAGGGCAGCACCTGACACTCGGACTGCATTCCCAACACAGTACCTTTCCCACTGGCCCCCTGAAACACCCTGGGGTGGACAGGAGCCCCGGAATCCTTGCATGCTGCTTTCATCGTGTGGAAGCAAATGGGCAAACACCTCGAAGTCACCCCCATTTCATTTGTACTAAATTACGTTTACAATCTGAGTTTGCCGGGGCAGCTATAACCAATGACCATAGACTGGGTGGCTTAAACAACAGATAATTATTTCATGTACTCTGAAGGCTGAGGAGATCGAGCTCAAGGAGCCAACAGATGTGGTATCTGATGAGAGCTCACTCCCTAGCCTGTGGATGCCTCCTTCTCCAGGTGTGCTTGCCGGGTCTTCCTTCATGCATGCTTGTGGAGAGAGCTTTTGTGTCTCTCTCTCTTTCTCTATTAAGACACTAATCCCATTGTGGGGCTCCACCACCATGACCTAATTTAAACCTAATTCTCACCCAAAGGCCTTACCTCCAAATACCAACATGTTGGGGATTAAGACTTCAGCACATCACTTTTGGGGGACACAATCATTTAGTTCATGACACAACCTGAACCACAGAATCCAGGGTCTGTCAGAAGTTTCCAACAGTAGGTAATGGATCTAGGTATTGGTAAAGACCACTGACCAATGCTGACATGGGAAGCCAAGGGAGGGTGGAAAAAAAGCAGAAGACAGGAGCTCCAGAAGGCCCCCTTCTACCTCGGTTTGCACCAGACAGAACTGCAAAGCATGGAGCATTTATCCAGGATCCTTCCAGCCCTCTCTCAGAAGCCTCCTATCCTTGGATAGCAGCCCTCTCCGGGAAGCCTGGGCTCTCCAGTAGCCTATCTCACCTGCCTGCCCCCTGCTGGGAGTTTTTCTCCCTACTGTGGACCCAGTGTTTGTGTCCTCCCAAAATTCATACTAATGAAGCCCTAATCCCCAATGTGATGGTATTTGGAGGTGGAGCCTTTGGGAGGTATAAGGTCATGAGGCTGGGGTCCTCATGGTGGGATCGGTGACCTTATAAGAAAAGACAGCAGAGTTCAAGATTGCTCTCTCTCTGCCCTACTCCCTACTTTCTCCCCCTTCTCTTCTCCCTCTCACTGTCATCCCCACATGAGGAAACCAGGAAGACATTCTCACCAGAACCCAACAATGCTGGCACCATGATCTCAGACTTCCCAGCCTCTAGAACCGTAACAAATAAATGTTTGCTGTTTAAGCCAATCTATGGTTTTCTTGAAATAGCAGCTGGAACTAAGATACTCCCCTAGCTTAACAATAAACATTTTTGTTTACCTAGTACACAAGGCCTTAAGCCACCACCACCCCAACCCTCAACTCATACACGCACATGTGCATGCATGCGTGCACAGACACACACACACATATTGTGCTGGTAAGCGTTCATCAGCCTGTCTCTAAAAGACAAAATGCCCTGACTTGTAAGATTTGCCATTTCATTAGTGAGAATACTACCACCGTGGCTCATTTCAAATAACCAACGTGACATTCCTAAGTGGGGAGTCAGGAAGAGCTAACCCAGTTAGCTCGTCATACAGCATTTCTACCACACACGCAGCAGACGCAGAGAGATTCAAAGCATCCGTCATTGTAAAATAATCAGAAAACGATGAGTTTGTAGTATTTTTTTACCTTTATTTCTAGTAGAATTTATTGAATTATAGTTCCTATCCTTAAATTGATAATAATGCTGGCTGTGTTTAAGAACAAGCCCACAGATTTGCAGAAACAGATTTCCCACTCACAGGGGGAGCAAATAAGGCAGCAAAAACTGCCCCACCCCATCTCCATTTGGGCTTCATTTCCAGTCCGCCAAGGGGACTACTGATCGGTGACATTTATCCTGTGACTCCAACCACACAGGTTGAACTTCTTTGCAGGTAACTTTGCAGGTCTAGGAAGCAGATGTTCCTTGGTGTCCTATCCAGTTAGAAGTGTTTTTCAGTAGATGCTCTACCACAGGACAGATACTAGCCTCGAGTCCTGTGCCCTCTGCTGGCTCCCTTCCCTGCACTTCCTGTCATCTGAAACACACCCAGGAACCAACGTGGCCCCCAAACACCGGAATAAAACATGACATTCCAGTCACACACGGGTTTGGGCTCGACAAGGCCAAAATGTTGAAGCATGTAAAGCGACCTCCCCTCTGACTCAACTTCCTGTGTTGATGTGTAAAGAAGGCCAGGCTGCCCCCAGCAACCACACACGGGGCACACCCGGGGGTGGGGGTGGTGGTCTTTCTGAGAAAGTCTCACAGGGCCTTGAAACAAGGGTAGAAGCCAGCCGCCTGCTCTGCTCTGATGCCCTTGACTAGAGGTTGAACGTTCTCACTCACCTTCCCAAGCACATGATATTGGAAAAAAGGATGGCAGAGCCAGCAAATCCTCTCATCAAAGAGGCATTGACTTTTAATTTTACAAATGTGGCTCTTTTCCATCAGGAACAGAGAGAATTCATTAGGAGTCGTACTCCAGAGACTTAGTCCACCACCATGTTTCTTTCTCCTGGCTAGCTTATAATTATACCCTAGATTTCTGATTACAGAAACTTCTCTCCTTAACCTTTGTACAGTTTGAGACTCTCCTTTGCCAGTGAGCCTTAAAAATGAGAGGATACAGGAAATTGGCCAAGAAAGGGACCTTCCTTCCCAGCTCATGCTTCATCCACAGATAAAAGGAATGAGTGGGAACACCAAGCTAATGAGACCATCACCATCCCTAGAAAACAATTCCCATGTATGTCCTTCTTGAGAGGGGGCAGAAGCAAACCCTGCCACTACCCTGCCCTACAAATAAAAGAGCCATTGAAAAGAAGCTCGTTTAAAGCATGCGACACTACACAGACCTGGTCAGTGCCACGTCTACCAGCCGGATAGATAAGTTCACGTGTCACAAGCTGTCCACGGCATTGTCTTACCATCTGCTGAACCACACAGAGGAGGAAATTACACAGATCAGCAGCCTTTACCACTCGCCTGCCCTGAATCCTCCTTCTGCTGCCGTAGAAGCAAGGCCATTTCCGAAGCCTCTGGAGGAGGAAGGGCCCCCGTAGGTGTGCACCTGCGAGCGGTTGTACACCGAGAGGCACGGGTGGGAAAGGAGGAAAGAGGTGCTAATTCGAGAAGGAGGCAGCAATGGACGGGGCTCCTATCTGCCTGTGGCAAATGCATCGCTCTGCTAGTGGGGAGAACAACAGAACATCTGAGCAGTGGCGATGTCTCTCCCCGCCTCACACACTTATCATTTCTTCTTTTCAAAAAGAAAATTTCTCTCTAGCTTTGTGTTATTAGTCTCCAGTGATGAACAATAGGTTGGAAATTCTGAGAAAATAAACTGCTGAAATTATTATTCACTCCCTGCTCCAGATTGCTCTGTGAGCTACGGAATACATGTGCTGCATTCGGTGACTAAGGCCCCGTCCCATGTGTTTTCCCAGTTCAATCAACTGTGCTAAGAACTGTCACAATAGCCCTTGACGACAAGAAAATAAAATTTAGGGTAGAATGGAAAACCTGACTTGCATGGTAATTCTCGTTTGCACCTGTTCCCCCCCCTTACTCCCTTTCCCCCCACATTGGCAGGGTTTGCGAACCTCTCCATCCACCTTAATGACAAAGGAAAAGAAATGGGTTGTTTTTCCAGTTTGGATAATTGCTTCTGAAATGTTGTCACAATCTTGCAAATGACTATATTTCTTTCATGTCAGACCACTGTGATTTCTGCACAACACAGGTTACAGTTCTGTGAGGGTTCTGGTCTGCTGAGAGGCTTGAGTTTTGTTTCGGTTTGGGGGTTTTGTTTTTTGGGTTTTTTGTGGAGGTTTTTTGTTGTTTTTAAGAAAAAGACAAAGCAAAAACCAAATAAGTCACCGTGATAACTTATGACAGAAAAATCAACATCTGAATCGAATGATAATAGCAGGAGCCAGGCTGCAGGGAAAGGATGTGTCTTGTGCCAAGAAAAGAAAGGCACGGAAAGTTATTTAAAACTGATCGAACCCCACTAGGAGTCACAATCCCATCACGGTTTCCCTTTGGAAAAGCAGTTTTCAGAAGCCCCAATTAACCTTAATTGAATTCTGCCTTAGTAATATCTGGAATTTTAATTGACTGGGAAGGTGATCATAAATCTCCGTTCATAATGCGGCTTAGCCATTACTAAATCCCCGGATGGCACACAGCCTTGTCATGCAGGGGACTTACTATTCTGCGGGCGAGGCTGGTTTTTAGATCATAAAACAAACAGTCAAAAAAGAAAGCCCTTCACTGTCAGAGACAGCCTGAAAACGGCTCCAGTGCAGAAGTTCAGAGGAGAAATAAAGGATTCGGATGAACCAAAGGTTCACGTTTGTGCCGTAGGCTTCAATGCCTTCCCAAAATGTGACCTGAAGTGTCCATCCCGCTAAGCCTCCCCAAAAGAAATTATCCCCCAATCATTTAGGATAAGCATAGGATCGTTCACGTTTTCTCTTTTAGAAAACCATCAGTTCACTCTTTTTTTTTTTTTTTTTTTGATTAAAACTGCTGAGGACAGGGGACTATCTTAGGCCTTTCAAATTGCCTGAAAGTGGCTACTTAACTCAAAGACTCCCAATGAGGTGCCTCTTCAAGAACCCCAACGGCATCCAAAACTGAGGGAAGCCTGAGCATGTGTGTTTTGAAGAAAAAAAGAAATCTCCCTAGTAGATTCAGATTTGGAGTTCCCTACCACCCGCCCAAACACACCACCTCCGGTTGAAAAACCATGGCTTTAGCCAATGTGAGAGGCTCCCCCAATGAAAAAATCAGGTGGGTTGGTTCTTGTTTCACTAAATTGAATGTATGCTTAAAATCAAGTAAGTTACTAGTTATTTTGAAATCATGTAGAAATAGTTCGGGTATGACTTGCCGTTGTAGGAGGCCCCACGTCTTAAGAGAAGTTACTCTCTTGTTTCTCCCATTTTCACCCACACATCTTGATCCCTCTACCATAGTCAAAGAAAAATCAGAGTATTTCCCCTATATAATGGTCTCCTTGCTTATGTTTCAGTCGAACGCTCACTACCACTGCCAGCAGAGACCAACAAAACCCTAAAAGATCACCAACGGGAGGGAAACAGTTCTGTATCCTAGCCAGGTGGGGGAAAGAGTGCAAAGGGGAATTTAAAAAGTCCTGGTTGGGCACAGGGGAAAACTGGCTCCCTTCTAAAGACTCCCATCTCTCTTCTCACTTCAACTGTCACCATTTTGCAGGAACCGTTGAGCTGTCCAGTGGAGAAATTGGTGGGAAAGGAACCATGCAAACTCAAACTGACACTATGTAAACTCAGAAAACAGGATCATTTTGTCAACTCTGCACAAGTTTTCCTGAAACTTGAAAACTTGAAAGGAAAGGAAATAACAGCTATAAATAGCTCTAATAGTAATTAATAATTTTATGCATTGTCTTTTTCTCACCTAATTCAGCTCTCTCTCTCTCTCCCTCTCTCCATTTCTCTCTCTCTGACCCACCATACACATTTTGAATACTTCTTATCTAAACCACACTTTTCAGGAATGACACTGAGAAAAAAGGACACAGAAGTGTTAAGGAAATCTAGACACCAATTAATTTTGCCCCCTGCTTGCTATGTAACTTTTCAAGCCTCCTTCGTAAGTGGGAATAAGAATGTCAATGATTGATGAAAGTTAAAGAAGATGCCTGCAGAACAGGACCCTCATTATATTAATTCCCTCAATATACCTCATTTAGGATAAAAATATCAAAAGAGAACAGAGGGAATTACATGAGTAAATCTGGCATCTATACGGCGTAAGTATGGGAGATTGGCATTCTCAGCATACTGATATCTGTTTACCAGTTGGCCTGTTTCAGGAAATGTTTCCAATTACTTGTAATTAAGGGCAAATCACAGAGCAAGCCCAGACAGGAGACATAGGCTATTTCAATCTTTAATATTCAGGCCGATATTTCCAAAGTGTGATCAGTGAGGTACCTGCATTATAAATATCCTGGGCCCGTCTCACCATTGCTGAGAATGGGGCCCAAGAAGACACACTCTACAAGCTATTCAGGTTAAATTCATGCTCATTAAAAACTAGAAATCACTAATGGAGGCAACAATGATTATCCTTTATGAGAAATTTTCTTATCGAGATTAAGTCAAGGGATGTCTGGGTGGCTCAGTTGGTTAAGCATCTGCCTTTGGCTCGGGTCATGATCCTGGGGTCCTGGGATTGAGCCCTGCAAGCAGGGAGCCTGCCTCTCCCCCTACCCCTCCCTTGCTCAGGCGCTCTCTTTCTCTCTCTCTCTCTCTCAAATAAATACATAAAAATCTTTAAAAAAAAAAAAAAAAGGTTAAGTCCAGGTGATCTATTTGTTTAGCAAACTCAGGTTTAACAAAATTTTCCCAGGTTTATCATTGAGTAGACAAACTAAGTCAGGTTTCTTATTTTGTTTTGCTTTTAAAATATAAAGAAATGAACATAAGCCCTCCAGGACTGGAAAATCCAGTACAGTGGGGTGACAGAATAACTCATGGAGACCTGTGGGTCTACAAAAGTCTGGGAAAGCTGCAAGTGCTGATATTGACCAGGAGCCCATCAAGTGACATAGTGAGTGTCGCGTTTGCTACATAATAAGCCACTGCAAAACATAGAGACTTGACATAACAATCACTTTTTTACTCAGGACTCCAAAGCTTGACTGAGTGGTGTTTTGATTTTGACCTGGCTTAGTTGGGGCCAGGTAAGTGAGGACGACCTCACTCACCTGTCTAGAGACTCAGCTGGTGCTGACTTAGCTCTGCTCCCCAGGGCCCTCCTCGGTAGGCTCACAGGGGCTTCCTTACACAGTGGCCACATTGAAGACAGCAAGTGGAATGTGCAGCCCATCTCACGGAGCAGGCTTAGAACTCACACAACATCATGTCAACCACACTAATTATGGCCAAGGACAGACCAAATCCAAAGAATGGGGAAATAGACCGCACCTCTTTATGGAAGGAGGGGCAAAGCCATTGTGACCGTGTGCATTTATACTTCATAGTGTAGAGAGTCGGAGATTCGGGAAGACTCTGGAGCACAGGTGGTGCTGAAAATCGGATCAAAGTGGACGTTGTGTCTGTGCCCCTCACCCAGCCTGCAACGTCCTGGCAGCATGGCCCCCTTTCATCTCATAAGTCTCACTCCCTTCACATCCTGTTCAACCACTTGTCCCTCTCCCTTTTGTTTTCTACGCTCATTTTTCAAAAACAGCCAAGCCCGTATGAGACACTGACCTTATCAGGACTAGAAAACATAGTAATGGTTAACACTTTCCCGCAAGTTGTTGAGACTTGAGACTTTTTTTTTAATTATTATTATGTTTTTAATTAACATATAAAGTATTTGTTTCAGGGGTACAGGTCTGTGATTCATCAGTCTCACACAACAGCCAGTGCTCACCACAACATATACCCTCCCCAGTGTCCATCACCCACCCACCCCATCCACCCCCCTACCCTCCACTCCGGAAAGCCTCAGTTTGTTGCCTAAGATTAAGAGTCTCTTATGGTTTGTCTCCCTCTCTGGTTTCATATTGTTTCATTTTTTCCTCTCTTCCCCTATGATCCTCTGCCTTGTTTCTTAAATATCAGTGAGAGCATACGATAATTGTCTTTCTCTGACTGACTTATTTTGCATAGCATAATACCCTCTACTTCCATCCACATCGTTGCAAATGGCAAGATTTCAGTTTTCTGGATCAGCCTTGAGACTTCTGAATAACCTTTAGCTTGTCTCTCTCCTTGTCTGCTCCCAACTGGCCATTGTGGACACCATCTCTGCAATGCTGCCCTGACCCCAGAACACGTCCCTTCCTGAGGACCCATGCCGCCATCACCTTCCTCAGCCTCTCAGTATTTCTCCAACATTTGCTAGCAGTAATGAGACCCTGGGCAACTCCCTTCAGGTTTCCATGCCTCTGTGCCCTCATCTGTAGAATCAGAATGACAATGTACTTCTTGATCAGAGCCGATATGAGGATGAAATGGTCCAGTCCACATGGAGTATCTAGCCTAGCACAGCAGTACATGCTGACTGAACGTAACCTGTTCTATTCCACCTATCGCAATTCATCCTTCTTATTTCCCAGATTGTTTCTCCAGCTCAAAAAAAAAAAAAAAAAACAAAACAAAAACAAAAAACCAAAAAAAAAAAAAAAAAAAAAAAAAAAACCAGGAGTCCCCTAAAGACTTTGAGAGCAAATACCTCAACCTGGCAGGCAAGGCCCTTCACAACAGACCCTGTTGTATCTGCCATCTTTCTTGAGCTTCCCCTCAAAATTCCCTGCTCTTCCACTGAGAACCCTTACCCTTTTCTGCCTATCTAAGCCATATTCACCCCACAAGACATGTGCCCACCAATGCTCTGTGACCACCTACCTGCCCAGGCACCAAAGCAGTGCCCTTAAATGCAGTCATAGTCCCCGTCCTGGGAAGCTCATTGCCCTCTTAAAAGACCTCCTTGATCGTACTCTTTCTCACTCTCTGTTATACAATTAGTCTCAAATGATCCTTTCTTCTTTGGGGCATCCAAAATAATGTATTTGTGCTTCCCTTATGGCACCTATTCTGTGCCTCGTATTGTAGTTCTGACTTGTCTCACATCCTGAACTTCAGTCTCTTAGAACCGTGTCATCATCTAACCTCCACAACTACGCTTCATCAAGTGTTGTGCACGTAATAGACCCTCAATAACCATTTTCTGAATTAAAAGAGAGAATTAACCCCTGCTTTATCAGCACATTGGACCTTAGCAGGCTGCGATGTATTTTGAGCCATAATTTAGCTGAGCTGATATAATCATTCACCATAACATTACTATGTTCTGTTGTATCAACACACAAATGTGCACAATTCACTGCCTCAACCACTTCCTATATTATTATAAATTTTTGAAAAATTTGTAGGAGCAAGAGGTTCTCAAAGCTCTCACTTACTCTTGATGTTTTTGCCTCTTTTCATAAGATCTCTGGGTGAACTATTATCTCTGGCTGACGGTATTTTAAATTTACCCAATGGTATTTAAATCTATCTGATGGCATTTTAAATTGATCTAATCTTTTTAATTTATTTAATCTAATTTAATTAAACTTCATTTCCACCTGATGTTATTTAAATTACCCAAATGATATTTTAAATTTATCACAGAGGTTAATCAGAATCAATAAAATTGGTTTAGGGCCATGGTTCTCAAAGTGTAGTCCCCGGACCAGCAGCAGCAGCAGCATTCCCCAGAGGACTTGTTAGAAATGCAAATTCTCTGTCCCAACCCAAACCTACTATATCAGAAATTCAAGGGTGGGGCCCAGCAGGCTGTGCGTTCACCAACTTCAGGTGACTCTGATGCTCCCCAATGTTCAAGAACCTGTAGCAAAGAGATGGAGTGAAGTCATTTCTGGGAAAATAAACTGATAATGCAGAAACAAGACGGGAAACAAGGTTTTTAATGAAAATCAGCTACCCCTGGGTTACGGTTTGCATAGAATTGTGGAAGACCAGCAGAGATGGCAGATGAGCGCAGTGGCTGAGACCCAATTTCTGTGATTGGCCAAGGTACAAGATACGCATCTGTTGACTCTGGAACTAAGGGGATAAGGACTATGTTATAATGTGACACTGTCAGCACCCAGAATTCTTTTCAGAGCTGGATTTTTTTTCCTTCACAAGTGCAAGGAAAAGGTCCGAAAGATTCAGAATGCGCTCCGAAGAACACAGTGTACAGAATGTCTGAGAAATTGGGTTTTCCCTTCGCAATGCGAGGTTCGGAAACAAAAGGAAGGAGCAGAGCGATGGATTGCACGGTGGCTCGTGTCACAGCAGACCCCACCAGCCTCACCTGAAGGTACTCATGCATGCAAAGCAGTGGCTAAGTGGCCCAGGAGCCTTACCTGATCTCCCTGACAGCCGCTGGGGGCACACCCACTCTCACACCCTGGCAAGAACACCAGGATTCCCCTATTAACCTTTAGGACACCACAGGCCCAAGACTCAGAGCACATGTTGCTGTGTAACTACTTAACCTTCCTTAGATCTGGTGACAACCTTCCAACCAGCAGAAAAACAGGCCTTGCTCCGTTTGAGGTCTTACTGCTAGGCCAAGAGAAGCAAACTCCGTGACTTTTCTGAAAACTATAGAGTATGGGCATGTAAAAGTTTACAATTCACTCTCTGCAGATTGCTGTTGGCTAAGTTTCTTAATGGGAGGATTTTCAGTGATTTCTTAGAAAATCAAATTGGCAGCAGAGATTTAATGATGTATCGTAAAGATGTGCAGGGGATGTGAAAAGAAAAAGAATAAAGCATGACACAATGAAAGAAACTTCCATGGAGGTAAGAATCTGACACATAATTCCTAAGTTTTTAAAAATCAGGGGTGTCTGTGATGAAGGCTAACAGAATACAGCTGGAAGTCAAAGTGGAGCTCAAATCAGAAATGGCCACATAAAATTACGACAAGTTGTACAGGTAGCATGATCTCCTCTGGGAGATCACATGAAATTATGACTGTAAAGCAACAAGAAAATAAATTAAGATTCTGCATCCAACATAGGTTCCACCTGACTGTTTAATGGTACCCACCATTCACCATAGAAGGTGACATTCATTGATAAACAGCTTGACATGATTTTGGGTTTACTGAGATATAATCGACAGATAAAATTATAATATGTTTAAAGTGTACCTCATGATAATTTGATATACGTGTACAGTCCCAGTAATTTCAGGAGCAATTGACTTTATAATGTCCCCTTCCCAGTCCCACCTCAATCAAAACCTAAGGACTTACTCACAAATACATTTGAAGAAAAAGAGGAATCTTCTCTCCTGGACAAAGCTGCAGAAGAACTCTGAGTACAGTTACGAACACTATGAAATTCTGCCACAGATTTGTTACCATCCTTTCTCACCTTTCAGATTCAACGTGATTTATTCAGTACACAAATATTCATTGAGCTCCTAATAAGTTCCAGATGCTGTGCTATAAACTGGGAATACATTCAAAGAATTTGCAATCAAATGCAGCAGACCGAAGTTTCATCAGTACCACCTGCGGTGCTTGTTAAAATACCGATTTCCAGGCCTTGCTCCAAACCTACATCAGGGTCTCTTGGAACGGAACCTTAGGTCTGTGGGCTTCAGAGACCATAGTATGAAAGCCCACTGGTACGTGTTAATAGGAAAAGTTTCTTCCCTCTTCTGCAGATTGTGGTTGGCTTTGTCCTCACGCCAGTAACTGCTTCCTTAGAAGGAAGGCTGTGTACATGGCGGCCTACAGAAATGCTCCCTCCATTCTGGCTTCTCACAGACCCCAGATTCTGCCAAAGGCACATGAGCTGCTAGGGGAAGGTTTAGGCCATTTGGCCTTCAGCTAAGGCTCCCAGACGATGGGGGGGGGGGGGGTCTCAGCGGAAGTGGTACAGGCTGCTACAATTTGACTTTGTTGTATTTGGCATGTGTGCTGAGGCAAGGTAGGGGTTCCAGTGACTCAGCAGAATGAGAAAATGGAGGCAATGCTTTGGGGCCTTTTAACCTAAGAGTGTTTAACTGAAGGACAAAAGGCAATTTTTTCTAATTTTATACCCTTTGGACTTTATCATATCTGGACTTGAAATTTCAGGGGCATTTAATTACTGAATCTTAATTTCTTCCTGGGAACTTGATAATGAGAAAGACCTTCTACCCAACTTTGAGGTATCTCTCCGTCATCGTTGGTATTTTATTCTTAGGCTACTTAATCTCCTTATGGATTCTCTTGATATGCAATGCTGAACAACAGGCCAGAGGAAAAAAGTGCTCTTTCTTGGGTTCTCTCTGTCCTCAACAGCCTTGGAATAATCAGTAGCTCTTAAAAGCAGAAATTTGCAGAGGGCCTGTCAGCTGCTTATTCTGACTAGGTGCCCTGGAAATTAAATGTCTCTGCTTTAAATGATGCTACAAGACAGTGAGGAAGTGTGGAACTTGAAAATGTGATGATACAGTGGTTCTGGGGAATAAGATAGACTCATACCTGAGTCCTACAAGGCCATGCCCAAAAGCCCTCATAAGCGGCATTTGGGAAGTGAGGTATCAAAGGTTCTCAGACTCCTGTGGTCAGAGTAAGACCAAGAATGAGACAGGAAACCAGAGAGTCCATCAATGGTTTTAAACTAGGGGTTCTCCAAACATGAGCCCAGAACAGCAACATCAGCACCACCTGGGATGTTGTCAGTCATTTCAGTGTCTAGTCAAGTCATTCGTGGGATTCCAGAAAAACTCCTTCTATGCCAACGTGCCCAACACAGGGGTAAAAAGCCAGAGGTCACATAGCACTGGGAATGTGTCTGAAGACTAGGATGCTCACCTTTAAGTGAGCCAGCCTAAAGGATCAGATTGTCAAATCAGACTCACTCACATCAGAGACTTATCCCCAAATCAAGCTGTACGAGTAATTTTAAGGATATAAATAGATAGGAGACCTAAGCCAAACAGAGTGAGGTCTGCATGACTACCCAGGTCCTTCCCTCCCACATCTGATGCATGTCCTCTGGTCCAGGGTAATAACACATGGAGTCTCTGAATAAGATTTCTGCCCTCCTCTCACAGCAGGGAGATTTTAGGTTATGAAATATCCCCACTTCATACCCAGACAGTCGTACAGGTAACATGACCTCCTCCAGGGATCAAACCTTATAAATGTATAACATTGAGGTTGATCGACCATAAGTAATCTTAAATCAGAAATATCCAGGTCATCGTGTGCCTGGGTGGCTCAGTTGTTTAAGCAACTGCCTTTGGCTCAGGTCATGATCCCGGAATCCTGGGATCAGAGTTCTGCATCAGGCTCACTGCTCCATGGGGAGTCTCCTCCTCCGTCTGACCTTCTTCCCTCTCATGCTCTCTCTCACTGTCTCTCTCTCTCAAATAAATAAATAAAATCTTTTAAAAAAAGAAAAGAAGAAATACCCAAGTCAGAACATTTCATAGATAAAGACTCTCCTATCAAATGTCAGCGGTCTGTCAGGAGGTCCATTATCAGCATGTTTACAGGGACTTGGCACCGGGCCACCTCCTTCCTTTGTAAGGATTTCCCCAGAAATCAGAGGAGAAATGGATCACAGGTGAGCTCCTTTGTCTCCCTCCTCCTCCTCCCACAGGATACTTCCAGGAGGGTACGGAAAGTCTCTATTAATAATTATGCCAAGACAACATCTGTGAACTGGTACTGGCCCAGAAAAACCAGCATCTCTGGTCACCCCATCTATGGCGTCCCACAGGGAGGTGGGTGCCTGCTGGAAGTTTGTAGGTAGTAGAAGAGAACCAAGATTTGAAATGCAAGGAACCAGAAGCCAGTATATGGAAAATTATGTTAATCTTCAAACATGGAAAATTATAACTGGAGGATTCAATTCTCATAGAAGCCTAGTCAAAATAAAAGTTCTCTACTGTCAGGAATGGGCTCAATAATACATGAAATATATATATATTTACAATTATAAATGCACTCGGTATTTTTTCTTTTTTTATGAGAATCGTACAAAACAGAATTTACCATAACTCCTTTATCCCAGGCCAAAGTCCTACAGTTGTGTTAAACAAGTTTATCTGTGTGTGACATCACAGGATTTACGTATTTCCACGCTAATAAAATAAAATTAAGAAGCTCTGATCAATCATGCCAAAGGAAGTGCTGAGTTACCTATGAGCACTATAGAAACTGAATATCACAAAATCATTGTCCTGTAAAGAGGCAACCAAACCGCACTGCCAAAACAAAAACAAAAACAAAAAAAAAACATAAACATATGCCAGAGAATATATTAATAAAAATAGTATGCTATTTTCTGGATTTTGTGATGTTTGTTATATTTTTCAGCTTCTGGAGCAGCCACATGGTGCGATAGGGAAAAAAGAGACTGGGGAGTCGGACAGAATTGGTTTGAATCCTGGTCCTCCCGTTCACGAATCACGTGACTTCGGACGCGTCTCTTTACCTCTGGCGCTTCTGTTTCCTCATCTGTAAAATGGGGAGAATACAAATGGCCTACAGCATAGGAACATCGTGAAGATGAAAGAGGCTGATAACTATAAAGTACCTAGAACGTGACCTGCTACTAAGTGTTCCATTTGTGTTAACAATTAAGCGGGCCAGTTTTTTAACCTCTACTACTGTTCTACTCCTCCAAAATGAGGAAATAACACTCATCTTAAGAAACACAAGGAGTCAGGGTTACTAAAGTCACTCGTATTAACGGATATCAATACATGAGAATTACGGGTCTTCCAATAACAGGTGCTAGGGACCCACACAGTGCCTCCTCTCAGCTTCCTCGTGAAAGACTCCCATCCCTCAGGAGGAGGTGTGGGCGCTCCTGTCTGCACCCGTCCCGCCCCGGCCCCCACCACGGCCCACCCGCAGGTTGCCCAGCTCCTGCCCCGTCCCTTCCCCCCACTCCCTAACACACACTCCTTCTCACCCTCTCAGATTCCCAGCTGCTCTAACAGCCCTCAGTTTCGACCTTCTCGACCTTCTCGATAACAGGGTTTCCTTATCCTTTGTTTTGAATAAATGCCCCCACATAGCCTTAAGGCAACAGAATTTCTGCCTTTTCCATTTTATTTCATGGTTTTTCTTTTTCCTCTCTTTTTCAAGTTTACAGTGCTTACTTTATTACACTCAGTATGAAAAAAAATGAGCTGTTAATTGGAATGCCTGGGTTCTCTCCATGCCTAGAAATTAAACAATACACTTGGGTCCCAAGAAGAAATGGGTATTGATTCCACTTTAACTGTCAGGGATGTTCTCTGACTTCTAACACTCCCTCTCTCCCCTTCCCCCTGCAGCCGGAAAACAGCCTATTTTAGGCCTATTTTAGGTAATGCAGCACGACTTACCTCATGGAACGGTTTGAAGCCTTTATTTAAAAAAACAAAAACCCTAAACTAACACCTCAAATGAGGTCATTTCAATGTCGTACTTGGAGGAAACTATGAAAAACTGGGTACTTCACTGAACTTCAACCTCCGGGGTCAGTTTAATCCACTCATTGGTTTTTATTCATTTATAGACCAGTAAGGGCCAGCTTGTTACCTCTGATAGGCACTCCTCAGATGCAAGGCCAAAGAAGCCACAACTTGACTATTCGGTTTCTGAAGGCAAGAGCCTAGGTGCTGCAAAGACCAAGAAGGAGCGTGGGAAGGGGGAACAGGGAACTGAGGCAGGGGGAAGGAGGAAGGGACGTCAGCTCTGTGCTCTGTCCGCATCCACCTATGTGCCTGAAAAGAAAAATACTGCCAGCTCTGCACCCGTTTATAGGACTCCTGCCCAAGCCAAGTTTTGGGTTTTGGATTTTGTTTTGTTTTGTTTTTTAAGATTTTATTTCCTTACTTGTCAGAGAAAGAGATCACAAGCAGGGGGAGCAGCAGACGGAGGGAGAAGCAGGCTCCCCACCAAGCAAGGAGCCCGATGTGGGGTTCGATCCCAGGACCCTGGGAGCATGACCTGAGCTGAAGGCAGACATTTAACCTACTGAGCCACCCAGGAGCCCCAGTTTTGGGAGATTTTTTGTTTTTGTTTTTGTTTTTGTTTTTTAATGAGTTAGACCTGGATAGAACAACAGCTCTCGCACAGGGAGTATCACCAGTATTATCCCAGGTCATTCCAAGGCATCCTCCTGTTAAACTGTTTAATCTATAAATCTGAATGAGAAAGATGCATATTTTGCCACCTTTCAGGAGCAGGCCACTACTATTCCACAGAAAGAGGCCTGTGGGATCATCTGGTTTGCTCCCCCCCAAAAAATAAGCCCTCCCTTCCCCTCTTACTGGGTTGCTCAGTCTGGGTCTTGTCTCACTGTGGACCTGGATCTCAACTAGCCCATGAGGACGGGCACTCAGCAGCCCCCGGCACTAACACGTTCAAAAAGCAAACTCAAAAGCCTGCTATGCAAATAGTATTAGAGTTGAATGTCACATTCTTAAAAACACAGATACATTAGGGATTCCTGGGTGGCCCAGGAGGTTAAGCATCTGCCTTTGGTTCAGGTCATGATCTCAGGGTCCTGGGTTCGAGCCCTGCATCAGACTCCCTGCTCAGTGGGAAGCCTGCTTTTCCCTCTCCAGCTACCCCTGCTTGTGTTCCCTTGCTCTGTGTCAAGTAAATAAATTAAATCTTAAAAAAAAAAAAAAAATAGATACATTAAATGTGAGCGGTGTGTGTAAGTTTAAATACTAACTGAATCACGGTGTTTAGGCAATTCATATGTGCGTGTGCGGTATCCTGTATCCTCCTTCTTTTCCTTATTTCTTTTTCTCATCTATTTTAGTCCCGAATCTCCAGGACTCCCTGTACTCTGAAAGAGTGATGTAAACTCCTGAACAGGATGGGCATCTGTCCTCATCGAAGCTCTCCCGGAATGGGAGGACATCTAGCTCTACAACAGTTCACAAAGCAGGACCTTTGATTCCAACCACAACCCAAGATTAATCGCAGATCTGCTGAAAATCCTGGCATAGAATCAGCAGATCCAAAAAGTCATGGCCCATTTACTAAGGATTCCCTGAGGAGGGCTAACTGCTAAAGAAAATGACAGTTATCCTTCATAAATGAATATAATGGAGTTGACCCATTGCCATGGAGGAAAGTAGAGGCCTGGCATTAGAATCAGACTTGGGTTACAGTCTTGGCTCTGCCACTCAGCAGCTTGGTGACCTTAGGTTAAATAACCTCTGGGACTCTATTTTGTCACCTGTAAAATGGGAAGAAGTCCATCCAACCCATGGGGTTGTCATGAAGATTAACAAAAGGAGGTTGCAAAGCCATCTGGCCCACATAGTGCCGCCAGTGTAGGCTTTCAGGCGACCGAACTAATCAATAGGAAAGGCTAGTGATAAGATATGGGCTCTGAGCTATTTTTATGATAAAGCACCACCCAAGCCATTAGCATCCCTCTTCCAAAGGTCGGCTTTCATCCTTAGGCATTAACAAAGCAAGGCTTCAGTTACACCCCGCCTGAGATCCCAGCTGGGGAATGCTCCCTCCTCCAGGGCTGGTCATCCCTCACCTCGGGGCTGCTCACTGTCTGGGACTCGAGACACAGGCTTTAGCTAGATGCCGCCACTCCTCGAAGGGAGCCAGCAGAGAGAGGCATGTGCAGGCAGCACCCTGCTTTCACTGTGCTGCCTAGTCTCTGCATCACGCCACCTCAAGCCACACTGGGGTGTGTCGTGGATTTCCGTAAGAGGCTGGGGGAATTAAAGGGAATGACAACATTGGAAGAGAACACAAAGTTCTTTTTTTTTTTTTAAGATTTTATTTATTTATTTGACAAGGAGAAACACAGGGGGAGAGGGAACACAGCACGCAAAGCGGGAGAGGGAAAAGCAGGCTCCCCGGCAAACTGGGAGCCCGATGCGGGGTTTGATCCCAGGACCCTGGGATCATGACCTGAGCCGAAGGCCGACGCCCAACCGACTGTGCCACCCAGGTGTCCAGAGAACACAAAGTTCAATGTTAAATGATGTTTTTCGTAGCCTGGGGGAAATGGATCCAGAAAACTAACCCCCCCTCCTTAACAAGCAGCCCACCCCACTTCCAAACACTGCTCTCCTATCTCAGATCTGCCCACCTCTCAAAATCATGCCTTTCCTTTATGCCCTGCACAGAAAACACTTAGGTGGTAGCACAGCTTGGCATTAGTTACCCATACAAATCCACCTAGACTAAGACTTCACTTACCACGCAAGACATCCCTACCCTCAGCCTCTCCAGAATCTACCTCCTTCCTCTATCAAGTCTGAGCTAACCCTGCCAAATAATGCCCCGAAGAAAGAAATGAGACTTCAGCAGAGCGTTTAGTGATGACTTTGGCACTTCAAGCTCCAAAGAACAGTCCAGCGAGATAGTCTTGGACCAGGCAGGACTCACAGACTAAAACGTCCGGAGCGGTCACACAGATCATGGCAATGCGTGAAGCAGGCCGGGTACAAAATCCCAGCAGGCTGAGTGAGGTCTGCTCTGTCTAAAGGAAACGGCTTCTACCAGTCTCCCCAACTCTTAGCATGCAGACCCTGGGTCAGTGTTGCCAGATCTTCCAGTGGCTTAAGATAGAAATCTGGGTTTCTATATAAAATCTCCAAAGTTTTGTAATTGGCAGTCACTTGAAATTCAAAACAAACACTGCATGCCAGACAAAACTGAACCATGATCTTGCTTCACCTCTTTCAAACCGGTAGGATTTCTTAACTCCCGCCCTATAGTTTGCAAGGCTGCCTCTCTCACAGTGAAGTTAATATCCTATAACTATGCAAAGCAATACCTTTCCTTCATCACCAATCCTCCCCCATCCTCAAATCCTCAAATTCAAATTGTACCTCTCTGGCTGGCGAGAGTCCAACCCATCGATAAGTACACATACACAGATTGACCGCAACCCTCTTATTACACAAAGGCCTGCCCCAGGCTTTAAAAAATTACCATACACAAGGACTGCTTTAAATTCTTAGCCAAAGAGAGTCCTTTTTTCCCCGGAAAGAAGAAGGAGGAGGACCATTAGTGATTATGGTCTCACAATGACACACCTGTCTCATCCACATATCCCGGTGAGCAGCAACCTACAAGTGTGAAGTAACGGTCAGGAATTAGAACCATTGTGTGTGTGTGTGTGTGTGTGTGTGTGTGTGCGCGTGCCTGTACTACTGTTTTTCCGAGAGCAAGGCTAGCTAGCCTTTAGAAGGATCAAATAGAATTTGAAAATCACCCTACTTTATATGGCAAGAGTTTTCAGAATATCAAATGTTTCTTACCAAAGAAGAGTATTTGCAAGCAAATGGGTCAGAAGATTTTTCCACGATTATCTCTTGCAGAACAGGGCAATCTGAAACCGGAGAAAATGGGTGTTGCTGTGGGGGAAGGGGCGGAGTGGAGGGGGCTGCTATTAAGAGTGTAAGGAAGCCAGTCCCTGAGAATCTCAGACCCAGAGATAGAATAACTTTCTCTTACTGGACATGTGAGCTTCAAGCACAAGAAAGGCTGCATTTCAAGCCAAAAGCCCTTTTCAAAGCATAAATATTGGGAAAGTAGACCAAGACATCAGCACATTCTAAACACAGCTGTGTTTGTCCACACCTACTCCCTGCCAGGCTGTGTTTGATTTAACCGGGCAGCCCAGGGGTGAAAGGCTCTTGCATCCAATTATTCAATCTCCGAGACTCTGGTTCTCCCAGCATTATTATGGTTAATGTTGGATATAGTAAATTGACCTCTTTTTAAATGTTGCAGCCAACAGAGAAGTTTTAATAATCTTTGCAGGATGAAATGTGTGTTTAGAGGGCTGTGAATTGTATTCATTCTGGGAAGGAAAATGTCCAGCCACCTGTTCCGAGTATCGCGGGCTGCTCCCGCTGGGACAGGCATTACTGCCCGCCTCCCGCCCCGTCATCATGCATCTGAGTCCCCGTCTCCAGGACAATGTATTTATTAGTATTGGGGGTGGGCGAGAAACGGACGTAAGATCTGCCAGTAGGCTGGTCTCAGCGAGACAGGGGGTAGCAGACCGCCGTGAGAGCTCTGGGCCCCCTGAGAATGGAGAGACCGCAGAAGTTGTCCGGAGAGTACATAGCCCTCCGGTTGTCATCAGGATAATGAGCAGGCCCGGCTGTACGGCTATCTCCAGCCTGCATCACGAGGCAAAGGGAGACTGTGAGGGAGCACTGATGGTGCAGTGTCAGCGTGTCCCTAGTTAGGGCCTGAGGGTACAAGCGACTGAGCATCAGCATCCAATAGATAACAACAAAAGCCATTATCTCTCTCCCGGCTGGGCTGCCAAGTGCAAGGGCCAGGATTGCCTGGTGTTTGCAGTTTCCATAGCAGCGCTGTTTTGTTCTAGCTGGCAAAGTACACAGAGAGGACCGCATAAACGATGCAGGAAATGACACGGCAACCCGGCAGTGCTGAGCCTGGGATCTCAGGGCACACTCTGCCCTCTGTGTGGCAGCCGTGGAGGTGAGGAAGGATGCTTTTCAAGAGTTGCCTGGAAACTAACAGCTCCTTCGAGCACGGTGCCTGGCTGAGCACGGCTGTCCATCTGAGGCTAGAGCTCTGGGCCTCTCCCCTGCACTTCCCCCAGCGTGGGGAGAGCGTGCAGAGCCCTCGGAAGGCCACTAGCAGGCTGGCAGCCCCTGGGCAGGCAGAGGGAGGGTGGGAAGTGGGGTGCTCCCTTCTCTTACACCCACCACCTCTTAGAGCCTTTGCTCCTCTCCTACCTCAGTGCCACTCAACCACCCATGGGGCTGCAAAGGGAGCACCGCAGAGGCCATGAATTCGGAGCCTCATCCCCCGTGCCTGTGCATTCATGGCTGCAGGGAGAGCCAAACCCCCCAGCCCCTCACATTGGAGAACACTGGACTAATACACCGCTCGCGTCTATTATTTGGGTAAAGACAGCTACTGCTTGCTACAAAGGAAGGAAGGAAGGAAGGAAGGAAGGAAGGAAGGAGGAAAAATCCATTATGTATGAATCATGCAGTATGTAATAGGTCCAAAATTTCCTTTTATTTCAGTTTTAATCTGCTGGCTAGAGACCGAACTAGCCGTCTCAGAAAAGGAAGCAGAGTTATCTCCGGCACTAAGGAAGTTCAGCGATTTCTTGGTATTACACATCAAAGCACCGCGGCAGTATTTGGGGTGTTAAAGTCCTCTAATTTAGAAACCCTCCATTATTCTTGTGCCATCTTCTCCGTGTTATTACTATAGCCTCAACCTGACAGATGGAGAGTCAGAAGTCCTGTCAAGTCCATGTTTGCAGAAGGTCCTAAGTGTCAGAGTAAGGGGGAGAGGTCAGGCGCTCTGAATTCTAGTCACAGACTCCTCTCACTAGTCTGGTGACACCTCTTCTTCCCGGCCCTGCACGCGCACACAGAGGGTTGAATGCAGCTAAATTGAATGCCGTGTGCATCCTTCCTGCTCTAGGATGGAGCTGCTCAAATGTGACTTCTCCTCTGTGTGGATCCAGCTGAACATATCCCCGTGTAACCTAAACTTCCCCCGTATCTGAGTATCTGTGCATTTGGACCTTCAGGCTAATGGTCTTAAACGTTTCTCATTTAAGTAAGCCAGAAAAGACTATGGTCTCAGCGAACTCTAAAATGTCTACATTAAGGGGTGCCTGGGTGGCTCAGTGGGTTGAGCCTCTCTCTGCCTTGAGCTCAGGTCATGATCCCAGGATCCTGGGATGGAGCCCAGAATCGGGCTCTTTGCTCAGCAGGGAGCTGCTTCTCCCTCTCTCTCTGCCTGCCTCTCTGCCTACTTATGATCTCTCTGTGTGTCAAATAAATAAATAAAATCTTTTTTTTAAATGTCTACATTAAAAGGATAGGGAGATAGACCCAAGACGGAAGGACCTGGGGAAAATCCACATAATTCAAACTTCACAGTAAATAAAGGACACCTGTTGGAAGGATTGATTTTTACCTATGATCACAGACCAGATCTCATTTGTTTTTATTTCTCCAGATTCATAACCAGTTGCCAGGCCCATGCTAGGTGCTCCTAATTATTTGTTTAAAGTGATGATATTCCCCAGGTCCCAGCATCAGTGTGGGAAGAACGGTCTACAGAATGCTTACATGCACCCTGGGCTCACCCGCTGAGCCTCCCACCTGCTCCCCATTGGGAGCCAGCCCGCTGGGAGCTTCTGAGTTCACAGGAGTGGTCCTGTGGTGCTCCCTGTGATACCGGAAACCAGGGTGGGTCATGCCTAGAGGGGGAAAAGCAACAGCAGTGTCTGCCTTTGTGTTTCCACACTAGCGAAGAATTTATTCTTTTTAATTATTGTCTATTTAATACTTGTCTCAGTCCCTCAAGAAACAACAGCAAGCGTATCACCATTCACATCGTGTCATGTTCGTGACCAGCCCTCTGAGTTTTGCACAAAACACTCTCAATTTGGAGAGATTTGGAAGGAGCAACTAACAAAATAAAAACACAAATCAAAAAGCCTCTGACGCGCAGAGCTTCCCGTTTCATATTAGCCATCGTTTAGGGAGTGTTTATGAACTGCCCGCCCACTGCATTGAGTGTGATACTAACACCTGATTTATTCTTCAAACACTTGGAAGTTGACATGCATCCCCCCCTTCGTCCAAGCGACGAAACAGAGAGCAGAGAGACGGAGTAGTTTGCCTTGATCACACAGCTACTAAGCAATGGATACAAAACAGGAATCCAAGTTTGACCCCAAATTCCAGGCATGCTCTTTCCCCCTATAAGCTGTCCCTCCTGCCTGCGGCAAGAGGCAGTAAACATGCTGTATAAATGATGAATGAGTCTACGGAAATGTCCCAACCACTGCTCCCCAGACAGGCGGGAGGAAAAAGCACTGGCAATGCTCAGAATTTTTTTTTTTTTCAAATTTTTTGAATAGGTAAAACACTTACAGGTTTCAAAAATCAAACCATCTTCAGAGGTACAGAGTGAAACATCTTTATTCCCACCCCATCCCTGCTCAGCTCTCTAAATAGGTAACGCTTTATGGTATTCTGAGAATAGCCTTCAGAGTTCCTTCATGCAAATACAAGCACATATGAATACACATTCTCTTCCTCCTTGTTTTTCACAAAAGGTAATGCACTCTACGTCTTGTTCTGCACCTTGTTTTATTTTCCATTTAAGCAAGGACTTGTCAGTCCTTCCATGCCGGTACCCAGAGTCTTCCCTCTCCTTTTATACTGCAGCCTATTACTGCTTAGCATTCTGTTGTACTGACACATCACTGCTGATTTGGCCAGTTCCATAGTAATAGACAATTGAATGGTTTCCAACCTTTTGCCACTAAGAAAAATGCTACAGTGAATGATTTTGAACATACGCCATTTCATATGTGTGCCAGATATCTATATGATAAATTCCCAAAAACGGATTGCTGGATCAAAGGACATATGTGTTTGCAATTTAGACAGGCCCTGGCACTGTGTCCAAAGGAGATACACTGGTAGTGCCGACAAGAGATGAGAGCACCCATTTTCCTGTTGGCCTTGACAAGAGCGGTATTGTCAAAGCTTTGAGCTCATCCAATCTGGAGGGTTAAAAACATAATATCTCCATGTAGCCATAATTTTATAAGGTTTAAGATCTTTTCATACATTTCAGGGACACCTATATTTTCTTTTCATATGCTTTGTCCATTTTTTAAAATTTCTATTGTTTTCTCCATTTTTTAAATAAGATTATTGAGATTTAGAGAAAATAAAACCTTGTTATAGGAAATAACGTCATGAAGTGATAGGTCAGAATTTGAACCCAGGTCTGTCTGGCTCCAGATGCTGAAAGTTTAACTACCAACCATTCTGTCTTATGTTATCTTTCAAAGGAACTATTCATGGAGTTGTTTGTTCAGAAAAAGTGCAAAAATGAGATTTTGGTTATCTCTCAGTATCTTTTCATCAGTATGACATCAAAAAGCCAAGATGATCTTTGAGTTCCATCAGATCCATTTCCACAATGAAAATTCTTTTTTTTTTTTTTTAATTTATTTGACACAGAAAGAGAGAGACAGCAAGAGATGGAACACAAGCAGAAGGAGTGACAGAGGGAGAAGCAGACTCCCTGCCGAGCAGGGAACCAGATTCGGGACTCTATCCCAGGACCCTGGGATCATGATGCGAGCCGAAGGCAGACACCCAACAACCGAGCCACCCAGGCACCCCCGCACAATGAAAATTTCAAAGTGATAGTGGGAATAACTGATAGAAATGGATGAGGATGGGTCTACAGTGCATCAATCCAACAATCAGTGTCCAATGGGGCAAGTCTTTGAGGAGTTCCGTGTAGTCCTTGTTTTCAACAGGCATATACTCTAATTAGGAAGGTCTGCCAAGCACACATGAAATGTGGAAGAATCAAAATTGGAAACAAATATTCTAACTTTATTAGGGAATTAGGTAAGATAAGTAACAATACTAATCTGCCAAAAACATTAATTATTTGTTCATTCATTTAACATTCTTCTTAAATTTTACTTCCAAAGTTATAAGCAAGGACGGGCTAGAATTGATAAAGGTTGGGTGGATCCGGGTTTTCTGTTTGGGAATTCATGTGGCTCCAGGGAAGCTGACTTCCTCCCAGGAATAGAGCCTCATGCAGCGTCACTGCCATCCAGCACTCTGCAACCCCGGGTCAAAATGGCGGGCTCTGAGGCAAGGACTGTCGACTAAGCATGTCCATTAGATTGATTATTAGTGCTTTGCTTGGAACTTTAGGATGAAAGTATTTTCTTTCCCTCTGAAAAGTGTGAAATAAAGTCATTTTTTGTTACCAAGAGGAGAGCCACAAGGAAACAGAACTCTGAAATTTATAAAAACAAGCAAACTCATAGCTAGTGTGCTGATTTCGTGATGATGATGATACCTTTGGTTAGCCTCACACAAAGCTTCGTTTGTGACATGAACCAATAACATTTCTTTATTACTTAAGAGAATGTGAGGGAGTTTCTGTAGTTTAAAATCAAGAATTTATGTGGAAGATTTCATGAGGGTATTAGCGTTTGACTGGGCCTGAAGGAACTGGGTAGAATAGTACATGGCAAGAACACTCCAGAAAACATGTGTGATCTGAGCCAAGGCAGGAATGCCTTTGTGATACTTGAAGCTGTTTTGTAGAATTGGCCTTAAAGGTGTGACAGTTAGTTCTCAGAGAGCCTCTGTGCTCCACTCCCAGTGACTAGGCTGACACTTAGTCATCTTGTTTTTACACTGTCTCAACTGACTGGAACCACCTACCATTTTTCTTTCTCTCCTCTATTGCTATGGATTCCCATCATTGGTATTCTTGCACCAGCAAATGATGGGCCACTGCATGTCCCTAGAGCATCAAGACTCTCGACTTTAAAAGATGTCCGTCACTTGACATAAAGTAGAGTCACAAAAAAGAGCCAAATGAAGGATGCCTAGATGGCGCAGTCAGCTGAGCATCTGACTCTTGGTGTCAGCTCAGGTTGTGAGCTCAGGGTCATGATCTCAGAGTCATAAGATTGAGCCTTGTATCAGGCTCCATGCTTAGTATGGAGTCTGCTTGAGATTCTCTCTCCCTCTCCCTCTGCCCTCCTGCTCATGTTCTCTCTCTCTCTCTCTCTCTTAAATAAATAAATCTTAAAAAAAAAAAAAAGAGCCAAATGCACTCAACCTGCATATTTCCCACTTTTGCCTGCTGTATGGGAACCTCTTGCTTTAACCAAAGTTATGTTTACACAATACTGTAGTCTTTTAAGTGTATAACAACATTATGTCTAAAAATATATACATACCCTAATTAAAATAAATTTTTTAAATTTTTCATTTATTTATTTGTTTATAGTAGAGAGAAAGAAAGCACATATGCAAGTGGGGGGAGGGGGAAGTAGAGGGAAAGAGACAAACAGACTCTGTGCTGAGTGCAGAGCCCAACACCGGGCTTGATCCCATGACCCTGAGATCAGGACCTGAGCTGACATCAGGAGTAGGATGCTTAACTGACTGAGCTACCCAGGATCCCCTAATTAAAAATATTTTATTGCTAAAATATGCTAACCATCATCTGAACTTACCATGAATCATAATCACTGATCACAGATCACTGTAACAGACACAACAGTAATGAAAAAGCTTATAATATTGCAGGAACTACCAACTGTGACACAGAAACATGAAGTGAGCAAATGCTGTTGCAAAAATAGCTCCAACAGACATGCTTGACACAGGGTTGCCACAAACCTTCAATTTGTTAAAAAAAAAAAAAAAAAAAACTCAATACCTGCAAAGTGCAACAAAGCAAAGTGCAGTAAAACAAGGTGTGCCTATATTGATTAAACAAGAAAATTCACTCAGCTCACTTCAGAAGTAGCTCAGTTTTTGACGGGCTGGTGGGACAGTGATGGGGCTATAGTTTTGAGTGTCATTATTATCGTGTAACAATGTTACCATCAATTTTACACAAGGTTAGTAGATTTAAAAACACATATAGTTGTTATCTATATGATAACAACTGAATCTGAGCACAGCTCTGCTGGGTCTTCTGCTTAGATCCTAGAAGGCCACAGTCAAGGTGCTGACTGGGCTGCAATCTCATCTGAGACTCAGCTGGGGACAGATCAGCTTTCAGTCTCACTCAGGTTGTTGACAAAATGCAGCTCCTGGTGATTGTAGGACTGTGGGTATCAGTTTTTTGCTGAATATCAGTCAGAGGCAGCCCTCTGTCTCTATGGGCCAACTGCATTTCCTTGCCACATGGGGCTCCCCCTACATGGCTTCTTGCTTCTTTAAAGGGAGAGAGGGGCACCTGGGTGGTACCATCCATTAAGCATCAAGGCCACTTTAGCTCAGGCCATGATCTCAAGGTTGTGAGAGCCCATGAAGGGCTCTGTGCTCAGCACAGTCTACTTGAGATCTTCTCTCCCTCTCCCTCTGCCCCTCCTGCTCGCGAGAGAGATTCCAGCAAGGTGGGAGCTATAATCCTACGTAACAGGATCCTATAATCATGTACACATAATCTCAAACATCTCATCACTTTTGCCATATTCTGTTGGTCAGAAGCAAGTCACAGCTCCTTCCCTCACTCAAGGGAAGAGAGTCATAAGGGTGTGAACACCAGGAGGTGGGGAGGGGGGACGGGGACCTCCTTATCTTAAGTCAGTGTGCCACAAGGTAAGAGAAGACTTCATCTAAAATTGAAACAAAAAAGTCTCCTTTTAAATATCTTCATTTCCTTGGTCGTGTGGATTGAGACCTGCACTCTCTCACCAAGCTCCTGGTCGAAATCAAAGAAAACCAATGTTAGTTCAATGATGACCCACCTTCAGCAGATGCATCAATGTCTACCTCAGGTTGAGCCCAGCAACACTCTTTCACTTTGCCCGCCCTTTCCACATCCTAGGGCTTGCCCAGGGCAGTGGGAGAATAGGGGGTTTGTTCGTGGGCACATGGGAGATAATGGGTTCTTCCTGAGCGCCTACAGGGGTGTACGTTTGTGTGTGTGTGTGGTACTGAGCTCCAAGGCCTTGTAGCAGAGATGATGGATCGCCACTGAAGAAAAATGACAGTCAGAATAAGAAGACGAAGCCAATTTGTCACTTAATGCAGAGCCTGATGGTGCTGTAACAGCAGCCCGGCACTGGGATTGATTACAAACAAGATGACACTTCCCCGTGGGCTGCCTCGCGCGTTATTATAAATAAATACCATTCGCTTTAGCATCTGCATTACTGCAGAGGACAGATTATACGTCAGCGCCTTGAGTATACAGTAAACATCCCGAGGAGTACAGTGGCCCTCCTCAACCTACAAGAGGAGTCTTGCCCCATGTGACACCGTTTCATAAATAACATAGGGCTACAGCACAGCCCCATGAGCACGGAGTTTCACTCATATTAGGGATTCATTTCCATGCAGGTCACACTTTAAAGCGTGGTGGGTTTTCGTTGCAAATGGCCTAGGGCCCCCCGGCAGCTGCGCGGTGTTTTTGACTGTTCACTGGCGGTGAAGCCCCTGGGAACCACCTGATTCCTGAGAGTATTTGCTGAAAATCAGAGTTCGGCTTTCAAGACGGAAATAAATCTGTTGGATTTCTCAAATATCCCCTTGCCCTTGCCCTGACGGTTCCAAATCCGTCATTCTGTAGTTTCCAAATAAGTCATTTTAACCACGGAATAAAAAAAAAAAAAAAAACAACTCTTTCCTATTTATTTGCTTATGCCTTGCTCCAGGACAGGGCTGGATTTGATCTACCTGTGGAAAATATCTTTTGTTTCATTTCCATGCCCGTCCACTCGTTTTCTATCTTCCTCCGCGCCTCTTCTCGACATTTCCCTATCTCTTGCGTTCTCTCCTTCCTGAGTGCAGACCCGCGCGGGGAGGGGGAGGCCTCGCCTTTTCCTAGGTGTGACACGAGTGCCCTCTGCTGCCCAGAATGTGAACAGCTCTGCATCCCCGCGGGCTCCCGGCCGCGGAGCCGCTTGGAAGGAAGCGTGCCCACGTTCTCCCTTCTTTGGGCAAACGCTGGAAGTATTGTTAAAGTGAATAATTTATTAAGCCACAATTGTTTATTGACTGCCCTTTCATTATTTACTTTTCTGTTATTAAACACACTCGGCGGAGTGCCTGGGTGTCAGCCCATAACCGACTTGCCGCTTCTTTCGGAGCCGATGATGCTCCCAGCCCCCTCGCTCCACTCCTCACGAGACATTTTCGATCTCTTTTGTCAGGTCAGGGTCAAACTACAGTTGTTCTGTGATGACTTTATCAATTCTCCGTTGATAGACTCTAAATGAAAAAATGCCTACTGCGACCTCGTCACTGCTTAAGAAGAAGAGTTATTTATGTAATATTTTGTCAGTCCAGCAGGGTCTGTGACAGACGCAAGGAGCCAAGTGATACAAGGGAAAAGGTGTTTTGAATGCCTTTTTTTAGTCTCCCTTCCTTACATCAAGGAGCAGATGATAGCCATTCTAGGCTGCCCTTCCAAACCCAAACAGGCATGGGAGGAAATGTCTGCCACCCGTCTCAGAAAATAATAGCCAGACCTGTTTTAAGTAAGAATGCTAATTACTGCCCTTCCGCTTGAGGTGATTCAAAGTCAAGAACACTGGATAAACGTGGGAGGGGCCCCTTTCCTCAAGAAAATTCTCTTGACCCATATTTGTAGGGAAGCATCAGTCCACACCCAGAGTGGGTCCGGTTTTTAAAGAGCAAACATTTCCGTCACTCAGAATTACAGAAATATATGCTGTTACCCTTAAACAAATGAGTGAATGAATAAATCGGCTCAAAGCAAAGAAGAAACAGAGACAGATTTTATTCTAAAATTCAATTTTTTAAAAAACTTGGTTGATACTATACTTAATCTGCTCGATACTATACTCAAGCACAAGAAAGCTCTCATACCCCTCCCGGGCTTTCTCTGTCTCTATCCCGGGACATACCCTCTGTCCTCTAGAAACAAGGCAATTGTTTCATCTTCAAATAACTCATTAGGAATTTATGTTTTATGACTTTCCAGGAAGACCCACACCTTGATATTTTCTCTCCCAACACTAATATTTGTAGGCTCAGCATCCAGGGGGCTGGGGACTGGGGGAGAGGTAGGGAACACAAAAAGATATGCCAGAGGGTAGTAGGGGGCAGATCGGGGAGGCACCCTACCAGCAGGTTTGCATAAACCAAAGAGTTGATACATGTAATGGTATCTGTAAGATACAGTCATTTTAATTTGACCTTCTGACCTGGGTTCCAGTGATGGTTTTGCAGGTAATCAGCTGTGTGACTTGAACATGTCTCATTAACTCACTAAGCTTCAATTTCCTTGTTTGTACAATGAAACTGATGCCTCTTCCTTTGTGAAATTAAATATGAGCGTTCATACATGTCATGTATGCAAAGTACTTAGCACAACCGGGAGTTCAATAAACATGCAATATGTGTATGGGACCCTCACCTTTCTATTGCCATTCCCTTCTTTCCATCCCATACACCATACTCAAGAAAAAGATTATCCTGGGGCTCCTGGGTGGCTCAGTCGTTAAGCATCTGCCTTTGGCTCTGGTCATGATCCCAGGGTCTTTGGATCCAGGCCCAGCATGGGCTCCCTACTCAGAGCCTGCTTCTCTCTTCCTCTTCCACTCCCCCCTGCTTGTGTTTCCTCTCTAGCTCTCTCTCTATCAAATAAATAAATAAAATCTTAAAAAAAAAAAAAAAGGAAAAGGAAAAGAAAAGGATTATCCTCTTTTAAGCTTCCTAGACAACTCTGCTTGCCTTCATCTATTTAGACCAGCAAACATTCTTCAAATCCCTACTATTCTAGGTACTATCCTAGGCTCTAGCTACTCCAATGTGAAAAACAGAATCCTCACCCTCTAGGAAGAGAACACATAAATTAATAATCTATATAATAAAATTAAATCTCTATTTGTCTCTTCGTTATTAGCACCAAAATAATTGGGGTCATACATGGCTATGTGGCATTGATGAAATCCACTTTGGGGAAGGGTATTTAGGAGTAAGAAGAAATAACAATTATTTCTCTGCATACAAAGTAATAACACACCATTTCATCCAGAGTAACACAGTACTTTAAAAGTTTAAATTTATAAATCTGCATATTTTGAATGTTGCTGTAATTTTACGGATGATAAAGAAGACTCAAAATATTCATGATTTTTTTTGCAGTTGTCCATTCTAATATCTCTATTTTTTTCCCTGTGCATTTACATAAGAAATCATGCTAGGGAAAAACTGTCATCTTGAAGATAAATCTTAGCTCACAAGGCCTATGAAAATACGAGAATTTTAAGAGTCCAAAACTCTAAAGCTTTTTCTCTATTGTATCCTCGATTTCTAGTTCAAAATATGGCATTAGGTAGGTGTTTAATGGATCTTTTATGACAGAAAGAGGTAACAACAGGAGGGCTGGTCAAGAGAGACAGGTTCTTCCAAGCAGTATCCCTTCTGGGCTACACAGGGGCCCCCACGGACAAGAGGCAAGAACCAGGTGCTCTCCTGAGCACCTGGAGATAGGCAGCAGCCTCCCAGACGCTGAAACCCTAAGCAAGGAAGATATCCAAGGGAGGAACCCAAGGGACACATCAGGAGACCACCTGAAGAGACATGCCACTCAGGCCACAGGGAGAAAACACAAATAGAATTTCAAACGAAGGAGCCCAAAATTGATTGTTCTGAATTTAATATTTGTTCAAGGTCTGAAATTCATCTCGATTGCCAAGCCCTAAAAATAGAAAGTCTAAAGGATTGGTTATTTCAATGATAAAGGCAGGACCTTATAGAATCCGGAACATTTAAAAAATAGCAAAAGAGCCACCACAGTACATTTTTTAAGGATGCAGACAAGAGAAATCAATAATTAGTCCCTGGACCCAGTAATTCCCTCAGATCAGCCCCATTTGCTTCCCAGTGTCTGCAGTGAACAAGCGCATTCTCTCAAAACCACCAAGGCAGGCATTCAGATGTGCACTCGCTGATTTTTTTATCAAACTGCATCCCACAAGCGGATCCCCCACCAATAATGATTTCTATGCGTTCCAACTAATAGAATTAAAAAAAAGTGTAGTTTAAAAAAGCAGCTTTATTACTAAGCTGGAAATTATTATAACTCTGAATTGTTATAATTTTTTTAAATCGCTACAATTGAAATATTTATTTTTAGACTTCCCATTAAACTTTGTTTAACAATAATTGAACACTGGGGCGCCTGGGTGGCTCAGTGGGTTAAGCCGCTGCCTTCAGCTCAGGTCATGATCTCGGGGTCCTGGGATCGAGTCCCACGTCGGGCTCTCTGCTCAGCAGGGAGCCTGCTTCCTCCCCTCTCTCTCTCTGCCTGCCTCTCTGCCTACTTGTGATCTCTCTCTGTCAAATGAATAAATAAAATCTTTAAAAAAATAATAATAATTGAACACTGTCCTGACAACACTAGGTAATACAGCTCAAAAAAGAAAAAGAAAAAAGTTCAAAAAAGAAAAAAAGAAGTGGGGTTGCCTGGGTGGCTCGGTCAGTTAAGCGTCTGACTCTTGATTTCTGCTCAGGTCATGATCTCAGGGTCCTGAGACCGGAGCCCGGAGGAACTCAGCAGGGAGTCTGCCTGGGATTCTCTGTCTCCCTCTCCCTCGGCCCCTCCCCCTACTTTAAAACAAGAAAAGGAAGGAGTGCAATGACCAAGCTATGCGCAGAGAGAGTTTCGTGCAAGCAGCAAAGAGCGTTCCTAACACAGCTGGAGAGGTGGAAGAGAAGAAGGGAACAGAGGCCGGCCTCCTGGGAGACTCAGTTGAGCCTTCAAACTTCCCCTCACCTCACGGCAGCACCACCTGTCTTTCCATTCGTATCTCAATACAAATACAAATCATCCTCAACTTAGGACCAACCCAATAAACCCATCATCAAGCCGAAAATGCATTCACTACGTCTAACCTACCAACCACCACTGCTTAGCCTTGCCTACCTTCAGTGTGCCCAGAATGCCCAGAACGCTTCCATTAGCCTACAGCCGGCGAAATCCTCTAACACCAAGCCTATCTGATGATCAAGTGTGGAATACTTGGTATAATTGACTGAATACGGGGCTGAAAGTGAACACAGAACAGCCATGTGGGCGCACAGTCATCATAAGTGTACTGGTAATTCACCCTCGTGGGTAAATAACCCCACAGCTGCCACTGCCGGGCATCATGAGAGTTTTGTAGGGCGTATCACCAGCCCAGAAGAGCATCAAAATTCGAAGTACAGTTTCCAACCAAATGCATATCACTTCCACACCATCATATAGTTGAAAGATCATCAGTCGATCCGTCAGAAGTCGGGGACCATCTGCATGCGTGGCCATATTTGAAATGAATGACTAAACCTGAATACCGAGTATATCCAAACCCGAGCAAGGGAGTTCGTTATTGAAAACCTCCAAGCACTCTGAAGGCTACTCTGTTGTCACATGGAAGCCAAGTGATTGACCTAATCATCCATTTTCAAAATACCTTTATATTTTGAAATATCTCAAGATAGTTTCAAAGCAAAACCAGAAAAGAGGAGGAAGAGAGGGAAAGGAAGGAGGAGGCTGAGTAAGTCCCCCGGCAGCAAAGAGCCGGAAATGTTCCTTTTTATGGAGAAACTTTCTTCCATAAATGTTATCTGTCTACCCAGATCAGAATTTACAGAGAGCCTATCATCATAAACCCAAGCACTTTTCATTATATTTATTGGAGAAAGGGAGGACTCTTAACTCCGCGAAGTGCTTGGACATTTTGTGAGCGGTGATGCTAAGTGCAAGAAGGGGTTATATGTCCCCCGCCTTCTTCCCTGATCCATAAGACCCTCTCTTGGGAGCATCATGGATGTTGGGATAGATTGGCACGATGTGAGGTCAAGGAAAATGGTGATCGAATGTTGGCAAAGATATCTACAAATGACACCCATGTCATCACTTCGAAAATACATTTCGCTCAAATGGCAGCAGAAGAATTTTTGATGAGCTTGGAGAGAGTGAAGTAATACCATTGTCTGACAATAGCCTGAGCTTTCCTACACAGCCTCTACAGGGATCTATTAAAGACACAGGAAATGGAAAGAGAAGCTCCGTGTGTGATGAATGTCAGTTACTATTACTTTTTATGAAGCTCTTCTGGAAAGGCCCTGGGTATAGACTGGTAGGTAACAAGGTAAATACATAAATAAACAATCACCTGCCTTCTAGGGTTATTTGCCTCAGCCCTTTCTGTGAACTTGTTGAGACTTGAGGAGGTTACCAGAGAGATTTGAGACAGAGTGTAATTTGAACTTGTCACTGCAGCCATATGCTGAACAAAACAAAAAAGATTTGTGGCTTCCGTCTGGGAGATCTGATGGATTAGGGCATTAGATCCTTCACTTGTTGGTAGGGGGAAATAAAGAATACTCAAATCCCCCTCACCTCGGTGTGTGCCTCTTAGCGCTTTATGGATGGTTTTGTTCTGATTCGGAAAGTCAGTGAGACTGAGACCCTCTACAGGCAAGTGATGGGAACATGAGAAACCACACATGGCCTTGCTTATAATAAGCCATGCTGATCTATATGTCACCGGGGGAGAATGTTCGGGAACAAAACAGACTTTCAAACAAGTGATAATAGTGCCTTATGCTTGCATGGTGTCTTTTTTTTTCTGAACGCTTTTTCCAGCGTTTTACAAACTTTTATAAAGCGTCCCTTGCCAGTCATCTGAATGCAGTCGTATCTAGGGTAGAATAAAGACAGCTGCTCTGCCAGAAGCGAGTATGGTTTCGGGAAGAAAGGTTATTTTATAAGTGCACTTACGAAATTCTCTAATTTTTCTTTATGTCAGGGCATTTCTGTATGAGAGTAGAGATGGGTATCAGGCTCAGGATGATTCCAGTAGGACCAAGGTCGGGCATGTGATATGCTGCCCACACCCTTCACCCTCCTTACAGACCTGGCTCGAATGAGCGAAAATGTGTGAAGTTAAGTGTCCCAGGAAGTGTGTGTGCATGTGGGGGGGGTGGGGGCAGAGCTGAATGGCAGAGGGAGCCGTGTTCTTTGGAGATAGGAGATTGTGTCATGGATTAATTCCAGCCATCTCAGGGCCTCTTTACCACCGGCTGGCAGATCAGAGTCCTTTTCTTCTCCCTACCTAGCAGCCAGGGCCTAGCCAGCAGCAGGAATCACTATGGGGACCCCAAAAGGCCAGCTTTACGGGCAGCAACCTGTGCAATCACATGGGGCCCTCACTGGCAAGGACCCCACCCTTGATTTCATGTTCCCTTGCTGCCGTCTTAAAATTCCTAATAATTTTGTCTTTGAATCTGTGTCTTTTTTTTTTTTTAAGATTATTTATCTATTTATGCAGAGGGGAAGCAAAGCAGGAAAGAGGAGTAGAGGAAGAGGGAGGAGCAGACTCCCCACTGAGCAGGGAACCGGACATGGGACTCAATTCCAGGACCTCAAGATCATGACCTGAGCCAAAGGCAGACACTTGACCAACTGAACCTCCCAGGCCCCTCTCAGTTTGTGTTTTAGAAGGGAAGTCCAATGGGACAATGGAGCACGAGTATGAGCAGAGGAGGGATGTGCGTTCACGTGGGGTCTCAGCATTCCTTTCAACCCCATCCCACATACCATTTGCAATGTCCACGCACAGGATTCCAGCGTTCCCATGTTGCATGGGAGCCCAGTGTGACTCTGTTACATCAGGACTGTGTGGTGCCCCCATAGCACCAGCCCCCATGAGAAGCCACATTTTCTCTTCAAACCAGAGAAAGAAATGTTCTTGGCCTAAAAGGAGTCAACAGCACTGTTAGGAAGAAGGAGCAAGGAAGCCTGTCATATCCTTTCCCATTCGTGTTACCTCTGCATAACCAGCCACACTGCAGATGATGACCGTCAGAGGAAAGGGAAAGACAGAACAGCCTATAAATCCTTTTCCCGGCTCGCTTTCCTTATTTAGAAAGCAGATGGGAGAGATTGGTAGAATGGGTCCTATCAAGTCAAAATTTTACATGGAAAGGGAAAAGCTGATTTGAGTTCCTGGTTACATCACAGTTTTTAAACCTTTGAATGATTTTTTCAGAGTGCCCAAAAACCTAAAGGCAGTTGGCAAACCAATTGAAAAATATTTACAACATACATGACAGAAAAATAACAAACTTCCTTAACATTTTAAAAAGCTCTTCCAAAACAGTAAGAGAAAGATGAACAAATCAAACATGGGATTAAACACATCACAAAACAACTTCATGGGACCAATGAGAAGCACCGCAAAATGTTTTAAAATTCACTAATAAATGAAATGCAAATAAACACAACAGTGATATATACATTTCCACCCAGGAAGTTAGAAAAGATAAAATGGGAACAGCAGCAGCTGCTATGGGCCTGAAGCAAAAGGTTACTGGAGGACACTTCAACTACATGATCAAAATACCAAACAAGGGTGGCTTTGATTCAGCTATAATGTTAGAAATCTACTAGAGAGATCATGGGACTTTTACAAAGACAAATACACAAGGTTGCTCACTATAGCATTGTTTAGAGTCTCTAACAATCATAATAACCCCAACAGCCACCTGTTGGGTACAGGCGTGATCAATCATAGTGAAAAAGAATTAGATGACTTTATACATAATAATATGGAATATGTACACAGATTATTGTGAATTTTTTTTAAATTATAGAACACAAAATGACCCATTTGGGGGGAAAGGTGTCTATCAAAATTTATATGTTTTTATTTTTTATTTTTTAAGATTCTATTTATTTGAGAGAGACAGATAGTGACAGAGATAGTGAGAGAAAGTACAAGGGAAGAGGAGAGGGAGAAGCAGGCTTTCCAATGTGCAGGGAGCCCAACATGAGGCTTGATCCCAGGACCCTGGGACCATGACCTGAGCCGAAGGTAGTTGCTTAGCCGACTAAGCCACCCAGGTGCCCCAAAGTTTATATAGTCTTATAAATTTTTCTGGAGGAGATCATATTTCAGGGTCACCTTTGGGAAGTGGAATTCATCCTAGCAGAGAGAAAATAAATAAATAAATAAATATAAATAAATAAACCCTTTATACATTTCTGCAATGTTCAGAAAAGAAAAAAAAAGGACACATGACACAGCATGTATCTTTGCTGTCAATTTTAAAAATTCAAATGTTGAGAGTGAATTAAAAATCATTTACTGCATATCTCTATAATAGAATATTAAGTAGCCATTAAAAATGAATTGTAGAGGCACCTGGGTGGCTCAGTGGGTCAAGCCTCTGCCTTCGGCTCAGGTCATGATCTCAGGGTCCTCGGATCAAGCCCCGAATCGGGCTCTCTGCTCAGCGGGGAGCCTGCTTCCCGCTCTCTCTCTGCCTGCCTCTCTGCCTGCTTGTAATCTCTGTCAAACAAATAAATAAAATCTTTTTAAAACAAATAAATAAAATATTTTTTAAAAAATGACACTGTACATCTATACATATTGACCCCAAAATATGGTCATGACATATATTTCTGTAAAAAGATAAGGAAGTCTGTGAAGTGTGTAAACCTGGCGATTCACAGACCTGTACCCCTGGGAATAAAAATATATGTTTATAAAAAATAAAAAATTTTTTAAAAAAATTTTTTTGGCAATTATAAATAAAGCTGCTACAAACATTAAAAAAAAAAGATAAGGAAGTTATTGAGCAACACGTGTTGCATAATTACATTTGTATAAAATTTTGTGTCTTTTGAGAGAAGAGAGTCAACTCTCTGAAAAAATGTTCCCCAAATATTAACAGCAGTTACCTTTGAGTAGTGGTACTTTTGGTGATGTTTTCCTTTCTTCTTTATGTATTCTATGTTGTATAATTATTTTTACAATGAGTGCATATCCTTTTTATAAATCAGAAAAAACAAAAAGCTATTTCTCTTTTGAACGTTTTAACATGAGTAAGAAATTTTCACAGAATGAAGAAAAAGGAATGTCTTCCTGATTCCCAAGAGTATCCTTAAAAGCAGCACGAATAAAAATTAGAACCTGACTATTGTCTGACTCGAATATTTTTGCCACAGGTTTGCCAACTTTACCAAGAACAGTATGCCAACCCACGCCCCCATGCAAACTCATCCCTGATCTATTTATCCAGCGATACATTTTCAAATGTAGCTGTTTGAACTAAAATGGTTTTATTTCCAAACTAACTTATTCTGAACTTTTCCATTTATCTCTTAATCACTTGGCTAAAGTTTAGATTTTTCTAAAAAAGTACTGACTTGAACTAATATTCGTGCTACATTAATGCGCAGGTATGTTTTCCCAATTTTGTCCTAATAGCAGTAATTATTTTAGAACCTTGCAAAGTCTCACTTTCTTATCAGTCTTCCCAATAATTCTCACCAGGAAAAATGGCAGTTTTATTCTTCTTTTCAACTGAAATTTAGAGGCCAAGCGCTAGAGTGAATTCTCACCTGATAAAAAGTTTATTGCTTTTTTCAAGACATACTACACGACATTTATTAGTAGACTATGAGGTATTTATCACCAGTAATTAAAACTAAACTGTTTCTGTTGTAATAAATGCACAGAGTCAGAGATGCAATACCCTTACTTTTTATTGTTCATTTGCTCTCCCTTTAATCTAGCTAAGATTTCCTTTTTTAATGTGCTAGGGCGTTTATGTTAAGGTTGACATTAAACACACCTGTTTGGCTTTTACTAAGAAGTCACTATAAAAAGATTTCTAGAAGTACTTGTGTGGCTCAGTCGGTTAAGTGTCTGCCTTGGGCTCAGGTCATGATCTCAGCATCCTGGGACCAAGTCCAGCGTCAGACTCCCTGCTCAATGGGGAGTCTGCTTTTCCCTCAGCCTCTTCCCCTTGCTCATGTTCTCTCTTTCTCTCTCTCTCTCCCAAGTAAATAAATAAAATCTTTATTTAAAAAAAAAAAAAAAGATGTCTGGACAACCCTCTCGGATCCCCTCCGTCTTTGGAAGTTTTGTACTATCACCTTACCACCATCACTCAATAAACCTTGCTTTGCTGCCCACCAAAAAAAAAAAAAAAAAAAGTTTGGCAACAGCACAAAGATCCAGGAAAATTTGCATACTATTAATGGAAATAAATGTAAATCGACCTTTAAAAGATAAGGAGGTTGGGGCACCTGGGTGGCTCAGTGGGTTAAAGCCTCTGCTTTCAGCTCAGGTCATGATCCCAGGGTCTTGGGATCAAGCCCCGCATCGGGCTCTCTGCTTGGCAGGGAGGCTGCTTCCTCCTCTCTCTCTGCCTGCCTCTCTGCCTGCTTGTGGTCTCTATCTGTCAAATAAATAAATAAAATCTTAAAAAAAAAAAAAAAAAGATAAGGAGGTTATTTGCAACATGGAGAAGCCTTAAAAATATTCATGCCCGGGCGCCTGGGTGGCTCAGTGGGTTAAGGCTTCTGCCTTCGGCTCAGGTCCTGGGATCAAGTCCCGCATCAGGCTCTCTGGAGCCTGCTTCCTCCTCTCTCTCTCTGTGCTTGCCTCTATACCTACTTGTGATCTCTGTCTGTCAAATAAATAAATAAAATCTTTAAAAAAAAAAAAAAGAACAAAAAAAATATTCATGCCCTTGACCCAAAAACTTTCATTTATCCTAAAGAACTAATCACGAATATATTTGATGTGATTGGCTATGAGACTGTCCAACCATGTGGGATTGGTTTTTAAAATTGTCTAAATAACAGAACACTTTTATGCCTATAGAAATTATGGTATAGAAAAATAATTATAATGTAATCTATAGAGAGAAGTAGTTTATAAAACAGTATGCACAACATGATCATGTAGATAGATAGATGCAAAAGTGGAAATTTATCAACCAAATATTAGTAAATCACTAAGATATAAATATCAAAATCTCTGCATGGTAAAATTATGAATGGGGTGTATATTCTTCTGTGTGCCTACCTATATCTTCCAAATTCCTACAATGTACACGTACTACTTTTACAATGAGAAAAAGTTCTTTATTAAGAGATGGTAATTACTCTCTAAATACTTGAGGAATAAATGAATTGAGTTTATTTCTTTATATATTGCTTCTGCTTTGAAGATTTCCCACATATGTAAACTTGTCATTTGGGGAAGAAAACTGTACCTACGGTTTTCTAGTTCAAACCCAGTCTCATTGAAACCTGAACAAGAACACCAAAAATTATCTCAAAATATCATTGCACACAAACACGTACACTTGAAAATTGAGTGTGTCACATTCTAAGAACAGCCCAGCATGGAGTTTAGGAGTAATGGTTTGGAAATATCAGCAAGTGACCCAGCTTCCCCAAAGACTTCACCTATTTGAGAATTCTATTCAATTCAAAGCACATAAACATCTAAAATGTAATAGACCTGATTTTTTGTGAAACCTCACAATTTCTTGTGCATATGTGTGTACATACGCATGTATACAAAGCAGACCTCAAAGTTCTGACAGAATGATGGCCCAGCAGTCAAACACATGGCAGATCTTTGCCAGGTGAGTTCCAATTATAAATTTAGTTGGCCACAGATTTCTAGAAAGTAGATAGCAAGTCAGTTCACACTTGAAATTTCAGGCTTATACTTTCAACTGTCACCTTTATTTTTACCACTTTTGGGATACTGTTGTTTGGGGAATGCTTGGGATGAGAGTCCCTTCAAACCAAAAATAGTTTCAGTTACTTAAAATGAAAAGCGGTCTGGGATCCATGGCCATTCGTATGCCTAGGATTGACCAAAGTCACGTGGACAAGTATGGCCAGCAAACCCCCAAGATGCTCCCTATTTCCCTTGAAACTTTTGGAATTGTAAAGAAGTTTTGTAATTTAAGGGGCAACTGTGTTGTAAAGAATTTTACATGACGGAATTTAAACCAAGTAACGCCACACTAACTTGCCTGGCTCTTCAGTTCTAAGACAGTCACGCTTTAGCCGGCCTTCTGAATAAAGGGGACTTGGCAATCGTGCCTGAAACACTGCTTATGTTTCAGCCTAAACGACCTGAAAGTAAAGAACTTCCTTTAGACAGCTCTATCACGGCATGGCCAATTCTTTAGGTTTCTCTCACCTCTGCAATCCAACAAAAAGGCTTACGCATATGAGTCATGACTGAAAATGCCGGGTAAATCAAGAATATGAAATTAAGTCAAGAATGCTTCCTGCGGGGGTGCCTGGGCGGCTCAGTGGGTTAAAGCCTCTGCCTTAGGATCAGGTCATGATCCCAGGGTCCTGGGATCGAGCCCCGCATCGGGCTCTCTGCTGGACAGGGAGCATGCTTCCTTTCCTCTCTCTCTGCCTGCCTCTCTGCCTACTTGTGATCTCTGTCTGTCAATTAATTAATTAATTAATTAAAATTTTTTTAAAAAAGAACGCTTCCTTCCCACTCAGAGGGTCCTTTCTGAGGTGGTGTCGCGGGGAGGGGGAGCGGGAATCCCTGCATCCCTAGGAACAGAGTCAGTGCCGCTCTATAGCTCTGTCCTTGCTGAAGAGAGAATTTCAGACAAAAGCCCACCCCGGCTAATGCACCTGTCTAACCTCCACAGAGTGGGAAGGGTAAAGACTGCCACTGACTTTACTCTTCTTCCCTTGAATGAGTTTTGAAGGGTTTCTTTTTACCAAAGAAATAATGAATGCCCCTTACAAACTGTGAAAGAAAATGTCCTGTTTGGAAGTAATTGAAAGTATGTTTTGCAGCCACTTAAAAACTCTTTTCCAAATAGCTTTCTTTCTAATTAACTTGCCCTAACACTTAGCTCTGGAATTCACTGGGCAGAGAGTGACATCTAGTGTGTAATAAAAGAACTTGGAAAAACAGAAATTTGGGCAAGGGCCTAAGATCTACGTTAATAACTATGACTTTTAAATACTTCCCTTTTAATATGATAATAATTGCCATATGGAAATTCAGGGCTGATATCTCAGAGCTTTCAAGATCTGAAATTATGAGAAAGGTTGTCTTCTCTTTAGGTAGGAAATTGGGGATATTTTAAGGCACTTTTTATCTAAAGAAGCATGCTGATCCTAAAAGCAATTTGTATGGGGACAAGGTTGGGTCATAACACCTGAGAGATGAAATATGGCTTTTCCCTGAGGTCAGAAAAGTAATTTTCACTTAAAGTGAAAGGGATTGGTGATGACCAGCTGCCTCTGAACTCTAGAAGCTTGTCATCCCAGGAACGTTTCCAGGCTACCCCAGTAGAGTGCTCAAGCCTCCTGCAAGAGAAAAAGCCGTCATGGCCCCTCTCGCTGATGGATGCAGACGTTGACCACTCAGGTGTCTGTACCACAAAAACTGCAGGTGAAGCAACTTTGATTAAATGCCTTAATCGAAGAGTAAATACGGTGCTAATGTGGGGATACAAAAGAGGCCTACAAAGTGGGCGCCTGGGTGGCTCAGTTGGTTAAGCCCCTGCCTTCGGCTCAGGTCATGATCGTGGAGTTCCTGGATGGAGTCCCGCATTGGGCTCCCAGCTCAGCGGGGAGTCTGCTTCCCCCTCTGACCCTCTCCCATCTCATGTTCTCTCTCTCCCTCTCTCTTTCTCAAATAAATAAATAAGATCTCTTAAAAAAAAAAAAAAAAGCTAGAAGGAACAGAAACCATTCAGTTGGGATGAATTATGAATAAAATTTGTGACATGTGAAAATGGGAAGAAGGGGCAGTCCTGGTCAAGGAAAGCCCCTGAGCAAAATCACAGAGCATGAACGGTTCCAAGTGCCACTCTGCTTCTACTGAACAGCAGGTAGCACATTCTGACTCAGCGGTAGGGTAAATAGGGGAGAGAAACAGAAGAGGACGTTGATCGGTACCATCTTGCACAGACTCTCCCTTGCCAATGGAGGGACATCTTCGTGCCTTGCACCACTGCTATTATCAGGGATGCGTGTCTGTGTTCTCTGATCCACAGAGCCCACAGAGGGAACGTGACGCACAGCAGAAAAGCCGGTGTACATATAGTCACCTATGATGATGAAGAGCGGCAAGGCCAGCTGCGTCCTGTCAAGGTCGGGGCAGAACCCAGGCACCCCCCATTAAAAGCCATTCCTGACAGTGAGCAATATTCCGTGAAGTTGTCCCCCCACCATGTCCACTTCCTGCGTCCAGATTTAAGAAAAAAGACATTCCATACTCCACAGGAGGAAGTTGAGCCCTTCTTCATGAAGGAGTAATTACCATCTTTGACCTTGTCTCTTCTGTCAGTGAGGCCAAGATGGTTACATTTCTTGGCTGCACTTCCCTTGCCTCTTCATATCATAAGATTTTATAAAATCACATTCTATAGAAAAAATAAAAAGATAATTCCATCCTTCCTCTGTTATGACTGAGCAAAATGTGTTTTTATTATTAATAGTTTAGAAAGGTTTCCTTTGGTTTCACAGTTCCACAATTCCTTACTGAAGCCATATAAAATGTTTAGAATTCTCAAATTTGAAAAGACCTCCAACAAGTTTCTTTTATAAGTGATATGTAAAACGTTAGGGCATTTCTGATTTTCTTGAACAGTAGCTAATCTTAAATGCTAATTGCCTGACATTTCATTAAATTAGTTTGTCATCAATATCCTCAATATAATGACATATTATCAATTTCATATTATCTTTATCAATACCAATATTTTATCAAGTAAGTCAAAAATGTAGATCTTTTCCTAATGTGTTTATATGATTCACTCCTCTTCATCAATTGTACTATCAAACAACCTAAGATCTTGTTCATTACTTCTATTCAAAATTCAGTTCTTCTCAATGGACTACCATCTGAGGCATGACCTGAAAAAAAATTTTATCATAATTCACTTTTTTTTTTAAGATTTATTTACTTATTTTAGAGAAAGAAAGCATAACAGGGGAAGGGGCAAAGGGAGAGAGAGAATCCTCAAACTCCCTGCTGAGCATGGAACCCAACACATGGCTCTATCCCAGGACCCTGAGGTCACGACCTGAGCCAAAATCAAGAGTCAGCTGCTCAACCAACTGAGCCACTCAGATGCCCCTATAATTTACTTTTTGTTATAAAAAATTTTTTCTATGGATTTGTCATTCCTCTTAATCATTTTTGTTTTATAGTCCATTTTTTTCTCTTGATTTTCTCCTTTATTAATAAAAATTTTAAAGGTGAGTAAAGACAATACCTTTCATGTAGATCCAAATCAAGTCTGTAATTTCTCAATAAGTATTAAAATGTTATAAAATTTCTTTCCAAATTCACTTCTTACTAGACTGAACTTGGAGTAGACTTAGAACTCAAGAAAGAGTAAAAACATTAAAGCCCTAACTAGTTTTAATGCACCAAACTGTGCTGGTCAGGGTTCTAGCAGAGAAAGACAAAGATTTATTGCAAGGGCTTAGCGGAATCAATTGTGGGACTGGAGAGTTGGACTAAGCAAGTTGGAACGCCACAGAACAGGCCAGCTGACTGGAAACTAACTCCAGTCCTCGTGGAAACTTCAGTTTTGTTCTTAAGGCCTTTCCTTTGAGGGGATCAGCTCCATCCTTTATAGTTAAATGATTATTTTTAATCATATCTACAAAATACCCTCACACCAACACCTAAACAATGTTTGACAGAATAATTGTTACCAATCAATAGCCTAGCCAAGCTAACACATAAAACTAACCATCACACATTTATTGACATCTACTAAATGCTGAAGACTGCACCAATAAGCAGGCTAAAAATATTAAAAACTATCTTTGATGGAAGCACAGAAGAGGAGATTAATTCTGCTGCCAGGGTAGGGCTATGATTGGGGAAACCATGGAACAGAGTGGTCAAAAGCTCAAGTCTGGACTCCATCTGCTTGGCTCAAATTCTGGCTCTGATACTCCCTTCCTTCTTGACGCCCTTCTTTCTTCAATCGTGAAATGAGGACAATGATAGTACCTCTCTCCTATCTGTTTGAAACTTAAAGATAAGCCATGTAAAGTGCTTAAAACAAGGCCAGGCAGATAACAAGTACGTAATTAATAGTTGTCATCATTATGATTACTTGTAACGAGCCTTGAAGGTTGAATAAGAGTAATCCAGGACAGGAAGGGCATTCCAGGCATATGAAACAGTAATAACAAAGGCACAGAGGTATGAAAAGGCCCTCACATCTGGAGGAGATAATTAATGCAATGCAGCCAGCACATGGAGGATGGTGAAGAAAGATGTGAAGGGTTAGATGCAGTCAGCCCATGAGGAACCTTGAATATTACATAAAAGAGTTTGTACTTTATTTTGGCAGCAAGAAGAAATAATACGGTTTTTTCTTATGCAAATTAATAAATAACATAATCAAGTCTATGAATACCTGAAATTCATAGATTGTAAATGAGGCCACATTTGAATAACTGCCCCAGGTCTTACTCTGAGTATTCACAGCTTGACTAACAGGAAGTCCAATCTTTGCCCAGGGTTTTTCTTCCAGTATATTTCTAAAACTTCTCCAGGGTTGTGTACCTGAGTTTTTCGACCAGTCCTGGTGACAACGTACTGTCACCTTGCATGGTGGTACAGGTCCCCTTGCATACCCCTCAAGGGAGCTCTCCACCACTATCAAGAGAGATCTGCTGTAACCACCACCATCACAATCCGATGATAGAACCAGGAGGTCCTTTTTGAAGAAAAAGAAAGCTCAATGCAAGATTGTCCCATGATCAAAATTATCTGGATCTCAAAGCATCATAACCTTTTATATTCACATTGTCCCCCAAAATCCATTCTCTCCATCTGCTATAATAGAAGATTTACATCTGGGCACACAGCCACCTCACTCAAGATTACATTGACCAACCCTCCTTGCAGGTAGAAGAGGTCATATGACTTCTCACAAACAGGACATGAGCACAAGTGGTATATGCCACTTCTAGTCCCAGGCTTTAGAATATTATACATGTATTCCTCCACATTACTTTCATCTGCCCTCAAACTAGAATACTGACTGATTGTGGTTCACTTCCAACCATGTAATTAGAACTCAGGATTTAAGAGATGGTAGAGAAAACTGGGTACCTAGATGACTTCATGGAGCAGAGTTCATATTGCAGTATGACCAACAAAGAAATAAACTTCTATCTTCCATAAGCCACTCAATTATTGTGAGTTCTTTGTTACAATATTCTAGTTTCCCCCTACACTCAGCTCTCTCCCCCAAGATTCATACACATAGCCAAGTAAAGCTTTCAGGTAGAACCATCACCCCCATCAAAAGCTTAGACTTTGATCTCAGGTTGGCTCATCGTGCCACAATTCCTATCATGAATTCTAAGTTAGTACGTGTGTGCGATCACCATCATCCCTCCTATAATCTGGTTTATGTCAGAACTTGACAAGGATGGACAGGGTCCAATCTGGCTTTTCTTGTGGGAATTTTTCCAGCTCTTGAGCAAAGCCAAGAATATAAACAAATACCTGGGGGGGGGGCAGGGTAGGGAAAACATCAAATCCCTCTTAACAGAAGCCCCTATGTCCCTGCTCTGCTCAGTCACAACTCCCTAGACCCAGGGTTCTAAGCTGCCTGAGAGACCTCTGATCACTGCAAGGAGACTAGGCTGAAAAGGCAAGGACAAGGCCACATGCAAGGGGGAATGTTGCAATTAACCTAGAAGAGACACCAGCCAGAAAAATACCAGTGGGAACAGAAAGAATCAAACTCAAGAGCTATGTCGGAAATAAGAACAGTAAGACTTGATGACAGACGTTTACACAGTAATCACATAGACAAATACTTTGGGTGAGAATGTCGCTACAGGTGGTGATGATAGTAATGCAGAATGACTTAAATCTGCTTGATTCCAGACCACATCATGGAAAACAGTTAACAGCAATAATAAAACATATACACAATGTTATGTAACAACTACATCTTATAAAAGTTTCTTTTATGATTTAAAAAGGGAGGAAATGGGAGAAATTCAGGTCTAATAAGAGGTACGAGGTGAGTGACAGAGAAAAAGTTCAACCACCCTGGAAGTGAACATGTCAGTCATTGCAAAATATCCTATGTATTTCTAGAAAGTTGATTCATACCTTTTTTTTTTTTTTTTTTAGAAAACCAGGTAGAATTTTCAAAAAATGACCTAGGATTCAGTTACTTTACATCTTAAAGTTACATCTTATCTTAAGTTCCTTTTCTGTTTATATTCTATATGGTTCAGAGTGCTCAGTTGCAAACAAGGATTTAAGCCATGCTATGGACCAAATGTTTGTGTCCCCACAAAATTCACATGTTGAAACTCCAACCCCCCCCCCCTGCAGTATGGCTGTATTTGGATATGGGACCTCTAAGGAAGTAATTAAGGTTAAATGATGCCATCCGTGAGGAGCCCAGGTCCAACAGGCTTGGTGTCCTTGTAAAAAGAGACACCAGAGAGTGTTCAGGCTCTCTGTCTCAAGTCCTCTCTCCCACCCTCCCTTTCTCCCCCTTTGTGCACTCATTGAAGAAACACCATGGCCACGTGAGGGCACAGTGAAAAGGCAGCTGTCTGCAAGCTAGAAAGAAAACTCTCGCCAGAAACCAAAGCATCTGGAACCTTGATCTTGGACTTCCAGCCTCCAGAACTGAGAAAATAAACTTCTGTTGCTTAAGCCACCCAGTCTGTGGTATCTTGTGATGGCAGCCCAAGCTGACTAAGGCAGTAGTGAGGCGTTTATTCCTGTTTTCCATTAAAACTAAGATGCAGGGGCACCTGGGTAGCTCAGTGCATTAAGCGGCTGCCTTCGGCTCAGGTCACAATCCCAAGGTCTCAGATAGAGCCCAGCATTGGGCTCCCTGCTCAGAGGAGCGCCTGCTTTTCCCTCTCCTTTGCCCCTCCCCGCTGCTCATGTGTGCTCTTTCTCTCTCTCTCTCTCTCTCTCTCTCTCTACTCTCTCTGTCTCCCTTTCTCTCTGCCAAATAGATAAAAATCTACATAATTAAATCAAACTAAGATGGAACCATTTGTGAATCACGTCATTATTTTATAAACAACTAAGAAAAACCTAACACTGCTCATGGGGCTAATCCAGCAGAAAGAGCAGTGCCCCCACTGAACAAACCAGTAGCACCTCAGAAGCCACCGCAGCTGCCCTCCAAGAACTAATACCTCCACCCAGGAATTGCCAGAACAGCCAACCATCATCACTACCCACTTTTAGTCCCAGAGAGTGACCCGGAGAGTGAAGGAGACACAAACTCTAGAGAGTTTGTAGAAAAACTTATTCCAAAAAGGTGATCAAGTAAGTATTATAACAATTTTGTTGTAAGCAAAGAAAGAACCTCGGTGTAAAATAGAGACTGTTTGGGGCACCTCTGTTCTATGCTGTCTAGCACCCCAGCAGGAATGGGAAAGGTCTCATGAAGACAGCATTCCATCTGGGGAGTTCTCTCCCTTTATGCCCATTTGAGATTCAGATCGTTGTTACTGAAACTTGCTCTGTCCAACTGCTTTGTATCTCAATACCTGAACGTCTCTTTTAAGTTGGAATTTTATTAAGTTGACCAATGGATTTGTCTGTAATGAGGAGTAGTCAGTCAGGATGCTTGAATCCAATGGGTGGGAGATTCATTCTGCTTCTTCCTGTATCTTACTTTTCAGTATTTTAGATTGTCCTTGTCCCATACTTTCTGTCCTCTGTGAGATATCTAGTACTTACTCCAAAGCTCTTCTTCATGGATCACAGAGTTGAAGACTTCTGTCTTGTAAATAAGTAATTACTTTGCAAATACTCTACCTCTTCATGTGATTTCTCCTCTTAAATTATACCTTCCAGAAGCCTCCAGTCCCAGGACACGTTACCGAGTCTTGGAGCTCCAGAGCAAGAGAGAAGAGTCTGGCCCCTAGCAAGACCCAGAACTTGGGAAACAAGTTTAAGCAATCCTGCTCGGGCTCTGAATGGGTCTCCACGGGCATTTCAAGCAGCACAATTATTCTCCGTGGGGACTGTCAGGGGCATTTCCCCACCATGATACATGCCAATAGCACACTGCACTTATAGTTTCAATAAAAAGAAATGTTCCCAATCTTTTCCAAATGCTCTTAGAGACATGGGGATTCTCCTAGTTCCCAAGGTTCCCCCTCACAAGGTTCACAAGGTTCCCCCTCAGTGTGTGTGGGATAAAAGCTGGATACACAGACAGCTAGGCCTGGGGGACTACCTCATTCAGTTCCCCGGGGACTGCTCTGGATTTAGCATAAAACCCCTCAGCCCCAGGCAAATGAGGAACGTTGATCCGCCTGACTCAGCCCTGAGGTTGACCGGCCTGCTGAAGAGGATCGGACAAAAGAAATGCTTCTCCCAGTCAGGACGAGCTGTGGAGACAGGGAAGGGGGGCAGAGGGATGGATAGAAAAAAGTACTCCTAGGAGTCTCTCTATCCCTCCTACCCCAGGCACACACCAAACCTATCCTTGTGGCCTAGAAGGCCTTAGAAACATCGATTTTGGTGTGAGGCACCCAAGGACAGAGGCTTCTTATCCTGTTTCCTCATGAGGAAGCAACACTCTCGCTGTGAGGAAATCACACCTGGTACTGTCACCTCATCTGTAAAATGCAGGAGGTGAAGATTTCCTCTTAGGGCACTATTTACACTCACACAGTAACTCCTTTAAAGTTCTGTCCCATCATGATCCCAGCATTCTGGAATCAAGGCCCCCATGGAGCTCCTTGCTCAGTGGGGAGTCTGCTTCGCCCTCTGCCTGCAGCTCCCCCTGCTTGCGCTCTCTCTCTCTCTCTCTCTCTCTCTGACAAATGAATAAACAAAATCTTTAAAAATAAATAAATAAAACTATGTCCCTTTAACTTTTCAGAACTTTTTTCTAATTCTAGGGAACTGACAACTTTTTCAAGCAAAGAGTCACAGCCATCAGAAAGGTTTACAAGCCACCAAGGGTGCAAAGTGTGTAAGGAACAGAGCTGCTCCCCCACCTCCTCCGCGGCTCTCTGCAGGGGGTCAGAGGAACGCACTGTGTGTGTTCACTAGAGCTGCCATGACAAAGTCCCACAGACCAGAGGCTAGAATCCAAGATCAAGGGGCTGGTTTCTTCTGAGGGCCTCTCTCAGCTCGTAAATGGCGGATTCTCCCTGTGTCTTCACATGGTCTCCCCTCAGTACAAGTGTGTGTCTCGATGTCCTTTTCTTCCAGTCAGAGGGGTTTCGGGCCACCCCAGGGATCTTAACCACGTCTATAATCGAAATCACCTGTCTCCTAGGTAGACTAAATGGGTGAAGGGGCTCAAAAGGGGCAAACTTCCAGTTATAAAATAAATAAGCCCTGGGAAAGCACTGTACAGCACAGTGACTGTGGTTAGTAATACTGTACTGCATATTTGGAAGTTTCTAGGAGAGTATATTTTAAATGGACTCAACACAAGAAAATAGATTTTGTAAGGATGTATGGTGAGGGTGTCAACTAGATATACTTTGGTGATCCTTTCCTAATACATACCAACATCCTTTCCTAATACATACCAACATCGAACCCTTATGTCGTACACCTGAAACTAATATAATTTTATATGTCAATTATAAAAAAAAAAGAAAAAGAAAAATACCAAAACCTTAAAAAAAAAAAAGAAAGAAAGAAAAAGAAGAAATCACCTATCTCCCAACTAAAGTCACACTTTAGGGTACAAGGGGTGAGAACCCAACATGTGAATTTGGCAGAGACACAATTCAGCCATAATAGCTACCTGACTGGACTTGGCATTTGTTCCTCCACTCTGGGGTCCTTGAATCCATCTTCCCTGCAGATGACCGAGCCTGGAAGAGAGTCTTCGGGTAAAATCATTCACACACCATTCATGTGATGACTGTCTTCAGCGGCTGCGCTCAGCGGCTGGTGACCCTCAGTATGGCTGAGGGAAGCTCTCTTAAAGGAAAATGGCTCTCAAACTTTTGGGGAGAGGTAAGTAACATGGCAGTGTGATGAAAATAATTTTGACCTCATGGACTCTCCGAAAGGGCCTCAGAAAATCCTAGGTATCCCTGGACATACATTAAGAACAACTGCCTGAGAGGAGCGCTTGGGGGGCTCAGCAGGTAAGAGTCTGACTTTGGCTCACGTCACGATCTCGGGGTCTCGAGGTCCTGGGGTCCAGCCCCACATCCCTGCATCAGCTCATGTTGTACACCTGAACCTAATATAATGTTATATATCAATTATACCTCACTTTAAAGATTCTGTTTATTTATTTGACAGAGATCACAAGTAGGCAGAGAGGCAGGCAGAGGGAGAGGGGGAAAGCGGGCTCCCTGCTGAGCAGAGAGCCCGATGCGGGGCTCGATCCCAGGACCCTGAGATCATGACCTGAGCCGAAGGCAGAGGCTTTAACCCACTGAGTCACCCAGGCACCCCTATACCTCACTTTAAAAAAAGAAAAATACTGCCAAACCCAAACCGCTGAGCTGGGAGCCTGCTTTCCCTTTCCCTCTGCCCCGTCCCCCTTGCTCATGTTCTGACACTTTCTTTCAAATAAATAAATAAATAATATTGTGGGGAAAAAAAAAAAAGAATGAAAAAGAACAACTATCTTTAAAAAAAACCCTCTGTGGGTATCTTTATTCTTGACTGATACTGCTCCCTGGCGCATACTGGTTTTCCCTGCGAGGCCAGAGGGACTTCTTGCCCCAATGCACCCCAGAAACGCGGAGCAAGGCCCACCTTTTAAGAGGTGTGCTTGCAGGTGAGTCCACAGGACCTCAGTCCTGGGAGACAGCACAAGGTAAGAATAGACATGAGTCAACACTGAACTAAGGTCAGAATGCCTCCTGGCTCGATCCTCCACAATGAGATCACTTAATCCTGGTTTTCCCACAGGTGTGTCAACAACTCCCCACATTAGGTAAATAACAGCAAACAAGCCTCTATTCATTAGGAGACATTTAGCTGAATATAAAAACCAAAAAAAAAAAAAAAATGGTGGTTTTTTTTTTTTTTTTTTTGGCTTAAACAAGACAGAAACATATGGCTCTTTCTTAGAAGAGAAATATGGGGTAGGCAGCCAAGGCTGGTATGGTGGCCCCGTAAAATTGTCAGGAAACAGCACTTTTCAGCTCACAGTCGGCCTTCAGTGGCACTCACCCTCAAGGTCTAAGCTCGCTGCTGAACTCTGGCCACAGCAATCATATTCCACCCAGGAGAAATGAAAAAAGAATACTTCCCAGGAATTGTGGATTCTGCTCCTTGGCCAAAAATAAGTCACGTATTTACAAGGAAATTAGAAATGTTCTCTACTGGATCCACAACATCATGTCTAACCACTTTAGAAGGAGAGAATGTGTCCTGGGCGGTACTAAGCAGAGTTCACCACAAATTGTCACTTAGTTGCTCTCCCCCTATAGAAAACAGCAAAGCCAAATTGAGATGGAACACTTGGCAGCCACTCTGTGACTCGTCAGCCCGTTGACTCACTCCTACCCACCAGCCTGTCAGCAAAACCGTGTTTCTACATGTCACCACCCTTCCAGATTGCTAAATATATTCAAAACTCTGAACGTTAAATCCTTGAATGCAAAGTCTACTATTTAGCATATTCTTTAGATTTTCGAATTGTTTATTTTATATAAAAGCTATTATCTATACCAACCATCGGAGGAACACATACGTTAATATTAACCTGAAAGTTTGCAGGGATTATTTCTGAACAGTAGAATTACAAGACATGCTTCCTTTTTTATTATTATTATTTTCTATAGGTAAAAATGTTCCTCCAGCGCATATATATTGCTTCTATGGTTAGATAAAAGAGTCATTTCTTTTTAAGAACCCGGACTTCTAGCCTTGTCTTTCATTAGTTGAAGGATTTCTTCATCTACAACCCACAGTCGTGGAGATCAGAAAGTAATTAGGAAATCTGATTCTTATAGTACTTTACCTGTGATCCTCTCTATACCTCGTTTCATACCGTGCATCTTGGGTTAAATATAAAATTATATCATGACCTTTCTGATCATTTCAAAATAACAAATTCGCATCAACTCTGTCGTATGGTTTAAACAGACCCTGAAAATAAACGAAACCTGTGAACAACATTTCAGAAGAATAGTTCTGCTCAGCTGTTACAACGAAACATGAGTCAGAGGCAGGGGGAGTTCCACAGTTCAGACTTTGTAAGGAGAAAGGGATGCTTTTTCTCCCCCCACCCCCCAAACTCTCCGGGAAGAATTCGCCATCTGCATTTTTAACTTTGTCATTTTCCAGGGAATTCTTTGCAACTGAAAACGAAGCCAGGAGATTGGAAACAGCTCAAGGTGCTGATCGGAGCCAACCATCTCCAGGCGGGGCTCCAGAAAGGATGGTGGCTGCAGCTGCAGCCCCTGAAGTTGCCCAGAACAAATCCCTGGCTCTCAGACAGAGCCTGTCCATGCCCCCACTCTCACGCCACACGGCCTTCTTCTTCTCCCAAAAAGGTATTCACTGAAAAACTGAAAGGCAGTTCTTCCTGGTTTTTATGTTTGTACTTGTCCTTACCCCAGAGCCAAAAGACTGACAGTCTACCAATTTAAACACACCGGCTTTGCTAGAAAGACACCCAAAGGCACATGTATAAAAGCATTAACTTGAAAAACACAAAGAATAGACCAGCTATATTTACTGATGTCTTAGAACAGTCTGTGGGGATACGCAGATTAAACTGGTCTATACCGTACAAAAGGCTCAAACGCATCTTCCGGGAAAATGAAAAAATGAAGAGGAAGGGGATTATAGTGTTGACTTGAATCTCAGCCACGTCTAGCCACAGCCAGACAATCCACATTTGATGTACCGTAATCACTGTCCACCCCCCTCCCCACCCCAGCCCACAGCCACACCTCTCCTCTGTGCAAGCCACACGGGGAGGGGCAGCAGGATAGTGTAAAACTTCTGTGATCAGCAGAAACATTCTCCTCAAAGCTAAGGAAGGGTAGGCTTCAGGACCCCTCACTTAACACAATGCCTTCCCAGTCTCATTCTAAACAAATACTTGCTTTCTTATCTATTTTCCTTTTATGACTTTTTTCCATGAAAGAGTCTCTAAATTCTATAAGCCACAGACTCCATAAAACCTGGATTCTCGCCTCAGCAAGTAAAACAATGGGTCATGTGCTCTTATACTTTTTTATCTTTTTAATTGAGATTTTAAAAAGAAAAAACATATACCATCTTAACCATTTTTAAGCATACAGGTTAGTGGTAGTAAATGCATTCATATTGGTTTTTATTTTAAAGATTTTATTTGTTTACATAATCTCTACACCCAACATGGGGGCCCAAACTTGTAGCCCCGAAATCAAGAGTTGCATGCTCTACTGACTGAACCAGCCAGGCACCCCACTTTCATGCTGTGCAACCATCTCCACCATTTATCTCCAGAACTTTTCAATTTGCGAAATTGGCAGCCACCAGGTACTTTCTACCGCTATGGATTTGACTGCTCCTGGGTACCTCATGTAAGTGGAATCCTCTAGTATTTGTCTCCTCGTGACCGGCTTATTTCACTTAGCAGAGTGTCCTCAAGTTTCGTCCATGTTGTAACAGTGACAGGATTTCTTTCCTTTTTAAGGCTGACTAATATTTCACCGTCTGTATACACCATATTTTGTTTATCCATTCATCTGTCAGTCGACATTTGTACCTGTTTTTTTTTTTTTAAATTTTAAGATAAATGTGTGCAACCATTTGGAAAGCCACGCTCTTGCTTACAAAATCAGTTCCACCGAATGAGCAAAGCTGTCCCTTGTCAGTCACAGCGATATGAGGATTCAGGGACTTTCTCTTTCTGAGCTCCATGAGAAATCAGAAAGGGACAGTTTCCTTTTCCTTACAGCCTGTGACTAGCCCCCTAACAAACAACACAGTCTGCATTTCCTCACCTGGGCATTCCACATTTCTTTCCATATCTCTTAACCTATTTTAGTGGGGTTTTTTAACCAAGCAATACACATGTATTGAGAAAATAGTATTTCTTTTTTTTTTCAACTATTATTTAGCACTTTCAATGTTCTGGGTGAAATACTCTACTGCAGAAAGCAAAATGAAAAAGAGAGAGAGAGAAAGAATAAAAATTACCCTGAATAAGTTCACATTCCAGAGGAGGGAATAGATTCACAGATTTTTATTAATGAATAAATTCATTAATAGAGGCATATAGAAGGTGCAAAGGGAGCACATTAAGGGAAGGATTTATTATTTTTAAGATTTTATTTATTTATTTGTCAGAGAGATAGAGAACACACAAGCAAGGGAAGCGGCAGGCAGAGGGAGAAGCAGACTTCCTGCTGAGCAAGGAGCCCGATGCAGGCTCAACCCCAGAATTCTGGGATCGTGACCTGAGCCGAAGGCAGATGCTTAACTGACAGCCACTCGGGCATCCCGGGAAGGACTTTTTCAACATAAATGAGTCAAGCAAGATTACCCAGGAAAGATAACATTTAAACTGGACAGTGAAAGGGATATTTGTTTGGTGAGGTAAGCTACAAAGAGTATTCCATGCAGAGGAAACAGAGTGAATAAAAGTCCTGAAGGTGTTTGGTCTGTTCAGGAAAAAGCAAATCCTCTGGTGTCTAGAAGGCAGAAAGCATTCATAGGAGTAGCACGGGATGAGATGCAAAGGAGACTTGAGCTAAGCTGGGAAGGTTTTCTCAGGCTTGCTGAGGAATTAGGACTTCTGGTGGGCAACAGGAGCCACTGCAGATCTGAGTGGGATGAGGGAGCATCATGACGAAGTCTGTGTTCTGGAAACACCATCCTTTTTTTTTTTTTTTTTTTCTTATTTGACAGACAGAGATCACAAGTAGGCAGAGAGACAGGCGGGGGCAGGGGAGCAGGTTCCCTGCTGAGCAGAGAGCCCCATGGGGGGCTCCATCCCAGGACCCGAGATCAGGACCTGAGCAGAAGGCAGAGCCACGCAGACACCCCTGGAAACATCCCGGGAAGGACTTTTTCAACATAAATGAGTCAAGCAAGATTACCCAGGAAAGATAACATTTAAACTGGACAGTGAAAGGGATATTTGTTTGGTGAGGTAAGCTACAAAGAGTATTCCATGCAGAGGAAACAGAGTGAATAAAAGTCCTGAAGGTGTTTGGTCTGTTCAGGAAAAAGCAAATCCTCTGGTGTCTAGAAGGCAGAAAGCATTCATAGGAGTAGCACGGGATGAGATGCAAAGGAGACTTGAGCTAAGCTGGGAAGGTTTTCTCAGGCTTGCTGAGGAATTAGGACTTCTGGTGGGCAACAGGAGCCACTGCAGATCTGAGTGGGATGAGGGAGCATCATGACGAAGTCTGTGTTCTGGAAACACCATCCTTTTTTTTTTTTTTTTTTTTCTTATTTGACAGACAGAGATCACAAGTAGGCAGAGAGGCAGGCGGGGGGAGGGGAGCAGGTTCCCTGCTGAGCAGAGAGCCCCATGGGGGGCTCCATCCCAGGACCCGAGATCAGGACCTGAGCAGAAGGCAGAGCCACGCAGACACCCCTGGAAACACCATCCTTTCACCAATCTAGCCACACACAGGATAGGTTAATATGAAGAGACACTGGCAGGGTAGGAGCCAGGGCAAGAGAAATGGACAAGAAGATCCCTGAATCTAAGTGAATATTTAACCGGAAGACAATGTTTTTCCTCTCCAACAGCAGAAATGAGAGCTGACAAGCAGGTTGAATCCAATCATTAAAAAAAAAAAAAATGGCATTTCTGCCTCTTTGAATTTTAAATGACTACACATGTATATGTGTGTATATATAATGTTATAGAAGAAAATGCTAATGTCAGCTACCTCTGGGCAGGCAAATTAAGGAAGATTTTTATTTTTTTTCTCTATGCTCTCCTCTATTTCCCCATCTTCTATATGCAAATGCATTTTTCCTCTAGCAAAAGGAAAACGTTATTTTTAAAAGACCATTTTGTTTCTTGTCATCCTTAACAAGATAATGTATTGGAAGATATCATTTGTGTGGTAAGTTGGGAAGGGGAGCAATAGTATCGGGGATCCTTCAAAACCCAGTCCACTCCTCCACTGCCCCCAAAATAAATGCATCTGAGTTGGGGAGAGGGAGAGAAAATATGCATACAACGACATGGGTGACACTTTTCTCTGCACCCTGGCAGTGTCTCTGTCATGAAAGAGAATGAGGCAGACAATGAGGAAGATGTGAGTTGGAGAGAGGAGCCCTTCAGGTGGTCGGCGCGCTCAGACAAGACGGTGGGATCTGTACTAGTTATCTTGGAGGCAGAAGGAGTGAAGGCTGGGAGAATATATTTCTAGTTTGCAGAACAGTGGGAGTGACTAGGAATGCATGCGAGGGTTTGAGGGAGACCAGGCAACTTGGAACAAAGGATTCACGTGGAATGTAAGGTTAGGAAGGTAGATTTGAGACCCAGAATCCGTTAGGTAGTGGGAAATCGATGTTCGTTCTGAGCAACAGTTCTGATGCAAGAAACACGGGACTTCAGGAAGGTGGGTTGGAGGGTGGTAGGAAGGAGACATTGCCAGAAAGGAAATGGGGTTGAGGTGTGGCTTCCTGATTGCCACATGCACCTTAATGTCTGTTGCTAATGCTATATTTTTACTAGTTCCTTCTAAAAGTGCTGTTTCTTTCTCTAAAGATAAAAATAGCTTTATTGAGATATAATTCATATACCATACAATTTACCCATTGAAAGTATAGAATTGTCCGGGGTATGTTCACTTGGTTGTACAAACATCTAATTTTAGAACATTTTTATAAAAGGAACCTCGTACCCATTAGCAGTCACTCCCCATCTTCCCCCAACTCCCCAGCCCTAAGCAACCACTAGCCCACTTTCTGTCTGTATGAATTTGCCTATTCTGGACATTTCATGTAAATGAAATCATACACTATGTGGCTTTCTGTGTCTGGCTTTTCTTTCACTTCCCATGCCTTCAAGTTTTGTCCACATTCATGTAGACTTCCTTCTCTTTTATTGTCAAATAGTATTCCATTACAAGGTGATACCACATTCTGTTTATCCATTCATCCATTGATGGTCATTTGGGTTATTTCTACTTCGAGGCTATCATAAACAATGTTCCTATGAATGTCCGCGCACAAGTTTTTGCATAGACATAGGTTTTCATTTCCCATGGGTATCTCCCTAGAAGTGGAGCTTCTAGCTTATATGGTAACTGTGAAGCGGGAGAGCTAGGTTCTTGTCTCAACAGAGTCGAAGAATGAATCTCACAGACACAGAGTGAGTAAAGCAATAGGAACTTATTAAGATACAGAAAAAGCTCTCAAAAAGCAAGAGGGGTCTGGACAATGTTGCCACTGAGGCCTTTAGGGTTGGGCTTTTATAGAAAGCTAACCAGGGAACTTAAACCCTTTTATCATCTCTACATATATCACCATTGAGCAAGGACTAGTGATAACACCTTCAATGACTTACTTCCTTGTTAAGGTCTAGTTATTCCATGTTGGTCACAGGTGATTATCATAAAAAAAGAAAAAAACAACCATCCAACACGCCTAGGGTGGGGTGGTCTGGTTTGTTCCGTTAGCTTTGGTTTCCTTACACTTCAGCATTTGGGGGATTTCTGTGAGCATGATCACAGAACCCCCTATCTATCTCTCCCTACCTAACCCCCCCATACCTCACTCAACTACACTAAGTTTCTTTCTTTTTTTTTTTTTTTATGTTATGTTAGTCCCCACAGAGTACTTCATTAGTTTTTGATGAAGTGTTCCATGATTCATTGTTTGTGCAGAACACCCGGTGCTCATTACAATCCATGCCCTCCTTAATACCCATGACCAGGCTCACCTATCCAACCCCCTTCCCTCTGAAACCCTCAGGTTGTTTCCTGGAATCCATAGTCTCTCATGGTTCATCTCCCCCTCTGTTTTCCACCCCCTTAAGTTTTCCCATCCTTCTCCTAATGACCTCCGTGTTATTCCTTATATTCCACATGTGAGGGAAACCATATAATTGTCTTTCTCTGCTTGACTTATTTTACTTAGCAGAATTCCCTCCAGTTCCATCCATGTTTATGCAACCTTTCTGATGACTAATATTTCACTGTGTATATGAACCACATCTTCTTTATCCATTTGTCTGTTGAGGGCATTTCGGCTCCTTCCACAGTTTGGCTATTGTGGACATTGCTGCTATGAACATTGGGATGTATGTGCCCCTCCTTTTCACTACAACTGTATCTTCGGGGTAAATACCCAGTAGTGCATACACTCAGTTTCTGACTTATGCATGCTCTCTGATAAATCTTACTGTTTGTTTATCTGTCTGTGAAGCTGGCTTATGTCTCACCCAGTGCAACTCTGAATTCCACTAGTGGAGTGCCCACCCTAACTTAACTCAGCCTCACTTATAACTTTCAAAGCCAAGAAGGAAGTAGGTGGTGTGTCAGAGCCTTCTGCTGTGCTCAAGAAAGCAGATGTGATCACAGAGCAAGTCCGGACAGCCCACGTGTGGGCTGCCCTTGTGCCTCCTACACTTTCATGGTAAAGGAAACCAAACGTCAATCTCTCTCAGCCTCTCTCTCTCACTCTCTCTAAAGCCTGGGTAAATCAGAAGCATCCTCTATGGAAGCAGAGCTTTCAGTCAAGGACCTTCTGCTATAATTCTCTTCCCTGTTGCCTGAAACAAAGATTGCAGAAGGAGGGATCTCAAGATCTCGAACCTGGTAACAGTCAAAGCAAAAGTCAGAGCCCAGTGCTTTAGAAGTGTGTGTAAAATTAGAAATATCAAGAAGTGTTGGGGTTTTTAAGGTTTCAAGCAAGAACCCCTGAGAAATAAATGGTAATCAAAATGAAAGAAGAAAAAACCACACTTTGGAGCTCTCGGCAAGGTCAGGGCATTGTCATTTGAAACAAAACAAACAAAAAAAAAAAACACCGGCACAGGTGAGATAAGAGAGTTTTGAATAAATACCTTGTATCATCAGATTCCAGAACACCTTCTCTCCTAGGAGCCAATGCAGGTAACCAAAGTCCTATACAATAGCAAAAATGCTAGTTTGGATGAAACTAGCTAACTGACCTATGGATCAATACAAAAAGCCATCGATGTGTGGTTAAGCAATAGCAAATGACTGACCTGTACTGAAGGCTTGACAATGGAGGGAGCAAGATTTATACTTCAATATTGTTCTAACAATATTTCAACATCCCTTCCAGCCCTGTGGGATTATAAATAGATTCTGGTAAGAGTAATACCCTTACTCTCAAAAATCCTGTATGTATAGGAAATAGGGTGCCAGGGGAACAGACATGCTGAGACAGAGGTGTTATAAAACTCAAGTTAGGGAAGAGATTAATGTTTCAGTGCTATAGAACAAAACATCCCCAGGAACACAAGATGATGGCCTGTCTTCCTGTTATTGGGAGCTTGTAACCTACAAAGAAACATAAGAAGTAACAAGGAACTTGACATTAGAAACAGTGAACTACCCGCCTTAAGAAAGTACAGATTTCACTCTCCGTGTACAAAAGTGTTGTATGAACTGGCTTGCTAATAATCAGGAAAGTGATCTGTTCAACGGGAAGAGACAGATATCCTCCTTCTCTGGTTTCTGAACTCTAATTCTGATTAGCCAGTAGCTCATCTGGAGAAAGAAGTCATAACGTCTCTTTTGAGATATTCTCAAAAAAGAATCTTCCTGGGGAATTACGTAAGCTTGGGAGTTCTGCCGCTCCTCTGCTTCCAGATATCATTTTGCTCAGCCTCCCACTGCCGTGTGTCAGCTCCATGTCACCTCCCCACTCTGAACCCTGGCATTCCGTCAGCTGGACACCCCCCTGCAACCGTGGCTGCTTTATTAGCTGGGCGCTTGCCCTGCCCCTAGTCCCAAATTCTTCCCTTTACCTCCTGTCTGGCTGCCTGGAGACTGACTGAGGTTATTAGAGTGCACCTGAGGGAATTCAAGGATATGTAGTACACTGTGAGATCGGCCTCTGACCTTGTACACGTGGATCTCATTACATAACTGCAGCTGACCTGCCCTCCATCTTTCCCTGCCTGCCCAAGACCAGAAGCACTGAAAAGAGATGGAGGAAGGAAGGGAGGGAGGAAGAGAGGCAGGAGAGGGTGGGGGAAGGAGAGGGTGGGCAGGAATCAACCTCTGCTGCTTTTAAAAATGCACAATAGCCCATCATATTCAACAAGAGACTTCAACTAGCAATACCTTTAAACGTTTTTCTCTCTAGATATTAACGACATAAGAAACCACCCCTCTTACACTGTCAGTGGGAATGCAAACTGGTGTAGCCACTCTGGAAAACAGTATGGAGGTTCTTCAAAAAGTTAAAAATAGATCTAAACCTATGACCCAGTGATTACACTACTAGGTATTTACCCAAGGGATACAAAAATGGTGGTTCTAAGGGGCACATGTACCTGATGTTTATAGTAGTATTATCAACAATCGCCAAACTATGGGAAAAGTCCAAATGTCCATCAATTGGTGAATGGATAAAGAAGAAGTGGTATATATTTTCTATGGAGAATTACTCAACCATCAAAAAGAATGAAATCTTGCCATTTGCAACGATGTGGATAGAGCTAAAGAATTTTATGCTAAGCAAAATAAGTCAGTCGGAGAAAGACAATGATATAATCTCTCATATGTGGAATTTAAGAAACAAAACAATGAACGTAGGAGAAGGAAAAAAAAAAAAGAGAGGGAGGGAGACAAACCATAAAAGACTCTTTTAACTCTCGAGTCTTAACTATTGACTCTTAACAAATTGCGGTTTGTTGGAAGGGAGGTGGGCAGGAGATGAGCAAGATGGGTGATGGGTATTAAGGAGGGCACTTGCTGTGATGAGTGCTGGGTATTGTGTATAAGTGATGAAATCACTAAATTCTACTCCTGAAACCAATTTTATGCTATATGTCAATGAACTAGAGTTTAAATAAAAACTAAAAAAAATAATAATAATAATAATTAAAAAACACATATTAACTAAATTGAATTTAAATAAAAGAAAAAATTAAAAATTAAATTTAAAAAACAAGCAAAGAATATATAAATAAAAGTTTTTCTTTTACATTTTTTCTTTTTTTTTTCTTTTTTTTAAATTTTATGTATCTATCTGAGAGAGAGAGAATGCAAGCACCAGCAGGGGTTGGGAGGGTAGAAGGTGTGGGAGGGAGGGGCAGAGGGAAAGGGAGAAGCAGACTCCCGCCAAGCAAGGAGCCTAACTAGGAGCTGGATCCCAGGACCCTGAGATCATGACCTAAGCTGAAGGCTGATGCTTAACCCACTGAGCCACTCAGGCGCCCCTTTATGATTTTCTTTTAATACTAAATTCCCAATAAGAAAAACCTTGCATCTAACTGAGCTCTGCTTATACTCAAATTTCCTCTTCAGCAGCCAGGTTGAAGGCTGAGCAGACACTTTTCCAAGGTGAGAAATAGCAAGTGATGGTAACTGACATTTGAAGAAAATAAAAATCCTCTGTCAAGGAGAAAAAGAGTTCCCCTGCCATTGATGAAAGCGATTTCTTTTAGAGTCCTACCGAATTTCATATACCTTGCTTGCATCCTAATATCTGCTTATGGAAAACAACAACAACAATCTATACATTATATGCATTACATTTCTCTCTTTTTGTAATTAACCTTTTATACTACAAATATGCATTCGTGCTTAAAAATTCAAAAAATACAAAGGTGTACAGAGTAAAAAGAATCAAAATCTCTATTCATCTTTCCCTCAGCCCCATAGGGGTGCTATGTCATACATCCTACGTCATACATCCCCTGAGGTAGGGAGGTTCAGCGTGTGTTCTTCCAGAATCTAGCTTAGGTGCATGGGTCTGTTATTACATACAGGTGCTGTGAATTTATTTTTTACACATAGTGGAATGTACTACACATATGGTCCTGAAAGTTGCTTAATAACGAGTCAGAAGCAACTCCCATATCAGCGCATGTAACACTGCCTCACCCTCTTCAGCAAATGTAATTGCCATTGTACCAGAAAGTATTCCCCTGGTCCCCAGTTTGACTGTTTAATGCAAACAATGCCGCCATAAATATACTCCACGCACAGGGACACGTATTGCTGAGTCAACCTCTAAGAGCATGACTGCTTCTTTAGGTGTTGCCAAATTGCTCTCCATAGAAGTTGACAATGACAAATACTTTTAAAAAATATTTCTGAGAGCAGGTGCAGCAACCTCTCCTTTATGGCTCTTAAGGCTTGACATTTCTTTGAAAGGCCATCTTCACCTCTAGGATAATTTTTTGAAAACAAAACACTATACTTTCTTCTAGTGCTTTCATGAAACTTTTTTTTTTTTTGGAAGGTTTTTATTTATTTATTTGACAGAGAGAGAGAGATCAGAAGTAGGCAGAGAGGGTGGAGGAAGCAGGCTCCCTGCTAAGAAGAGAGCCCGATGCGGAGCTCAATCAGAAGACCTGAGATCACGACCTGAGCCAAGGGCAGAAGCTTAATCCAGTAAGCCACCCAGGTGCCCCTATGAAATTTTTTTTATATTTGGATTTTTAATTCATTTAGAATGTGCTTCTGAGCATGGTGTGAAACAAAATCCAAAATAATATCATGGTGATGGTAGAATTTATATCCTGTTCCCATCTTCAGTGGAAATCTGCTAATGTCTCATTATGATGATATTTGCAGTGGTGTATGACTTTATCAAAGCTTATTAATAGTTTCTTTTAAAATAAAGAATGCAGGGCTCCTGATCTTAGGGTCCTGGGATCAAGTCCTACATCAAGCTCTCTGCTCAGCAGGGAGCCTGCTTCCCCCCTCTCTCTGCCTATCTCTCAGCCTGTTTGTGATCTCTCTAATTCTGTCAAATAAATAAATAAAATATTTTAAAAAATAAAATAAGATAAAGAATGCAGGGTGCCTGGGTGGCTCAGTCAGTTAAGAATCTGCCTTCAGCTCAGGTCATGATCCCAGGGTTCTGGGATCCAGCCCCACGTTGGGCTCCCTGCCCAGTGGGAAGCCTGCTTCTCCCCCTCCCTCTGCTGCTCCATCTGCTTGGGCTCTCTCTGTCGAATAAGTAAATAAAATCTTTTTTAAAAAATAAGTAAATAAAATAAAGAATGCATATTGAATTTTGTCAGCTGTGTTTTTAGCATCTGATAAGAACATTATTTGATTATTCTTCTTTAACTGAGTAATAATTAATTAATTGCATTATTTGAACCCCTTATGCTGAAATTTCATTATTTTCCTGGGAGTTATATTTCTAAATTTTTCAATATGTTTCAAATTTCTGACACAAAAAGAAATGATATTTTTATCCCACATTATTTTAAAAGATTTGAAAATGAAAATCTAATTATTCTGCTTTTTCAATGTCCAAAGCCCTATTAGTTACACAGAAGAATATATTTTTATTTTTGTTTCTTTCTAAAAAAGAATAAATGCTCAAGTTGCTATGGTAGCATGTGGTAGCATTCCACTCACTCTCCTGAGATTTTTTTTTTCCTCAACACTTTCATTCACATTCAGTTGAAGGTCATCTTGTAATGCAGCAAGCATTTATTATGCAGCTTTCATGTGCCAGGTTCTGGGCTTGCTGTTATAAGGGATTCAAAATGCCTATGAACGAGTCAGTCCTCAATCCACTGAAGCAACACCTAACTATCTGAGTCTCATCTCTTATCTATAAACTCAGAGGGAAACCATGTTTATGCTACCTAATTCCTGAAAGGCACAATTTCAAAAAAATTTTCTAAGATTTTATTTATTTATTTGATGAGAGAGAGGCAGTGAGAGAGGGAACACAAGCAAGGGGAGTGGGAGAGGGAGAAGCAGGTTTCTCGCTGAGCAGGGAGCCTGATGAGGGGCTCTATTCCAGGACCCTAGGAACCTGACAGGAGCCAAAGGCAGACACGTAACTGACTGAGCCACCCAGGAGCCCCCACAATATCAAATGTTAACAGCAGCCATGATCTCTGTTTATGTATGTGGACCTCTCTAAGTATAATCCATGTATACCATCATACTACCCTTAGTTAGGTCACTTATAAATTCTTTTCAAATAAAGTTGATGATGATGAGAGTGTTAAAAAATAATAAGAACTAGCAGCCACAAGAAGCATTATAGAAATCAATGTAGGACCATATACGTACAGAAAAGGTCATTTAAGCCATCTTTGTATTCTCACTACTGACGTATGAATGGTTTTGAAATATCTCTAGTGACCTCTTAACCTGAACTTAGTTCTTGTTTTTACTTGTCAGAATCTGTTAAGTATTCAAATAACATTAACCGATCTGTTTTGACCTGTCAATAATTGATGATGAAACTTCCTATACTTACTGAAAACAGATCTTATTAATTTGTGTTAATACATAATTTACAAATCAAATATAATTTTTTCAGGTCCAATTATTTGTGAAAACTTTTGACATAGCCTTTCAATAAATATAAATCAAACAGGAATGATCTCGCAGAAAGAACTTTTCTCTGAGTCAATAGGAAATTAAATGAACAATAACAAGAGAAAGATATTGAAAAAAAAAATAAGGAAATTAACATCTTTAAGTCATTTAATTTCCTAGGTACATCACTAACTTGGTAGTTTTTTTCAATAAGTATTTGTTAGAATGGTGAGAAGAGTGAAGTACAAGGATTTTCATCTTTTAAAACTGTATGTACTGCTTTTTCAAAAGCAGACATTAAAAGTAACACATGATAAGGGTGCCTGGCTGGTTCAGTTGGTAGAGAGGAGATTCTTGATCTCTAGGTCATGAGTGCAAGGCCCACGTTGGGCCTAGAGCTTACTTTTTAAAAAAAGAAAGAAAAGTGACACATGATATGTGATGCTGAGCTCTGCATTCTTTGAGAAGACGGAATTTATTGAACAGAACTGTAGGAAAAAAATAATTGAGGAACCATTACTACTAAGAAGACTTGCAATCATTCTGCAGTTTTTACTGAGTATATACTTTCCAGAACTTTTTAAACTAAGGGTAATACTTGTCTAGAAAACTAAGAATATTTGCTTACAATGCAAAATCAGGTTTCAGCTGTAAAAGAAAGCCTATTTAAAAACATCAGCAAAAAAACAAAAAACTAAAAACATCAGCAAACAACAAAAGCAAAAATCCCAAATATTTCTTCAGCAATTCTAATAAAAGAATATATTTATTTGTCAAAATTTTTTTAAATTTTTTTCCAGTTCTTTTTTCTTTTTTCTCTAAAAAGGATGACACTTAAAGAGACTCAGCTATATGAGTGGACTGCTCCTTGGTTACAAAGAATTATAAACAGAGACAACAGTAAGAGCAATGAAGATTTTTGTATTTCTTATTTCAAGTTGTCTTTTCTCCACAACTATCTTTTCTAATTGGTAAATAAGTGATAGAGAGGAAATGGGTAAATTCAAATGTCAAATTCCTTTCGTTTCCAAATAATCACCTGCTTTTAAAATCAGTGTTTTTCTTTGTTTGTTTTGTTTTTAAGTAGGCTCTGCACCCAAAGTGGGGCTCAGACTCATCACCTGAGACCAGAAGTCACGTGATTTACCCGCTCAGCCAGCCAGGTGTCCCTTTTTGTTTGTTTTGTTTGGGTTCATTAAAAATTAGGAAAAGTACATGCTTGTTGGGGAAAAAAAAATTTTTAAGATTTATTTGTTTATTTTAGAGAGGGAGTGTGTGGAGTCAGGAGAAAGAGCAAAGGTAGAGGGAGATGGAGACAGAGAATCTCAAGCAGACTCTCTGCAGAGTGTGAGCCAGATACGGGCTCCATCTTACAACCCTGATGTCATGACCTGAGCTGAAATCAAGAGTTAGATGCTTAACTGAGTCACCCAGGTGCCCCCTGGAAAAAAATAAAAAATAAAAATTTGTCTTAAAGATTTTATTTATGTATTTGTCAGAGAGAGAGCGAGAGAGCGCACAAGCCAGGGGAACAGCAGTCAGAGGGAGAAGCAGGCTTCCAGCCAAGCATGGAGCCTGATGTGGGACTCGATCCAGGACCCTGGGATCATGACCTGAGCTGAAGGCAGATGCTTAACAGACTGAGCCACCCAGGCGACTCTGAAGAAAATATTTTTAATATAAATGTACATGTAGTAAAGTGTGAAGGTTCTACTCTTCTAGCACCTCATTTCCATTCTCACTTCTCGAGGCTTGCCCTGCTTAATGGTTTTTACATTTATCTTTCCAGATTCTTTTCTGAGCAGATTAAAAAAAAAAAACAGTTTTTCATATGAATAGAAATATATGCTTATTTTACATATTGTTCTATCACTTTTTTTTTTAATATGCCAAGTTTACACAGCTGGAAAGGCTAGGGATTGAGACATGACTGTTGGTCTAACTCCAGAATTAACTTTCCAGTGCCCAGTTGCCAAGGACATAGCACCAATTTGGGAAGACTAGTCTAGCAGTATTGTAGAGTTATATGACATCAGTTGAACTCTTGATTTGATCAATTCAATCAAGACATTCTTTTTTTTTTTTTTTTTTAATTTAAATAGGCTCCACACTGGGTGTTGGGTTTGAACTCACCACCTTGAGATCAAGACCTGAGCAGAGATGAAGAGTTGGATGCTTAACCGACTGACCCAGCCAGGTCCCTAAGACATTGTTAGAGACTTGTAAATATCCAACAAGCAGAGAATAAATTACGGTATATCAACTAGAGCACATATCAATTATGAAAAATATAAAAACTATGCTCCAACATGGAAAAGTGATCGTCGTGAAATCTTAAAAGAAAAACCTTATCTTCTGGTGATTCTCAAATTCTCCCAAAACGGGAGAATTTTGCACCAAACCTAGGTCAATATCTTCACCTCCTATAACAAATCTGCCACTTAGATTTACTGGAAATTTCCCCCTTTACAAAAGTCCTGTCTCCCAGGGCAGATACAATAAAAGCCTTCTAGAAACTCTATAGTCATTAAACACTGATTATTACTTATCGTTTTCCTACAGATGCTGGGAACTCTGTATGGCTTGAATTGTGTCCTCTGAAACAGATGTTGATACTCTAATTCTCTAATTCCTGATACCTGTGACCTAATTCAGAAAGAGGGTCTTTACAGATGTCATCCAGTTAAGATGAGGTTATTAAGATGGGCTCTAACTCTCTACGACTTACCTCCTAAAAGAGAGAAATCTGGGTGGGGTGCCTGGGTGAGACTCAGTTGTTCAGCATCTGCCTTCGGCTCAGGTCATGATCCCAGGCGCCTGGGATCCAGCCCCACATGGGGCTCCTTCCCATTGAGGAGTCTGCCTCTTCCTCTGCCTCACTCTCTCTCTCTCTCTCTCAAATAAAACTTTAAAAAGAGAGAGAGAGAAATCTGGACACAGTCACACAGAAAGAGAACACAACGTGATGACACGAGCACGGAGGGAAGGCTGTGATGAGACACAGTTATGCTGCCGCAAGCCAAGGAACATGTGAGGTGAGCGGGAAGACAGGAAGGAGAAGCCTTCCGAGAGACCATGGCCTGGCCAACAACTTGATTTTGGACTTCTGGCCTCCAGAACTATAAAAATAAGTTTCTGCTGTTTTAAGCCACCGAATTTGTCATACTTTGTCATGGCAATCCTCGGAAACTGATACAGAAATCATTAAAGATTTTTAAGAGAGGGTGGGGGGCAAAAAACATTTACTGACAACCTATGATGTTGCCTCAGGCTCTGTGCTAGAGGCTTTACCTGTTCCTTTCATTCTAACAACTCTGAGAGGAAGGCATTTTACAGATAAGGAAACGGAAGCTCAGAAGCTGATATGCTGAAGTCACCTCTGCTGGAAGGGGCTGAGGCTGAGCCCTTCCCTAAAGCCCCACAGTGTTTCCCATGCACGCCTGCCAAGGACACGGCATTGGTCTGAAAAGGCTGAATCAGCAAAATTGCAGACGCTGATGTGAAACATCAGTTCCAGTGCAACCTTTACCCAGCTGAACCAGACCTCCGTGTCTCCCTGGAAGATGGGTGAGTCAACAACCCCCTCTGTTTGCTTATAGACCTTCCTACTAAATGGAAGAAGTAAAACACGGTATGTGTACAATAGCCTAGTATCTAGACAATATTCTAGTATCTCACTCCCTTTTTAGGTTTTAAAAGGATTTGCTTCAACCTTCTCATTCTCCTAAGGCTTCAGTGATGGTAGCTGGTAAATGATAAAAGCTGGTTTCCAGGTGCACTCTTAGTTCATAAAGTCCATCTGGTGTGTGGTTAAGAATTTAAATTCAAACTCTGGAGCCAGAGTGGCTGGGCTCTACTGTGCTGAGACACATGCTGAGTGGGTGGACAGGGGAGCCGGATTCAGACCCCACCCCACCCTTCAGCTGGCGTCCTTGTGCGGGACCCAGTCCGCCCAACCTTGCATGGCAACTCTTCAGGTAAGTTTCCACCTCCCCTGACTACGGGTCCCCACATCCGTCACATTCTCCACCTGAAACATCACAGGCTAAAAAGGAAGCAAAATCATCTGAGAGATCAAAGCCATTCAGTATAACTGACACTCGTGATATCAGTAATGAAATCAGGCATCACCTCCATCCAAAAAAGGAAAGTAAAAACTAGGTATTACTCAGTCCCCATAGTTTTTGTCCTGTGGGATCACTTTAGTTTAGAAAAGAAAGAACCACAACGGCAATGGTCCTGGGATCTAGTCAATGGAGCCCTTACACACTCATCTGATTCCGCTCAGCGAGCCTGATCAGAACGTGACACCCTGGATATGGTTCAGGATATGTGTCTCCAGGAGGACTAATTAGCAGCTCATAGAGAAGAAGCCATTCTCCGGTGCCCCATTAATCACAGTGCCTGGGGCAACGCAGCCGGGCCCACATGAATGCCTGTTACACAAAAAGGTCACATCCTGGTGTTGCTAGTCAGAGCTGTGCTAGATCTTATTGCTGTTCATGGTTATTTCCCTGATAATCGCTCCCCAGAGGTTGGTCTGGCTACAACCTAGAATATTTGAGCATGGTAATTTGCAAGATTTATGGAAAACAATTTTTCAGAAATGTGCTCTCAATTTTCATTGGGCAAATTCCTCTTTCTCTGGTAAGTGCTGGAGCATATGGAGCAGGTAAATGTTTTAATGGACAGCATAAAAGTAACATTTTTCTTCTGAAGTTGATGATTTGCACTTAGGGCTTGCAGTCCCATTTTTTACTATAGCAAGTGTTCAGAGCAAATTAGAGGGCGAGGGGGAAAACCAATCTTTCAACCTTGCTATCTTCACAGCTCAGGAATGACTGCGCCATTTCCCAGACTTGTGTTACCCCCTCTGGTGCTCTCATCCTTGGGGAGGAAACTTTTATTGAATTGCTCTCCCCCAGGTTTCTTCTACCTGCCTCTCGTGTTTTGTACATTGAACTCATTCCTTTCTAACACAGTTTAAACACAATAAGATGAAAATGGCCAGCGGCAGGTTCCTGGTCTCTGGGAGGAAAGATTCGTGGTAGAAACAATCACCTAATGAAAAGTGAGGGGAAAAAAATATAGCGCCGGTAAACATTACCCATGTGGGCCTGCACAGCACCTGTACTCTTCCGAATCAGAACAATGTCAACCATTATTAATTTTTTCCTTTCCTTACATGAAAAAATAATAGGAGGTCTTAGAGTCAGCCCTCTAACCATGGAAGTTAAAATCACAGCAATACAAGTCATTTGTCTGTTCAGCCACGTCCACTCATTAAGAATCCACCTTTTTTGACATGCCCATTTTTTTATATCCCCAGTGTAACCACCTATATATTCTTACACGTACATTAGGTGGCCTTCCTCTAGTTTCCTTTAATGCCTTCTGTATATCTCTAGTAATGCATTTATCACTTAATATCGTAATTACCTAATAGTATGTTTGTCCTCCAAGTTGATAGCAGACAGCGGGGGTGGGGGGTAGCTGGCCAGGACAGTGACACATTCTATTCTCCTTTGAACACTTGGCACCTGCACCAGGTGTGAAGTAATGAATGACCACATGTGTTCAATAAAATAGCAAGACCTCACACGGCAGCAAAATAAGCTCTATTCTAAGGCCGACTTTGCGAGTCAATAGGGAAGACTGGACACCGCTGAGGAATTATGAAGTTAAAAGAATAAGTTCTTTCTCTAAAAGTTAAATGTCAAAGGGTTTTTAAAAAGCTGCTATTAGGTTTTGTGGGTTTTTTTTTTTAACTCCCAGAGGGACTTGTAGAGATCACCCCATCTACTCCACTCCTTTTTCTCTGCCCTCCTTTATTTGTAGAAAAATAGAGGTTATAAAATCTGCTAAAACTCATACAACTTGTTGGCGATGAAGCATCTCTAGAGTGAGGGTTATTGGATTGTTGCCTCCCGCCCCCCCCCCCCACCGCCCTGTCCACGGGCCTTGAAAGGCAAAGCAGACCAAGTCATGATCTCAGGGTCCTGGGAGGGGTGGAGCCCTGTGTGGGTGCCCTCCGCCTCTACCCCTGCTCATGATCTCTATCAAATAATTAAATAAAATCTTCAGAAATAATGAAATAAATAAAATGTAGATCAGAAAAAAGAAAACAGCCCATTAAGTCTTGTTCTGCTCCTCCTCTGGCCCTGTGTGATCTCTCTGACCTCTCACATCTGGGGCAGGATCTCCACACCCCTCCCCAGACGGGCATCCCCCGCCTTACTATTCTCTCATCCCCCAGGCCAATCAGATCCCCCTTCACACATCAGCAGGGCACCTTGTACTTCCCATTCATGGGACTTATCTCAGTGTGAGGTTACCTATTTGTGTGATTATTTAATTAATATCTGTGAGAGGTCTCCTCCAGATTAGATTCAGAGGTCCTAAATTACATCTCTGGGGATAAGAGGCATTCTAAAAGCATTTCCTAACCCACCTTTTCTTCAACATACCAACCTAGGAGTAGAAATGGGAACAGTAGAGTAGTATCAAAACTAGATTTCTTTGAATCTACCTCACTTGCCAGTATGGAGCCTTCAGACTCAGTTCAAGGACACCTCCCCAACGCCAGCCAACCCACTCCAGGGCTCTGGGGTCCCGGATGGTCTCCCGTGTGCTCACTCTGAAAGCTCCTCAGCTCTCCTTAGACATCCCCCTTCCTGTGGGGTGCTGGCTCTCTGCCGAATGTACCCTGAGACCTCCACCTTCTTCAGACCCACCTTTGTGCTGTCACTCATGACATGTGGGTCCCAATCAGAGAGATTTTAGTCAAACCATTCTCTCCATGTCTACTATTCCCAGCCCTTGCTCCCTAGGGCTCAAGACTGGAATCCTTTAGGGTTGGCACAAAAGACCAACATCTCTCCCTTCTAATCGGAAGCAAAGGTTCTAAACACGGACTCTAACTTTGGGACAAATTCTTTGCCAGAAGCCTCCTTCGTGGTTCATATACATAGTCCCCTGTACAACCTACCAGATGGGCCCTCCATTGACCCCAGACCTATGTGCATTTTAAGGGGAACAGAACTAAGTCTCAAGTTTGGACTCCTGCTAAATTAGAGGAAGCAGTAGGATGTCAGTGCCTGGGGTAGGAGAAGAGCAGGCAGAGACTTTGTCCTGGCTCAGAGGGGAAGAGCACCTCCCCCTGCAGCCAAGCATTGAGCAGCTGTCCTTGGGAGCAAGGCTTCCTGAAATCACAGGCACTGTGATTTCCAGCCAATGACACTTCCTGACTTGGAAATCTTTGCAGACTCGTGAGAAATATGGCCATGTGACCCCAAAGCTGAGGCAGGGAAGCCATCAGCTGAGAACTCGGACACCACTGGTTTGGGTCTTGGCTCCAAGCCTTGCCACCCTTGCCGGATGAGCTTGGGCAAGTTTCTTAGCCCCCATGAGCCAGCTTCCTCATTCATATACCGAGACAATCTCTATCTCTTGAGAATGTTCTGAAAATTAAATGAAACCAGGTTGGGAAATCACCCAGCAGAGGGCTTGGGATAAAATAGATACTGAGTGAATATTCCTTCCCTTTCCTGTGACTTTTAGTCATTCCTCTCCATTGGCTTTGGCCTACATTTTTTCTGCAAAAATGTTAAAAATACATATTTCATTAAGTACTAGTGTGCTCCTAGAAATTCTACTGTGCTCCTAGAGTTTATTATCACATCATTAAACACACATGCACACAAAAAGTACACTTTGGGGGCACCTGGGTGGCGCAATGGGTTAAAGCCTCTGCCTTCGGCTCAGGTCATGGTCCCAGGGTCCTGGGATCAAGCCCCATGTCGGGCTCTCTGTTCAGCAATGAGCCTGTTTCCCCCTATCCCTCTGCCTACTTGTGACCTCTGTCTGTCAAATAAATAAATACAATCTTTTAAAAAATAAAATAAAATAAAATAATTTTTTAATTTTTTTAAAGGTACACTTTTATTAATTAGTTCTTAGATTCACTCCTTCTGATGGATGGGGGCGGGGGGCTGGACACCATGTTCCCCCGCTCTGAAAATGACTCCCAATTCAACAAGCTTATCTTTAGTGAAAGAATGGGAAACTAATATTTATTTATTACCCATTACATGCCAAGGTGACAGTAAAGCTTGGCAGCTAATTGCTGAGGCTTTGGAAGCACAATGCCTGGGTTTAAATCCAGACTCTACCACTTAACTAGCTGTGTGATCTTGGGCAGGTAACATAAATTCTTAGTGCCTGAGTTTTTAATCCACGAAACGGTGGTGGTTGTACCTACCTCCCAGGATGTCTGTGACAATCACATGTAATAATTAGAACAATGTATGGCACATAATAAATGCTCAAGGAATATTAACTGCTGTTGCTTTTCTATTTTATATGTATCTTGACAGCAGCCTTTCGAAGGCTATGTTTTTCTCTCTAATCTCCCCTAAATGAGAAACTCTGACTGGGAAACACACCCCAGGGTCCACAGCTAGCACACAGCCCCCTAGCACTCTTGCCCAACATTTTATGGGCCCAAAGGTCTGAACTCCTTCTACAGCCTGCCACTTTCCAGGTGTTTGCAGCTGGTTCTCTTGAAGCACTAAAACAATAACCAACACATCACTTATGAGATGGATAGTGCATACGTACTGAAGCATGGTTAACATAAAACACGTCCCCTATTTGGGGGGAGTTTTGGATTAAATCATGACCACAGTCATGGTGAATGAACCCTGCAGCCACCTGACAGCCAGGATACAGCATGTCAAACCAAAAGCTACATAACTGTTTGAGTAAGCAAAAAGGGAAAAGGAACCCCCAGCAACTGAGGGCCAGTATGTTGTGCTAAGCGTTTCTTTAATTCTCTCAACAAGGTAAGTACTTTTCCCTCGTTTTCTAAATGGGGTAATTAAAGCTCAGGCGGGTTATGTGACCTCTCCCAAGGTCAGAGAGCCGGGAAGTGTCAGAGGCAGCTTAATCACACAGGTCTGCCTGGGTCCAGTGCTACAGAGCTAAGTCATCTCCTGGATGGCTCAGTCGGTTAAGTGTCTGCTTCAGCTCAGGTCATGATCCTAGGGTCCTGGGATCAAGCCCCATGTCTGGCTCCCTGCTCACGGGGAAGCCTGCCGTTCCCCCCGCTTATGCTCTCTCTCCTGCTCCCTCTCTCTCTGAAAGAAATAAGTAAAATCTTCTTTAAATTAAATAAATAATTAAATAAATCATCTCCGTAAGGACTGGTCATTTCTTTATGATCTCCTCGCAAACCCCTTGCTTAAATACGATACTATCTAAAGTTTATCAAGTGTCTGCTGCAGGCCAGGCTCTGTTCTAAGCACTTACATGCAATATTTCGTCCAATTTTCACCACGGTCCTAGGAGATGGGTACTGTTGTCATCACAGCTTACAGAAGAGGAAACAGACCTTAGGGTGTTAAGAGCTTGTTTCAGGTCCCATATCCTGGAGGTGGAGTCTGGCGATTTCCGAGTGTGTGATCTGAAGCACTAGCCTAGGCTTTCTCCCATACACAGAGGTTCTGAGCATGGAAGATAAACCGAATATTCCTTCCATACCAACATGCTAAACTAGAAAGAGCCCTGGTCTACAAACAGCTGATCTGAGCTCTCTCACTGTGCAGAGCTGAGCACTCAGTTTCCTTCTCTGTAAATGAGAGAGGTCGCACCTCTGTTTCCTCTGGTGCAAGAATCTAGGATTTACAGCACAGCAGCATAAACACCAAAACAAATCCGTAGAGAAGATTTCAGTAGGCCAGAGATACTCCTCATCAAAGAGACCTCTTAAGACTTTATAGCAGTTTGGGGCGCTGGGTGGCTCAGTGGGTTAACCTGCTGCCTTCAGCTGAGATCATGATCCCAGGGTCCTGGGATCGACTCCTGCATCGGGCTCTCTGCTCAGCAGGGAGCCTGCTTCCCCCTCTCTCTCTGCCTGCCTCTCTGCCTACTGTGATCTCACGCTGTCAAATAAATAAATAAATAAATAAAAGATTTTACAGCAGTTTGGTAACCTTTACCTGAGCTAGACACTTGCTTTAAAACTCTTATTTTGCCACCCTAGAGACTGCACTTAATACATTAATTTAGAATTAATATGCCACCCATGGGAAAGGGACAACAGGGGCGCCCGGGTGGCTTCAGTCAGTTGGGCGTCTGCCTTCGGCTCAGTCATGATCTCGGGATCCTGGGATACAGCCCCATGTCAGGCTCCCTGTTCTACGGTGAGTCTGCTTCTCACTCTGCTGCTCTCGTGCTCTCCCTCACCCTCTTTCCCCCTAAACGAATAAATAAAATCTTAAAAAAAAAAAAAAAACATTTATACATATTCTTCCATTTAAAAAAATTCATCTACTGATAGAAAAATAAGAAGAAGACAAGGACTACAAAGAAACAACCCAAAAGTGAACTGAAAAGCTGGGTTTCTTAGAAATATCCATCTAAATTCAAATGTATACTCCAGTAAGGGCAGGGAAAGGGAAAGGGCAAAGAAGCCACAGTAAGGTTGCAAAATGCTGCAAATTCTTTTAGAGTTGTTTATTGACTTCTTCCCCACTGGCTTCCTCTCAAACTTTAGGGAACATAACAGAGAGCTCTAAACTCTTAATTTTTTTCTACATGGATTCTCCCATAGGAATTCATGTGGTAATCCACTAATGCCCCTGTTGCCAATTTTAACCACAGAAATCACAGAAATCTGCTAAGGAAATGTTTGTGCTACTTCCCCTACAAGCTGACAAACAGCGCTCCTCTCCGACATATTTGGAAGAGTCATCAGTAACACTTTCTGGTGAACTGACACAGTGCCCAGAGTAGGAAGACGATAAGAACAAGGCCTCCCTAATAGATCAAGGCAAATGCCAAGAAAGGGGGACCCAGAGAACAGAACAAGCTAATTTTTGTATTTTTTTTAATTAAGCTTTTTTGTTTAATTTTTTTTTTTTGAGGTAACTGTAAATGTAAACAGACTTGTGGGAAATAATACAGAGAGATCTTAGGTAGCCTTTAGCCACTTTCCCCAGTGGTGACATCTTGCAAAACTATACTGCAACATTACAACCAGGACAGTGACCATAATGTGGTCAAGACAGAGCCCAGCTCGCCACCCCAAGCATCCTGCATGGTGGGCGGTACCAATCACATCCACCTGCCTCCCACCCTAACCCCTAGCAGCTGTTTATCTGTTATCTTCTAGAAGGCAAACAGAATGTGACATAAGTGGAATCACACAGTATATAATTATATATATATTATAATATATTATAATCACAGTATATAATCTTTGGGGATTTAATGCTCCAGAGACTCATCCGGGTTGTTGTGACTCGATAGTTCTCGCTTGTTTGGCTAAATAGTATTCTATGGTGTGGGCATATCCCTGTGTGCTTAACCATTTACATGTTGGAGAACACCTGTGTTGTTTCCAGGTTTGGGCTATTACTAATAAAGCTGCTATAAACATTCATGGATCGATTTCCATGCATAAGTCTTCCATAAGTCTTCAGTTCTCTAGAATAAATGCCAGGAGTACTACTGTTGGTTTGGATGGCCACTGCATGTTTAGTTTTAGAAAAAACTGCCAGACTCTTTTTCAGAATGGCTGTAATATTTGACATTCCCACCAATGATGTATGGGAGATCCAGTTTCTCCCCATCCTTGTCAACATTTGGTGTTGCCGCTTCTTATTTTAGCCATTCTTTTTTTTTTTTTTTTAAGATTTTATTTATTTATTTGACAGAGAGAGATCACAAGTAGGCAGAGAGGCAGGCAGAGAGAGAAGGGGAAGCAGGATCCCCGCTGAGTAGAGCCCGATGTAGGGCTCTATTCCAGGACTCTGGGATCATGACCTGAGCTGAAGGCAGAGGCTTTAACCCACTTAGCCACCCAGATTCCCCTCTTTCCATCCTGTTAACAGAGTCTTTCATAGGGGCACCTGGGTGGCTCTGTCCGTTAAGTGCCTGCCTTTATTTAGCTCAGGTCATGACCTCAGGGTCCTGGGATTGAGCGCCGTATTGGGCTCCTTGCTCAGTGGGAAGCCTGCTTCTCCCTCTCTCACTCCCCCTGCTTGTGTTCCCTCTTTCACTGTGTCTCTTTCTGCTAAATAAATAAATAAAATCTTTTTTAAAAAATTAAAATGTTGTAATTGTATATTTTACACTTAAGCATGTTATCTATTTTGATCTAATTTTTTTATAAGGGGTATGACAGGTTGAGGTTCCTTTTTTCCCTATGGATATCCAGATCCTCTAATATCATGTATTGAAAAAGCTACCTTGGGGGCACCTGGGTGGCTCAGTGGGTTAAGGCCTCTGCCTTCGGCTCAGGTCATGATCCCAGGGTCCTGGGATCGAGCCCCACATCAGGCTCTCTGCTCTGCAGGGAGCCTGCTTCCTCCTCTCTCTCTCTCTGCCTGCCTCTCTGCCTACTTGTGATCTCTGTCAAATAAATAAATAAAATCTTTAAAAAAAAAAAAAAAAAGAGTCTGTTTCTGAAAAAGCTACCTTGGGGTGCCTGAGTGGCTCCCTTTTTAAGCATCTGCTTTTGGCTCAGGTCATGACTGCTGGGATCGAGCCCCACATCAGACTGCCCGCTCAGCCGGAAGCCTGCTTCTCTCTCTCCCGCTTGCCCTGTTTGTGTTCCCTCTCTCCCTGTCAAATAAATAAATAAAATCTTAAAAAAAAAAAAAAAGAGAGAGAGAGTAAAGAAAAGCCTACCTTTCCTCTATTGACTTGCTTTGGCATCTTGTCAAAACTCAGTTGGCATATTTATGTGGATTTTATTCTGGGTTCCTTGTTTTGTTCCATTAATCAATTGCCTATATTTCTACCAGTACTGCACACTCTTGATTACTATAGCTACTTAATAAGTAGCCTGAAATTGGATAGACTGATTCCTCCCACTTTGTTTTTTTTTAATGTTTCACTTATTCTCATTTCTTTGCCTTTTCTCATAAATTGTAATCTCATCTATATCTATAAAAGAAAATTTGAGATTTTGATAGGAATTGCATTAAACTTTTCTTTTGGTTTGGGGAGAATTGTCATCTTTGCTATGCTGAGTTCTCCAATCCGTGAACAAATGCCTCTCCATTTATTTTGGTTTGCTCTGATTTCTTTCATCAGCTTTGTGTAGTTTTCAGCATACAAACCCTGCACATGTTTTGTTAGAGTTACACTTGAGTATTACTAGTACTACTTTTTTTAAGCAACTCTAAGTGGTATTATATATATATATTTTTTTAAAGATTTTTATTTATTTATTTGACAGAGATCACAAGTAGGCAGAGAGGCAGGCAGAGAGAGAGAGAGAGGAGGAAGCAGGCTCCCCGCTGAGCAGAGAGCCCGATGTGGGACTCGATCCCAGGACCCTGAGATCATGACCTGAGCCGAAGGCAGTGGCTTAACCCACTGAGCCACCCAGGCGCCCCGGTATTATATTTTTAACTTCAATGTCTGCATGTTCATTGCTAGCGTACAGAAACACAATTGATTTTTGATGTTTATACTGTATTACGTGAATGTGAGGAACTCATTATTAGTTCTAGAAGGTTTTTTTTATAAATTTCTTAGGATTTCCTACCAAGAAAATCATGCTATCTGAAAATAGGGTCAATTTTATTTCTTCCTTTGCATCTGTATGCCTTTAATTCTTTTTCCTCTTGTATTGTTGTGGATGAAACTTCTAGCACTATAATTGAATAAGAATGCTGAATAAGATATCTTTGCCTTATCCCCAAAACTGGGGAGTATTATGGGCTGAAAATATGCCCTCCACAATTCATATGCTAAAGTCTTAATCCAAGGAACCTCAGAATGTGACTTTATTTGGAGATAGGGTCTTTAAAATTGTGAATAAATTAAAAGGAGTCTTTAGGATGGGCCCTAATCCAATATGACTGACATCCTTATGAGAAGAGATTAGGACTCAAACTCCTAGAGGGAAGATTCCATGAAGACACCACAGAAGAGGGACATCTGCAAGCCAAGGAGACAAGCCTTGTAAGAAACCACCCCTGTTCACACTTGGCTACAGCTTCTAGAATTTGAGAAAATAAGTTTCTATTGTTTAAGCCACTGAGTCTGGTACTTTGCTCTGGCAAACTAATACAGAGCTAAAGCATGCATGAACTTTTCCAGCACTAAGTGTAATGTTAGCTGTAGGTTTTTTGTAGATGCTCCTTACCAACTTGAGAAAGTTCCCATCTATTCCTCTTTTTCAGAGAATTTTTATCATGAATGGGTGTTAAATTTTGTGAAATGCTCTTTCTGCATCAATTAATATAAATCATGTGATTTTCTTCTTTAGCCTGTTTACAGGGTGGATTATATTTGATTCGATTTCTCTCCGCATCCTAAAGACTGCTTATATTGCTGCAAATTTACTCCAGAGAAGGAAGTTATTTTATCTTTAACTTCATTTATATATCAAAATTCTGGGGTGACAAGGCTTCTTAAGTTTCCTTTATGCTTCTTTTCTGGGTCAAAAGACTTAGAGGTCCTGTTCCTGCTCCTGGCTGATTGGGACGGGGGGGGGAGGGTAATTTCATCTGGTATTTTGCTCATATTTCATTATTCACTGTCATTTTCATTATCATGAACTGATATTGCCCCAGTTCCTGTGACACAAGTCCTGTGGCCGAATCATTAAGTCATCACCCATGCAACTGACACTTTCCATTAGTCCAGAGAACCATAGTCAAATTCTAAAAAAGTCTGGAAAGGGGTTTGAGAAAAGCCCTCAAGACCTCTCCCAGCCCTTAGGGCCCTGAAGCTCAAGTCTCCCTGTCCCCTGTCTGCTCTCTTCACACACTCACAGGGCTTTTCCATAGTGCTGAGATCCAGGGAGAAAAAAATCCTGTGGTTATGAAAAGGGGAATTGAAATAGGGAGCTTCCTGCTCCTGCTATTTGCATAGAACGCTGTCCTCAGTTCATAAATCAGGGAGAGAGCAGAATCTATTCCATTGTTACTATGCCCCCTTTAAGCCCCTTCTCTACCCCACAGCCAAATGTTTTATGTTTTATATGCTACGTTTTTAAATGTGTTTTCTTTTTAAGAGCATAAGTCAGATATTGTTTCTTTGTGGCTTAGCCTCCAATGGCTTTCCTGTGCTCTTAGAGTAATATCCGAATTCTTCATAGGATGGTTGTGATCCAGCTTCTATCACACTGGCTCCTTCTGTCCTTCCAAGTCATTAAAGGGAATTTCCCACCCCAAGGCCATTACCCTGGAAGTTCCTACCCCCAGCTCATCCCACATGGGGGCTCATTCTCATCTTTCAGGCTCAATTCAAATGTTACTTTCTATCACTTCCCCTTAGCTTCTTCATAGCATTGACTACTCTGTATAATTGCTGGCTTATTATCTGTGTCTTTTCCCTGAACTAGAATGTGAACTCCATAAGGCACCGTTGTCTGTCTTGTTTACCGTTATACCACAGCACCTAGCACTGCCTGGACTAAGGTGGGTGCTCGATATAAGTGTTTGTGGATAAACCCTCTGCCACAAATCATAGTAGCCACGAAACTGAGCTTCTCAATGCACACCACATTGCGGAACAAGTATCCCGCAATCCAAGAACTGATAGTCTGAAGTTTGTTCTTAAAGAAAAAGGCAAATACTCAATGTGCTAAGAATTACTGTTAAGAAGATGTCTCTGTCCCACCCCCAAAACAGATAAAATTGGGGGGAAATTACCATTTGAAAAGAGAACACATAATGGCGAGAACCCACATCTTTCAGGTGTTGCTGAAAAGATGGCGTGCTTGCTAATCTCCATCTACCGTGTATCCTCAGAAAGACATGGCTGGAATACAGAGATGTTAGGAACCTTAAACTTCTTTCAGGTTATACACCAAGGGCCGTGGTTCAAATGGAGCCTAAGAAAAGGAGCTCCGGAAGGAGAAATCTGCCTATGTTTCTCAAACACTGTGTATTCTAGGGAAAAGCATATTTGTTTCTAAGTAGCCAGTCCTTCTTTAAACATAATTATCCCGCCATAGTGAAAAACAATCCTTTCAAAGCTAGGAAGCTGAAGGAACAATGGAGAAAGAGACCCATTGCTCCAGTGCTATGTCCCTCAGGTACCTCCTCTCCCCTCTGCTCTGCTGGTCCAGGCACTCCCAAGTGAGGTAAGAGTTACCTGGGAGGAAAGGAAGAGTCGGAAGTGAGGCTGTCCTTCTGTGGTTTGAATGATTTAATGTCTTAAAATGAACCTGTTTTCATGTATTACTAATAATAAAAAGAGAAAATAATCTTACTTTAAAAACAAACCTCTAGGGACACCTAGGTGGCTCAGTCAGTGAAGCATCTGACTTGGGCTCAGCTCATGATCCCAAGGTCCTGGGATCAAGCACCGCCCTGGGCTCCCTGCTCGGTGGGGAGCCTGCTTCTCCCTTTCTCATTCCCCTGTTTGTGTTCCCTCTCCAGCTGTCCCTCTCTCTGTCAAATAAATAAAATCTTACAAACAAAGAAAAGAAAGGAATCAGAACTAAACCTGAAGCCATCAAGGAAATATAAAAGATTTTTAGGTAAAATAGAAAGGCAAGGAAACCATTTAGGAGGTAATGAAATGTGCCACATATAAGCTGGTAAGTGCCTGAACTAGTGAAATGCAGTGAAGTAAGGGCAGTGGTGTGCTGCTAAATGTTTACCAATCAGCTGGAGTGGAGGTGGGGGAGCCCTCATTTTGTAGCATCTGCCCATTTCCCTGGTGCAAATATTCCCACCATGGCCATTTTCAAGCTACTAATGTGATGTTATTGAACAGGGTCTGAAGAGAAATGCTCTCAGTTGGCTCTCACCAACCAGTCCAAGCCAGCGCCAGCACACAACAGAGCAGAGGGCATTGTTAGATTTGAAGAAAACCAGTTAAAATATGGGCATGAGCTAGGGTAAGGCAAACTGCACTAACAAACAGATTTTAAAATTTAGTCATTCAAAACCAAACTTCTTTCCTTTTCAAATAACATTCAGGGGCAGAGATTCCCAAGTTGGTGAGGGCTCTGTGTCACACAGTCATTCAGGGGCCTAGGCTGACTAAGTTTCCGCCATTTTTTTTTTTTTTTTAAGATTTTATGTATTTATTTGTCAGAGAGTAAGAGAGAGCACACAAGCAGGGGGAGCGGCAGGCAGAGGGAGAAGCAGGCAGGGGGAGAAGCAGGCTCCCTGCCAAGCAAGGAGCCTGATGCGGACTCAATTGCAAGACCCCAGGATCATGACCTGAGCTGAAGGCAGACACCCCACCAACTAACGTTGGCCGGAGTTTCTGCCGTCTTTGATATGCTGCTTCCCAAATCACTCTGGTCATCACTGGAAAGACCACTTCAGCTCCTGAGAGGAGGAGAGAAAGAATATGAAGGAAAGCACATGGCAGGCTTAGAAGTAGCACATATCTTGCCCTGCTTATATTCCTTTGGAAAACGTAGTCACCTGGCTCTATCTAACTTCAAGGGAGGCTGAGGATTATTGTAAAGCTGGGAAGCCAAATGGGAGATAGAGAGCTTTCTGAAGTTCAGACGGCGGCCGGTGTGCGCTGCTTTGGGAAATTCTGAGAAGTACGAGCTGTGTGATAAAATTAGAGGATGCCCAGTTAGATTTGCACTTCAGACCAAAGCCAATGAATAATTTTGTGGTATTGGTATTCCTAAATATTACACAGGACATACTTATACTAAAAAATTATTTTTAGGGGCGCCTGGGTGGCTCAGTGGGTTAAGCCTCTTCCTTCGGCTCAGATCATGATCTCAGGGTCCTGGGATGGAGCCCCAAACCGGGCTCTCTGCTCAGCAGGAAGCCTGCTTCCCCCTCTCTCTCTGCCTGCTTACCTGTGATGTCTGTCTGTCAAATAAATAAATAAATTATTTTAAAAATAAATAAGTAAATAATAAAAATAAATAAAAATAAAAAAATTTTAGTTTATTCAAAATTCAGATTTAACTGAGCATTTGCATCTGATTTACTACATCCAGAAATGGTAAACATCAGGTTTCAGAATTGGAGGAAAGGCTAATTGAGAGTGCTATTATCTAGAGGAGAGCTGACAAGTTCAGGATAATCAAACACATGAGAGAGCCACTATAAGCCACATTGTCAGTCCACTAATTTAAAAATGGGACATGTATTTGTTAGTATCAACTAGTACTTGCCATTGGTACAGGTCATTCTGGGTATAGTCAAGAAACAATAATCATAGATGAAGAGAGTATGATGGGGAAAAAAAAACATTAGAGTCGAGTACAACAAGATTTCCAAGATACATAAAGTAAAAAAGGCAAAGTGCAGAGTAACGTATACATACGTTTCTGCTTGCATATGTGTTTGTATGCATATAGCGCATCTGGAAAGAAATACTGAGAAACGTGACAGAGATGGTCTCTGTCAATGGATAGTGGAAGAAGAGAGGCTACTTTTCCCACTCTACCACCTTTGTAGGAGCCAGCAGCAGACCACTCTTTTTTTTTTTTTTTAATTTTTTATAAACATATATTTTTATCCCCAGGGGTACAGGTCTGTGAATCACCAGGTTTACACACTTCACAGCACTCACCAAAGCACATACCCTCCCCAATGTCCATAATCCCACCCCCTTCTCCCAAACCCCCTCCCCCCAGCAACCTTCAGTTTGTTTTGTGAGATTAAGAGTCACTTATGGTTTGTCTCCCTCCCAATCCCATCTTCTTTCATTTATTCTTCTCCTACCCACTTAAGCCCCCATGTTGCATCACCACTTCCTCATATCAGGGAGATCATATGATAGTTGTCTTTCTCTGCTTGACTTATTTCGCTAAGCATGATTCGCTCTAGTTCCATCCATGTTGTCGCAAATGGCAAGATTTCATTTCTTTTGATGGCTGCATAGTATTCCATTGTGTATATATACCACATCTTCTTGATCCATTCATCTGTTGATGGACATCTAGGTTCTTTCCATAGTTTGGCTATTGTGGACATTGCTGCTATAAACATTCGGGTGCACGTGCCCCTTTGGATCACTACGTTTGTATCTTTAGGGTAAATACCCAATAGTGCAATTGCTGGGTCATAGGGCAGTTCTATTTTCAACATTTTGAGGAACCTCCATGCTGTTTTCCAGAGTGGCTGCACCACAGCGGACCACTCTTAAGACAGAACACTTTGGCATCAAGAGTATTTTGAGTTAAAAAGCAATCAAAACCCATCAGATTCAGGAAAAGCTCTACCTTCTCCACAAACTGCCTAAAGTAATTTAGATAGAGGACCTGCTCCAGGAAGAGAGCTATCACCAATGATAACTGTACTATCATATGAACTAGGTGTAGGGCCCGAGAACAAGCTAATAAGGCTTGTGTGATCAAAGTCCTCCCGTTGTCCCATTGTTTCTGTATGGTCCAGCAAACATTTATTTACCAAACATTTACCCTTTCTCATCTTCCTGAGGATTGCGTTCCTTTCCTTTGAAGTCCAAGATGTCTACCCCCTCTCCTTAGTTCAGGATGACATATATATATATATATATATATATATATATATATATATATATCTCCTTTTGCTTGACTATCTTTAGAATTTCCATGTCTGTATGGGTTCCCCATACATATACTATTATATTTTATTTTCTCCTGTTAATCTGCCTCACGTCAGTTTGATTCTTAGTCCAGCTAGAAGAATCTTGAAGGGGACAGGACATTCTTGCTCCCTGACACCTTACATGCTTTTTTTGTTTGTTTGTTTTTTATCATATGAATATATTTGTCATTCAAAAAGTTAATCTTTTTTAAGGATTTTATTTGTTTTAGAGAGAGAGGGGCAGAGAGTGAAGGAGAGAATCTAGAGAAGGCTCCCCACTGAGCACAGAGCCTGACCCGGGCTCCATCCCAAGATCCCCAGATCATGACCTGGCCAAAATCAAGAGTCAGACGCTTAACTGAATGAGCCACCCAGGCACCCCACAAATATTAATCTTTTTAAAAGTAATAACACCACTTCCTACTGAAAAGAACCATGCCTCCTTAAAGAAGCGGAGGCTTCTGGCGTTGGGGCCGGGAACATGCACAAGGAGCCTGCAACGTGTTGTTGTGCCGGAATATGAAGCTGAGCCCCCCAGATGGTAGGAATATGAGGAGGGAATCGCGAGCTAGCTTGAAGGGTCTACTACTGGCAAAAGACGCTACTGTTTAATTACGAAAATAAATAAATACTTAAAATAATGACTTTTACCCTGTTAGAGTAAACTGAGTATCCATGAGCTAATACTCACACATACGAACATGCATATTCACTTACATTCATACATTCCCTGGTAAGGGAAAAGGGAAAGCTCTTCTTTAAATTAGAATGCCAATTAATAAATGTGGACCGAAAGATGGAGCCAAATTTCTTATTTTATAAAAATCACAGTCGTAGTTGACTTAGGACAAAATCATCAACAGATGCTGCTTTGCAGAAGCTATTGAGTTGCAGATCTTGTGTGGATTAGATAATTTATCTCCTTTGACTAATACTATATATGTAATATACTAATATTATATGTTATATATGTGTATGTGTACATATATATATGGGGGGAGTTATCTGTTAGGATTAGGTTCAACTGAATATAAAAGAACTTTCTCCCTCCTGTTGTATTTTTTGTTATTTGTTATTGTGGTGGTGGTGTTTTGCTTTGTTTGCAGGCTCAGTGTGGAGCCTGATGTGTGGCTCGATCTCACGACCCTGAGATCATGACCCGAGCCAAAGTCAAAAGCTGGATGCTTAGTCAATTGAACCACACAGGTGCCCCCCATTTATTTTTTTAATAATCATTTTCTCTCATGTAAAACGTGACCTTATGTAAGCAGTTCTGAAGTAGTATGCCAGCTCCATAAAATGGTCCTTTTAGTGTTCTTTCAGTTTCGTTTCACTATTTGTCCAAGTGTTACCCTTGTCCTCATGGTTCAAAAGGACTTCCAGAGCTCCAGTCATCACATCTGCATTCCAGGAAATACATGGAGAATTCTCTACATAACCCGTCCTTCCACACCTTGTTAACCCATCTTCAGTCATATGGCCCTACCTTCATACAAAGAAGGCTGGTAAATGTAGTCTTTGAGCCCAGGATATAATCTCCTACTAAAACTCCAGGTGCTGTTACTCAAGGGGAAGGAGGAAATAAATAGCCATTCTAAGACAGACATCACTGAAACCATTTTATAGTTGAGGAAACTGAAGCTCAGACTGGTTAAATAACTTGCCCACGGTCACGTAGCTTGTAGGAGCTACTGCTGGAATTGCACCTCAGATCTCTCTCATTCCAAAGCCAGCAGCCTTCCCAACACCCACTCCTAGCCCGGCTCATCCTCAGCACAAGAGTTTGGAGCTGGGCACCATGCCAGCTCCTCTGAAGGTAATGAAGGAGAGTCAGAAGACAGGCAGGCAAGCAGGAACAAGGGGCCCCGGCCCTAAGAGGAAACCACCCTTAAAAGGCTTTTATGCCAGCCTGGAAGAAGCCCGCCAGCCTGGAAGAAGCCCGCCAACCTTTCCCACATGACAGGTAGATGACAAAAACCTGATTGGGTGATAGGCACACAGAGATTTAATCAGATTCAAACAATCCACTAACAAGTCCATAAGCCCCTCACATCCCAACCCCTCCACTCCTGACTTAGAAACTCCAGTGGCAGCCCTCTTGGGTCCCTTCCATCTTCTGGAGCTTTATACTCTCCCTCAATAAACCTTGCTTTGCTGCCCAGCACTCTGTTCTGCCTCTTCCTCCTTCAAAGTGTCGTGACCAAGAACCACAGGCAGCAAAGGAAAAGAAATCCTGTAACAAAGCCATACGACGCAAGAAGCACACTCATGCGATACACAATTTACTGCAGGATTTAGGAATAAAATAAGTTTACTTGAAACAAACATAGACATGTGTATGAGACCAAATTCATATCTATTTTTATGATGAAACAAGAGACTTGGAGAAATACTACAATGCATCAGTTGCTGTGGGCTGCCCTGCACAGTTTCCACTATGCTCTCCTTCTTGTTACTACAAGTCTAGTTAACAGCTTTCTGTTTTCTGACCTTATCAGCTGCAGAGTGTACTCTGCGTGGAACCTACAGCCTCTACATCCCCGTAGTACTCACGTCTTACATAGTATTGATTTTTATGGGCTGCTGTTAAAAAGAAACCTACAGACCCAAGATGGTGCCACATGGGCCAGGCTGAGGCACCAAACAGGCTTAATACCTACTTGCAGTTTCAACCTCTCCTAGAACTGTAAGTCTTAATGGATAATTTTCCCAGAAATACCAATAAGGTAATCTGCCCCTAGGGTATTCACCATCCCCCCCCAACACACACACACACACACACACAAAATGAGGTCTGCGTAATAAGACCCTTGCCCGCCCTACTGAGGGAGGGTAGGTGATCTGGCCTGACACCAGCCTTTTCTTTTGCTAATATTCTTGCCCCACCCTCCTTCTTAGTAAAACCTTCAATTTTGTACTGCTCAGGAGCTGTCCTCTACTTGATAGATGGGATGCTGCCCAATTCATAAATCATTTGATAACGCCAATTAGCTCTTCAAATTAACTTGATTCAGTTTTGTTTTTTAACATGGCCAATTGATTTTTTTTAACTTAGATTTTTAATAGAAATGTTCTGATACTTTTAAAAGTTGGAAAATGACCAGAGATCGCATTTGGAAACAGTCCCTATATAATAATATTATTATTGCTACAAAATATAAATTCCCAATCATTTCACATAGCCTTAAGAATATCTGCTGATTTGCAAAGAAGGGTCTCGATTCTGATAAATAATTCTATGTGACCCTGAAGGCAGGCATACAGTCTTAACTCATGATTACACTCAGAGCCTAGCAGTTCCTTTGATGCTAAGTTTCCAGACAAAGTTTCCTGCAGATATATCTTTCATGGGTGGAACTTTTAATTGTAGAGCTTCATGTGGCCGATGAGATCCTATTATGATGTCTGCTTAAAGGCTGTGTTTCAATTTTAAATAAAGCCTTGGTAGAATACTAACAATTTTGGTGTTTGCTCCCTACAATTATTATACAAGCTAATGAAAAGTTTAAGAATACAATTTGGAGGACTATCAAATTGGTTCCAGACATCTGATGGAGAGGTATGCAAATGAGAAGATTGAGCTATACATAGAAAACATATTTTTTTAAAGCACAGATATGCAAGGGCTTATCAAAGTATACCAAAGTTTGATTATAATGAGATAAATGGATTATAATTTATATGGACAAGTAGCTCAGAGACTTTCCAATTTAACAAAAATCAGCTTGGTCAGTTTGCCTTAGGACTAACACAGTTTTTCAAGGTGGTTGGGTAGGGAAAACGGAGAGGAGGGAACATGTAAAATATTAGACATGGGAAATTGCACTTTCTGATAGCTTGGGCTCTTATAAATAGATTATATTTAAGCCAAACAAAAAAGTAAGATTAGGGCCATTGCATTTGCTACACTGGAAGACAGAATATTTAGACACTGGGGAAAAAATGTCTAAGAACGTCCTGAAAGTCACAGAAGTTCTGTCCTTTGGGATCCAAGATTCCAGATTCTAGGTTGACCCTGTCACTAACACAGTTTAGATGCACTCAACCAGGATTTAGCATAAGGCAGGAAAACCATAAACTTTTAAGTCAGTATTAGGTGAACAAAACCAGATCTCAAAAAAGATCTAGGAAAAGGTTGGTTATAATTATATCTCTGATGAATGTAAATGCTGAATTTCATTGAACTTAAGAAATCATCTCAAAGTCTGAGGTATTGAAAGGTGAAGGGGGAAAAAAATCAAACCCATATCTTAGAATTGATGACACACAGTGTGTGAGACAAGGACTGGACTGAAGCACACATTTCCTTGACACACATTTCTTTGGGAAAGAAGCCAAAGAGAAATGTATGTAAAAACATAATGACAATTGTTTTAGGGAGCAGAAATGTTGGTGGGACAAGACTCAGAACTGGGTATGTGCTCAGAACAACTGTAGGCCAGGTTAATTAGGATCTTTGATAGGAGGACTATTATTATACTAGAGTCCATTACAAAGAGGATCTGTGTCAGTCTGTAGGCCCTGTGAAGTCATTAATTTGTACGGAAATAGTCACACCTAGCTCTAAACCCACTGCATTAGTCTTAGAGATCCACAGAGAAACTTTTTCAACTGGTTTCTTATTCCCAAAAAACACCTCCAAGGAAGTGTGGAAGCCACATGGTCATTTTAGGGTATGTTATAGGGTTGATTTTTTGTTTTTGTTTTTGTTTTTTATTGTTACAGGTTACATTGTTCACTGATGGACACTGGGGATTCAAATAAGTTTTGGTTGCAATGGTAGGCCTGGGATTCTGTCAGGTGGATACTGATAACTCTAGTTAAAAGGATTCTATCCTGGGGCGTCTGGGTGGCTCAGAGGGTTAAGCCTCATGACTTTAGCTCAGGTCATGATCTCAGGGTCCTGGGATTGAGCCCCACATTGGGCTCTCTGCTCAGCGAGGAGCCTGTTTCCCCACTCTCTCTGCCTGCCTCTCTGCCTGCTTGTGATCTCTGTCTGTCAAATAAATAAATAAAATCTTTTTTTAAAAATTGATTCTATCCTATCATGTTTATATTCATAATTACAGTATAATATTTTCTCTGCTTATTTATATTTATATTATATTTATTTATTATATTTTGCATGACTGATTTGGACTATTGCTTTTAATATTCTAAATTTCCAATCTCATCAACTGTCTGTATAACTGAGACCTTCTATATTTTGCTACTTTGCTATCAATAAAGAGGAGTTCTGCATAATAATAGGGCCATGCAACCAAAAGCCTAGAAGTTAGAATGCTCTTAATTGTCTAGCTGCCTGCATTGTCCGAACCTGGTTTGTTGGGCACATATCGTGGAGATGGAAGAACAGTTGTCTGTGGCAGAAAGCCCAAGATGGCATCCCAACTCTCTTTGCTTTCCTACACAACATAATCTCTGGTCTAATTTCTCGAGAGAGAAAACTACCCTGACTATAATGCTGACAGGGTAGTATGAGACCTGGGAAAGATAGAGAAGACTGGACTCTATAGAGAAAGTACAGGGCAAACTGTACTGCTGCTCAACAGAATATAACATAATTGGAAACGCTATTGTAGGAATTGGTCTGGCTACCATTGTGCAGAAAATAGACAAGAGTAGACAGGGAACTTACAGTTTAAAAACAGGTCACACAAAAGCAAAACAATGACATCAATCAACAGAAAGTACACCATGAGGGGAGCCTGGCTGGCTTAGTTGGTAGAACAGGGGATCCTTAATCTCAGGATTGTGGGTTCAAGCTCCATGTTGGTCAAGGAGACTGCTTAAAAAAAAGAAGGAAGGAAGGAAAGAAGGAAGGGAGGAAGAAAGAATTGTGATGTAATGCTGAGGAATTTCCCAATGAAATTAATATTGTTGAATATCTACTATGTGCTAGACTCTATTGCTGAGGATATTTTTCTTATCTCATCTAATCCTAACATTAACTGTAAAATTGGTATGGCTGCTCTCATTATTCAGATGAAGAATGTAGTTCCATGAAATTATGTAATTTTCCCAATGTCATTCGGTTTCTGGATGGTAAAACTGGAATCCAAATCCAGACAGACTGATTTCAAAGCTATTGCTCTTTCCACAAAACCAGGTAGTCCTTGTACTCTAAAAACTGCAATATATTGCTGAGAGAAATTAAAGGATACCTAAATAAATGGAAAGATGTCCACATTCACGGATCAGAAGATTTAATATTGTTAAAATAGCAATACTACACAAATTGATCTACAGATTTACACATTCCCTATCAAAATCCCAGCTAGCTTTTTTTGCAGAAATTGTTAAGTTGATCCTAAAATACAGACAGAAATCCAAGGGACCAACAATAGTCAATACAATCTTGAAAAACAACAAAGCTTAAGGACTCATGCTTTCCAATTTCAAAACTTACCACAAAGTTACAGTAATCAAGACAGTCTGGGGGCACTTGGTTGGCTCAGTTGGTTGAACCTCCAGCTGTTGATTTTAGCTTAGGTCATGCTCTTGGAGTCAGTAAACTGAACGCAGTATTGGGCTCCACACTGAGGGCAGGGCCAACTTAAGATTGTCTCTTTCCCTCTCTCTCTGCCCCTCCCCTGCAAAAGTCTGGTACTGGCAAAAGGATAGACCTATATGAATCAATGGAATAGAACTGAAAATCCAGAAATAAACCCTTAGGTTCACGGCCAAATGATTTTTCAAGAAGAGTGCCAAAACAATTTGAAGTTGGACCCTTACCTAACACCATACACAAAAATGAACTAAAAATGGATCATAGAGAGGCACCTGGCTGGCTCAGTTAGAAGAGCATGTGACTCTTAATGCCAGGGTTGTGAGTGTTTAGGCTCTATGTTGAGTGTAGAGATTACTTCAAAACAAAACAAAACAAAACAAAACAAACAAACAAAAAAGCTACAAAGCTCTTAGAAAAAATATAGGGGTAAGTCTATGTGACTTTGGATTAAGTAATGGTTTCTTAGATATTAAACCACTAGCACAAGTGATAAAACAAATACTTTCAAGTCCATCAAACTTTAAAAGTTTTGTGCTTTAAATAGTACCATCAAGAAACCAAAAAGACAGCCCTAGAATAGAAAAAAATATGTGAAAATTATATATCTGATAAAGGCCTTCTATAAGGAACATAAGAATAAAACTTACCACTTAGTAATGAAAAGACAAATCATCCAATTTTTTTCAGTTCAAAAATATGAAAAAACATACCCCTGATCACCACTAATCAAAAACAATAAAATATCAGTTCACACCCACTAGCTAAAGTGGTTATAAACAAAAAACAGAAAGTAACAAGTCCTGCTAAGGACAGGGAAAACGGGAACTTTCCTACACTGCTGGTGGAATGTAAAATGGTACAGCTGCCTTGGAAAACAGTTTGACAGTCCCTCAAAAGGCTAAATATAGAGTTACCATATGGCTCAGCCATTCCATTCTTATGTATAAATACAAGAGAAAGGAAAACATATGTCCACACAAAAACTTGTGCACACTTGTTCACAACGGCATTATTCATAATAGCCAAAAAGCAGAAACAACTCAAATATAGCAACTGATGAATGGTAAACGACATGCAGTACAACTTTACAATAGAATATTTTTGGGGCATGACAAGGAATAAAGTACTTGAATCTTGAAAACATTATGCTAAGTGAAATAAGCAGCCCCAAAAGACTACATATTGCATGGCTCTGCTTATATGAAATGTCTACAGTAGGGTAATCTATAGAGACAGAAAGCAGATTCATGGTTGCCTGGGAATGGGAGATTCATGGAGAAATGAAGAGTAACTACTGTATCTATGGGATTTCTTTTTAGGGTTATCAAAATGCTTTAAAACTGATTGGCATGATGGTTGCACAGTTTTGCGAGTGTATTAAAAACCACTGTATTGTATACTTTAAATCGGTGAGCTGTATCGTATTTATCTCAATAAAGGTGTTAAAAAGAAAGCCCTAAATCGCTTCTTTGTTTACATTTTCAAGCAGAGGTCCAAATATTGAGTTGACAACTAGTCATTCCGTTTCCCCTTACCATCAGTATTTTCAGATTATCTTTTCTTTTCTTTTTTTAAATTATAGTCAGTACTGAGGAATTGAATCTTGAGGCTCTGGTTAGATTCTAAAGTTGGGGTTTTTTTTTTCCTTTCTTTTTTAAGATTTATTTATTTATTTTAGAGACAGAAAGCATGTGATTTGGGGATGGGGCAGAGGCAGAGAGAGAGAGAAAGAGAGAGAGAATAATCAAAGAGACTCCCCACTGAGCGTGGAGCCCAATGGAGGGCTCAATTCCAGGACCCTGAGACCACGACCTGGGTGGAAATCAAGAGCTGGCCACTCAACTGACTGAGCCACCCTGGCAGTGGCTTGATTTTTTAGAAAGTCTGTAAACCTAACTCCCAATCCCTGTTGAGCTTTTATCAGCCTAACCTTATGGATCTCAGTTTTCTCATTTGCGAATAAAAAAGATTGTGCAGATGATCTCTGAACGTTCTTCCTGTGACACTAGAAGAGCTTGGACTCTGTCAGTGGAAGTGCTGGTTTTCTTTTTCTCCTCAGAGCCTGGGTGATTCAGTCCCTTAAGCGTTCAGCTCAGGTCATGATCTCCGGGTCCTGGGATATAGCCCTGCATGCCTCCAGCTCCCTACTCAGTGGGGAGTCTGCTTCTCCCTCTCCCTCCTGCTGCTACTCTCATTCTCTTTCTCTCTCTCTCATAAATAAATACAATCTTAAAAAAAAAAAAGACCCAAACAGACAAAACCTGATATGATTTCAATTTACTTAGATGATTAGCAGGGTCAATTATGAAAAACCTCTAGCAGATGCATAACAATGTGAGTTTAACATTGTGGAGGTCAATTACCTAGGAGTCACACTAGAACAGTTAATCAAGTCTCCAGTAGTTGTATTCATTTCTTATTTCTACCCTGTTTATAAATGACCAATCAAGAAAATTAGAAAAACATATCCAAATAGGGGGAGGGGGAGCCCAACCTTTGAAGATAATCACTATTAATTTTTCCATGTGTTTTCTTCCAATAATTTTGCCCTGTAGTTTGTTGTTGTTTTTTTTTTTTTCCACTTAACACTATAAGCATTTCTCCATGTCACTAAGTAGTTCTTATAAACATCATTTAATGCCAGTGGAGGTTTGTTTAACCATTGCCTTATCACTGGGCAGGTAGAATGCTTCCAGTTTTCCCTATGTGGAGTAATGGTAAAAAGAGATTAATATCTTTACACAGAAAGCTTTTGGTATTTAGATTATTTCCTGGAATAGATTCTGGTTCCTAAGAATTAAAACTAATGAATCAAAGGACATGACCATTTCATAGCATTTTTCAGGAAGTTGTACCAATTCACATTTATATTGAGACGTGATGTTATTAATGTAATTCATGTACCAGGACCCACAAACTGGAGCTTGTCCCACGCCAAGTCACAAATCTAAACTTAAGTCAGCCTGCACCAGGAACGCCTGTCGAGGAAACCCAGCATACACCAATCATAATCATCCAACTCAGCGTTAGCTAGCTTACCTTACCCTAGAAAACAGGACCTTCCTGCCTTATAAGGAAATCCCTGACATGGCTAATCATGCTGTCCGTCTATGGCTCTGCGAGACTCGCTCTTGTCCCAAATCTCTGAGGAAGAGCATTCTATCACTTGTGAAGCACTGCACTTCCCTAGACATACATAGATTGTTCTCCCTTGAATAAAGGACATCAAACTGATGACTAAATTATTGTAGTTTTCTCATTTGACAGGGATAATTAAGATAGATTTAGTGTGCTACAACGTATAATTTAAAACCTGAAATTTCTAAGTTAGGTTTTCATCATTGAAATATTTACTGGGGCATCTGTGTGGCTCAGTCAGTTAAGGATCTGACTCTTGATTTAGGCTCAGGTTGTGAGATCAGGCCCCGCATCGGGCTAACACTCAGCATGGAGTCACCTTGTCCCTCTCCTTCTGCTCCCCTTTCCACCTCTCCCGATGAGTACACATGTGCGCTCTCTCTCTCAAATAAATAAATAAAAAGCTTTAAAAAAGATAAATATTTACTTATTTATTGTTCATTGTCTATATATCCCCATTAGAATATAAGCTCTACAAGGGCAGGAATCTTGGTTTATTGATATATCTCAAACATCTAGAACAGTGCCTGACAGATGGAAGACATTTAAATATTTATTTCAAGAACAAATGAAATAAGGAAAAGTTTATTTTTTAATCATTATTATTATCAGTTCCAACACTCAAGCGGCAAGTTTCGATTGCTGGTGGTAATAGCACTGGAAAGTGAATACGTTCCTATATCCATCATTGTCTGGTATTATTTATCATACCACAATTGAAGTTTTAGTTGTTTATCACATGCTGACTTCAAATACAAAATTTGCATTCCTTAGTGCCCATATGTAGCAGAAGCTACTAGTTCCCAATCTAATTTCAGTTTCTCTTGCTTTTTTGAAGACAATGTGCTCGCTATGGACAGGTATAGAAATGACTGGGGGTATATACATGGACATTTTTGGAAGTCCTTTTAGGAAAGCTCTTTAAAATGAGAACAAATAGCTGGTGTGATCCTTTATTTTTCCTCTGCTGCTTGCTGCCTACAATGTGTACATGATAGTTTCAACAGCCCTATTTTTTTTTTTTTTTTTTAAGATTTTGTTTGTCAGAGAGAGAGCACGCACACACAAGCAGGGGGAGCGGCAGGCAGAGGGAGAAGCAGGCTCCCTGCTGAACAGGGAGCCCAATGCGGGGCTCCATTCTAGAGTCCTGGGATCAAGCCCTTAGTCAAAGGCAGGGGCTTAACTAACTGAGCCACCCAGGTGCCCCTCAACAGCCCTATCTTGTACAATGAGGTAAGCTGAAGGATGGAAACTCTGTTCAGTGGATGATAGAGCAGAAAAATATAAGGAATTTTTGCAGGATTCCTTTTTCTTCAGTGCCTGTGGTTCTTGTCATGCCACTTCAAGGATTGAAGGGGTAGACCAGACAGAGTGGTAGGTAGCAAAGCAAGGTTTATAGAGGGATAATACAAAGCTCCTGAAGAGGAAGGGGACCCAAGAGTGCAGCCACTGATAGTTTCTAAGTCTAGCAGGTTATTATGGGCTTGTTAGTGGGTTGTTTTAATCTGATTAAACCTCTGCGTGCCTGTCACCCAATCAGGTCTTTGTCATCCACCTATGACGTAGGAAAGGGTGGAGGACTTCTTTCCAGGCTGGTGTAAAATCCTTTTAAGGGTGGTTTCCTTTTAGGGTAGGGGCCCCTTGTCCCTGCTTGCTTTCCTTCCGGTTATCCATCAGAATCAGAAGCTCTGGTGACATGGAGAGGTAAAAGGAGATTTCAAAACAGGTCAAGCAAGCCTACTAAGAGTTTCTTTTAATTCCGGTCAGGAGGCCATAAGGGAGGAATTTATGCACTTCCTCTTCAGAGAAACCATGAACTTTTTGCCAGCAGCAGGCCTTCTGCCTGGACTTAACTCCATTCTCACCAGGACACCTGAATTCTTCCTTTACATTTCTCACTTCTAAAGGAGCCAGCACAATTTGGGGACCACTTACCATCTCTCTTTTGCATACTTACCCAATCAATCCCAGTTAACCTAGTTTGAATCCCCGTTTTGCTTCCAGATCCTAAATGAGAGCTGCACTCATGGCCTTTTATCTTAGTAACTCTGCCCCTTCCTAAAAAAAAAAAAAAAAAAAACTATATGTAGGGGCACCTGGGTGGCTCAATCTGTTAAGCAACTGCCTTCGGCTCAGGTCATGATCCCAGGGTCCTGGGATCAAGTCCTGCATCAGGCTTCCTCTACCTGCCATTCTGCCTACTTGTGCTCACTCTGTCAAGTAAATAAATTTTTTTAAATCTTAAAAATTTAAAAAAAAATTTTTGGGGGGCGCCTGGGTGGCTCAGTGGGTTAAGCCGCTGCCTTCGGCTCAGGTCATGATCTCAGGGTCCTGGGATCGAGCCCCGCATCGGGCTCTCTGCTCAGCGGGGAGCCTGCTTCCTTCTCTCTCTGCCTGCCTCTCTGCCTATTGTGATCTCTCTCTCTCTCTCTCTGTCAAATAAATAAATAAAATCTTTAAAAAAAATTTTTTTAAGAAAAATAAATAAGGAGAGGGGGACCTGCATGGCTCAATTGGTTAAGTGTCTGCCTTCGGCTCAGGTCCTGATCTCTAAGTCCTGGGATCCAGCCCCAGGGCAGGTTCCCTACTCAGTGGAGTCTACTTCTCCCTCTCCCCCTTCCCTTGCTCCATTTCTTACTCACACTCTCTCTCTCTACCTAAAATCTTTTTTAAAATAATAAATAAATAAAAATAAGGAGAAATCGACCACATCTCCGGCCACACCATTGTCTCTGTATTGCCTGCTTTTGACCTCATTCCTCTCCTTGGGTCGAAATGGACTCCAACCGCTCCTGCTCCATCCGGGCTCCTGCACAGGCAAAGGGGCAAATGTGCCCCCTGCCAACAGAGCTGCTGCCCCTGCTGCCCCGCAGGCTGTGCCAAGTGTGCTTCGGGCTGCCTCTGCCAAGGAGGCATCGGCAAGTACAGCTGCTGCGCCTGACGTGGGTGAGAACCCATTCCAGATGTAAACAGAGCAACATGTACAAACCTGCAGTTTTGAAACATTTTTCCATTTTACCCTGTTTGCTACATTCCTGTTTCTAAGAAACATGTGAATCATAATAAAAGTTGGTGAGCGAAAACAATAATAAAATCCTTTGCTTTATGTTCTTATCTTTTAAAGAATAAGATACGGGCTTCTTATTCCAAGCTATTGCCATGTTTTAGTTTTAATCATAAGAAGGAATATTGGGTCTATAAACAGGAAGCAGGGAATACTAATAATTTCATACGGCATCAGTGGACCTTACTTCCACGAGTAAGACTATAAAATACCTCTGGATGTTGGAACACAAGAATAAAGAGCAAATCTGATGGTTCCTTGAGGCCAAACTGGGTAAGAGATTAAAATCTAATTTCTGGTCATGGACTACTGCAAGAGTTTGAGTGTCCATTACAGAGTCAAAGAAAAAAGGGAGGGTTTTTTGAAATTTGCTTTTTTATTTATAGCTGTGTAAGTCTGTCCTCCAAGAAGTAGAGGCCAAGAATAATTAACTGTCTACAGTAACCTGATTTACTGTTCCATGTCTTTATTAGCATAACTTTACTATCTCAGGATACTCTTGCCCAGGCAAATGGCTTTACTGTTCATTCCAGAACTTGTTTGAAAGATCATCAACTCTGCAATAGAAAGCATCAACATTTTTCCTACCAACACTCTTCTGACTCCTGGTCTCCTAATCCTTCCCTTGCCATTTCCACCAATCCTAAATCACAGTCATATCACAATTTGTACCTAATAGCCTCGTTGACAGTCCTGCTTTAAACCAAACTTCAAGATCTCCCTAAAAACAGGGCTCGCCCTTCCCCCTTTGAGACACAACAAAGCTCTGTTGAGATGGTAATTCTTCTGAGTGAGACAGTGAACAATAAACTCAGTTTTATCTTTGGTGATATTTGGGAACAGGCCTTTAATACATGCAAAAGTTCTGTCAGGGCAAGTTCTGTGAAGGAAACCGGAAGGACCTGGAGGAGGCTGAGAGAGCTGCCATCCTGCAGAAGGTCTGCGGCAGCATACAGGTAACTTGGGAAGGGAGGAAAAGGAAAAAGGAACGTTAGATGGCAATGCAGTTCTCAGGGAATTTGCTAAGGCCAGTGTGGGGTTATCAAGCCAATTCAATTACTTCTCAAAGTAGTCCTACATTTTGCAGGAGCCTGACTGCCTTGGTGACCCTGGCAAGCTCAGTACCCACCAGCTGCACTGTGGGAAGCAAGACCCCAGCACCACAGCAGTGATGGGGGTCAGAGCAATCACACCTTTGCAGTCATAGCATGTATAAGAAAACACATTCTCCTGACTGAGGATGCCTGATGAGTCCAGTCTCTGAAAAGACAACTTATAAAAATGTGACCTTCTGAGAAAAAACATATAACAAATGAAAAAACTCCAAAGGAGACTAACATAGATTTTTGAGTGAATATATTAGCTATACAAAAAATCTAGTCAAAGCAACTGGGATTTTTCTGCACTTTTAAATATGCTCAAAACAATATCAGTTATTAAATTCAGTTTATTGGGGCATGTGGGTAGACTCGGTCATTTAAGTGTCTGAATCTTGATCTGGGCCAGGTCTTATCTCCGGGTTGTGAGTTCAAGCCCTGCATTGGGCTTCATGTTAAAATACTTAAAATAAATTAAAAATAAAAATAAAATAAAATACTTAAAAATAAATTTAGTTTACTAATTCAGTTATTAAAAACTAAAGAATAGGGCACCTGGGTGGCTCAGTGGGTTAAAGCCTCTGCCTTCAGCTCTGGTCATGATCCCTGGGTATTGGGATCGGGCCCCACCCCTGCATTGGGCTCTCTGCTCAGTAGGGATCCTGCTTCCTCCTCTGTCTCTGCCTGCCTCTCTGCCTACTTGTGATCTCTGGCAAATAAATAAATAAAACCTTTAAAATTAAAAAAAAAAAAAAACCTAAAGAATAACTTACAGTAATAGAATCTGAGAGTTCTTACTACTTTGTTTCATTTTGTTTGACTACTCATCAACGGATATATTTCCAGTCCCTGACAGTGCTATGGGCTGAATTGTGTCCCCCAAAATTCATACACTGAAGTCATAACACCAACATCACTCTATTTGGAGATAAAGCCTTCAAGAAAGTAATTAAGGTTAAACTGATGAAGGATAGTTGGAAGGTGGCCCCCATCCTAAGAGGAATCCTCCCATAAAAGGATTTTACACCAGCCTGGAAGGAGGCCTCCACCCTTTTTCCCTATGATAGGTGACAAAAATTTGATTAAATGACAGGTACAGGGAAGGTTAATCAGATTAAAACAGTCAGCCAACAAGCCCATAAAAACCCCTAGACTTAGAAAATCTGGTGGCAAACCCCTCTCTCCTTGGGAACCTTGTACTACCACTTTGCTCTATCACTTTGCTATCGTTCAATAAACCTGGCTTGGCTGGCTGCCCACCACTGTCTGGTCTACCTCTTCATTCTTTGAAGTGGCATGACCAAGAACTGCGGGCACTGACGGAGAAAAAATCCTGTAACAAAATGAGGTCATAAAGATTGCACCCTAATCCAAAAAGACTGGTGGCCTTCCAAGAAGCAGAAGAGAGGACACTTGGCCGGTTCAGTTGATGGAGCATGTGACACTTGATCTTGGGATTGTGAGTTTGAGGCCCACGTTGGGCATACAGATTACTTTAAAAAAAAAAAAAAGAGGAAGAAAGATTTCCCCTACCCCCCTCCAGCCTGCAAGTGTGCTCTTCTTATGTAGCTTTGCTTCAGACAGCTGATGTTAATAGAGATAACAGAACTGCTGGGCAAACAGGGCTAAGCAGAGAGTCTCAATAGTTTTTCAACTACAGTGTCTCCTGTGTTTACTGGACACCTTCTCCTCCACTTCTATTTTGAGGCTGCTCCAATCTTAAGAGAAAAAGAAAACTCACATGGTGCTTTATCCCATTGTTTTTTATAGGTGTCCTGCCTTCCGGTCCCATTAATCAGCCATCTGATTTCTTCCACCATGACCACGCCTACCTAACTGTAAAAGTCAATGGATTCAGTCCCCACCTTGATCTCTTGGGAGCATTCATCGTGGCTACACCCGTCTAGAAACTTTCTTACTTCTATGACACCGATCTCTCCTTGTTCTCTTCTGACCAAGTTTCAAGTCTTTCTCCCTTCTACCAATCTTTAAAGGTACTTGTCTCACAGGGATTTCTTTCTTTCTTTCTTTTAAGATTGTATTTATTTGTCAGAGAGTGCGCACAAGCAGGGGGACCTATAGGCTGAGGAAGAAACAGGCTCCCCGCTGAGCAAGAAGTCTGATGTGAGACTTGATCCCAGGACCCGGGTTGGGATCATGACCTAAGCCAAAGGCAGCTTACTTCACTGACTGAGCCACCCAGGCTTCCTGCTTCACAGAGATTTCATCCTTAGTGCTTTTCTTATCTCACTCGAAAGTCTTACTATCCATGGCTTCAACTCTGGAGCTCTTGAAAGTGTTTGGCCCTGACCCTGTTATGGACTCTAAGTCCCTAGTTTTTATTTGTCTACAAAGTCACTCCACCTAGGTGTTCCGTGAGCACACCACAATTAAATGTTCTGACCTTAACTCAGTGCTTAAAAGGAGCATTTCCACCAGTTTTCCTTATCTGGTACTGTTATCCACTACCTAAGTCACACCTAGACTCTTGTCTTCTCCCTCGACCTTTAATCTGTCACTCAACCCTGTGGTTTCTCTTTCATACTTCTTAAACCCTTCTCTTTTCCACCATCACTGGCCCTAATCTATTTGCTGAAAGTGGAAGAGAGATGTCCATCAGAATCACCTGTGTAGTTCAAAAAAAAAAGATTAATAAATAAGCATGCTTGCACTCCCCCTCCTCCCGAGATTCCAAAGCAGCATATGCTCTTTTTCACCTGCACTGTTCTGATTCTTCCCAGGTCTCCAGTCCACCTTCCACACTGTTGACAGGATGATCTTTCAAAAACGCAACCTTAATAGTGCAAACTATCTGCTTATTTTTTCAGCAGTTCTTCAGAACCCTCAGGATAAAGTCCAAACTCTTCTGAAAACCTTTCGCACTTTGGTTCTTGCCCACAGCCTTCCACCTCATCTCCTGCCACTCCCTTATGGGCACTCTGCACTCAAGCCTTATCAAAGTGTGGTACTTTCTGTTCCTGGAGCATCCCTCCTTTCTTTGCCTTGCTATTCTCAGTGGATATCATCCCTCATCCCTTCCGGCTTAGAAGTCACTGTGTTCCAAATGCCTCTTCTGTCTTCTCCAGGCAGTTAGGCATTTTCTGTGTTTCCACAGTATCTTGTTCATATCATAATTCTATATTTATTATCGGATAATTATATTTGGTTTTACACAATGTCTCACCCACTAAACTGTGAACAGACTGTTCAGTTCATTATTGTGTGCCACAATGTAGAGCCTGCACCTAATACATACTCAACAAATGTTTACTGAATGAATTTTTGAAGCAAGTTTTATGTTTTTGATTGCTTAAATCAGAAACACATTACATTAAAACACATACAGTGTTTAATGTGTCATAAAAATAATAGTACTAACCCATTCTCAGGATAGAATTGTCCTTTGAAATCCTTTTAATGATGACAGTTTATATTTGAACAGTATTTTTAACTTTTCAAAGCACTTTTCCCCTAACATGTTTATTATGAGTATTTCCAAACATAGGGGGAAATAACAGTGAACACCCACATACCCATCACCTAAATTCTAATTTGACATTTTGTTGTACTTGCAAAACACTTTTTATGAGCTAATTTTATTATCACCCTTTATTTTATGTAATGACTAAAGTGTGATTCTATGTTTTATAGATAAGGAAACTGAGACCAAAAGGGCTTAATGACAGGTGCCTGGGTGGCTCAGTCGAAGCCATCTCTTCGGCTCAGATCATGATCTCAGGGTCCTGGGATCTGGCCCTGCTTTGGGCTCTCTGCTCAGTTAGGTAGCCTGCTTCCCCCTCTCTCTCTCTCTGCCTGTCTCTCTGCCTACTTGTGATCTCTGTCAAATAAATAAATAAAATAAAATAAAAAGAGGGCTTAATGACTTGATAAGGAGATTATCTCCTAGAGTTGTGATCAACTTGTACCAGCTGACTCATCCATACTCTCTGAGTATTGGATATATAATCAGGGTCTGAAAAATATTTTCAATATTCTTGCTAATGAAAAGCTTCCAATGCCACAAGATAAGAGAATCAGCAAAATCATGGGAAAACCAACAAGAAAACATTTCTAACTCATAAGTCATCCAAAGAGGAATCCAGTCTTGGCCCACCCTCCCCCTCACTCGACTTCCATTCCTGGTTAGTCATTTCCTACCCGATGGGAGATGTTTCTTCCATCCATTCTTTTCCAGTACTAGATACAGATCTAGAATATCTTTCTTCTCAGCTGGTCTACTGTCTCCTGCCTTTTCATGTGCCAGAAACACATGATCTCCAATTAAAACATGACCCTAATCATATCTTTGTGTAGCCCACAAAACTTCAGTAAGTCACATTTCCTACCAAATTAAGTCTGGTATAATCTCTGCCATCCGAACCATAACCTATCTAAGCGTCTGTCTTCTTACTCCTTAGCTTCCATCCTACATAACTAAGAATTGTTTTTTCCCCAAACACACACACCCATGGCTTTCTTATTTCCTTTCTTCTTGTATAAATAACCACCACTCCCCTCCCAAATTCCAGGTGTGTTAAATTCTAGACCTCCTAGTCATGGCCCAACTCAAATGCCAATTCTAATAAACTTCTGAGAATCCTCAAGACTTTTTTTTCTCTAAACAACTTTTTTTTTTTAAATTTCCAATTTTCTTTTTCTTTTTTCCTCAAGCCTGTTATGACTTCTAATGCCAAGCTTGTGGCTTTTGTGGCACTAATATTAATCTACCTCGTAGAGCTTTATCGTCTGATTTCTCTTGCTACCTTCTGCCCACTTTGCTGGAATATAACACCACTGAGGAAGGGGACACTGTCATAGTCATCATGGCCCTTGCACACAGTGGGTGCTTTATATGCTTTATTTAATTTCACTTAACGCAACCTATGTTTCCGAAGGGATGGGGTGGATGCCTTTTTCTGTACTCACACTTACATACACACGCACACACTGATGCGGTCTTCCACCTGGACACACACGTGCCCCTAGGGCCACAGCCCTGAACGGTCTCGGGACTCTCAGCCTGTGGACGCTTCCATTCCAGCCAGCGGAAGGGGAGGCTGCATTTCTATAAAACACTCTAACAGATACTTATTACTTTAGAACTCCTACAGCCTCCACCCTACAAAGAATTTAAGATCTTCTTCCTGTCAAAATGGTATTACCCTGAGTCCGGAAACCCCAGCCTGGTCGCGCCAGGGTCCGATCCCACGATCCCCCCCTCCCGGTCTCGCTTGGTCGCGCCCGCTTTGTCAGCGCGCGGCGCTCGCCGGTTACCCTCTAGCTCTCGCCAGTCCGCAGCAGACGGCGCCGCTGCTGCTCGAGCTGCTGTTGCTCGTCCATCTCGGGCTCGCCTGCCCAAGACTGCCCCGAGGCCTGGGCCGGGCGACGAGGACCGGGAGAGCAAACGCTCGGACGGCTCCCGAGAGTCTGTTGGGTTCGCCGGCCTCGACCTCGGCCAGGCTCCGCTCCTCCCGCGCGTGAGGGGCCTCGGCGGCGGCGGCGCCCGGCATGTATCAGAGCCCGCGGCGGCTCTGCTCCGCCCTGCTGCAGAGAGACGCGTCCGGCCTGCGCCGCCTGCCCACTCCCGGACTGCGCCGCCAGTCGCCTCCGCCGGCGGCCGCCCCCCGGCCCGCGTCCCCCCGGCTCCTGCTGGCGGCCTCCGCGGCCTCGGGCGCCGCGAGGTCGTGTTCGCGAACAGGTGAGTGCACGCTCCTGCGCGGAGAACGCCGCGGCTCCGAGCGCGGCCGCCGCCTGGAGACGGCGCGGAATGAATGGGAAGTCCCGGGCTGCTGGGGTGTGGGTCAGGCCGAGAAACGGGTCCTCCCCTCCTCCCTTTTCCGCTTTCTCCTCGCCCTACCTATCCTGGGGCTTGCACGTCCTGGAAGAACTGGAACACTGTTCGGGGTCCCGCGTGATCCTTGGATGCGGTGCATTTGGCATTCCGCGTTCCTGACTTCCTGCTACACCTGCCCCTTCCAAGGCCGCAAATTAACTTGTGTCTGTTTTGTCTGTTTTACTTCTTATTGCGCTAGATTTTGTGTGAAAAAGTCACCTCAAGTGATATTTTTAATCATGTAACTTGTATGATTTAGATGTTACGAATTTTTTATTAAGTCATGTTAATCGTATAGTAACACACATTTACTTGTTTTACATTTATTTGGATTTTTTTCCTGAGCCTTCCACTCTTACTACCTAGTCTGTGTCCTGTATACCCGGGTTAAGATCTTGTAAAGCCGATGCCTTCCGCTTGTCAAGAGCCAATTTTATGCATCACCTACCCTGGACTTTCCCTTTTGTGCTACCTCCGTTTCTGCCGGTGGACACCTTACCGTGTCTACAAATTACATACAAATTAATGATACTTTCAAAAATGAAAAATGAAGGTTCTCTTTCAAAACTGGCAATTCATCCCCCTATACAGTGCATTTTGTGGCAGTGCTCAAGTTAGGTTATTGCTGTTCAAGACATTCGTCAAACCATCCTGCATTATAAATAACTGCATTTTGCTCAGAAAGTTTGGGATTAATTTAATTAGGGCAAATTGAGCAGTAGAAAGAATATGTTTAATGTGGTTTTCTTTTATTAATGAAATTGATCATCTAAAATCTAAAAGTGATTGAGTTGGAACTAAGACTTTAAACTCTTCCCAGATTATGATTGGTGAGTGGTTTGGCTGAGACATACTTTTAAAATTAGGATGATTCACCAGGTTACTGTAGACTCCAAACTCCATAGTCTTTAGAAAGGGTGGACTTGACAGTCCTATTCAGGTTTTTGGCTTTTTGGTTTTTATAGCGCCATGAATACATTCATTACATGAAATTACACTGTTCCTATTCTCAGGGTTTCTTTTCTTCCCCACCCCCTTCCTACCCCCCCCCCCCCAGCTTTACAGGAATTTGGCATGTTGTGAAATAGCTGTTAGAATGGGTGCCACCTAATAACTGTTAGTGTTCTTTCTTGCTGGAAATTTTCAACAGGTCGTTGTTAGGTTGGAGGTGGGAGAAGGAATAAAAGAAAACCAGTTGATCTCTTCTGTACCAACTCATATCTCAAGAGTCCCTCAGGCCAAGTTAGTCAGTAGTGGTACATGGGAATATAGATAGCTCGTGTGACACAGATACGGCTAACTGTGCTGATGAGAAAAGGTCAGGTTGGAGAGAGCATTTGGAATGTTAGGCTTTTAACATAGAAAGGTGTTTAATGAACTTTTTAAAAGTCTCTGAAAACCCTAGTTTTACAAATAAAGAACTTGAAAGACCTTTTATGGTACTAAAGTACCATAACTTTAGTAACTCAGTTACTACAAAATCTAGAAGATTTTCCTTTTTCCTACAGTTTTAACTTTAGCTACTTGTTAGAAGAAACATGGGAACACATTCACTTATTCACTTATTGCTTGATTTCTTTCATTTAAGAAGTCTTTGCAGAATGCCTCACACATACTGTAGGTGCTTTATTATAAAAGGTAAAAGCATGTGAGCCTTAGTCTGCCTTTGCAGAGTTTACTCCCTAACAAGAGAAGAGTTTGCACACAAAAAAATAACTATTTAATGAAATGAAACACCTTTTCTTCTCTTAAAGTTTATACATGACACAGGTGCTGGAGATTGGGAAGTCCCTTTCAGCAAAGATGACCCTTTTAGCCTTCAAAACATGATTGATATTTGAGCTCAGTCTTGAAACATGGTTGGGATTGAAAGAAATTAAAATATTTTATTTGGGAAAAGGCAGGAGCAAAAAGGGAAAGGCATGAAGCATGGATGCAGCAGGGTGAGAGAAGAGACTAAAATGTTTTCCAAAGAGCCTCAGAACCAGCATTAAGTGCTTTTAAAAATGCAGATTAATGGATCCTACTGTAGACTTATTAATAGACTTCTTATTGGTGGGCCCCAGATTTCAGATTATCCTTGTATGTCCCAAAGTTTAGGCATCTGGCAAGAGAAGTCTTCAGGTAGCTGAAAGCTACTCTTCCCTCCAAGAGAGTCTGTTGTTGAGGGGCTGGGGGGGTAGGTAATGAGTCCCAATCCTTGACTCCATTTGATAATCATTTTCTTCCTAACTTGTGCCCCTTGGCAGTCAGAGGTCACTGGAAAGGTGAGTACAGTCATCAAATCCTAGATGTTACAAGAATTTAAAGGGGAACTTGGAGATAATCTCAGTGTTTTGCTGTCTTTCTCACACAAGGACAGCACCCCCCATAAAGAAGCAGCAATTGCAACAGTTACTGTACTAGATGAAATGCAGTCAGGAGTCATCTGTGGGTTTTTAAATGCAGTCTTCCAGATCCCTCCTCCTCAGATAATTAAGAGTTGGCTGAATTAACTGTTCATAACCACTGGAACATGTTGCTTTTTTTCTTGGTACAATTTTTAAAGCAAATACCAGCTCATTTCAGGAGGCGGCTCTATTTAGTATGTCCCTTAGCTCTGTGAGTAAGCTGTTTATGAGAGAGAAGAAATGAGAAAGCTTGTAATTACCAAGTTTCTACAGAATAAATTGCTTTCCTTGTGGGAGAACTAAGGTATGATTTTCCTGTAGCATTCAATGCTAAGAGTTTAAATAGTGAACTGTTGGAGGTATTTGACTTAATAATCATGTCTTCAGAATCATATTCAGCACACTTACATACGAACATTTGCAAGTCATTTAATCTTGCTTGCTATCTCAACACTGGACTTACCTAGAAAAGATTCATTCAATCCAGAAATTTTATTGAATACAGTACACTTAAAAGGTCCATATTGTATCACATGACTACATTCAGCAGGAATTGAGGAGACAGAAATCAGTGTGGCTGGTAGATTCACTGGGAAAAAACTGCTTTAAATAGTGAAAAGGAGGGTACATCTGTGGAAGGGAGGAGCATGGTGGATGATGGGGAGAGAAGAGGACGTGAGAAGGTGGCAGGTATGCAAGCCGTGATGAACACCATCAGAAAAAGAGGTACTTCAAGAATCTGGGATGCTTGTTAAAATATAGATTTCTTGTATTTGACCTACGTACTTCAGTCAGTTGCTTCCGGGAGAAGCCTGGTTAAGTTGTATATTTAACAAGTTCCCCAGGTGATTCTTTCTGGAAATCTTGGGGAATATTTTATAATCTTCACTCCTCTTTCCAAAGGTATGTATTTCTGGAAAGTTCCAGAAACCTGGGAGAGGATTCTGGAAGAGTGTTAGAGTCTGTGAGCTTGGGCCCCCAGGCATTTTGGAAGCCTCTGAGCAAGAACATTTACCAGAACAAAAGTAGGCTTTATGAAAGGGGAAGAGTTGGTGTATTTATGAAAGTTCAGTGAAGGAAACTTGAGTCTGACGTTGTACTGGAAGTGGATCAGTGTAATTGTACAACTTTGGGAGTGGGTACGTGGGTAAGTATAAAACCATGTAGGTTTCAATGATGTCTGTTAAGGAGAAGTGAGGCAATTTCTGATTTCTTGGAGGAGGAAGAAGTGAGGAAGCATCTGTATTTGCTTAAATTCTAATCAGGATTTATAGACGTGAATAAATACTGAGAAATTTAAGATGATGTGCACGGGTATTTGGCTTCATACTAAACTCACTTGTATTTTCATAAAAAGCAGCTAAAGTATTTTGGATTTATTGTTGGATTAGGCAAAAACCAGGGCACCTGGGTGGCTCAGTCTGTTACATGTCTGACTCTTGGCTTCAGCTCAGGTCATGATCTCAGGGAGGTATGATGGAGCCCCGCTTTGGACTCCTCACTCAGCATGGAGTCTGCTTGAGATTCTCTGCCTCTCCCTCTCTCCCTCCCTCCCACATGCTCACTTGTGCACACTCTTTTCTCTCTCTTTCTCTAAAATAAATAAATCTTTAAAAAAAAAAAAAAAGGCAAAACCAGCCTTCCCACAGGAAGTAGTAAGACCTCAAGTGGATAATTTTAGTTGTCCTCTAGTCTCCACATGGTGTCAAAGCAACACTTCACATACTGTTAACATGAATTCTTTGACAGGGGAGTGGGCAGGAGTGCTCAGGGGGAAAGAAGGATAAAGAAAATTATTAGTCATATTTGAATGCCCCCCCAAGAAATACTCTTTTCTCTTTCTAGTATCAACAAATGCTTGTGCACACTTTGATCTTCTGAATTTTAACATGAGGCTTGAGCATCTGGTGATTCTGATGTACAGCCCAGACTGACAGCCACTTATTGACCACACACACAGGTGGACACCCATCCAGTGAAGAGGTGTGTTTTACTAAATGCACAGAAGCCTGCTAGAAGTTTCTTACCAACACATTGATTCCCATGTCTCCAAAAGTTAGATTCTGCTATGGAATTATGAGGGATTGTGCAGAAAGGAAAATTTTATATATATGTATATGTATATATGTATAGTATATGTGTATATATGTATGTATAATACAGATATGTTTGTATGTTTTATATATATATATATATATATATATGTTTATATATGTACATGTGTATATTCTCGGCTGTGGGGGTAGAGCTTGGGAAGGGAGGGCAGAAGAAGAGAGAGAATCTTAAGCAGGCTCCACACCCAGCTCAGAGCCCAGGGCTCAATCTCAGAACCCTGACATCATGACCTGAGCCAAAATCAAGAGGCATGCTTAACCAATTGAGCCACCCAGACACCCCAAAAGGAAAATTTTAAAGCCAGTTTTATTCCATTTTCAGAATTGGAGTAGTATGAAAAGTCCACGAAAATAAAAGTTAACAATGCAGACAAAATTAGAGTAAAGAAATGATGCAGTAGAATGTCCAGGGAGTCCCTTAATCTTGTTGTGCCTGCTCCCACTGACTTCCTTTCCCCCAGCTCTTTGAGCTTCTGAAAGTCCTTGAGCCAGGTCCATTGCCCGTCTCCAGATAAACTTGTGCCAGTGTACAAAGTAAATTAGTTTGCAGATTCTAAAGATACGTAAATACAATGGTTTTATATTTCCTTTTTATGTTTTGCTGTCATGAATGTCAGCCATTATTGAGGGACTGTGGAAAGAACTTTGTCTTTCAGATCTTCTAGGTCAAATAGGTTTGCTGAGACCTATTCTGGAATTAGTTTCTCTTTCACATGGTTCATTCTGAATTTTATTTGGTAAAAAGCCATGATGATTTTTTAAATTAAGTGTTTAGAAAATTACAGGAGTAACATGCCCATTAATAAAAATCTTCTTTCCTCAAAACTTTAAATGTCTTTATGAGTATTGATTATTTCTAGAAGCTTACAGGATTTTTCTTATCTTTTGTGTTCCAGAATTCCATCAGGAAAAATGTCTCAGCATTGGGCAGACCCATTTAATCTAAAGGCATACCTTTATTTCTTTCTTTTTAAGATTTTATTTATTTACAGAGAGCAAGCCTAGCAGGGGGAGGAGCAGGCTCCCCGAGGAAGGAGATGCGGGACTCCATCCCAGGACTCTGGGATCATGACCTGAACCGAAGACAGATACATAATGACTGAGCCACCAGATTCTAGGTGCCCCTAGAATCTCCTTTCTTTAGCACAAGGAAAAGTGTCTTATTTTTTGGATCATTTAATCAACTCTGTCATCTCTTACTCTCATGTTCTTAAACTCCTGTTAGATTGGTGGCCATGTAGATCTATCCTGTGTATTTCTTCTCTCGTTTTTTATTTTTAACTTTTTAATTTTTTTTTTTAAGATTCTGTTTATATTCGACAGAGAGAGACACAGTGAGTGAGGAACACAAGCAGGGGGAGTGGGAGAGGGAGAAGAGGCTTCCTGCTGAGCAGAGAGAAGATGCAGGCCTCAATCCCAGGACCTCAGGATCACAACCTGAGCCAAAGGCAGATGCCTAATGACTGAGCCACCCACGTGCCCTTTTCCCTCATTTTTTAATGTCTTTATCGCTTCTCCATTTGTGAGTTTTTCTGAGTATTTCTATTTTGCAGTCATTTATTTTATTTTAAATTTTTTTAAGGTTTTATTTATATGTCAGAGAGCCGGCACAAGCAGGGGGAACAGCAGGCTGAGGGAGAAGGAGGCTCCCTGTTAAGCAAGGAGCCTGATAATGTGGAGCTTAATGCCAGGACCCCAGGATCATGACCTGAGTCAAAGGCAGCCACTTAACCGACTGAGCACCCAGGTGTCTCTCTGGGTCATTTAAAATTTCTAGACATTTTCCCTTTTTTGATAGAATCCTATTCTTGTTTCACGTCCATAATACTGTCTTGTAGCTTGTTTACTTGCCTTATTTATTTATTTTTCAGGAGAGAGAGAGAGAGTGCACAGGCAAAGGGAGAAGCAGGCTCCCTACTGAGCAGGAAAGCTTTTGATACGGGGTTTGGTGGCTGGCAGGGCTCAATCCCAGACCCAGGAATCAAGACCTGAGCCGAAGGCAGACACTTAGCCACTGGGTGGATGCCTGAGCCACCCAGGCGACCTCTCCTGTAGCTTTAAATGTAGATATGTATTCCTGTTTCTCCCTCAGGCCTCTTCTAAAGGGGAGAGCAGTTTATGTGTTCTGTAAGTGGGAGAGTTATGTGGTAGGTGGACAGGTCTGCTCCCGTAGGAGGGAGCAGGCTGGACTTAACTCCTCTTTAAATATTCTTGAGGTCAGAGTTAGACCTTGATTTTGTCTGCTTGCTTGCTTGCTTTCTTAATTTTTATTTATCTATTAGTAATCTCTACACCCAGCGTAAGGCTCAACTCACTGCCCAAGTTCAAGAGTCTCATGCTCTTCTGACTGAGCCAGCCAGGCTCCCCCGGTCTGCTTTTCCTTTAGATCTGTCACCCTTGGTAGCCCTTTGGAGGCATATATCCCACTTTTCTTTGAAGCATTCTCTGGTTTTGTCCCACAGACAGAAGCCACCCTTACTGTCTAAGAGGGAAGCAGGGCAACTAGCTCATCTGTTTTCAGAAGTCATAGTTGAGAGAATTACCCTAATAATTGCTCCTCAGCTTCTCCTGCCCTTTGTCTTTCTTGACTCAGCTTTGAGTTTCTTCAGAGCTCTCTTGGAAGAACCGTGTTTAATGGGCCTGTGGTAACTTGTACTGTATTTTCCTTTACTCTGGTTTTCTCTGCTAATGCATATCTGTCTGTTTCTACCTTTTGGTATTTTTCCAAATTTTTGGCTCATTGATGGCATCCTTTCTTGTCTTCCCATACTGTTGTTTCATTCTTTATAAAAATTTGAATACAACTACTTTATTCCTGAAAGTTCTTGGGAAGGAGAGAGTGAATGTATGTTCTGCTTCATACCTGGTGACCTATTGAGTATAACATTTCAACTCCCATTTTCTTTTTTTTTTTTTAATTTATTTGTTTCAATCCCCATTTTAAAAATGAGTGGTGGGAATAGAGATTTTAAAGCTGTTAACATTTTCACTTCAGATTATGAAAGATCATTCTTTTTCTTCATGTCCCTTAATTATTCAAGGCAGGCCATGGAAATTTGTATGTGAAAATCGTTTTCCCTTATTTCAGGTGACTTAAAATCCTTTATTGGTTTTGTGAAATACATACAGAGTGGCTATAAAATCTCATTTCAGTATAATCTAGAACAGAGGTCTGCAAACTCTTGCTGAAAATTAGGCAATATCTTAAACTTTGTGGGCCTTAATGTCTGTGTCACAGCTACTTAGCTCTGTTATTGTATTATGGAAGCAGCCCTGGATAGGACGTAAGCTTCCAGCCCTGAAATTTGAATCTCATACAGTTTTCCCATGTCATGAAATACTATTATTGTGATTTTTTTTTTCAAACATTAAAAAATGTGCAAGATCACCAGCAGTACAGAACAGGGGTGCCAACTAGATGCAGCTCATGGGTTATAGTTGGTGGACTCCTGATCACAAAGGAAAAGGTCTGTATTAATCAGTAGATTTTTCCTTTTAGCTTTCATTTTTCCATTCACAACTAAAAACAGACCATTTTCTTAGGCATCATGTAGTAATACAATCTTAATGTCTTAGTGGAGAGCAGTTATCCCACCAGGTTCTGTCAGTTTCTACCTTTTCATATTTCACTTCAGAGCCATTATGCTAGAAAAACCCAGTTTGTACAAATGGTTGGTCAGCCAACAGTTGAGCACCAGTTAAAACATTTAAGCTAAGCTTTGATTGTGGATGGATTTCTTTTTCCTCAGTGATAATTTCTTTTCTTTTTTTAAAAGATTTTATTTATTTGACAGAGATCGCAAGTAGGCAGAGAGGCAAGCAGAGAGAGGGGGAAGCAGGCTCCCTGCTGAGCAGAGAGCCCTATGTAAGGCTCGATCCCAGGACCTGGAGATCATGACTTGTGCCCAAGGCAGTGGCCCAACCCTCTGAGCCACCCAGGCGCCCCTTCTTAGTGATATTTTCTAGATGAATCTGGCATGACTGAAGGTATGGCTTAGCCTGGAAAACATTTTCGCATTCTTGTTTAGTCTGTGACTGCTGCCTAGTGAAGAAAGGTCGTTTGGATTGTCACGCCGTGTCTAGGTGTTTGTATTTTTAGACATGTTAGGTTAGAGTCATGACCTTCACTTGGTATCTCTAGTAATGCCACGTAGGTTGTTAACACTGCTCTGTACACTCTGTGCCATGCCAGTGCGTGTGCTGTGGTGGCAGTGACGTCGGCAGACGGAGAAGGTGGAATTCGACCTCTGTTTATTCCTGTGTGTGCCCTGGCAAGGCACCATTGCAGTTGTCCTGTCAGTCCTGTCGGAGATGCTGATGAGCAACAGTCCAAGGTGCGGATGACTTTCTCCAAGGCCAGATGCCTCAGGAGTTGTGCAGTCTTGAAAAACTGTGTCGTGATGTCTCAGCCTCAGTATCTGTTTCTATCATATAGTGAATGCAGGACCTACTTTGGTGGATTGTTGGAAAGAGTAATGAAAATACTTGGAAGGAGTATGGCATGTGGGCTCTTAGATGTTAAGAGCCAGCCTTCTCTTTAAACCCAGGAAGTGAACTTTGCTAAATAGAACAGAATAGTGAACATTTAACTGACCACTTAGGGTTACTAGGTGTATCTAGTTTAACTCAATCCTCCCAGTAACCCAGTGAAGTAAATTAGAGTGAACCTCAGTTGAAAAAACTGAGGCCCCAAAAATGTAACTTGTTCAGGATCTCATTAGTAAAAGGAGGAGCTGGGGTTTGATGCAAGCCAGCCTAACTTGAGTTCCTGTGTTTAAGACTGTTTTTGCTTCTGCTGAACTGTATAGCCTGATGGTACTGAGAATAGTTGAGGCTTTGGCCATAGTACTTTCACGTACTACGTGCTCTGTGCAGACCTGTCACATTTAATCCATGATGCTGAATAACAGATTTGAAGACTGGACACTGACTAAAATATTTAATCCTCACCAGAAAATAGTATCTTCCTAAATTGGCACTTAGAATCCAGTTCCTAGGATCCAGGAATTAATGTCCTTCACGTCCACATTCATACACAAAATTTGAAGGTGCTTAGGTGCAGTTACCAGTGGACCTGTGTACTAACACAGAGAGAGGGCCCCAACTACAGTCTCACCAAATGGGACAAGTCACTTAAACTTCTGAACCTCAGTGTCCTCACCTGTGAAGAGCCAAGGACTTTGACAGGGTTCCTTGGCACTTCGCTCTCTCTTGGCTTTGTGTGTGTGTGTTTATTTGTTAGTCCAGTTTAGTTGGCATATACATATATAAAATATACACATATACAGTGTTATAGTATTTTCAGCATCTTCTGTCAACAGTTTTAAACGCCCTGGGCGAGGTGTTCGAGGAAGTCGTAAACAAAGTAGACACAGTCCCTGCCCTTTTGGAATTTACAGTCTAATAAGTAAAGGACAGGGTTTGTAGTTCAAATGTCAAGGACAGCTTCAGAGAAGCAGGCCATGTGTAAGGAAGAGGGAGGCACTAGGGCTTTTGAATCATAAAGCTGTATAGGCAGGGAAGCTGGAAATCTTTATTTACTGATTTTTTTCAATAAATATTAAATATATCTCATACCCAACAATCCAAGCTGATTATGTTGCTTATCTTTGCCTGTCACCACTAATTTATCTTGAAGGTGGCTGCATTTATTCAGGAACTCTAAGAAAGCTAATTGAAAATTTGCTTGCTACTGAAGGAATGATGTGAACTTTCTGAGGTAGTTCAGCACGTGGCCAGTAGATGGTAGCAAAGGATTGCTGTTTCCATGATGCCTTCCTGTGATGGCCGTAGCTTAACAATTTTTGTGTACTCGGCTCTTTGAGGTTTCCTTGGGCCCAGGTTGGTCAGCTCCAGCAGCCTTCCAGGTGTGTATGCAGATTATCCTGGTCCTTTTTAGCTTTTGGTGTTTAATCAGCAGTTTTTGCCAAGCCACAGTTTCAGGAGACTAAGCTCAAATTAATTTTGAGAGAAATTCACAGGCTGAATTGTTTGGGCAAACTCCAGTGTATGCAACTGCTGAGTAACTAGAAACATGTGAACAGATGTCTCTCTGGTGTAATTTCTAAATGCTCTTAGGACTGGTTGAATGGGTAGGCCCAGCCAGTTTGGGTCTCAACCGTTATGATTCTCGTCCAGCATTTTGATCATTGGTGTGAAAGTGTTTCATTTAACCCTGATCATTTCCCTCTGATGGTTGGCACTCTTAGGCACTGATACTGTGGTCTGCCTGTTCCTTCAGCTTTGATATAAAGAATAAACATACTTTCTGTATTTTTGTGATTAGCCTACTTCTGCTTTGTTTTCTGGGAAAGAAAGGACTAAACAGGGGATGTTTACATACTACTACTATATTTCAGGAATCTAAATTTCAATTCTCTGGCAAATCTTTAAAGGCTCTCATGAGGTAGGTGAGAGTTATTTGTTCCTATAAAGTAAAATATCTGTGAGGTATTAATGTAAGGAATGAAGGCGTCCAGTTCTAAATGGAAATGGAAATAGGGTTATAGAAAGAAGAAAAGGCAGGGGATTGAAGTGTTATTGTTAAATCATAGCTAGGATAAGAAATGAAGCTATTTTGATCTGCCTATTGCCTGTATAATTTATATAATGTGTACCACACTCAGGATGACAGCTGATACTTTTCCTAGTAAAATGCCTGGGGAAAGAAATGAACTTTGGGGGGAAAAATACAATATGGGGTCAAATCAAGAATACCCATCCCTAAATACATATAATAAAGTTTACCTGAAAGCCAGTATAACTGCCAGATAAAGTCTAACAGGTTTTGTTGAAATTTTATACTTTCAGTATCTTAATTACCACAGGGATGAATTATTTGTCCTGTCTTGCCTGAGAAGATTGGCTTTGGATGTTGAGCTATTCTGAAGCTTGGACGGTTTTTTTCAAAGTTCCATATAATAACCCCTTTAATGGCATAAAGCTTAAGTAGGATGGCTTGAAATCTGGGAATCGGACATGGTTTTATGTGTAGGAAGAATTTTTTTTTTTTTTTTTTGGACAGACAGAGATCACAAGTAGACAGAGAGTCAGGCAGAGAGAGAGGGGAAAGCGGGGGGGCTCGATCCCAGGACCCTGAGATCATGACCTGAGCTGAAGGCAGAGGCCCAACCCACTGAGCCACCCAGGTGCCCCATGGAAAGAATTTTTTTAAATCGGTTCATACTCTAAAAGAAAAAAATGAATGTTGCTTAAAAAACAACAACAACCAGGTGAGAAACAATGAAAATAAGTTATTTCCTCATTGTAAAAAGGGCATAATAAGAGTAGCTGCCTCCTAGGATTTGTAAAAGGTTTAATTGAAAATGCAGTCAAAGCAGGCAGAATTTGTAAGTGGTGCATGTTAAGTATTAAGTAATCCTTAGCTGCCACTGGCATCATTGTTTTTTATTTGTTTTTTTTTTTTTTTTATTTTAGGGTGAGTAGGGGAGGGAAGAAAGGTGCCCCATAATTTTTGCTTTCTTTTGTTTTCAAATTTACATTGCCTTACTACCCTGCAGTCCTTATGTGGGTCTGAGTCTTGGTTGGCTTCACAAAAATAATACGAGAAGTCTTTGGTGTTCAGTTTTACTTATTAATTCCTAGCTTGGGATTTTGTGCTTGCTTTGACATGATGTCTGTATATTACCAGAATGTTTTGGAAAATACAGCCTTTAGAAATAACTAAGTAAGTTCATACATTTTGGGGACTAGAAGAAGAAAAGAAAATGCATTGGGACTTCCCCAAATCCTTTCTGATTTTTTCTCTGGTTTCATGACTTTATGAAAATAATTTTTTTGTACAATTTTATGTATTTATTTGACAGAGAGAGAGATCACAAGTAGGCAGAGCAGCAGGCAGAGAGAGACCTGGTGGGCGGAGTGGGGGCTGCAGTCTCCCCACTGAGCAGAGAGCAGACGCAGGGCTGGATCCTAGAACCCCAAGACCATGACCTGAGCCGAAGGCAAAGGTTCAACCCACTGAGCCACCCAGGTGCCCCTGAAAAGAATGTTTTTGAAGTACAGAAAAATCTAGTTTGGATAGCAGAAATAAAAGAGGGAGGTAAGGAAAGAGTATCCATGATTTGTGGGTGTTTGTACTCTCTGGAGCAGCAAGGAAATGGCTTTACAGCAGTGACCTCCCAGCTTCTGTGATTTTATCTTCTGCCAGTTTAAAACAAATTTAGATACGTGCTCTGTGTTATATCAATTACATACATGACTGCTTTCAATCTATTGTTTTTTGGGTTTTTTTGTTTTGTTTTGTTTTGTTTTTTTAAGATAAAAAAAGTTCTCATTTTCTTCCCAGGGGATTGCCTTATTTTATTTTATGTCCCTCAGAACAGGATGTCCATACTTAAAAGATGGTTGATCGGGGTACCCGGGTGGCTCCGTTCTTAAGTGTCTGCCTTCAGCTCAGGTCATGATCCCAGGGTCCTGGGGTCAAACCCCCTGTCTGGCTTCCTGCTCAGTGGGAAGCCTGCTTCTCCCTCTCCCACTCCCCCAGCTTCTGTTCCCTCTCTCGCCGTTCTCTCTCTGTCAAAAAAATAAATAAAATCTTTTAAAAAAATAAAAGATGGTTCATCTAGAATAGAAATTCTCACTTTTTACTCTCTGGATCCTTTTATAGTCTCCCCCCCCTTTTTTTTAAGTAAGATTTTTATTTGACAGAGAAAGCCGGGAAGAGAGGGGAATACAAGCAGGGCAGTGGGAGAGGAAGAGAGCAAGGAGCCTGATATGGGACTCAATCCCAGAGCCCTGGGATCATGACCTGAGCCGAAGGCAGACGCTTAACAGCTGAGCCACCCAGGTGCCCAGATCCTTTTACATTCTTAAAAAAATTTTGAGGACCCACTGAACTTTTGTTTATGTGGGTTATATATTCATATGCATATCGATAAATATGATAGAAAGAACAAGAGAAAATATAAACACGGTTTATAAAGTCATTTACTATAATAAAATCAATATTAACATAAATGACATTTTTATGGAAGAGTAGCTATATTTTCCAAAACAAGAAATTAGTTAAAAGAGTGGCCTTGTTTTACATTTTTTGAAATCTCTTGAAGTCTGGCTTATTAGGAAACTGCTAGAATTCTCATATCTGCTTCTACATTCAATATGTTGTGATATGTTGTTTTGGTTAAAGTTTTGAAGACATTCCCATCTCACAGATAACGTAGTTGGAAAAAATTACTTTAACGTCATTTTTAGATCATTATGGATATATTTTGTGGTAGAGTGTATGTTAGTAGTTATTTACAGCTTGAAATCTGGTGCCCTATCAGTGAGCTTTTTGTGTTCTGTGACATTAAAATCAACTGATTTTTCTGGTATTTTGAACAGATTTTTTAGCCATGAATGATTTTGTATCAGTCATTTGGAAAATGTTGGTTAACTCGGCTATGCAGATCTTTCAAATACTGTACGATACCAAAAAATAGCATCAGTTAATATAATCCCCATCTTGTCAGAAGTCTTTAAGTTTTTGCAACCCGTCGTGCTCCCGATGGCAGATAAAATTTTTCCAAAGTTTTCCCTTGAAAATTTTTATCATTGACACAAATATGGTCTTTTGTTTTCCTTAAAGTGACAGGGTTGCTTACACATATTAGTGAAAATGCCTGATATCTTTACTTGATTAACTATAATTTGTTAGGTTTACCATTGGGCAAAAATGGTGTTCCATGAAAAAAAGGGACTAGTTCATTTTGCAACCCAAGTTCTTTTCTGTAAGCTGTTGTATTTTGGTATGGAGCAAAAGTGCTTTATTGTGTATTTTCCATTGTCACATATTAAAAAGACATGTCATTAATGTTCCAGGTTTAACAAAAATACTACTGCCTCACTAAGGACATTTTTAAGTAAAACTGACTTTTTTAAAACTGAAGAGTGTGTAGTGGTGAAGAATACTATGGCTACTTGGTGGAGTCCGATGCCAGGACCTCATTCATGCTGAGGTAGCAGCAGTTTTAACACGTTTGTGGGTAAAACAGACGAACATGGTGAAAAAGGAAAATGGTGTCTTAGTATTATGAAAGTAGTTTTGGCCATGCATACCTCTGAAAGGGTTTCAGGCATCCCAAAGGGTCTGTAGACTACTCTCGGGGAACTGCTACTAGAACAGTTTTGTTAGTTGCTTGTAAACTCAATTTCGTTGGGTCAAAACCAGCATTTTTAAAAAATGAAAGGGAATATACTAGGAAATAGCACACATTTATTGTAGAAAAAACAATCATTTTGTGAAACTCATTAGACATTAATATATGCTATGGGTGTGTACTGAGTTGGGAATGTAGGCTTTATTTGTCACATCAGTTTTCACATTGACTGGCTTAAAACATGTACCTTAAAAGTTACACATATGAGTATATAAATACTTGCATTATATATGTTCACACAGCAACATGTGAAATGACTTTTTCTAGTGACATTTTGAACTTAAAATGTTCATCACCACAGAGAGGCAGTGCCTTCTGAGGAGTGAATAGACAAGGCATCAGGACCACCTCGGGCCAAAAATAAATACATAAACCCAAGCAAAATTCCTTAAGTGTAATGGTTTTATAAAAAATGTCTGCCTTTGGCTCAGGTCATGATGTCGGGATCCTCGGATCAAGTCCCACATCGGGCTCTGCTCAGCAGAGAGTCTGCTTATCCCTCTGCCTACTATTCCTCCTGCTTGTGCTCTCTCTGTGGCAAATAAAATACTTAAAAAATGTTTTAGACTTATGTCTTTGTTCTTATCCTCACAATAATCCTGGACATAAAAAGCTGTGAAATATGTTTGTGGCAGGGGGAAAAGCAGGTAGATGGCAGAGATAGCTAAATGGTCACATAATGGCAGACACCAAATGAGAAACCAGAGTCCTACAATACACATACCTTAAGTTTTTTCTGTACCTATATATCTGTGTGTATAGTAAGTGAAACATGAACTCATCCTGATATCTCTGACCCTAACTTAGTACCACATGATTCATTCTAGCCTTTTTTCCTTGCCTGTCTGTTCATTCTCTGTCATTGAGAGCTTTGGCTCCCGTCTTCCACTGTCCCTTTACTTGTTCAACCCAGTATGTATGTGAAGCAGTTTTGGAATTGTTAACACATACTACCCCTATGAGAAACTTTACTAACTAGTCTTGAGCTGGATAGTTTTCCATTAAAATGCTTTTTTCTTTAGTCTTGAGCTGGATAGTTTCCCATTAAAATGCTTTTTTCCAAAATTACTCAGATCCCAGGTCCTTTTTTACTGAACCCCGTTTGTGAGATTGCCATACATCTGTAATACAGTTAGATGCATTTGTCAAAATCTGCACTCCGTTTTGAGATCATTGCATCTTCCACTTGATACTTAAAGTTTGTACACATTAAAGTTTATTCTTCCTAGTGGACGGTTGTATGGCTTTTGACAAATGCACTGGGTTGTGTATCTACCACCCTAGTACTGTACAGAGCGGCTCCATCACCCTCAGAATTCCCCAGGTCAGCTCTGCCCTACCCCGCTGCTTCCCTTGCTCCCTCTCCCTGCCACCCCCGTCCACTGGCAGCTACCAATCCGTATAGTTTTACCTTTCCAGAGTGTCATGTGAACAAAACCATGTAATATGTAAGTTTTAAGGTCTGACTTCTTTCACTTAGAAAATGCATTTGAGATTTATCCATGTTTTATGGGTGTATCTTGCAAATCAGCAGCTTGTTCCTTTTCATTTTTGGATACTGTTTCATTATAAGGATTTACTATAGTTTATCCATTCGCAAGGTGAAGGGCACCTTGATTAATTCCAGTTTGGGGTGATTATTAATAAAACTGCTTCTTAACATTTGTGTACATTTTGCCCCAGAGCTCAGTACTTGGACTTCTTTTCTCAATTCTCTTTATTTATTTATTTTTTTTCTCAACTCACTTTAGTCTCAAGTGCCCACCGACTTCTCCCAAACATTTATTTCCAGTTTGCTCCTCTCTCCTAAGCCTCAATCATATCGAATCACCAAACTTGTCTATTTTCTGCCATCCCCATCGAATCATCCTAGACGGTACTGGCAACTTCATATTTCTAATTGCTCTCCTGGCAACTGTTGGGACCTCTTTGGCCATTCTTTCACTCCCAGACCACAGGCAGGTTATCATTAAAACTTACTGGCTCCAACTAGAGTTTTTCCGAATCCAGCCACTCTAAGTGCTGTCACTAGTCCAAGCTACCACTGTCTTTTGCCTGCATAATTGTAATTGTCCTCTAATGGGTTCTCTTTGTCTGCCCTTATTTCCCTACAGTGTAGCATGCGGTTTTTTCCCTTTTTTAAGATTTTATTTATCTGACAGAGAGCGCAGGGAGCAGCAGAAGGAGAGGGATAAACCAGCTCTGCTGAGCAGGGAGCCGGATGCAGGACTTGATCCAGGACCCTGGTGGGATCATGACCTGAGTGAAGGCAGACACTTAACCGAATGAGCCTCCCAGGTGTCCCCAGTGAGTTGTTTTTTGTTGTTGTTGTTTTTAATGTAAATCAGATTCTCTTAATCCTGCTTAACGTTCTCCAGTGGCTTCTCATATCAGATAAAGGTTCACGTCCTTAGAGTGGACTACAGTGTGCTATATATAATCCATCCCCCACCCCCGTCTTCACTGACCGCATCTTTTTATTCATTCTTTAAATCTTTTCAGTGCTTTGCTATTTCATCAGCCTTGCCAAGCATGTTCCTGTCTTCAGGGCTTTTGCATTTGCTGTTCCTCTGCCCAGAATGTTCTTCCATTGTATGCCCATTAAGACTTCCAGATTTATTTCCTTACCACTTTCAGGTGTCCGTTCAAATACTATCTTTTAGTGAGACCTCCTTGGGCATCCCACGTAACTCAGCAACTCCCCAGCCGCTAGCATTCCCTATATCCTCTTCCTCCTTTATTCTTCACCATTGCACTTTTCACCATATGACCTTTGTCTTGTATTTCCCCACTGCAGCATAAGCTCCAAGAGGGCAGAGATCCTAGTCTGTCTGTTCACTGATCCAGTGGACTGGAGTACTAGACTGGCATCCAGGGCGTGTATGTGTGTTTGGGAGAGTGAGGCAAGAAATTAAATTATGGTGACTACCTGTCTGTGATGGACCAAGTAAGTGGTTTAGTCAGAAATTAAAGCTCCATATTTTACAGTCTTCTTCTGATTATTGTTACCTATCCTGATGGTTTTAACCCTCACTATATATACCCTAGCCCATTCCACAAAGTAAGTACTTGCTTTTTCTCTCATTAGTTCATGTGTATTAATCTTTCGCCAAATACTTGGTAACTTCTCAAGATGAAGTGCCCTTTTCAAAACTCCGAGAATAGGAGTTGAATGTAAAATCAATGTCCTGCGGTAAATTATGCCTCAGGACTGAGAGATTGGATTAGATTATGAAGAATAGAGTTCTATGCCAGACCACACCCAAGGGAGTGGAAGTTTGTAGAGGTGATTCAGTTGCAGAGTGTGTTGTGAGGACAGCCTGACACATGGGGAGCCTTCAGGTATGCAGGGGAAGGGTGGACTGGTAGAGACATCTTTCAGAATCATCTGGCTCTCTCCTAACTCAGACTCCGTATAGGACAGGTTGCTTTGCTGCTAGGTACTTTAGTATTAGAAGGCATGTGCTGTGTCACTTTGTTACTGCATAACTTGATATTCATATTTGCATCAGTCCACGTTAAGGACCATCCTTGAGTTCCTGTAAGAGCTAAGGAGCAAAGACAGGACTCTAATAAATACTCCCTAACAGTAACTCTCTACCTAGTCTCTTATTCGAAATTGAGTCTAATGACATCTTTCTCAGGTAGATGAATCTACAGTAAAAGGTCAATGCTAGTAAAACTTTTTTAAAGGCTATTTTCAGTGCATTCCATACCCAAGTACAGTTGACTCTTGAACAACATAAGGAGGGTGGGGGAACCAGACCCCTACACAATCAAAAATTTGCATGTGACTTTTGACTCCCTCAAAACTTTACTAGTAGCCTACTGTTGACCGGAAGCCTTACTGGTAACATACAGTTGATTAGCACTTATTTTTTATGTTACTTGTATCATATACTGTATTCATATAATAAAGCAAGCTAGAGAAGAGAAGGTGCTATAAAAAAAAATCCACATATAATTGGATCACATGTTTAAACTGGTGTTCAGAGTCAGCCGTACTGTTAACACATGAAATTGTTCATTCTGGATGAACAATTATGCGATTTTTTTTTTTTTTTTTTTTTGTATTTGTCAGCGTAGGAGAGCAAATGCATGAAGGGAAGGGCAGAGGGAGGAGTGGGTTCTGCACTAAGTCCCACTGTGGGACTTGATCCTAGGACCCTGGAATCATGACCTGAGCCAAAGGCAGACCCTTAACTGACTGAGCCACCCAGGTGTCCCTAAATGCAAGTTTTTTTTTAATAGAAATATATATGTCCCTAATATAAATAATAGATGTTATTTTGAAGTTGCCACCTGTTCTAACCTATATGCATTTTCCAAAAATTCTTGAGGAAATTAGGATCTTTTACCAAGCCCTGATTTGATAGGTCTGTAAGCAGGTCTAGAGAGTTGTACAGGTCTAGAGAGTGGTAGAACAGGATTGGAATTGGTCTGTGACTGTCTATCCCATTCAAGGCCTTATTACTTAGCTATGCTACGGTGTGTTCTTCATCTTTTTTGCTGCAAAGTTTGTCTTTTGAGGGTAGATTCAATTTTTGAAAAACACCATAATACTTTGAGAGGCCCTCTTACAAATAAGATAGATAATCTAACTTAATAAATTGCTGGTGGTCCAAAATGAGTTGGCTTTGGCAAGATGTTTTCCTTGATTGTGTGGCTAATAGCTTATAAATGCATTTTCAAAACTAAACCAAAAAAAAAAAAAAAACAGAATAAAGGAATTAGAATATCCATTTGGTTCATTTCACATCCTCACAACATTGTCAAAATAACTGTCCAAATACTACCACTACTAATTATGACCACTGAAAACAGTTTACAATATTTTACTTTTCAATTTTTTGTAACCTCTACACCCAATGTGGGGCTTGAACTCACAACCCTGAGATCAAGAATTGCATGTTCTTCCAACTGAGCCAACAAGTTGCCCCCATTTTGAAGTTTTTTAGTTGAATATATTTTCCTCATTCTGGTTGGTCCCTATCCCTCACTCCCCTTTGAGTTGTTATTAAGTCTTCATAAGTTTGGAATCACATAGCCATTATACATTGCATTGTACTCTCAACCTCATTTAGACTTGATTTTCTAAGTAGCTGTATGTTTAATGCTTACCATCTATCTTATATCAAAGTCTTGCTGATCATTTTGGTCAGAAGTTTGTGCTTTAATTGTAGAGATGGCAAAAATTTTTCTGCCAAGGACTGGATAGTAAACATTTAGGCCAAAAGTGATCCTATTCCATATTTTGTATATGTCGGTGTTTGTGTGTTGTTCTTGTTTTAAATATTTTATTTATTTGAGAGAGAGAGAGCACCGGAAACGGGAGGGTCAGAGGGAGAAGCAGATTCCCACTGAGCAGGGAACCCAACGCAGGATCCTGGATCCTGCTCCAGGATCATGTTTGTATGTTTAACAACCCTTAAACCATTCTTAGCTCGAGGATTGTACAAAAATACCTCTGGGTACAGTTTGTCAGCCCTGCTCTAAAGTTTCCTCATGGAGTCAGTATTCCAGTGTTGCTGAATATAAAATTCCTTGCTCACATACAGATGAGCCAAATAATATAAAGTTTGAGTTATATATTTAAAATATGTAACTTCATTTTCTCTTGGCATAAAACATTGCAGTTGCAGTCTGATGATAGCCTGCTTTTATTTTCCTTACAAGTTACTTGATGTTTTTGCCCAGATGCCCAAGGGATTTTTTTTTTCCTTTTTTACAGTCCAGTTGGTGTTGGTCATTCTGGGTTGATATTCTCAGGTATGTGATGTGTTTTTCAGTATGTAGTTCTGAGTCTTTTTTTTTTTCCACTTTTCCCCCTTTTTTTTAGAATAAAAAGTTAAGGCAGAACTTTATGTATCTGATGTTTAAATATATCCATGATGTCTTTTTTTAACCTTACATAATTTATTCTTTTAAACGATTTTATTTTTTTCCAGCTTGGTTGAGATAATAATTAAAAGATAAGGTAGTATGTATTTAAGGTATACCACGTGTTTTGGTATACATATACCTTGTGAAATTATTGCCTCAACCAAGCTAATTAACACATCTGTCACCTCATTTACTTTGTGTGTGTTGACATCACTTAAGTTCTACTCTCTTAAGAGATTTCCAGATTTTAATACAGTATTAACTATAGTTACCATGCTGAAATTATACCTCCAGAATATAATTCAACTCTTAATGATTGAAATTTTGTACTCTCAATAAAAGTCTTCTTGATTTACATGCAGTTTTTAGTATTTGTTTCATTTCTTGCATTGGTTTTCCTGCTACAAGAATTCCTGCTGCCCATATATTGGATCTTTGCTTAAATTAAATATAGTATTTATTACTATCTCCCCAATGCTCTGTCTCTTCATTTTTTAAAAAAACTAATTCTTTTTGTTGCCTTGTTTCTGAGTTTTCTAATTCTGATTTAGGCTCTTCTATCATTTTCTTAATGGCTTTTAGCTCATTTTTAATAAGATAGTTTTGATTTGCTTTCTGGGTATGTTTTTCTGGTATGCTTTCATTGTCTGAAATGAATGTTTTTCTGTTCCATTTACTCTTTTATGTGAAGGTTTTCCTAACTTTTTTTTAGAAGGAAGTGCAGTTCAAGATGGTTTTTCTGACTTCACGTAACTCGCCAAATACACAAACTCCTGTTGGACACTATTACTCTTTTTTTCATGATCATTTTTACATATTTGCTTTTTTATCACAATAACCACCCCAAACTCAGCTTGACAAAGATATATCAAAGGGATGTGGAGGAGTCCTGTTGAAACTGAAGGACATCCAGCTAGTGGTATGCTTAAAGGCTGACCTAGGTCAAACATTGCCATGTGTTTCACATGTGAAATGCTCCATGGTGCCCCGTGAGTTTGCTGTACCGCCTGTGTGACATTTGGGCTCACAGCCGGTCTGGTGCTACTTTTCTGGAGAGACTACACTTGAGAAATCAACCAGTAAGACCTTTAATTTCTCTTTCTTAAAAACTAGAAGTATAGAAGAAAGATTTTCAAAGTTGTACTACCAGCCAAGAAGAAAATGTCTTCCTTTGGACCCATGTACTCAGATAGGCAAGCAGATTGATTAAAAAGAATTTTAATATATTTGAATCAAACACTTTGGAAACAGGTGTGTGCATGCATTTGCATGTGTGTGTATGGGGGGAGAACAAACAGGCTTGCTTCCAGATACATGTGCACTTAAATGTCTGATGTGTTTGCCTTTATCTAGTCATCTTACCTGGGGGGAAAAAAGACAACTACGTCGAGTTGATGAGAAGGAACAATAGAGCGCACGCTTGCGTGCTTATTGACCTTGGTGTTTAAGGACATTCGTTGGTAAATATTTGGACTTGCTTTTCTGACCTGCCACAGTGAATATGCTTGATTGCTGGTTTCAGATGCAGTCAGTGAGCCAGCCAGATAATGTATTTTATAAGAACACTGTGTCTTTATCAAGAGAAGGCAAGGATATGGATGTGGTAGGGAAATCTGGATTCCTTCATACGACGATTCATTCTAACACAGAATCTTGGAGGTTGTTCCAAGTAAAACTTGACCATAATTTATACTGTACTGAACAGTAGAAAAGAAAAATCACCTGCTTACAGGTAGAACTTCCCTCAGGCTAATTAGTGGGAGATTGTGCTCTCCCCTCCTAAGTGCATTATAATCTATCATGATAAAAAGAGAAGCACTTAGAAAATGCAGGCTTTCCTTGGGATCCCAGCGGGGGGTAGGGGGTAACCTTCTCTTACCCCTTCTACCTCCAACCCTTTTTCTGGATTCTTAAGAAATCTAGCAATTGATATTATAGACTGTATTGCTCAGTGACATTCAGAGTCCTCAAGAAAGCCAGAGCCCTAATGGATAGTTAACAGCTAAGAAATGGATATGGATTTAACCCAGCTGTTACTTTCCATAACAGAGGAATCTGTCTAGATGAGGTGGCCAGAGCAGCAGCCTGCTATCACCTAATCTTTTCTTCAGGATTATCATGGGCTTTCTAACATTTGGCTCTTTACAAACTGGCCTTCAAATTTTTATTAAAATATTTAGAAAAAGGAACGTGGATTTTGTCTAGCTGTGCTTTCATAATAAGACTGGGTTTATAAATTATTAAGACAAATCCTAAATTAGAAGGGACCATAAAGATCAAGGTATTTCTCTCTTAAAAGAATATCTTAGTTAATCAGAGACCAGTTTTAAAATTGGTATTTCAATTAATCTGTCCTATAGAAAGTTAGAGCCTGGAAACTCCTTTAAACCACCTCTGCAGAAATGGCTTCATACATGAACCTGGTGGCAACATTGCCGTCAGTCAAGTTCTTGGCTTCTGTGGACAGTAAAGGTTTTATCTTCTATTTGAGCTGAGTGAAAATGGAAGAAAGGCCAAAAAAGGAGCTGCGTGTATAATTGTACTTTCCTCTTCTGTAGTGTGTTCCATGGGAAACGGAACGAGCAGACTCTACAGTGCTCTCGCCAAGACTCTGAACAGCAGCGCTGCCTCCCAGCACCCAGAATATTTGGTGTCACCTGACCCAGAACATCTGGAGCCCATTGATCCTAAAGAACTCCTTGAGGAATGCAGGGCTGTCCTGCACACTCGACCTCCGAGGTTCCAGAGGGATTTTGTGGATCTGAGGACAGATTGCCCCAGTAGCCATCCACCTATTCGGGTCATGCAGTGGAATATCCTCGCCCAAGGTATGCCTAATGCTTTTGTACCTGAGCAGTTAGGTTTGCTGTGACTGCCTTTCTGTTTCTGCACACATCTTAGAGCACCGGAGGGAAGAGGTGTGGGCAGATAGAGGTGTAGAAGGATGGGGTGACTAGGACAGCACCAGGAGCTCCCAGAAGGGGAAGGTAAGAAAGAAGGCCATCCAGTTTTCACAAATAAATCCAGCACTCTAGATTTATTCCTCACCTTCCGTGTTTAAAGGACCCTCTCTTTTATCAGCCTCAAACTTTCTGTTGCCTCCAACTCTCGGTCCACAGTGCTAGGATAACATTTGTTTTTGTTGTTGTTGTTGTTGTTGTTGTTTTAAAGATTTTATTTATTTATTTGATAGAGATCACAAGTAGGCAGAGAGACAGGCAGAGAGAGAGGGGGAAGCAGGCTCTCCACTGAGCAGAGAGCCCGATGCGGGGCTCAATCCCAGGATCCTGAGCTGAAGGCAGAGGCTTAACCCACTGAGCCACCCAGGTGCCCCCTAAGATAACATTTGTAAGGGAGAAACAGAATCTGCTGAATGAGTGGCAGGTAGAACTTCCTGCAGGGAATGGAGATGCATTGTGGGTGGTGTTGAGTCTGGGTATTCTTGAGGCCAGATTCTCACCCATATGTGTCTGTAGAACTGAGGTCAAAGGGATATTGCTTTAGTTCTCTGTTCATTAAGTTACTACTTTGTGGGGCGCCTGGGTGTCTCCGTGGTTTAAGCCTCTACCTTCGGCTCAGATCATGGTCTCAGGGTCCTGGGATCGAGCCCCACATCGGGCTCTTAGCTCAGCAGGGAGCCTGCTTCCCCTTCCCCCTCTCTGCCTGCCTCTCTGCCTACTTGTGATCTCTTTCTCCGTCAAGTAAATAAATAAAATCTTTTAAAAAAAAAATAAAGATAACTACTTTGTTAGGGTAGAAAGGACACTTTTCCTAGGTCTGCTGAATTAAAGATACCTTTAAAGTATTACCTTTCCTATAGCAGTTGAAATTTTAAGAAAAAGAAACAAAGGTAGCTTTTTAAAGAAGGGCATATACTCTGACTTTTCAATCTTAGATTTGGTTTTTTTTTTTTCCTAGGCATTCATCCATAAATAGGAAAAGCTGCCTCTTTAAGATAGGTTCCATATCACTTCATACAGCTCATAGAGTTAGGTGTTAAAATGAGTGTATAGATGGGGCATCTGGCTGGCTTAGTCAAGTAGAGCATGTGACTCTTGATCTTGGGGCTGTGAGTTCAAGCTCCATGTTTGGTGTAGAGATTACTTAAAAGTAAAATTTTTTTTACAGAACTTTTATTTATTTGACAGAGACAGTGAGAAAGGGAGCACAAGCAAGGGGAGTGGGAGAAGGAGAAGCAAGCTTCCCACTGAACAGAAAGCCCTACGTGAGACTTGATCCCAGGACTCTGGAATCATGACCTGAGCCGAAAACAGACACTTAACAACTGAGCCACCCAGATGTCCCAACAGTGACTTTTTTTTTTTTTTTTTTTAAGCTAGCATATGAGTGCCTGGATGACTTAGGCGGTTAAGGGTCTGCCTTCAGCTCAGGTCATGATCCCAGGGTTCTGGGATCCAGCCCTGCATCAGTCTACTTGCTCAGTGGAGACCCTGTTTCTCCTCCCTCTATTTCCCCTGCTTGTGTGTGCACTCTCTTAGATAAATAAAATCTTAAAAAAAAAAAAAATTAGCACATAAAGTTAAATGTATTACTTCATCTGACGTAGTTTCAGTCCCTGGGATTGTAAAGAACACTGTTGAAGGGGCACCTGGGTGGCTCAGTGGGTTAAGCCTCTGCCTTCGGCTCAGGTCATGATCCCAGAGTCCTGGGATCGAGCCCGACATCAGGCTCTCTGCCCAGCCGGGAGCCTCCTTCTTCTCTTTCTGCCTGCTTCTCTGCCTACTTGTAATCCCTGTCAAATAAATAAATAAAATCTTAAGAAAAAAAAAAAAAACACTGTTGAAGGCTCAAACTTAAGGTTTTTCATCTTAGAATATAGTTTTATGGAACAGTTTTAATATGTAGGAAAATAAATTGTTTGCCTTCTCTGGATATTAAGAGTTTATTTAGTTTAGTAGGTTTTGTTTGTTCTGGGGCTTTTTAGAGAGAGCGGGCACATGTACATGCACACACATGAGCAGGGGAGGGGTAGAGGGAGAGAGAATCTGAAGCAGGCTCCACCTTCAGAGCAGAGCCCAATGCGGGGCTCTGTCTCATGACCCTGAGATCATGATCTCAGCCAGAATCAAGAGTCGGACACTTAACCGACTGAGCCACCTTGGCACCCCAGTTTGGTTGGTTAATACAGTTCAGACAACAAAGAATCACCCAAAGCATCTGAAATAGAGAAAACATTCTGAGGGTCTTGAGTAGTGTCAAACTGAAGGAGACTTCTGGTACTTAGCTATAGCACTATGATTTCTACGTACCTGTGACAGCTGACTGGCGTTTTTATTTCAGCTCTCGGAGAAGGAAAAGACAACTTTGTACAATGCCCCGTGGAAGCACTCAAGTGGGAAGAAAGGAAATGTCTCATCCTTGAAGAAATCCTAGCCTACCAGCCTGATATATTGTGCCTCCAAGAGGTGGACCACTATTTTGACACCTTCCAACCACTCCTCAGTAGATTGGGCTATCAAGGCACATTTTTCCCAAAGCCCTGGTCACCTTGTCTAGATGTAGAACATAACAATGGGCCAGATGGCTGTGCCTTGTTTTTCCTCCAGAACCGATTCAAGCTAGTCAACAGTGCCAATATTAGGCTGACGGCCATGACACTGAAAACCAATCAGGTGGCCATTGCACAAACTCTAGAGTGCAAGGAGTCCAGCCGACAGTTCTGCATTGCTGTCACCCACTTAAAAGCACGTACTGGCTGGGAACGATTTCGCTCCGCTCAAGGTTGTGACCTCCTCCAGAACCTGCAGAACATCACCCAAGGAGCCAAGATTCCACTTATCGTGTGTGGGGACTTCAATGCAGAGCCAACAGAGGAGGTCTACAAACACTTTGCTTCCTCCAGCCTCAACCTGAACAGTGCCTACAAGCTGTTGAGTGCTGATGGGCAGTCAGAACCTCCGTATACTACCTGGAAGATCCGGACCTCAGGGGAATGCCGGCATACCCTGGATTATATCTGGTATTCTAAACACGCCCTCAGTGTGAGGTCAGCTCTTGATCTGCTCACTGAAGAACAGATTGGACCCAACCGGCTACCATCTTTTAATTACCCTTCAGACCACCTGTCTCTAGTGTGTGACTTCAGCTTTAATGAGGAACCTGATGGACTTTTATAAATGCTTGTCTTTTTAATCACAAGAGTCTTAACCAGGGATGTTTCAGGAAACTGAAATAGGATAAGAAATTGCCTGAGGAAGGATTCTCAGTTTCTCTAACGTCATTTTCCATGTTTCCAGCATGCCCTTGGGAAGGAATCCCATTAGTCCGCAAACCTTTTCCATTAAAACCTACAGCAAAAAAGGTGTTTGCACTCCAGTTTTGGCTTGTATTATTTTTTCCCTTAGCATTACATTTTGATCATTGACAGGCATTAAAAATTAGGCTTCTTTTATAGCTTTTTCAGTTGAAGGATGCTATATAAAAATAGACTTGCTTGAGCCCTCTATAATTAACAAGTATACAGGAGCAATTTCTCTAGATAGCATTTCAAGTTATTTATTTGTGGGGTTTTAAAATGTCAGCAAGATATGCATGGCAATATTTATTTTTTTATATTTTCATGTATGATTAAGAGCATTGTGAATGTTTTAAAAACCATGCAAAACATAAGTAATAGAGTATTTTATAGTGATTTTCTTAAATCTCTAAGATCTTTTTATTTGGGGTCTAACAATAGTAGTGTACAAAGGGACTGTTTAGCCTGATGGGTTTTTTTTGTTGTTTATTTAAGTGGGAATATCAGGTCTCCTTGATAACTTTCTTCATAAGTAATCCTCACTATGCCTCCATGTTCCCATTATTGTGTTTCTTAAAAGAGATTCCATGACCAGTCAGTTTTCATTATTGAATCACTGTTTCACATTTATAGCTTTCCATTGGAATGCTATGGTATTCATTTGTGGTCACACTTGGACTGTGCTCTTCCATTAGGTTATTTAGGAGCTGTTACATGGCAGTAGCTAAGAAAGTGAGTGGGGCCTTCTTTTCAGAGGTGGGAAACTAGAAAGCCTATTAACGAGGCTATCCTTGAAACCTCCTTGATAGCCAGGTGGCTAGTTCAAAATGTCTAGAAAGGAAGAATGTAAAAAGTTAGAAAGATAACCTGGAATTCTCTTTCATAAGAAATAAAAATGGTGCAAGATAACAGGTGAAGCCCCTTTCAAGCAAAATCCCAACAAATAACCTGTTGGTAATAAATTGATAAATATTTTAACCCATGAATTGTAAATATTTAAGAATAATAAATGGTCTTTTAAAGCTAGTGATTTTAATATCTTGTCTTTTTAGTCCAAAAAGAATCTGGGAGGAGATTTGGTCTTCTAATACTGTTAACATGGTGACCCACAGTATCCATTTACACACAGACCTTCATTTTTTAAATGGATCTTTAGCTGCACATTGAAGTCATCTATGCTATGCTTATGTAATATCTCTAGGCATCACTGTTGGAGTTCCCCAAAATGGTTCACCCAAGTATTCTGCATTAGAGCTACTTTTGAAACCAGCGAGGTGTTCAGTACATTGTATACACATCTTGGGGCTTCCTGGAAGGAGCAGCAAGCAGGAAGAACATCTGTACCAACTGTCATTTGGTTCAGATCTTAGCGTGATAATGGTAGTCATATCAGCTATTGAGAACCCAATACTGATTCCTACAGGCATTAAATATTGTTCGCATGCCCCAGAGTACACCAACCTGAAGAGAAACGATGACAGCAGCCATAAGAGAGCAAATACGGATGAGAATGAAAGCCAAAATAATGTTTGCATTTCAGATGTTGTCCACCAGTATATGAATTAACAGGCTTGAGGGTTAGACTAGGGTTGAGGGTTAGACTAGGGATGGCTGGGAATACTAATGAGGAAAAAAGCTGGAAATACTGTGCAATTGTAATGTGCCTATAAATTAAGGAAATAGGGCGGAAATTTTAATGGAACTCTCCTTATGAGTAATCCTTTGGAGTTACAGCAGTATACTTCTGTTTGTTGGTTTTATATTTTGTCTTTATTTAAAATGGAATTATGTGAGCATTTTATGTAAACGGCTTTTAGTAGTATATTAAATCTTGGATTGTACTTCATATTTTATTTTTCCTTTTAAGTCTTTGTAGACACCTTTTCCTTATGGACTGTCAGAGTAACCAGAAGCAGAATGGTAAGTAACAAATCTGTATTCTCAATTTTTAGGCATGTTCCATTTAACGAATTTCTCTTATTCTGTCCCCCGTGTACCTTTTGGTTCAGCTTTTCCTTTTATATCACATAATACTTTAATTGTGGTCATAATAAGCGTCTTAAAAGAGAAGGCAAACTGCATATTTGGAGAGAGAATGAAAGTGGATTTTTTCTTCCTCCATGCCATATTTCAGTAGATTCCCTTCTACAAGGTAAAAGGAATAGGAATGACCATTTCATTCATTTGAGCAAAGGATAATGGTGTATATACATAAGAAAAAACTAATATTTGAGTTCCTTACCTTTGGCTCTAAGAGCTTTCAATACAATCTTTTCAACTACTCTGAATTAATTTTTCTACAACTACTCTTAATTTAAAATAGGGTGTAAAACATCAGATCATTTGACCAGAGTGATAGCTAGCCATAGGAGAGCCAATATTCAGGCCTATGTCTGTCTTGGTCTAGAATGCTTGCTTCTGTCCCCACCAACATGCCCCCTTGGCCTTGAGTGAGGACAAAAGAGACAAGAGAGACAAAACGGTATGTGCGGGAGGAAGAGATCTGTTCAATGAAAAATGGTCAAACACATAGGGCAGATACTTTGTAGTACTTATGCAATACTGAATAGAAGCAAGATATGGAGGCCAGATGGTGGCTGGAAGAACAGATCTCAGTTACTCTGCTACAGTAGAGTAGTTGAAAAGTAGAATATCCGTTACTGTTTGCATACTTCTCTTTAGAAGGAAGCAGTAAGAACAGTTACTCTAGTAGTGTTTCAAACTAGAAAACGAGATTGGTGCAAATATTCTATATTGGAGCCATTTTTTAAAACAGCCAAGATTTTATAATAGTGACAGAAATGTTGCATATAATTAGATAATGTGTTTTAGGCTTCAGGAAGTTTATATCCAAGATATAAATTCTAAAAAGAGATAAAAACACATGCTCATAATCCTAATTGATTTCAATTTTAGAAAAGGAAAGGCATCCAAAAAAATGAATGTACTTGCAGAAAGAGCTTTTTTTAAGGACATGTATAAAAATACGGCACAGCAAGCTTTCATCTAAAGGGGCTACATACCAGAGTGGGAGAGCACTGGAGTTTGGGCTTCTAAAACAAGGGAGGGGAAAACAAGTAACGTCAAATAAAGGGGCCTGGGCTCTAGTGAAGACAACACCGACCAGCGTGGCCCTGAACGAATTGCCCCATCTCTGGGGCCTCAGTTCTCTCATCCACAGAGGATTGCTTGGCACTTGCTCTGTGAACCCCATAGATTTGTGAGATGTTTGTAAAATAATATCATCAACTATTATATAAAATTTACACAGAAGTCACTGGAACTTGCTTCAAAATTTCAAAGCAAGAAAAGGGCATTGTACCTGGTATCTTGAAATATTCGTGGATGTTTTAACAACGGACTATCACTATTCCAAGAATAATCATCTTTCAATTTGAAAATGCAGAACAAATCAGGTTAGTAGAAACCTGAGCCCCAAATAGGTGAGGGGCTCATAGAATGGCAAGATTTTTTTTTTCCTAATTGTTCTTCCAAGCATATATGAGGTTGTAGGTGATCTGGTTCTTAATTTCATGAGGGGATGTCAACCCTACTTTGGTAAAAGTGTGATAAAACAAAATATTCATAATTCCAGACCCTTGTTCTCTAGATTTTTGTGGAAAGCTCACCTCTAAGAAAACATTCACCTAAGATTAGACATGTGGACCCAGCCATTCCTCTTGACAGAATGCTAGGAAAAGTTTTGTTGCTTCCAAGCAGCTGGCAAACTGGATTATATGGATCTCATTACTGATCAACTTACCTTTTTTGCTTTGCCTCCAAGACATTCAAAACCGGACCTTATAGCTGAATTTTAATTACTGGATGACGCTTCACATTGTTATAGTAGTATGTGCTCTGTATGCTTTAATCTTTTGCCATCTTCTCTTTTCTTTGTCTAATTTTCTTTTACCTTTTTTTTTTTAACTTTCACTAATTCTTAGATTATGTAAATTGTAAATCTGAAATTGTTCTGGTAATAAAGCAGAGTATAAATTATTTTGCTACAAGAAAGAAATTCAGACACCTAGATGGAGACAGTTTTTGTAGAAGAATGTCAAAATAGGATTACAGATCTATTATCTGTAATGTTACCTATAATACAGAGAAACACCAATCAAGAAAGATAATGAAGACTGGGCACAGCAAATAAATATATGCCCAACATCTCATTTTGGTTTCCATAGACTGGTGAACCTGAAGAGGACACACAACAAAATTCTGCAACATTTAAAGATTTAGTTTGTAAGAAAATGAGGATCAGGGGTGCCTGGGTGGCTCAGTGGGTTGCAGCCTCTGCCTTCAACTCAGGTCATGATCCCCAGGGTCCTGGGATCGAGCCCCGCATGGGGCTCTCTGCTCGACGTGGAGCCTGCTTCCTCCTCTCTCTCTCTCTGCCTGCCTCTCTGCCTACTTGTGATCTCTGTCAAATGAATAAATAAAATCTTTTTAAAAAAAGGATCATTACATGTTAGACTAGCCTTACTCCTAAACTAACCTCCATTCCCCACCTGCCCTTTTTTTTTTTTTTTTTTTTTGGATGGGAGGGAATACAGGTTGAGGCTAAAACAAAATGAGGAGGCAGAGGAGGAGTTCTCTTTTTAGATCTGCCTCTGGCCAGCTGAACTGAGAGTGAGGAGCCCATCTTTTCCCGAACCTTAGTTTCTTTATTTGTAATACAGGCAATAGACCAGAAAATCTCTAAGGTTTCTTAAAAACATTAAACTGAGGCACTTCAACACGATTTGAGTTTCTGCTGCCACAGCCTAAATATTTTTGCAAATTTTTGCAACTGCTTCCATATCCAGTTTTATGAAAGTCTCAAAATCAGTGCGAATTTAATAGCCACATCTCATTTTGAACCAAATATGGCATTACCTAGCTTGATTCACATCAATTTATTAACCTCAAATGACTTGGCTATTTCTAAAACCAGAATCTTCCTCAGCAAAAAACTTGCCTGTTGTGTTTTAAATTTTAGGCATTGCTCCAGGAAGCAATTCTAAAGTATTTTGAACAATGGTTACATTGTTGGCATTGGTATATAGCTTCCCAAAATAATTTCTTAAAGGGACAAAGCATATGAACATGCTGTACTGTTTTGTAGGACTTTCATCCTAGTTAAGGAGATGTTAAATATGAGGACAAGACTTTAGAATTGATGTAATCTACAGTATGAAGGCTTTTCAGAAGCCCATTTTAACATCTTGAACTGCCATTTTCCACTGAACATTTTAGAAAAGCCTATGTTATGATGCAGCTTCGTGGACATAAAGCTCTCCTTGACTGTATCTATATGGCAGCGTGGTTCCCAAACTTGATGGCACCAATGAAATCTCCCAGAGGGATTTTTTTAAAAATACCAATGCCTGGCTCCCGTTCCCATTGTGATCTGATTCTAGTGGACAGGAAAATTACCGTTGTGTTACAGGGAATGAATGTCCTACCACTCAAAATGTATTTTGCTTGTTAATGACAGTGATGGTTTCACTTCATCAAAGTTCTAAAATAGACATTTTCTCAGAGTTAGACATAGTACTACAACGGGATGGGAAGAAGCAATTATCTTGGGAGAAGACAACTGTTGATTTATAGCCTATTTACAGTTGTCTTGTTTTTGATGTGGAATTTTGTGGGGTTTTTTGTGTTTGGTTGGGTTTTGGTTTTTTTTTTTTTTTGAGATTTACTTATTTGAGAGCGCACAAGGAGGGTCAGAAAGAGAGGGAGAGAGAATCACAACCAGACTCCACGCCAAGCATGGAGCTTCCCACAACCCGAGATCATGACCTGAGCCAGAACCGAGTTGGATGGTTAACTGAGCCACCGAGGAGCCCCTGGAGTATTTTGCATTAAACGGTCATGTTCTGTTTATAAGTTCTCGCTATAGAAGTTGTAACATACTGTGTTTAAGTCCTGAACTCAGCCTTATGCTGAGTTGCAGTGTTCAAAAATAGTTATGGGGACACCTGGGTGGCTCAGTTGGTAAGGCAGCTGCCTTCAGCTCAGGTTATGATCCTAGCGTACTGGGATCGAGTCCCACATCGGGCTCTTTGCTCAGCAGGGAGCCTGCTTCTCCCTCTGCCTCTGCCTGCCTCTCTGCCTGCCTGTGCTCGCTCTCTTCCCCTCTCTCTCTCTGATAAATAAAAATTAAAAAAAAAAATAGTTATGGTCCCTTAAAAAGTGAACTAGATAAAAATCAAATCCATCTCCCTGCTGCACTTAGGTTTTCAAAGCTCTGGAGGGGTGGTGCAGAAGGGCAAATCACGCTTGCAAGGGACGAATAGTAACCTCATTCTCATTAGGACGGCCATCACTGTGTACTGACTTCCTACCCGCTACTACTGGTTTTAATTACAGGGGACATGATTGTAAGAGAGGCTGAAGCACAGGTAAATCAAACCACATGGTGCTTGTATTGTGAAAGGGGATAAGCTAATACAGGGAGAAGTTGCAGTGATGGCTGTGGAATTCAAGTAGTGTTATTACTCTTGCCTCCCCAAAACAATGTGTTGTGTAGCGCCTTGGAGAAGGCCAGGTGATTTCAAATAAAAGGAGCAAAGGATACTTTGAAAATAACCCCAAAGCCAAAATGTTCTTTGTGTAGAAGTTTAGCTGTTATATACGGTGATCAGAGATAAAATGCACCAGGTGTTCCATCCCTTACATTCTGCCTTCAGGGCTACCCCTCTGCTAGAATTGTCCTTTATTTTCCCTGTATCAACAAACTTTGGCCTTTCTTTAGCTTTATTTGCTTAGTCCTTCCTGCTACACTTGATAGCACTGCCCACCAGATCTGGAAATGTTACCTCATTTGTCCTGTTAATTCTCTGTGAACAGTCCTTCATTTCCACTGCTGGTTCTTTTTTCTTCTCCCATAACCCTTGTCTTCACATACTTGGTACTTTTCAGTCTTTAGACTCGGGATTCAAAGTGGACCACTCCGTTTTCAAGCCTATTTCAGAAATTATTTTTGTCACTTCTAACTCAGTAAAGTGAACTCATATCTAGAGGAAAGCAAAGTGGTCCAGAGAGTAGCTATCTGCTGGAATGGCCCAGTGAGGTATGGGTGCCTGGAATGTCCGTAGCCCAGAGATGACTAAGTAGCAAGGGAGGGCAGCTTAGGAAGGTAGGCAGAGTCCAGATCAATGGACTTAAATGTTATACTCTGAACTTTTATGTTTTTAGTAAGAGATGCCATTGAAGAATTTATTTTGAAAAAATTTTATTTATTTGAGAGAGCACAAGCAAGGGGAGAAGCAGAGGGAGAGAAAAAAGGAGCATTGCCTGAGCAGGGAGCCCAATGCGGGACTCAGTCCCAGGCCCCTAGGATCATGACCTGGCAGAAGGCAGATGCTTAATCGACTGAGCCACCCAGGCACCCTACCACTGAAGTATTTAAAGCAATTCCAAGGGAGTGATGAAATCTACATTTTACAATGCTCTCACCTTACAGCATGAGAAATAAAGAGCAGAGAGAGGCTTGGTGAAGACAAGCAGAAGTAAAGGTTGGGAAAATGGTAAAAGGTCACATCAATAGGATTTGGTGAATGACTGGAGGTAGGAAGTAAGGTGTCTAGAATGATTTCTTCTGGCATGAGTATTGGACTGCTGGTAATGTCATTTACTGAGCTAAGAAGAACAGATTTTAGAACAGAGTTTAACTGGACATGAAAGAGGAAATCAGGAATTTATACGCAATTAGATAAACCCATCTGAGTATTAAAACTCCAGGCATTTGGTAGTAAAAACCAAAGGCATGGATGAAATTATGTATCCATTAAAAGTTGACGTGAAATCCTGATGGTAAACACTTAACAGAGTGCCAGGCACTGATTCTAAATCCTTAACATATTAATTTGTCAGAGACCCATAGACAGAAACTTGCTAAGTATTAACATTAAACGGGAAGCTGAAGGAGAGCAAAGCAGACTAAGACTGGTCAGGCAGGAAGTAAACCAGAAGAAGGATGTCATGGGAAACCAAAGAATCTTTAAGTAGGCTGAGGCATAAGATCACATGAAAAAATGAAGTGTCGATTTTACTACTGGACTGTTGGACCTCAATGAGAACTGTTTCTTTTAAGCCAGAATTCAGCTACCAAAGAGAGCAATAGACTGTAAAACTTGTTGGAACAAGGAGAACAAGCAGGTATGAAAAGAGGGCGGAGTACAGGAGGAAGACCCACCTGCCTCCTTCCTGAAACAGATGGGTAAGGATGGATGCCAGAGTAAGTAGATGCTCTTAAAGCAAAGGGTCCAGAAATGGAGGGAGTACAGCTCTGGACCTCCATGTTCTCTATAAAAGAGGTTTACTGGTCATTTGGTTAAGCAGGGTAGTACGGCTGGAATTGTTACTGGAAGAAGACCTAAAGAATAAATGGACAGACTGCTAATTATTGTTCAAAAGCCCTAGTAAGGCTGGACTACATAGGGGCATCAAGCCATTGTTAGAAGGTTCTTCTCCTATATACTGTACACAGAAAAAGTTATAGTGGTTTACAGATTTAAAGGATTGAGATTAAAAAGCCATACCACTGATAATTTTAATCAGCAAAACACTGATCTGGTATATACTGTGTACATGTTTCCAAATCTAGACCTTAGGTATAGTTATTCTGAAAGAGACAGAAATGTCTATGTAGGGTGGTAGAGCAAGCTAGGAAGGTCTGACTTAACCCAGTTAGAACCAACTAATAATATAGTGGCGGGGGGGGGGGATTCTTTACTCAAAATTTAAGTCGCTTTAGCTGTCTTCCATAGGACATGACTTAGATTCTTACCAAGTATGTTACCAAAACCAACACATGTCTGAGTGTCCAGTACAGCATTTGGGGAAAGGTGTAGGTATGGAATAAGCTATATATTCTTTGCTCTCCAAAAATACCATGGAATTAGACTAAAGAAAGGAAACTATAGTGCAAAAGAAATATACAATTAGGTACCAAAGAAAACTGAAATATTTAGGAAATGTCTTAAGAGTAGTAGAATTTGAGCTTAACTCCCAAATGGGCTAAGAATCAAGTGAGTTTTCTTCGAGCTTTTATTAAAAAGTACCATCAGGTTATGTTTATGGAAAAGATAAACAATTACCAAGGGTGCTGTTCTAAAAATCTGTCGACCTAAGTAGTATCTGATTGAATGCACAACTGAAGGCCACAAAACATTAAGTATCAGTTTATTTAAATTTCTAAAAGATGTAAAAATAGACAACTTTTCTTTGTAGTCGAAAGAGCATTAAGATGTGGGGTCACAGGACCTAATTTGGTGTGAAATTAGGAAATTTCTTGTAATCCCTCTGGTACCTCCATTTCCTAATTTGTAAAAGGGCTAGAGTATTACTTGATCTTCTTAACCCTTAAAAGGTCTGTTTGAGAAATAATTGGTTTGATTTGAAATATAGATACAAGTGTGGCCAAAATTAAAATAATAAACTCAAGGTAAGTAGAACATTATAGTTCATGATAGTAATTAGAAAATAAGTGGCAACATGCAGATATCTGCCAAATATTAATGTAATGGAACAAACAGAAGGAAAAGTTCTTCACACAGTATTGGGAAGGAGAAATAAGACTTCTATACTTAACTAAAACTGTGTCTCTATACTAGCTTTTGAATATTGTTATAAATATCACCAGAGACCAAAACACAACATAAATTTCATTTCTATATTTCAGAAAACCTACTTGAATACACTTTGAAACAAGAGTACAACAAAATAGAATATACTTCAAATGTTGAATATACAAACTATTATAGTTCAAATCTGAACACTGGTACTTTCCCTCTTAAACTTCAACTAAAAAAAAAAAACAAAAAAAAACAAAGGAAGGAAGAAAACAAACAAACAAAAACACCAGGTATTAGAGCTACCTGACAAAAATTCATGCTGAGCCTGAACTTCGAAGTGACAGTAGAACTGAAACTGCTATGTCTGCACAGACGCCAGGGCTAAGTGAGTGACACAGGCAGGATACAGCAGAAGGCCAGAGCCAACTGTTAATTTGTCCACAATTAAGAAACTGACAGACTTAAACTACCATATAAAATGTTACATGTAAATTCTATAACAATACTGTGCTAGGTACAAGATTTTTAAAATTTTTTTTTAATAAAAAAGCTTTACACAAACAAGCCATTAGCTTATTTCAATAAAGAAAACTGAAAATTAGTCTAAGGCCTTTGTTTTAAATCAGCTTAAGCTATATGATATAAAAAAAAATCGCACTAGATCTTTTTTGCTATCCTCTTTCTGAAAAGCTTTTGGATCCATTTTCAATTCACATTCTAAAATACCTATATTAGCAGTCTTCACATAGCACCAGTTAAGTGAGTTCTGTGTGAACACAGTAATAATTGCTGGTATGCATATAAAATGCATCAAAAATTGCTATATGTAACAATGAGATCACCCATCCCAACCCCTCCCCACTGAAAACTATATAACCTCTTACAGAATGTTAGTGTTCCAAGTCTTAGTGTAACTTGATATTGTAGTGAGTTGCTTGGTCCCTTTCAATCCTTTTCCTTACTGACGGGTTCAGTTGTTTCCTACTGTAAGAGGCAGTTTTCTGTCAGCATCTCCGTACGTAGTTCATTTCCCACTGAAACATGGGATAGGTAATTTATTTCCAGTAAGTCTGATTGTTTTCTTATATGCATTAAAAAGGTTTTAAAGTCTTTTGACTTTGCTTGATGACCTCCCTTGCAAATATTTATGTTAGTACTATCACTAACATTACGTCTAAAGTCCCTGGTAGAGCTGCTGTCTTATTTCTCACATGTCACTAGTCCTTCCGTTTTCATAGTTACAGGAAGGGCAATAGCTGAAGGCGCGCTGACAACCACTACGTGGGTCACTGTCTTATTTCCATCTGCTGGCTTTTCTTCTTGTACCAGCTGCAAAGTTTTCACGTCGTGTTCCTGCTTTTTTGCCACTGCTTCTGATTTTACCTCTGGCCCTTTTATGACCGCACTGATAACTCGCGGAGGAGTCTGGCCAGACGCCTGCTGAGTAGGCACTGATAGTCTCATTACAGGTGTACCGTGGGCTATAGAAACGGGGGTAAGTGCTCTCACAGCCAGCGGGGTTCCAACAATGTTAATGCTTCCCGATCCAGTCAGATTGGACTTTGTCTGCAGTTGACACTGTGCAAGTTGTGTAGCTGGGATGGTAATAATTTTGGCAGGCTGCATGGTGATTTTGTCTCCATTTTCAGAAGAGGCTGGCATCACAGTAGGGATTGTCTGAATAACTACCTTTGGAGAGGTTGCCGTTGTTGGACTAGTGCTGGTTATTAACGGTGCACCTGCATTAACTGACTGAACTGCCACAGTCGAGATTTTCTGACCCAACGATGTCATTACAACAGGTACTTGCATTGCCACACGAACTGTCCTAGTAGATTCAAAAAAAAATTGATTGAATGTTAAGTTAGATAATAGGTTTCTTAGGCAAAAGGATGAATGCAAACCTATAATGTACAAAACTAATGCTCCCAAATTTTACAGGTATATGAAATGCCACGAAATATATTTTTAAAACAGGCCCACATTAAGTTCCATCTATAAAACCATAAGAAAACAATTCAGGTTAGTTGAGACCTCTACTGTAACAATAAAATAGACTTAAAAGATCAAGCACTTTTCGGAGTCTTGAGGACAGTGGATTCTTAGGCTGCTAACGTTAAAAAAGGGACATGGTTTCCTTCACTGACCTTGGTGCTGCTGTTGCTGACACAGATGTGGTAGTAGTAGGAGACCTGGATGGAGTATCATGACCAGGGGAGGTGATGTTCACAACTCTAGCTACACCCTTCTCTGTCCTGGAGCAGTTCAGAGATGAGGTTTTTCCACCACGAACAGAGGTTGCTGCTTTCAGGAGACTCTCTGCAGACAGTGACACTCGTTCTAATGATTTTTCATCAGTAGCTGCTGCTAAATCTTCATTACAAGTTTCACTTTTGTCGTCATCTATGACTACTATGTTTTTGGGCATATACTTGAACTGATATACAAGCCTCTGTCCTTCAACCTTTGCAAGAATACCCCTTTGGTAATAGTATCTGTAATGGAAACAGTACTAAATGAATCAATTATATTACATTTTTTTGCCCCCCCAAAACACTATGTTGAATGGATACTAACAGAAACATTCACTTATTCCTGTTAGAGAGGAGAAGGAGCTCTTACTGGCTGGAGACTGTTTAAAAGGCTAAGAATTTGGATAAGAATGAAATTGGAATCTGGTGTCACAGGTCCTTTAACCTTTGGGTTTCCAAAATAGCTACAAGTTCTCTTTCTTAAAGGAAGTAATTCAACCTAATACCAAATATTTTACTGTATCTTATGGCATCAGTAAAAATGCAACTGTGATTTACACAGGTTATAAAAACAATCTGACGGTATGTGGAAAAATTACTTAAGCAGTGCTTAGTCGAGAGAAATCTGTGGGACACGTGAATACTGTCATAAAAACTACATGTCCATTTACGAACACCGCTAATTAGAAAAAGCCATGTATACTGCAAAGTTTTGTAGGTTTCTCAAATGACAAAACTTAAGAGAAAACTTCATATTAAGATAAATCCATTATAACAAATTCATAGGAACTAAAAACCTGTATTAGAAACCGTATTTCATTTGGGTTTAATTTCTTTAAAGGTCTTCAAGGAATAGTCCTAAGTGCAAAAGCACATTTTTCTGCAAAAATGGGTTTCCAGTGATGACCTTGGAGCTGCTGAAATTTCAGACATCGAGACCAAAATCTTTCTTCTCCATCTACCTCCAAACCTAAGAAACTCCTCTAGAATATCCCACCAAATTAAAACTTATAAAAGGGGGGGTTTAGAGATTCTCTTTAAACAAGTAATAAACAATACAGAGGTATACAGGTTTTATTCAATAATTCATTCTCTTGTGTTCCTACCTCAGAGCTCGTCCCATAGTTTCATAGTTCATATCTGGCTTGTTCTTATGCTTTCCCCAAAGTTTAGAGACAGCCTTTGAATCCACAAGCTTGAATATGCCTTTTTCTCTCTGAGTCCACTTAATATACCGAGGACAAGTATTTTTATCTTGAAGTAGATCTAAAAGAAACTCCCACAAGTAGGTTGTGTTTCCTTTGAAAAAAATAATAAGACATCGATTAAAAATTCATTGATATAATTAAATACATAATTAAAAGCAAATATTTAGGGGCACTTCAGTGGCTCAGCCAATTAAGTGTCCAACTCTTGTTTTCTGCTCAAGGTCATAAGATCGAGCCCAATGTAAGGCATGGAGCCTGCTTAAGATTCTCTCTCTTTCCCTCTCCCTCTCTGCCTCTGTCTTCACTCACACCCTTGATCAAAAAAGGCAAATACTTATTTATCCTGGACAAAAATTCAGTAACTACTGTAAAATGTCCTAAAAGTCTGTCACTAAGTACTTGACTATATGAGTAATCATTTATACACTGTCAAACTGTGTTGCCTAGTAAGTTATAGATACACTGCATTTCATTATAACATTATCCTTAACATACCTGTTTGGTTTTCAAAAGTAATATCCTATTTATGTTTACTGCTATGATACTAATAAAGGTCCTGGATTTTAGACTATTATACATCACCCTATCCTAAATTTTGAGTTCAGTAGAGGCAAGGCAAAGGCATAATGCATAGTACTAAGTGAATCTGAATTAAACAGAATCCAGTTTATTAATTACATAGATCTAAACCACGAATAAATTTATTTGCACCAGTATGTTTATTATATGATAAGCCCCAATTCTATGATCAAAATTCATCAAGAGGCACTTAATTGTTGAAAAGGCAAGCAATACAGAGTAAAATGTGCAAAATTTTTAAGATTTTATCTTTCTACGTAAACTCCACACCCAACACAGGGCTGGAACCCACAACCCTGAGATCAAGAGTTGTATGCGCCACTGAATGAGACAGCCAGGCACCCTGAAACATATTTTTCTTTGATATATTTCCTTTGATTCACCTTTATGCAGGAACTCTGAAGTACATATTTTATAAAGTACAAATTACCCATGACCCTTTAAACATTATCTCTTCCTTATCTTCTGGACGTCTACTAGTCAGTTTGGATTTGATGATCAATGAGACCTACTTTCCTCTAAAAACAGGTTTTGTTTTGTTTTTTAAATTCCTAATCTCCTTCTGACCATACCCAATATCGTGAAGATAAGCTATGTATTGGGATTTCATTATATATGAACAGTTGAGTAAATACATTTGTGCTTCAGTCTTAAAATACCAACTCCTTACATAGAAACACTAAAAAGTAACATGGGAATTCCTTTAACTAGTCCAGTATTCATCAAATGCTAACTATATATAACATATATGATGACATGACTAGCAAAATTTGAAAATGAGCTATTTCTGCAGAATAACATAATTATTCATCATACACTACTGCTCTTTAAGTGTTGTAGAGGATACAGAAGAGCATTTAAAACTTGGTACCTGCTTCAAAGAATTTACAATTTAGTTGGGAAGGGAAAAGAAAAGTTAATGACAAGTTAACAATACAAAAAAGAAGTAATAGTTTGTGAAATGACGTATCACAAGGTAATGCATAATTATATTCCAAATGAATGACAGAAAATGGGATTTTAGGAATAAAAACAATGGATTGCTAAAATGGGAAAACATGGAAGATGACTAAGATTTACATAGAGGAAAAGAGCAAATCTGGGATTCAGATAAGGAACTTCATCCCAAAAAGAGAAAGCATGACTCTTTTCATTCCCTTCGGAGAGTGGAAGATGGGCAAGTAGTGGACAGTGGTTATGGGGAGATCAGGCTGAAATTTTCAGAATGCTGTTTTTCTTTTATTCCCTTTGTATAAAGCCTCTAGGGCCAGAGATTCTTAAACTGATGAAAGAAGAGAAAAGAACCCTGAGAAGGAGAAAATTAGAATATATACACCACCACTGAGTCACCAGGTCATCTCTAGGCTCCTGCTCACTATCTCTTTACTATCATCAAATCTAGATCCAAATTACAGGCTTTGTGAGAAGGACCTCTAAGAGTAGGAAGCTTCCGAACTAAGCTACTGCTACTGAGTCTAAATGCTGAAGCTCTTCCTCAGGCATTTCATTTTCATTCTGAATTCTCTGAAAATTCAACAAATTTACTAAGCCATAGTTGAGACCAGTGTGCATCTCTTGACCTAAGAAGATGAACCTTCAACTTTACAATGTTCTGTCTGCATCTCTGAAATCCCACTGCATCAGCATCAGTATTTTGTAAAAACTCTTTATGTAACTTTCAACTACATTAAGATGTTTAATTGGGACATTTCTGTGATCAAAAGATTATCAAGCCCTATGGGTGGACACAGTAAAAGTGAGCTAATTCTGGAAGAAACTTCTGAGTAACAAAAACAATGCCTTAAACATACATAATAGGGATTTGAAAGCATCCGTGTTTGTGGAATGAGACTCAACATTCCTCGGGTTGTCTTTGGGTGTTCACTCCACCCCAGTTCCCATCCTCAAGTTAAAACTGAAAGTTCTATATCTCACTTTAAGGAAAACATTCAGAAAGGGAAGCCTTCTTTACTAGATAAGGTAGTTCACTAAGCATATAATAGACATCAGCATTTAGATTGCCATTTTATAGAAGAAACACTGCATTTTTTTTTTTTTTTAAGATTTTAAAGTACTTCCTACATCCAATGTGGGACTTGAACTTATAGCCTCATGATCAAGAATCAGAGGCTCTATACCGACTAAGGCAGTCAGATGCTCTCAACTGGATTTTTAATCTTCACAATTCAACATGTTGCCTCAAGTTTGACAATAAAAGACTGAAACTTTAATAAAAGGTGATTTTGACTGGCAAAAACAGTCATCCCAAAGTTTTTCCTCCACTGTTAAGTATCAGATCTTTGAGTACAAAAGAATACACTTTGAGTACACTGATGATGGGATTTTAAAAAACAGTAATAATTGTATATTTATGGTTTAGCTTTTTAATATTTACTATTATGTAAGTTTTAAAGTTTTTTTAAATTTTTTTTAAAGATTTCATTTATTTATTAAAGATAGCAAGAGAGAGCACAAGTGGGGGAGGGAGCAACAGAGGGAGAGGGAGCAGCAGATTCCCTGCTGAGCAGGGAACCCAATGTGGGACTCGATCCCAGAACCCTGAGATCACAACTTGAGCTAAACGCTTAACCAACTGTGCCACCCGGTGCCCCGGTTTTAAAGTTTTCAACATAAAAGACAAAACCTAAGATGTTAGAAATGTAAAATGACCAAAGACAAAGATGAGAAGTATCCTTCTGTCCCAAATTCAATTTCTCAGTTTCTGAGTAAGTAACAATTCAATGTTACTGAATTTTTTGTTCTAAATTTGTTGGTAGCCTTATTGGAGAAAAATATTCTTTTTTTACTAAAGGTTTCATTTTTGCTTTATTTAAAATTAGATGTTAAGACCACCTGTTGAAGTTTTGAATATATTATTCCAAAATGGATCCAACTATTAAATATTGGTCTGAAAACATTCATGAAAGTGATAAAATTCTGGTTACAGATTATCAGAACACACCTAAAACCGTAACTAAAATATTACCTGAAATCATCCAACCAGAGTGCAGAATGTAGGAGGCTTATCATTAATTTTTGTTTTTAAGGAAAGTATACAAATTCTAAAGCAAAATTGTGTTTTTGTTCTAATTCCTGACATGACTGGAATTGGTTGATTAGGAAATAAAATTCAGCTTGCCTTAAGAGTTCTTGCATTCTATCAGTTAAGAAATTATGTATCAGAAGTAAGTCTTAGTTATAAACCCAACCCCTTCAATTCTGAGCGGCTCTAGGATGAGTGCTCTTACACATACATACCTCGCCTAAGAACAATGGCTCTTAAGAAGGCTGTGCATCAGAAAGCACTTTAGATGACCTTTCCAAACACAAATCCCTACTGCCTTTTACACCCCTATAGAGTATCTATGGCTATAGAATCTCAGTGGGTAGGAACTAGGAAAAAGCTCCCCAGGCAACGCTCAGATATTCCTGATTGAGGCCTATTACCAAAGACAGTACTTCCATCTGTTCGAGTACTAGAAATCATTTTCTTACAAATGTCCACGAGGGGGCGGGGGGAGTCATCTCACCTCCCAAATAGCCCTCCCCAAATTACCTTTTCCTTCTCTGGGCTTCTTCTTTATACCTAACTCAGGAGACCCATTGGAAATTGGTGATTGCTGGGTCTTTGGTTTACGGCCAACTGAAAAAAAAAAAAGATTGAAACCATACATTGAAAACGGGAAAAAAATACCAGAAGCATGATTAGCAGACTCTTTGATAACACATTTATTCATGAAACTGAACACTAATTTGTGGATTAATACACTCAGTGTATATAGAAAGTTGCACTGAAAAGGATCATTAAAAGCACTTCTGCAATTTTAAATTACAGCAGTTAGTTGGCAGCAATTTCAGTGTATAGAGCAAGTCAGGTACTACCCAACCTATTATTTACTTGGTCAGAGCCTCAATTTGCTAACCTCTTCCAACAATGCAGCAATGGAAACAAATTCTAGTACAAACTTTTTTTCTGTTCTACAAGATTGTTAGAAAAAACTTTACCTACCTATTGCAGAGGATCTGATTATCTGCGAAGCCCTTTGAGCTCAAATGAGGAAAAGTAAGAGATATTATTTTAAACACTCTACTGCTCTGAGCCAATCCATTCACCAGAATTTAAGCATAAGTGTTCAAATTCCCCCACTTCAACGTGCGGTACATTATAAGAATAAAAGAAAATCTTTCAATTAATTAACTATTTTATATGTCTAAAAAGTGTGCCCTTCCTTTTGCTTCTCTTCACTTCTACCAAAAGGGCTCTCCCAGAAAGACTTAGCATCCACAATGAACAGAAAAGCAATACTTATACTAAAGAAGGTATAAGGCTGAAATGCGTTGTTTTCAATCCTCAGCACTGATAAAAGAATGCTGGCAGATGAGGTGAAGCCTCCAGAAAGGCTAGGAATAGTCAAGTATATTATAATTTGCAGATTAAATACATTATTACTTATCTGGTGACTGTCATACATCTGGGTTTCTAATGTCACTCTGGTCTTCATTAGCAAGGATTATTTAGAGCTAAATAAAGACCTAAAAATCAAAGCGTTTTATTTCTAAATACACAGCCATTATATTCCAGGATTTCATTATGGTAACTAATCAAGAAGATGTGTGCTCTGGCAAAAATTAAAAGGGAAAGTTCGCTGATTTCCTTATTAGAACAGAGATTAATTTCTCAATTTAAGTAATACTAAGAATACAAATGAAAAAAACAAAAACAAAAAACTTCATAGAAATGTTAGTCCAAAAAGGCTTATTTTTATATAAAGCAGTACTTCCCAAATTGTACTTAAGAAATAGTTTATTTATAAGTAGTAAACAACGTTCTACAGTCAAGGTTACTTTTAGAACACTGCATGTTACCTTCTCTTGCAGATTCACAACAACCACTAGTATGTTAGAAGCTCTGGAAATAAAAAGAAGGCTCTGCTATTCAAAAATAACCTACCTAACTTTGTATGTCCCAAATGAACTTAAGCATATATATTTACATATACATTATATATAATTTTTAAATGGTCATTAAGATAATCTATTCTCAAATATATAAAATTAATATTAAATTGGCAATCTTCTGGTTTCTATCATACCAACATCCCATAGGCAGATGAACCTATTCATCTGCTTTTCATGGTTTTTTCCCTCTTCTTTCAGATCTAAAAATTTCTTGGGGCACATCGATGGGTCATTTGGTTAAGTGTCTGACTCCTGATTTCGGCCAGGGTCTTGATCTTAGGATCATGAGACTGAGCCCTGCATCGGGCACAGAGTCTGCTTATGATTCTCTTTCTGGGGCACCTGGGTGACTCAGTGGGTTAAAGCCCCTGCCTTCGGCTTGGGTGATGATCTCAGGATCCTGGGATCGAGCCCCATGTCGGGCTCTCTGCTCCACAGGGAGCCTGCTTTCACCCCTCTCTCTGCCTGCCTCTCTGCCTACTTGTGATCTCTGTCAAATAAATAAATAAAATCTTAAAAAAAAAAAAAAAAAGATTCTTTCTCCCTCTGCCCCCACCCCCTGCTCGTGTGCACATGTGCACGTGTGCTCTCCCTCTTCCTTAAAAAATAAATCTAAAAAATTTGTGTTTTGTAATAGCTCCTATCAAATAAATCCAGTCAAAGGTTACAGTGGGGAAGTGGGTAATCAGGGCTACTTATATGTATGCCTTTTGTCTTTAAACATTTAAACAGCAGGAAGTAATTCTTCCTTCTATTCTTTCAATCATACCTCTCGCAAGATACATGTAATCTATTACATGAGGAAGGAACTCAATCTCATTCTTCACTGTGTCCCTCACAGTAATAAGCACAGACACACCAACATCACAGCAATCTGAAATACCTCTAATAAATGAAAGAAAATACCATTATTTCTAACACAAGTTTTCTTATTTTTGCTTTTCCTACTATAAAATGTGAAGAAAAAAATACAGAAGAAAGCGGAATTAGATGAGTACCATTTATAAAGAATTTAATTTCTTTCAAGTTTTACCCCTGATTCAAACAGGAAAAGGACCCACTTCCTGCCCCTCTTCTAGGGATGTCAGAGGTGTGTGGGGCCTCACCCATCAGGAGTGAGAAGTTTCAGCAGGAGTCAAATAAATAGTAAATGGAAATGCTCTTTACCCACTAGTGAGTTTATTCCACTTAAAAGTCCCTATTGGCAATACTGGTGTTTTAAGACAGAAGATATAAGAAGAAAATAATATTGGGCTTTTGATTTTAATGCCCATAAAAGAGTGGGAAGATTCTTTGTTGATTCTTTGAGAATACCTAGGTAAAGATAACATCAATCATAAATCTATAGCATGTATTTTCCTATGCCCCTTGACGGGGGAAAAAAAAATAACCAGAAAAAATTTCACCCACTTTTCCATAAATTTATAAATATATTCTACCTTTTTTCTTTTTCATTGGTTCATGGCTATCTGGTGATGTCGGAATAGGAGAGGTATCCATTGGTTCCGATTCTTCAGTTGACACCTCCACTACAGTTTCTGTAATGACATCTGGCCTCATAGCAGCATGGATAAATTCTGGAGTTGATACACAAGGAGGGACAAACACTTCCACTATAAAAAAAAGTCAAAAAATTAAAATTTCCCACCCCCATCAATACTTCTTCATGCGGACAATTCAATATTTAGTAGAGGTGAGGTTTCTTAACAATTTATCAGAGCAGGGTAAGAGCCTAAGTTAATTTGCTGAATATGCAATACAATCTAAAGTATGTAAGGAAATAAATGCAAAGAAAATCAGCTTGAAGGAAGTTAATCCTGTAATCCATGTGGGGATTATGAGGAATCACCTCCCTTCTTCATATTTTTAAGTACTTTCAAACTCCTATAGAAGACTTTGAATTATTTTGACAATTGGGAAAACATTTGAAAATAAGATATCAGAGTCATAGTGAGTTCTTTAGTAATTACTTTCCTTCCTGATACCCAGCATTATTCTCTAACTAGGTAATATATCCACATGTTATAAAATTTAAAACATTTAACACATTAACACAATAAAAATCACATTTAATAAATGTGTGTGTCTTCAGTGAAAAGAAAGCACCTATAGATCATTTCAAAATATGTAGAAAAGGAAAACCTGCTCATTAAAGCCCACTGAATCTCATCTTCCAATATTTAAAATTTTACTTAATGTAACAGTCCTGATGTTTTGGGTGTCGAAAGCAGTATACAGAAACTGCCATTTGGTATTCTATTACATACAATAATGGTGCTCCAGCTTCCTTCCAATATGCATGAATAATCAGAATATGACATATTTCTATTTCAATTAAGAGACAGGCTAATAATACTGTTGTAGATTAATACATTGACCAATATGCCCTAATTTTCTTCTCACATCCCTGAATAATACATGGGATTCCTTATTCTAATTAAAAGTACAGTTGCAGGGCGTCTGGGTGGCTCAGTGGGTTAAAGCCTCTGCCTTTGGCTCAGGTCATGATCCCAGAGTCCTGGGATCGAGCCCAGGCTCTCTGCTCAGCAGGGAGCCTGCTTCCTCCTCTCTCTCTCTGCCTGCCTCTCAGCCTACTTGTAATCTCTGCCTGTCAAATAAATAAGTAAAATCTTAAAAAAAAAAAAGTACAGTTGCAAAACAAAAAGTATAGTTGCTCTTGGTATTTATAAATCCTTATAATAAGAAGGGCCAATATTATTAAGTCAAATTAACACTTGGACATTAATTAGAGGACAATGACTGTCAAAGGCAGCCTTAATGAGGGGAAAAAAAGGGGGGGGGGGGACAAAAGAAAAGGAAACTCCCAGCCTGAAGGAGTATGAGGAAATGGTAGAAGCTATCTCCTCTCTCCGCCATGGAAGGTTCTCTGGAGCTACTGCCTATTTATCACTAAATAAAGGCCAGAAAGTAGTCATGGGAGGCAAATCCCTCCACCCCATCTGCCATTCCCTTTAGGTTCCTTAAGTCCCTTAAAGACTACAAAGGTTTATAATTTACCCAGTTAAGGAAATAAGACATAACAATATAAACAGCAATTTAACAAACATTTATCTGTCTATAGTGGGTATTTTCTGTATCATTTATTATAAAAAAGTATGTAAGACTAGGGAACTAAGTACTACTGTCACCGGTATTCATGCATAATAAACCCTGAGAACAATAATTCCCATGTATTTAAGAAGAAACCCATTTTAGATATGTGAAGTGATGTGACATGCTTATTATAAAGAACAATTCACATACCGGGACTTCTTGAATCCCTTAAGCAGGTAGGAGATTCCATATGAAGCAGGGCTTCAGCAGCTTCAATTGTCTTATCTGTACAGTGTGCATTACTGCTATGAACTGATGCTTCCACTGGGGGGAAAATAAGTTTACTCAATTAAAAATGCACAGAATACATTACTAAATAAATAAACTCGTGAATAACTCTAGTATTCGTCCATAAAATTTATTTACAGAAATAGTTTAAAAAATGATCTAGTATCTACTCTTTGCAAAACGAATGTTGATTATAAAGCAACTGAGAATGATCAGAAATTACTGAGAAATTTCTTAATCTTATCCAAAGGAAAACAAAGACCCTTGAAATTTGAACCCTGTATCAATTTTAGAACTAAACGAACTTGGAGGTGGGGTGGGGGGAGGATGGCTGTAGATTAACAGTCCTAGGAGGTCCATTATGTATTGTGATACAAAGCTACTGAAATCAATACCTTGCAGAATCACAGTCAGAAACATGTATTTCCAAGTTAGTTTAATGAATTAGTTTGATTCTTACACTCTCCTAGGTGAGTGCATAGCACCAGACACTTGGGAACTCTCTTCCCAATAAACTTGTCTCTTCAAGACTTCAAGAAACTTTTCTGCATTTTACCCAAGAAATTTGTTTTTAAAGTTCCTATGTTTGTTTTTTCATGAAGCCTCTTCTAATTCTGCCGCCTTCTGTAACTCTTTTAGCACTTACTTTATGATTTGTTGCTTGAATTACTTGTGAAACAATAAAATATACAGCAATCGTTTGGCTTTTCAAGTCCAACAGCTTGGGTCCTAGTCTCTGCTACTTATAATGTTACCCTAGACCAGCAATTTAATTTCTCTGTGAGGAAACTGGTTTCCTCTTGCACAAAACAGGTGTATTACTTACCTCCTATAGTTGTGAGAATTAAGTGAGGAGATACCCATAAAAAAACATGTACAATGCCTGGCATATAGATAAGAATTCTAAATCATGGTAATTTCTTATCACCCCTGTAAGATTATACGTTCCCTGAGGTCAGGGGGAACTATCTTTAATTCATCTTTATATCTGCTATAATTCGTAATACAGATTTTTAATACAAGAGGTATGCAAGTATTTCTTTTATACATTAAAGCTGAGAACAACCCACAGACCTTACAGGGAAATTGGCCAATTAAGTACCAATTTCCCTGTAAGGTGATATATTAATTTCACACCCTGACTTAAAAAATATTGAACATTCTACTTAGTTCTGAAACATGAATATGTAAGTTTCTAATTGGATAGATTTTTCTCAAAATGTCCTCTACAAAAGATTAAAAGGAAGGAAGTATTTGTATAAATTCCGTAAGCTATATTACAAATTCACAAGTTCTACACACTAAAGATACGAATCTTTTAAAACCGTTTCCAGGAAACTTTTAAATGAAAAAAAAAAAATCAATTAATCTCAAAATTTACCAAATGCTAAAGCCTTAGCCTTTTGGAGAGCAATTAAAAAAAAAAAAAAAAAAAAATCCAGAGACTGTTTTACCACCTGTTGCACATCATCCACACTCTCAACCAAGGTACTGGGTCTCTCCAGTTGCTCTTTCCATTTATGGAAATCTGCTCAAAGCTAAACAGTTCCAGAGAGGCAGCCAAACCTCTAAGTAAATCTATCTTTAGGTGACCCTGCTTACTCTTATCTGCAGCTTCACTGAAGCAAAGGATTTAATCAGTCCTTCTAGCTCAACTTTAAGAAACTTAGTATAAAATAAATTACCATTCTCAAGTAATTTTTCAAAATGCTTCCCCACAATACTCACATATACTAACGAACCTTGGAAAACAAATTCTCAGATTTTTAAAAACTTATTCTAGGAACTTCATTCTTTTAAAGTCTGCTTGTGTTGCAATTTAAGTGTTGTCTTAGGTGCTATAAATAAACTACCCTCAGTAAATTAATTCCTTATGTAATTGTATTAAGACATACCCTAAAAACCTTACCATATTAAAATCAGAGCTTCAAACACTTCATACAGCAACAGAATTTTACCCGATTTTTTTTAATGTTTTCAGTTATAAACAAAATGAAATGTGGCTAACAATTACAAATGCTGCTGCCCTGGGTTTTTATGTAGCTTGAGGCACATTTATAAAACCCTGATTTCGTGTTAATTATGTCAGTGGAAATTATTTCTTAAAAGTGTATTTTCTTGCTCATATTTCTGACCTCAAACTCTCCTTTCTCCTAAATTCAACATATTATTTCCCAGGACAGTTTTACACTTACAGAGCAAAACAAAACACAAAAAGAATAACATTTATTAGTTCATATTTTAAACTTAGGATGAGAATACCAAAATGCATACGTTCTCTGGGAATTATCAATCAGGAGATCTTATGTTCTATGGACAGTCAACTTTTGGTTGTTGAGCATTTACCGTGTATCAGACCCTGTGTTAGAAATCTGAGAGACAAATGTGAATAGATCTCTAGCTTTGTGAAGCTTATACTAATAGTTTAGAAACATAAATGGTAGTATCGAAAACAAACAGAAGTAAAATATTTCAAAACTAACGAAAGCTATAAAAGAATTTAAACTTATTCTGTAAGCTAACAGCTTAAGTGGAGCACTGATTTTTTTTTTTTTTTGATGCTTACTGATTTTACTTTTGTCATTTTTATTAACTATAACCCCAAGCACATGCAAACGAACACCTAAGAGCGCATACTTAGGTCAATTATTACAACAGTGTACCTATCAGTTTCCAAGAATACTTTGCCATTTTGAAAAAGAAAACCCTCATCTTTTTCTTGTTGATATAAGTAGTTTTTGATAAAAGAAATTTAAGAAATATTTCTCTTATTTAAGTTTCTGTAATTTTTGAAAACTTTTCAATTCACTTGGTTCAGCTCAGTAATTCAAACACAATTTAAACTAGAATTATGCACAATTCTTAAGGATAAACATGAGTTTAACAGTGTTGTACAACCAGAGTAAGCAAATAAACTAGAATCAAGGGCTGAAAACTCCTTATCTCTTACTTAAAACTTGGTTTACTAGTATCTTTCTAGACATGTGTATGAAATTAATGGCACAATAAAAAAAAAAAGGAACTCGTTTTAAAAATAGAAACAATGAAGTGAAAAGTAATCTGACAGGTATTACTTTCTACTTAAGATTATTTCTTGGTGTTGGGCTCAATCCCTTTTGAAGAAATAAATGTATCAAACAAATTTCAAAACAATTTTAACTTTACTCATAGTGCCAAAACTCAAATTTGCTTATACCCTCCTTTCCTACTGGTTAAGTGTCTTCTTGTTCCATTTCCAGCTTTCTAATCAACTGGTGTTTGTATGGTAGACTATTCCAGACTCACTCAACAGCTGTTACAAAATACCAAACTTGGTAATTAAGTCTGACAAGAGACATACCTCTCAGCTTTGCAGAAGAGAATGCTGGCAATGGATCTAGCTCATAACAAAGTTCTTAAAGTCAAAAATAAAAATTAATAGCAATTTAATTTGAAAGCAATGGAAAAAAATTAGAAAACACTTCCTTAAATGACAGTAGTATGTCCCTACAAGGAAGACCATAAACTAATAATACAAGATCATCACTCAACCAGGCACCTGACTTAATACAGCTTATCTTCTAAAGCCCCAAGGCATAATAGGTAAGTGAAAAATACAAATGAATACAATAAAAAGGGGGAAAGGTAAAATTTTGGGATACTCCATCTTGTCTTATTCCTCTTTGACTTTCTAATCAATAGTTACAATTTAAAAGTTTAGAAGGGAAAAGCACTAAGCTGCCTGATGAAAATGTAACATCAGCCATGTTATAATTTTTAAATTTCCAACAGCCAGATTTTAAAAAGTAAGCGGAAACTGAAATTACTGTCTTTCATTTAACCCAGTATATTAAAAAATATTGTCATTTCAACAGATAGTCAATATAAAAGTTTTCCACAGCTTCAGTTTTTAGGTTTAATTAAAATTCTAAAAAATTAAAAATTCAGTTTCTCAGTCACTCAACAGCCACATATGGCTAATGCCTATGGTACTGAAAAATATACAGCTACTCTCAAACTTTTCTGGTCAACAGCAACTTTCATACTCAAATTATTTGAGGACGACAAAGAGATTTTGTTTATCTAAGTCCTATTTTTAGATTTTATTCTATTTCAAACTGAAATTAAGAAAAAATTAAAATATTTATCAATTCATTTCAAATAATAAATCCAATAACTTCCAAGTAATATTTTAATGAAAAATAGCTTTTCTGTAACAAAAAAATGAGTAGCTTTGTTTTACATTTTGGTAAATCTTTTTAATACATGCTAGAAAGTGATTAGATTCTTCATTAAATTGATGTAGTATCAAGACGTAGCCTCTAGAAAATTCTGATCACTTGTGAAACTGAAAAGCAAATAATGTCTTAGAATTGTCATGAAAACAGTCTACGGCCATACCACCCTGAACGCGCCCGATCTCGTCTGATCTCGGAAGCTAAGCAGGGTCGGGCCTGGTTAGTACTTGGATGGGAGAATTGTCATGAAAACAATTCTGACTTCACAGACTCTCTGAAAGAGGCTCAGGACTCCACAGATCCTCAGCTCAGAGATATTAGTTTTTAAGGACTGCAACTATAATTTATTACCAAACAGAATAAAAACACCCAAATTCTATCCTGTTTCTCTAAGTTTTAGCGTCTAAAAAGGGAGAGATGAAAAATTATGACTCCCTTTTCCAAGTACAACAGTATTCTGTCCACTTACACATAAAAGATTTTAGAAGTTTTTCATAAACACTTCTTTGCATCCCTTTGAACACTTAAGCTATAGATAACACAAGGAGTTTAAATAATTATCAGGAACATGTTCCTGCCCACCCTTTTCTCTGTTTTATGTTGAACTATCAGGCTTGAATGTTAAAATACTGACGTTACAATTTAACTCATTTTGCTTTTAATTTTAGTCCTAATGTTGCAGTGAATTCTGAAGAGTAATTTCTTAAGTGTATATTCAAATAAGTTTTTTTTTTTTTTTTTTAATGGGGGCTGGGTGGTATAGTCAGTTAAGCCTCCAACTCTTGGTTTCTATTCAGGTTGTGATCCCAGGGGTCGTAAGATCCGCCCCTCCCTGGACTCCAATGGGCTCTGAGCTCAGCAGAGTCTGCTTAAATTTCCTTCCCTCTCCCTCTGCCCCTCCTCACTGCACTCGCTCTGTAAAATAAACACATCTTTAAAAACAAAAAATGAATGCCATTCTTCCAGTTTTATTTCAACACACGCTTCATTTTCTCACATCCTAAATTTTCATATTGATCTTTTCAAGACTGATAACCAGATACTTCAATTTACAGTAAACTGGAAATAAGATTTTCAAGTTCAAATTTCACAATGAACTTTGACAAACCAGACAGATTTATCAGTGAAAATACTTAAGCTACATTTCCAGGAAACTCCCTCCCTCCCATTTAATAACAGCATTAAAGTAGAAAAAAGTTCTGGTGACCATATCTCTCAACCCAAATTCTCCAATTTCTCAATTCTCAGTTTCTCAAAAAAGGAAGAAACAAGTCAAGGAAAGTATACTTGAGAAGAAGGCAGAATATTTTAAATTGAAAATCTTCCAGAAAATCTAGATCACAATTAAGAAAGTAACATTCACTGTTCCTACAAACTAGACATTTGTTTTTCCTACAATTCACTATATATGTAAGATTAGTGTTTTATATATATATATATATATATATATACACACACACACAGACATATATATATCTTCATATATGAAGATGATCCTAAACTATTTCATAATGTCATTCAACATATAGACCTGGCCTCAAATTCCATTTTGGCACAAACATTGGCTAGCACATACTAACCTCCCAATTCAAATATTTATTTACACATTGCATTGTTTAAAAAAAAAAAAAAACCAAGAAGAAAAAAAAAAGCCTTCACTTTCCATGAACTATTTGAACTAGTTATAATCCTAGTTATTAGAGATCACCTAGTCAATCTTGTCCTCTTACAAAAAAATGAAACCTTAAAGAAGTAAAGTCACTAGGACAGAGCTAGTTTAGTGACAGCGAGATGCAGATCCTCATCTCCTGACTTCAGGGTCAAAATTCTTTCTCATAAACAGCATTATAAGTGAAAGTTTTACAACATATGTCAAGTCTTCACAAAAACACTTTGTGTGTTCAAATAAGTGATTTTTAATAAACAAGCTTATTTATTTCATTTCATTCTTAAGACTCCTCTGACAGCAAAAATGCTGACAACTAAAGCTGAAGCTGATAGCTGAAGTTGGTTAACTACAGTTGATAGTTAAGCCTCAAAAGGGAGAAAATAAAAGCAAAAGTATATCACCTAGTACCTTAACATATAACAATATAGTAGTGTACTATTAAGTGCTTTAAAATCACTTAGAAACACTTATGCTGACAATATTTGACTAAAAGCTGATCTCCTCTAGAAGTTTTCATTAATATCAGTCATTATACACTAGTCATCAACCCATTATAACAATCACTGTAGTTACATTAACATTTATATATTAAGTATATTTACATCTGTCTCAAACTGTAAAATCTTTGTGAGGAAGAATTATGTCTAACATATAATTCTCTCAGAGGAATAAAAAGGTATTCTATTTTACAAATAAAAACTTCACACACATTACTCTTCCAACATAACTGGAAATTGGCAGCAATCTAAATTTTTATTAACTTGGATCCATGATTCCTCATCTTGTGGGCCACCTTTCCTTCCCAACTTCTCACTGATTAATCTTTGGGTAAATCAGCAAACCTGTCTCAAGTTTCCTTCTAAAATAGGACTTGTAAGAGAGCTTCAAATTACATGAAAATTATTGAGGAAGTAATTTGGAGACAATTACAGGTAAAATATATTCTTTACGTAACATTATAATCATAAAGGAAACTTCAATTGTTAAGATTTGTAAATACTAAAGAAATGCATTAGGACCAGAAAACAACATTTAACTTAAAAAAAAAAAAAAAACTTTTATCAAAGGAAGCTAAAACTTGTATTTTCCAACTGTAGACTCTCCACAGGTTTCCATTCCAAGCAAAATACCTATATGTCACATTCAGCCTCGCTAATTCCAAAAGCTTATGAAAAAAATACCTCCAATTGGCAAATTAGCCCTCTAAACTTTACAATATTTTGCAAAATTCTGACTGCGGGGACTATGCTAAGGTTCTCTTGGTATGTTCCAATCACTGTAAACTCTTCAAATGTTCAACACTCACAAAAATATCATCGACCCACACAATTACAGGTATTGTTAGCACCAGTAATAAAAGACCAAAAATTCCGTTCCTTAATTCATACTGTTATTAATGGACTGAACATACACAAAAGGAACCAAGTTCTTATTTACTAATACTTAACTTCTTGCTCTTATCAGAAAATAACTGTCAAATGTGTTTCAGTCATCATGCAGTAAACTGTGATTTTTCTTTGGGACTTTTGAAACGTGTAACATTACATTTTACAGAAAAAAAGTCTGGTCATTCATGTATCAGACAACACATACTTATATTATTCAAGACTTTATTTCAACTAAAAGTCCTGTTAAATTTAGCGATACGCATTATGTTCATGATTCTCCCCAATCAACCGAATCAGAGTTCCACCAATCAAACTACTTTTAGATCTTTTACAGCATTACCCTTCGGTATTTCCTACCTCCCAGTTCCCACAGTTGGCGGTATGAAATAGAACCCAGGGAAAGGGAACATGTACGCTTATTACTGCTATAAGTAAATAATATTCTAGCACTGCTACAGCGACTAAGAGTCCTCATTGCGCTGTCGGTTAAGTAAAGCTGCTTTTTCTATGTAACTTAAGTCCGTGCCCTTCCGCTGCAGCAGTGGCGCTGCACATCCCCCACCCCCGCGGCCACTTCCGTGTTTACACTCCTCTTCCCTCCAATTCCATGCGTACATTGTCAGCTTCACTCCCGCCCAATCTTCATTGGCTCAGCGCTGGCCCAGAGTCCCGCCCCCAGAAATCAACGTTCTTATTTGGAACATCTCAGAGAGCAGATTGGAACTAGGGGCCTGTCAATCCCGACCGTTCCGTCCTCTCCGAGGCGCTTCCGCTATGGTGGGAGGTTTGGGGGGGAGGGGAAAAGGGGGCAATTCCGTGCTGAGACTTCCCTAGGGCCAAGATTCCCTGTCGCCCACCCCACTCCTTCACATTCACCCACTGTTTACGAAAATAAACGTTCTTCTCTGATGCCCCCAGGCTCCAGGTCAGGGGTACCAAATATATACCGTGTCCTTCCCATTCTTCCCCTAAAAAAACAACCCACGAGGGAAGGGGCATTAAACCTACTTCTTCACAGCCACCCATTAAATGGGGAAAGGGAGGCGGGCCCCCGAGAGAAACATCCTCCCGGGCCATTCCACATTATTGAGTGACCCCTTCCAGAACCGTTACTCCTGAGCCTGCACAAGGTGGGGACGTGAAGAGGAGGGGCAGAGCATTTTTTTGGCGGGTATCGGTCTACCGGACATGGCCCGGGGCTGCCTCGTCCACGCGGAAGTCGTGGGTCTGTGAACCAAGTCTGAAAGGAGAGCCGAGCGGGGGTGGCGAGCGTTCACCGGAGAAGCCCGCCGCCCCCGACCGCGGGCAGCAGCGGCCTCTCCGGCCAGACAGCGTGGCAGGCGCAGCCGAGAGACAACAGCCTCACTCACTTCCTGGTTCCTCAGCAACTGGGGTGAAGCGCACAACTCGTCCGCCCCCGAGTCCCCAACTTAACTGCGGCTCGGCTCTCCAGCACCGGCTGCCAGCGCTCCGCCCGGCAGCTGCCGCCGCCGCTCGCCGAACACACCCTGAAGCGACAGCGCCAGATTCGAGGCAGGTTACTCTCCAAGGTGATCACTTCCTGATTCGTCGCCTCCATTACTTCATTCACTACCCCCCTTTCCCCCGGCCGCCCCAGTGACTGAGGTGGACACTGAACCCCCTGCATTGACCGCCACAGGGGAGACACCCCGCCTTCTGTGCACCCCCTCTCCTGCTGCACCGATGCACAGGAGAAAAGTTCCCCCGTCCTTACCAGCCCGGATGAGCAGATCCAGCTGGTTCGTGGGTCCCTCATGCAGAGACGTCGCCATGTTTATCCCGGGGCTGGAGCTGCTGCTTCACATTGACTTACACCGTGAGCAGCGGCGGCAGGGGAGGAGGCGGAACCCGCGGCCGGAGATACACGCCGTGCGACCGACACACACTCACGCACTCGCACACACTCAGACGCCCGGATCCTTGCGCGTCCTCCGACAGGAAGCCGAGGCCGGCCCGCCTCCCGCCGCGGGGCTGAGAAACCCCACCACCTAACGGCAGGGGCGGCGGCGGCGGCGGTGGCGGCGGCCGCCTCGGCTGGCAACGCGATCCTTCCGCCCCGCGCCCAGACAGGAAGTCCCGGACGCCCGCCCCGGAGAGCGGCCGCGGCCCACGGCGGGGGAGACACCTGAGGCTGGAAACCGCCCCGGGAGCCGCGGCTAGGACAAGGGCCCTCGGCAGGAAGAGGCACATTTCACGCTCTGCGGAAGAAAAGTCTGCAATTGTCCCCACTTTGGAAAAGAGCCATTAATCAAATTTTCTTCCTGGAAGAGATCTAATACGTAGTCCCACAGCTGTAAATAAAGGTGGCTATTTAACTTGTTTTGGCCGTTTCGAAGCTTATGCAACATGTAACCCGTCCACTTGAAAAGCTGCACTTTAAAACAGGAATACCAATAACAACAAAAAAAGAGGCATGCCTACAAAATATGCTAAAAGCTTTACTTGGAAAGTAAGGAGTTTCCAACTACTTTCAGAGGCCGACTTCGTCTTTTTCCCCACTACAGAACTGTTAAAGAGCACACTAAACAGGTATTTATTAGTAAACAACATGCCAGCCTCTGGTAGATTATCCTTCCCCCATTTGCTAGTCATGAAACTCATGTACCCTTTCATTCCTATTTTGTTCGTTTGAACAAACATTCATTTATGTCATCTCCCTTTTAAAATCTTTTTCACAGAAACTAATCCTATTATAAATACGTACATGTTAAAATACAATCGATGGGGGGGGGATAAATTGCCATTTAGTGACTATAAATTTATTGACACAGAAAATCAAACCAATAAGATGACTCGGATGAATCTTCTAAAACAAACAAACAAACAAAAAAAATGCTTCCCTGGTCCAAAAGAGGTTTGAAATAAAACGTTGCCCTAAAGTTCTTTCGACACATAATTTACATAAAACAGTGCTTTCTACAGAGTAAGTGCTCAATAAGTATTTGCTAAATAAACACTAGAAAAGATTCGGCAGTTACAAATTTAAGGTATAATACTTATGATCTGAATGGAATGAACTGTGCTGATAATCTTGAAGTAAAAAAAATTTCCAGTGGTAATACTAATGTACAATTTTACAAGTTTGCCCAGTGTGTCAGTGCAGTTTCAGAATACATATATACAGCCCATGACTTTTCTTTTCCTTTCTTCTAAATACTCATTTATTCTCCTGAAGCTTTCTCCTAGCCCTGCCACCATGATCTCCACCCTCCCCAAAAGAACTTATATGCCATTTCCAAAATACAACTCCTCTTGAAATCAATAAGGATCTTTCCTGCATTAGGTGAACTTTCACCTACTAGACAGAACTATATGATTGGTAGCTTTTTAAATCTATGGTCAATTTTAAAAAAGGGTCATCCATTGATGGGCAGCATCTTAACCTGAGACAGTTTACAGGTGGGATGTGATACAGAATATAGCAGTTACTCCTGGCTTTAGGCAGATCACTGAAATTGATAATAAACCTGAGTTTCTACTCCTATCAATCAGTAGATTTTCCTGTATTTAAAATGGAAAAGCAGCTTATTTTTTTCTGGAGGCAACAGGTTAACTTGGCTCAAGAAGGCATTCTCAATATGCAAGTCTTTTGCAGCCTGATCTGATGTGTAACTTTTACCTTATAATTTGCTTCTTGAGATATATCTTAAGTCAACAGTATGTATTTTATTATTTGTACATCTTAATTATATGTATTTACCTCAGCCTTATATTTTAAGTTCCAAGAAAAGAGAAACTGTATCTATTCCTACCTAATACTTCATTGTGTGTGTGTGTGTGTGTGTGTGTGTGTGTGTACAAATCAATTCAGAAAAACTGGAAAATATTCCTATATATTTAAAGTTCTCGTAAAAACACAATTCCCTGAGCTTTAATGCAATTTTGCCTTGCCACTGAAACTATGATTTCAGCCACCAATACTTCTTAGAAACCAAAAGAAGTATATTGGAAGTGGCAAGTAAGGATAAGCTGCTGCTGGAAATATAAGTTGGTACAAACTTCCAGGAAAGCAGTGTGGCATTATATATAAAGAGTCTAAAAGAGGTTCATACATTCTGACCCAGGAGTTTCATTTCCTGGGCCTAGCCTGAGGAAATAAAACATTCAGTGGATTGTTCCATTAAAAATGCATTCGAAAAAATTTAAACAACACAGTAAAATAGTAAAAATATAAATGTGCTAAGATTTAAATATCTATTTAAATATCTATTTCTTCCCCCAATATGACTCAAGCCCTGTAGTACATGTGAATGTATGTATACACTATATACATGTGTATACATACACATTTCACACATACTCATCTGCACTTCTCAAGTCTTCAAGATTAAGCAGGTATTAGTAAGTAGAATAAAAAACAGTAAGAATAGATAGGGTAGGAGGTAGACAAATCATATTACGGCATATAAGAGTAAATTCATATTCTGCTAGTAACATTACAGAAAGGTATCTCCTACATCAAAGTTATTGCTATATCATAGCAGGGGGAAAAAGATAAATAGGTAACTCTTACTGAAATAACAGCTCCTATGCTAACTGCTTTATGTTCACTTTTTTTCACATATTCCTCTCTGCGTTCCTATGAATTATATATTATTACTGCACTCATTTTATAGATGTAGAATCTAAGTTTCCTTGACCAAGGTCATAAAGTTAATGAGAGGCATGTCCAGGATTTGAACCCAAGCACTGACTCCAGAGTCATTACCTCCACCACTAGCCAAGCACCAAAGTAACAAGGCCTTTTTATCTCCATTCTCCATTTATATCTATTTATTCTCCATTTACATCCATTTTCTTGTCTGAAAATCCTTTTTTTTTTAAGAGAGTACACATGAGCAGGAGAGGGCAGAGGGAGAGGGGGAGAGAGAAACTGAGGAAGGCTCTACACTCAGCGCACAGACCAATACCAGGGTCCATCTCACATCCCTGAGATCATGACCTAAGTCGAAATCGAGATTCAGATGCTTAACTGACTGAGCCACCCAGGTACCCCTGAAAATTCTTTTATATTCCTCCCTTCAAGACATGGAACCCAAGACCCTTCTCCCTAGTGTGGGCTGGACTTAAAAGACTCCAAACAAGAGTGAAGGTGCAAGACTTCAGAAACTGTCTGCTTGATCTCTTCCTTTTGGGTCACTCTCTGAGGAAGCCAACTGCCATGTCATGAGTACACTCAAGTAACTGTGGAGAGGCCCTTGAGGCAAGAAACAATGGCATCTTGCCAACAGTCTTGTGTCTGTCCAGTAGAAGACAGATCCTCCAGCCCTAATCAAGCCTTCAGAGGGCTACAGCCTCACAAAAGACCTTGAGCTAGAACCAGCAAGTAAGCTACTCTCCAATCCTTAACTATAAAAACTACAGTATAAGAAATGGTTGCTGTTGTAAGCTGCTAAATCTGGGGCAATCTGTTAATCAGCAAAAGAAAGAAGGAACACAGAAGGCATTTAAACTCTCAACTTGTCACATTTCAGAGTTCAGATTTTTAAAAATGGTAAAGTTTATAAAGGACTTTAACTTTTAACTATAGTATCCTGATAATATAGTATCCAGTACAGTATCCTGACTATAAAATTCTTTATAGTCTGGGCATCAACTCTTTCATCCTCCAAGCTCTCCTTTTTGAAAATGAGTCTATAATATAATCATTATCATTAAAGCCTAATACAACAAAAAATAGATACCCTTGGCTTTTTTAATAATTTTATGGTTCCACAGTAACCAAAACAGAAAACATTCTTGAGAGATATTGTTTCCAATACCATATAAGTTGCAAATGTTTTTATTTTTAGATTACCCAGATGATTTCATTTATGCTTTCCATTTATCTCGTGTATTATACGAGATTATAAAATATTATATAATTATGTAATAATTATAAAATATACTAATTATAAAATATTACAGATTGGAAAGGAACCTAGAGACCACATCACCTAGAGTTTTTCAAAAAATAAAGAACCTGAATATCATGATCTCTCTTCCTGGCTACCATAAATTAGATATATTATATTTTAAAAACCAAATATATAATTGTGTGCTCTATTAGATGCTAATGAAAACAAAAGGCACGGTCTTTAAAGTTTTTAAAAAATTGGGCTGGAATCTAAGGAAGTAGACATTCCATGCATTAATGTTATCTTCCTACAATTCAGGAGAAGGATGCCAGTTTCCTATTTTAGTAAGAACAGCTCTCTCTACCAATGTGCAAGTTATTTGAGAATCACCAATTTAGTCCAGTGCCCTCACATTATACACATGAGGAAACCAAGGCCCCAAGAAATTAAATAATTTGGTCATACAGTATCTTAAGATTTCAAGGTAATAAATTCTATAAAATAAACTTCTATAAAACTTAGAAATTATAAAACAGATGAAAAGTTAAATCCATTTTACCACTACTGTATTTATAAACTATAAGTTGCAAAATGATTGCTTTTTTTACATCAAAAGCTAAAGCAATGGTTAATGTCTTTCTGACAAATTAAGGAAAAAAAAATGAAAAAAAAATTCGAGCAGTGAAGGGTGGGAGAACAATAAGAGAAGGCCAAATGGTCTAAACTTTTCTGATACAATTTAACTAGTAACAAAATTCAGAGCTGGGTTGTGATGTGTTGGACATGCTTAGGAGAAAAAAGTCAAGAAAACTAAGCTATAAGAAAAATAGGCCTAAGAAAGAAAGGAAGGAAGAGGGGAAGAGAGGAAAGAAGGAAGGAAGGAGAGGGGGAGGAAGGAAGGAAGGAAGGAACAAAAAGCATGCCTATCAAGGACAAACTGGAAATCAAGTGACTTAGGACCATTAAGTAAATCTTCATTCATCAGCCTTGGAAGATAGACAATAGAGGTAGAAGTAGAAGCTACAGATTCACAGAGAAAAGATGAATTATTTCACATGTTTTCTGCTACTATTTTATTATCTATTTACAATTTTTTATACTACTGACTTGTTTTATTTAATAGTCAGGTTTTATAAACTATTATTAGAATGAAGATGTTTGGGAGTGCCTGGGTGGCTCAGTCATTAAGCGTCTACCTTCGGCTCAGGTCATGATCCCAGAGCCCTGGGACAGAGCCCCACATCAGGTCCCCCGTTCAGCAGGAAGCCTGCTTTTCCCTCCCCCACTCCACCTGCTTGTGTTCCCTCTCTCTCTCTGAATCGCTGACAAATAAATAAAGTCTTAAATAAAATAAAATAATAAAATGAAGGTGTTTGAACCCCCCAGTCACATATTCATTCATTTATTCAACAAATAATTATCTAGCACTTAATTTGAGCAAGTTTCTGTCATAGCCATCTATTTTTATACCTGGTAGCACTAAGTTATGTAACAAAAGAAAAAATATTAAGCCTTCCTAATGCACACAGAACTCCCACTAAGGGTGAAATTCTTAGAGACAGTATGATGCATAAAATTGATTATACATGAAATTAGGGAATAGTAGCTATATAATATGTTTTTGGACTACCACCCAGGAAAGTTAAAATTACTTATATGCATAAAAGCCTTCATACATCATAGATTTTTAATGAGGGGTTCACAAAGGCAAAATTTTGTTAGTACTCTGCATTTTTCTAAAGAGAAGGACCATGGCTTATTTTAGATTCTCAAAGAGATCCATGACTCTTAAAAGTTATTTTATCATGAGTTACCCTGGCATATGCATTTATGGACTACAAAAACTCTACAGTGAGTAAGGACTCAGTATGTATGATTTTTAAGACTGGCAGTTTGGGGGCGCCTGGGCAGGTCAGTCGGTTAAACATCCAACTCCTGGTTTTGGGCCAGGTCATGATCTCCCAGTAATGAGATCAAGCCCCAAGTCGAGGGGACCCCAAGTCAAGCTCTTCACTCTGCACAGCTTCAGATTCTCTCTCCCTTCCCCGCATCCCCTCATACTCTTCCTCTTTCTCTTTCTAAAAGATAAATAAATAAATAAAATCTTTAAAAAAAAAAAACTGATGGTATGGTTTACATTCGTGTTTTCTGCATTTTACTTATTAAGTTATTCCTGGGCCAGACTCTCCTTGAGCTTGTTGACTCTTCACTCTGGTTTACACTAGGTGACACATTGCTTCTGATTCTTAGCAGCCATTCCTAGAAGACTGTCAACTGATACTGTAGCTAGTCTTTTCTTATGGGTATTACACAAAAAACTCTTTCCAAACAGCATTTATTAAGCACCCATATGTACATGATATCCAGCAAAATGAGTTTAAATATTAGTTAATGATATCTATATTTTAGATAACATTTATGACAAGTGATTTCAAGGGCTTTGGTTCTTTATTCTCATTAGAGAATATATAGTATCTTGACTACTCTGGAAATTTTTTTTCAATTCTTGTGAACCTTTACAAGAGCTAATATATGATTCACATTTAGCATGTTTATGAAAAATTATGAAAAACTTACAGTTCTCAACTATGTTACCACTTTAAGTCAAATTCTATTTTGATTGATCCCTAAAGGAATATTCAGATTAACTAATTTCTTCCCCTCTTACAGTATAGCTTCTGCACTCTTCTCACCAAAAAGTTCCTCAGAGGTCAACATTAATTGAGCATTTAATTGCCAAACCCATCTGTCTCCTCTTAGTCTTCACCTGACTCCACTTCTCTTAACAAATGACATTATTAACCAGCCCTTACTGAAATATTTCCCTTCATTTGATTTTCATGAGAATAAACTGTCTGGCTTTGGTTTTTTTTCCTATTTGTTTCTCTTCAGTTGATGTCATCCACTTCCACACAACCCTTAAATGTGGTGTTCTCCCATAGTATGATCTTTAACCACCTTCTCTCTTCATTCTTCACTCTCTCAAGAATAGAATTTACTATCCATTCACTACCCGGGTTTCTGTACTGATTCAAAAATCAGTACCTCCAGGCTTGACTTATTATTTTTTTAGATCTAGGTTCTAATTTCCAATTATATTACAAACAAGTTCTTTTATCTACAAAAATCTCCTTTGTTTTCTCTACCAAGAGCATTACCATCATCCCAGGCTACAAATCTGAGTCACCTATGATCCTAGTTTAAGAACTCATCTATTACACAATTTTTTTAAAGATTTTTATCCATCCATTTGAGAGAGAGAGAGAGAGAGCGTGCAAGAGAGAGCATGGGGGGGGGGGGAACACAGGGTTATAGAGGGAGAAGCAGGCTTCCTACTGAGCAGAGAGCCCAATGCAGGGACTTGATCCCAGAATATGACCTGAGCCAGACGCTCAACTGACTGACCATCCTATTATACAATTTATTATATTATATATTATTATATATAATATACTATATTATTTATATTATATATAATATATACAATTTTTGAGGGAGATTTAAAACATACATGAAACTATAAAAAATAATGTAAAAAATATTCACCTTCCCACACCCAGAACCAACAACTGTTAACATTTTGTTATTTATGCCTAAAGGTGTTTTTTCCGCCCTAAGAAATAACACATTACAGGGGAAGATAACATCTTACTAGCCCCAGTCTCACGTACCACTCCATCTCTCCAAAGAAACCACTATCTTAGGTTTTATACATATTCTTTCAATTTTTTACATTTTTATGTTTTTGTGTATTCATATATTTACAGGTATGTGTGTGTGTGTGTGTGTGTGTATCCCAGAATAATATATATACTATTATTTTTTCATGCTTTGGGTACATAAATGACATTATTCTATATATGCCATTCTAAAATTTTCTTTTTTTCATCCAAAATTTACATGCTATCCATATTGGTATAAATAAACATAGATATGCTTTTTAGATGATACACATTATTCCAGTGCATCAATTTACCTCATTTTATTCATAAAATTACCTACTGATTGACAAATAAATGTATTTCCACTTTTACTTTCATGAACAATGCTGCAAAAAAATTCCTCTCCATGTTTTCTTAAACCTGTATGCTAGAGTGTTTCCACAGTATAGAAATTTTACTATAAAGAAATTACTATTATAGAAACAGTAATAGAAATTTTGACATACAAATAGAATTTTTATATAATAAAAATTATATAAGTGCATTTTTAATTTAAATGTTACTCTCTCCAAAGTAGCTATGCAAGTCCAAAATTCCACCAGTGATATGTTAAGAGTATCCACTTTTCTCAAATTCTTGTCAGTACAAGATATAATGAGACTTTAAAATTTCTGCCGTCTGTTGGGTGACAAGAAAACTATCATTCTTGAATTAATTTGCATATACTTAATAAGTACTTAGGATACTTTTTCATATACTTACTGGCTATTAATATTTCCCTTATAAATTAGTCATATCCTCTGTCATTTTTCTATGATACTTTTTGTCTTATTCATATGTCAAATGTTAACATATTCTAGATAATAATTCAGACATGTGTTGCAAATATCTTCTGCTAGCCTGCTGTTTGACTTTTAATTTGGTCTATAGTATCATTTGTCTTACAAAAATTTTAGGTATTGATGTAGTCAAATTAATATGTGTTTCACCTTACAATGTATGTTAAATAATCCCTGGAATAAAAAGGAAATCATAAAGGAATTAAGTATTTAAAAATGAATTACAATTAAAATATAATATATCAGATAGGTATGACACAGCTAAAACAGAACTTAGAGGTCAGGAGATGGAAAAGTTTCAAAATTAACAAGCTAAGCATTCAATCATAAAGATGGACAAATCAACAGAACAAAACCACAGAAATAGAAGGAAAGAAATAATAAAGAATAGGAAAAATGAGTCTACGGCCATACCACCCTGAACAAGCCCCATCTCGTCTGATCTCGGAAGCTAAGCAGGGTCGGGCCTGGTTAGTACTTGGATGGGAGAATAGGAAAAATGACATAGAGAACAATAATTTGTTTTTAAAGAGAGAGCAGGAGAGGGGCAGTGGTGGTGGTGGTGGTAGGGAGAGAGAGAATCTTAAGCAGGCTCCACACCCAGCACAGAGGCCAAGGCAGGGCTTGATCTCACAACTCTGAGATCATCAAGAATTGGATGCTTAACCAACCAAGCCACCCAAGTGCCCTGAGAAGAATAATTTTTAAAAATAGTGCAGATTTACAAAACTAAAAGATGATTTTGAAAAGATTGATAAAATAGACTTGAGCAAGAGTTATCAAGAAAATAAAGTACAAATATGAAACAAAAGTGGAGAAATAACCACAGACACAATAAATACAAAAACAGTAAATCAGTATTATGAACAATTATATCTTAATTAAGTTTAAATGTGGATGAAATGCATAAAGAAGTTGTGTAAATTATAGAAGAAAAAATAAGTAATAAGTAGTAAAGAAATTAAATGTAAGCCAAAGCCTCCTCTCCGTATTTCTTATTAAAGTTCCTAAACTTAAAGGAAAACAAAGCAAAATGATGAGGAACAGGTATTTTTAAATGCAAGGATAGTTCAACATCTGAGAATCCATCAATTAACTGGCCGTATTAACAGACTAAAGAAGAAAACTTATGACCTACCAAAAATGCAGAAAAAGCACCTAATAAGACTCCATTCTTAAGTAGAACTTAACACAAAAATAAAACCAAAGGCAGAGATGGGACGTTTTTATATACTAAAACCTACAGTAAACGTTAAACTTGAAGTTGAAACTTAAGATACTTCCCTTCGAGATTAGGAACAAAATAGGGATGCCAATTAGTATCACTACTCTTCATCATACTGGAGTTCTTGACCAACATTATAAGAAAAGAAAAAGATGTAAGATAACCGGAAAGGAGAGGAAGTTTGAATTATATCAGATGAGGTCCTCCAGGACGAGTAAGCTCCCAGTTGATCCACAGATGACCACAAATAGGGAAGTAAGCCCAGCCCATCTCAGCAGAACCACATAGCTAATTCATAGTCTCAGGAAAACCAGTAATTAGTTCTTGTTTCAAGCCAATAAATTTGGGGGGATTGTTATGCATCAATAGCTGACACAAGTAATGAGTGATGGGTATCCATTATTGGGCAAGTATAAAGGTAAAATGTGATGGATATCTATCACGGAGCATTGTGCAGCAATTCGTAGCAGCATATTACATATATACAAAGCACATGCATGGTTATTAAGAGCAGTACTTAATAAAATAATAGAAACAGTAAGATACATAATACCATTTATATGAATCTCAAATATATAGAATAGCATATACACAATATGTAAAAAATATGCATCAATCAAATTAAAGTTGATGCTTATGAGCAAGGGAGATGTGACTGTTTATAAATAGGATAGAAAGGGATAAATTGATTGAAAAAATATGTAAGAGGGTGTGAAATAGGGATCTAAGCCTTTCTCTGTATAAAAAGCCAACTAGCTTAATACAATTTATTAAATAATCTGTCCTTTCCCACTGACTTATAAATCTATGTCTATTATTAACCAGGTATAAATACATGCTTACTCTGTCCCTGAGGTCTCTATTCTACCCTAATAAACTGTCTGTGGGTCAGTAACACATTTAAAATTTTTCTAGGGCCACAGAATTGTTCCTTATAAGTAGGAGGGCAAACACCATATACTTTGTTCTTTTGCAGAATTGTCTAAACTATTTTTGGATCTTTAAGAGTTTATCAGATTCCTCCAGAAACAAGTCCTCTTGACCTTTTGACTGAAATTGTACTGAATTTATAGATTAATTGGAGAAGAATTAACAGCTTTACCTTGTCCATCTTTCCATGTTCTTTGTGGGTTAAAGATTAAAGGAATCAAATGGTTTGGATAAGTAAGTTTTTTTTTTTTTAAAGATTTTATTTATTTATTTGACAGAGAGAGATCACAAGTAGGCAGAGAGGCAGGCAGAGAGAGAGAGAGGGGAGGAAACAGGCTCCCTGCTGAGCAGAGAGCCCAATCCTGGACTCGATCCCAGGACCCTGAGATCATGACCTGAGCCAAAGGCAGTGGCTTAACCCACTGAGCCACCCAGGCGCCCCATCCTCTTCAGTAAGTTTTATATCCCTTCACGTATTTATGCCCCTCAACAAAGTTAAATTATTATTTTCATAAAGGTATTGCATATTATTGTTAGACTTATTCCTAAATACCTATTTATGTATTTTTTTTACTATGATGAATGGGATCTTTTTTGTCTCATTGTTATTTTTTATTTTAAAATTTTTATTACTGAAGTATTGCTGACACACAATGTTATATTAGTCTTCGGTGTAAAACATAGTAACTCAACAATTCTGTATGTTGCTCAGTGCTCACCAGGATAAGTGTTGTTATCATTTGTCACCAGATAATATTTTTACAATATTATTGACTGTATTCCCTGTGCTGTACTTATTATCCTCATGAATTCTTTTATTTTATAACTGGAAAATTCTACCTTTTGGTCTTCTTCACCTACTTTGCCCATCCCCCAAAGCTCTCTCCTCTGGCAACCAACACTTTGTTCTCTGTATTTATAGATCTGTTTCTGGTTTTTGTTTATTTGTTTTGTTTTGTTTTGTTTTAGATTCCACATATAAAAGTGAATCCATATATTTGTCTTTCTTTGTTTAATTTCACTTAGCATATTATACCCTCTGGGTCCATTCATGTTGTCACAAATAGCAAGATTTCATTCTGTTTTTATGGCTGAGTAATATTCCATTGTGTGTGTGCACGCAAACACACACCTTTTTTTTTTTAAGATTTTATTTATTTGACAGGGATCACAAGTAGACAGAGAGGCAGGCAGGGGTTGGGGAGAGGAAACAGGCCCCTGTTGAGCAGAGTCCAACATGGGGCTTGAACCCACGACACTGGGATTATGACCTGAGCCAAAGGCAGAGGCTTTAACCCACTGAGTCACCCGGGTGCCCCAAACACACACCTTTTTTATGACTCTCTGATTATCATTCTTATATAGAGCAACTGTGATGGAACCCTCTAAGCAGGTTTAAAATCTATATAAATTCTTAAAACTTATGTGTTAATTAAACCATTTGTAAATGCCAATTTGGTTTCTTCCATTCTGATCTTCATGCCTTTTATTTCTTTTTCTTACTTGCATTTGCTAGAACCCCCAGAAATAATGCTTGTTAGTAAAGATGACAGCTGGCATCCTACTTCCCTATTAATCACGACAGTTGCCATAAATTTTTAACATAGACATCATATCAAGTCCCAATCCAGATTAAAAGTCTCAGAGGATAGTGAATTTTAACAAATGTTTTTTTGATCTACTGGGATGATTATACAGGTTTTCTCTTTTAATCTATTCATATGGCAAATTTTATTAAAGATTTTCTAATAGCCCTCTTTGCCTTCCTAGTATGTATTTAGTCATTATGTATTTTTTAATCAGTGCTAGATTTACTATTATTTATTTAGAATATTTGTAGCTATGATCATACATAAATTCTGCAAGAAACTTATTTTTTTTTTAATTTTTTATTTTTTATAAACATATATTTTTATCCCCAGGGGTACAGGTCTGTGAATCACCAGGTTTACACACTTCACAGCACTCACCAAGAAACTTATTTTTTTAATGCTGGGTCCATTTTATAGTTAAGGTTTACTACCTTCATAAAATGAGGTGGAAAGCTTTCCCTTTTCACTGTTTCCATTATAATTTGTACATAATGGGGCTTATGAATGTATCCCTTGAAATTTTATTAATAAGCCTGGGTCTGATGGATTTTACTTGAATGAGGGAATGCATATGTAAATTTAAAGAACTCAAAAGTTGACTTGAACGTTTCTATTTCTATTTTGAGTCAACTATATATATACTTACATATACATATATATAATTTTAATTGTTCATAGGTTTTCAAATTCCTTGCCAACAGGTTGTTCTTGGTATTTTATTATGATTTTCAAACTCTAATCTATTGGCCTTATTTTTGTTCTTCACAGGGCTCATTTTCTTTGATTCACCTTTACATCCATTTTTTAGATTTTAAGATTTTTATTATCTATTTTCTTTTCTATTTCATTAATATTTACTTTTTTATCTTTATAATTTCTTCTACTTAGTTTGGATTTATTCTGTTGGTCCTTTATTACCATCTAGATGAACATGTGTTCATTATATCTTTCATATTTACCAATAAATGCATTTAGAGCTACTAAATTTTCCAGTGGGTTCTACTTAAATCAAATCTCAAATTTTTATATGCAATGCTGTCATAGTTACTTAGTTGCAAATATTTTTAATTTTCATTTTCTCTTCTATCCATCGGTGAGCCAATATAAAGTATTTTGATTTTTACCTCATTGCTGATTTCTAGTTTTATTGTATTATGATGAAAGGATACATTTTGATTGATACATATTTTCTGAACATTGTTGAGATTCCTCTATGACCTAGCACACCGTTAAAAGCTGACCTATATGCAACTGAAAAAATTTGTACAGGGCTGTATTTTATTAGGTTAGGCACAATTCTATAAATCTCTAGTTTATGAAGTGTGTCAGTCCCGAGGTTCAATTCTTTGATCCCATTTTAAATTTTGTCTCTATTTCATTTTTAAATTTTGGGAGAAGTGTGTTAAAGTCTCATTGTTTTGTAGGCATGTCCACTACTCTTTGTAATTTTAAAAGTTTTAAGTAATATTTCAAGGCTATGTTGTTAGATGCATATAAGTTTATGATGATTATGTTTTCTGGGTTGTTCCTTTTAGCAGTTTAAAGAGTCCCTGTCCCAGTTAAAAATTTTTACCCTAAATTCTATGTTATTACCCCAGCTTCCTTTGGTCAGTATTTTTCAGATGAATATATTGCTCTACACCCTTTTTATACCATTTTGTTTCATGTATCTGTTAAAAATAACACAGACTCATGTTAAGATCACAACAGATTATTTTAATATAATTTCTGGTGTTTTGGACTTATTTCTACTATCTTGATTTATGATTTGTATTTCCATTTTTTCTCCTTTGTTGCCTTCTGTTGGATTGCCAAGTTTAGTTTATTCCCTACCCCCAACTTAGTATTTTGGAAGCTATTCCTTCTATTTCTATTATTTGAGTATGTTCCAGCTGCTTAAAATAAATGTCCTTTTCACTTTTCATCTTCTCCAATCACATTTCACACAGTTCCTAACTATTTTATTCAAGGGCCACCACAATCTGGTTCCACCCTTTATAGCCTTACCGCCTCTCTCTACCATATGCCTCTACAAAGCCTAATCTCTGGTTAAACTATATTGCTTGTTAATCTCTAAATGAAATACAAAATTCCTGGCATTCTCTCCTGGCTCATGACATCTTCTCATTCACTCACTCATTCAATCAACAATTTATGGAAAACTTATTTGGTGCCTAGCTCTGACCAAGTACAAAGGATAAAGTCTCTGGTTTTATGAAGCATCATAATGTGGAAACATTTAATAAATATAAATAGAATAGAACAGAACATCATGAATGCATGAATTCAGGTAAGTTAACTGGTGATACTTGGTTCCCATCTTCCACTCCATCCTCAAACCAACGTCCCTGGAATACACAACAACCCACCAGGTGGCACCAAACCACACCCAGACCTTAGACTGATATGTCTTAGTCTGAATCCTGGAAAGCACATTTTCCTCCATACACATTGTCTCAGGTCATTTTATTAAACTCACAATAATGCCCTATTTTATGTGATCTGAGGTTCTAGGAATTATTTACCACCTCACCGTGGGAGTTTACTATATCACAAGTTGTGTCCTACCCAAAAAAGAAAAATGGGGGCCTATGACAAAAATAACAGAACAATCCTAACTGAGATTGACGAGTATCAGCTAAAGGCAATCTCTCTCTGAGAAAGTGACATTTAAACTGCGATCTAAAGGATGACCAGAAGTAAGAAACTGAAAAACTGGAAAGCAAACAGTACATTGTGAGCACCCTATGAAGGTAAATGCAGTTCATGGAAATTTTGCATTTCATTTCATGGAAATGCAAAAAGACAACAGTGTGTGTGTGTGTGTGTGTACGCGCGCACGTGCGCGCACGCGTGCATACTGAGGTGAGAGGGGTGGTATATAATTCATCAGAGTAAAATGCTTCAGAGTTTGGACTCTGGAACCCTACTTACCATCTGAATTTATTTTATTTTCTTTTTTAAAGATTTTATTTATTTATTTGACAGATAGGAATCACAAGTAGGCAGAGAGGCAGGCAGAGAGATGGGGGAAGCTGGCTCCCACCGAGCAGAGAGCCCGATGCGGGGCTCGATCCCATGAGATCAACCTGAGACCATGACCTGAGCCGAAGGCAGAGGCTTTAACCCACTGAGCCACCCACGCACCCCTACCATTTAAATTTAAATCCTTGCTCCAACACTTAAATAGCTGTCTAGTCTTGGAAAAGTTATTCATCCTAGGGTTGTTAAAAATATTAAATATATTAATATGTGAAGCCCTAAGAACTATTCCTGGCAATATAGTAAAGAAAATTGAAATGTTAGGGTTTTGTTTTTGTTGCTATTGTTATTATTTCTCGATGAGTAAGAGGAGCCAAATTATTTAGTGTCTTAAAGGCCATATTAAAAATTCTGAATATTATCCTAAGTGCAATTAGAACCCACTGAAAGGGTTTAAGGAAAGGAATGTAATGATTAAATTTATAAAGATATTTTTTAAAAATCACTTTGGTTACTATCTAAAGCATAGATTTCTTAGAGTGAAAGGGGAAAAGGCCAAGAATGAAAACAAGAAGTTAGAAGGCCAATGGCCATGATAATGACTCAAAAATAAAAAATAGCTACAGACTGATCTAGGCTAGTAACAATGAAGGAAGAAAGAAATTGGTAGAGTCAAGATATATTTTGGAGGCAAAACTGACATGATTTGGTATTGGACTAGAAGTTGAGGGAGAAAAAGGTATAAATGATGACTTCTCAACCAGAAAATCCTTTGCTACTGGACAAAGATTCTTTGTGTACCAAACTTTAGTCAGGCTTCTAAACCATCTCATAGGTCCATCTGTATATTTCCTTGTAAAATCCCATTTTAGCAAGAACTCTGCTAAGTCCGTTTAGCATCCCCCATCCTCTGTATCTGATCACTCTCAATATTTGATAGTGTTCCTCATCCTCCCCCTCCCCCAGGTGATGTGTGAACACCCTGGCTTGTCTTCAGCAAGAATCTGTTTAGGCCAAAACCTCCACTCCTCCATTCCTGATATTTCCTCTTAGTAATTTTCCATCCACTGACCCCCATCCTGCTGTTTAACTATAAATTCCCACTTGGCTTATGCTGTATTCTGAGCTGAGCCCACTCTCTATCCTTCACTGCAAAATCCCTCACAATGGTCTCTATCCCTATCACAATAGTTCCCCTTTGAATGAAGTCTTCCTTACCATGCTTTAACAAGTGTCATTGAATTTTTTGTTCTGTAACACTTTTGAAATGAAATTTTATTCTCCCAGGTTCAGCGAAATTATGAAATTTCCATTACAACAGCTAGTAGCTCTCTCCCCCTCATTCTCATAATATTGATTTTTTTTAACCTTGGGTTATAAAAAGTTGTTTTCTTACATATTTTACCTAATAAAGGGCAAGCTCCTTTACAGTTACGGCCTTACCTAGTTTCTTGTTCTAGCCCCCCGAGAGACACACAAAGCACAGGCTCTGTCTCTGCATAGCACAGGCAGTCTCCGGTAACTCTGCAAGTGGTCTCAAAGCCAGGGTGGCTCCTCATGCTCTTTTACTTACTTCCTTTATGAACTACAAGATTTCAGACTGCTTTCTTCTTTTTTCAGCTATTCATTCTATCTTTTGGAATTCTGTTTCTCCTAAGACTAGCTGCAGAATTAAACTCATCTCTCATTAACCCCCCATTTCTTGGGGCCCCCCAAAACAAGTATACAGGGAGTCTTTCTATTAAAGTGCTTGCTATTAATTACTATTGAAAAACAGAAGGTGACAAAATTAAAGTAGGGTTTTGTGACCTTTATGGTTTCAAGTCTATAGTTTCTGACTCCCTTGGTGAGATGCAAGCTGAATGCACTGGCTTCTACCCTTGACTTTTATTCCCAAGGATAAGTTTCCCAAAAGTCTTTCTTTTTTTTGTGGAGGCTTCTCCTCCCAGAATATAGGACTGCAGATGAAACCCAGACAAAATAATTGGTGTCTTCTTGTCTCAAGTAGATAACTGGCACTTCTGAGAGCCTCCTAAACAGACATGTAGTGGTAGCAAGAAATTTAAAACAAATGTGATTCTGCTCACCTCATTTTTTTTTCAAACTAAATAGCTAAAACTTCATACTGTAAGTCCAAATAGATGTTAACTGTAGAAAAATGTCTCTAGAGAAGAAGGGGGGAAAAAAAGATTTTCAAGTTTGTTCAAGAAAGCAAATGTCAAAAAAGAAATCAGCACCTTTCTTTTTTTTTTTTTTAATTAATTAATTTATTTGACAGACAGAGATCACAAGTAGCCAGAGAGGCAGGCAGAGAGAGAGCAGGAAGCAGGCAAGCAGAGAGCCCGATGCAGGGCTCGATCCCAGGATTCTGGGATCATGACCGGAGCTGAAGGCAGAGGCTTTAACCCACTTAGCCATTCAGGCGCCCCAAGAAATCAGCAACTTTCGATTTCTTTTTCCTCTTGGACAAAATCTTTGATTTCTGCTTGAAAAGAATTTTTTTCATTCTAACTTAGTATTCTAAATATTTATTTTCTGAGAATTAAGTAGCATAAAAAAGGTGTTATAGAAGAAAAAGGATTTAGATTTTCCTAAAAGTCTTGTCAAATGTCATGTACAATAAGAAGTACCTTTTTGCTAACAAGTTAGAGACATAACTCCTTTCTTTTTGATGTAAAACTTTCTAGACTGATCTTTTGCAAGGTCATCTAGTAATAAGAAAATGTCTCCCAAGTTCTGGCTAACAAAGAATTCATTTTGTTCAAATATATTCTTAAAAATAGGTAATAATAATAATAAAACAATAAGTTATTCTGGAGAATAACTACTTATTATTACCACCCTCTAATATAAAATATATGAAAAGTATTTTCTGTTAAATTTTAAAATTGTTCAGTCAAGGAGCATAGTATCTTGGCTAATTTACAAAGTGAAAAGAGGGGCACTGGGTTGCTCAGTTGGTTAGGCAACTGAGTCTCGGTTTCAGCTCAGGTCATGATTTCATGGGTAGTGAGATCGAACCCTGCATGTGGTTCCTCACTCATCAGGAAGTCTGCTTAAAAGATTCACTCCCTCTGCCTCCCGCCGCCAATCACTCCAGCTCTCCCTCTCTCTCACTTCCAAATAAATAAATAAATAAACCTACCTTTAAAAAACAAAGTGAAAAGAAATCAAACATCCAATTACAATCAAACACTAACCTTAAAGTAGGAGAATAAGGGTTATCTGTTATAAAAACGTCATTCTATCTTAATAATGCCTACATGAAAGAGTTGAAATGGGTTGTATTCCTTCTTCCTTAATGTATATACTCAATGAAAAAAAAATTACAGAAACATAAAAAATTTTAAAAATAACAATTATCCTATCTCATTTCCTAATCCCACCCCCCAAGGGGTAATTAAGTGCTGTAAATAGGTTGCATTTTTTGCACTGTCTCGACTTTTTTTGTGAATGGGAAAAAGAAGTCCTCATGAGTAGTTTCCAGTACATAAAAAAATTAAAATGATGACATTTAGAAATGCTTAATTCCATTTGACTTGCTCCTCTGCCCCTAAACCCAGAGGCCTTAACTGTCAACTATGCCCTTATGATGAAATTTAAAATGACCCACCACATAGCAATAATACAATCTGGAACTTTAAATTAGCTACTACACTTGGCGATTCTTTGTCTTTCCTCACCTTTCCCCAACCCTCTCTACTCCATAGTATTATATCCTTGAATGCTTGTTTTTCTCAATTTAGTTGGTAAGCTTCTTTGAGGCCAAGCCCCATGTTTTATTCAACTTTGAATCACTTATTCCTAGGAGCCATGACACTGTTTGTATATAACAAGTACTTTGTACATGATAAATGTTACGCTTACCAGTGTCTCAAGTGTACGTAATAACTGTCATATGAAGGAGGAAGGGGGAGAATTTATCTGCTGCTTCAAATGTTTGAAAAGAAATGGTCTTAGCTTAACAGCAAATATTAACTTTATCTAAAGAACAATTTCAGGAGGTGTTAATTTATGTGATCTGATTTGTGACAGAGCAATTTTACAACATGGCAAGTTTATATGCTTCCTCTGCTATATTCGAAGCACCATGAATGCACGTACGTTGCCTGTCTCTTTACCCCTCTAGCCCACGCCTAAAATACTGCTTGGCATATAATAGATGCTCAATGAATATTTATTGATGAATTAATTAATAGTAATTTGGCACATCATCTAATATAAACCTAAAAAAATTTTAGTATCTTTTCACCCCCAATAACAATATTCTGTGATGAGTATAACTCAATATCACAAGAAGCTACTGTATTAACTGGGTTTTCATGATGACAGAAGCTCTCTTTCAGTGCTGTCATTCCTAATAGTCTAGACAATGGTTCTCAAAGTGATCCTTGTGCCAATAGCATCACCTGGGGACTTGCTAAAAATGTAAATTTTCAAGTCCCATCCCAGATCCATTGGGTCAGAAGTTCTGGAGGTACAGCTAGCAACCTGTATTTTAACAAGTGCTCCAGAAAATACTGATGTATGTTCAAGTTTGAGAACCACTGGCCACAGAAATCTTTGTCATGGAAATAGAGGGATCTCAAAACACAAACAGGTCATTAAATATTAAATGAGGCTTTAAAGAAATATACTAAATGTTCAAATATCAAAGTATCTCAGGATAAAGGAAATTAGGTCAATCAATTAAGGGACATAAAAAATTACCACTACATAGTCGAGGGCCTTTTTTTTTTCCTTAGCAGGGATCATGAAAGTGTATTCAATTAGCAACATTTAAAATGGCTTTTAGGGGGCGCCCTGTGGCTCAGTGGGTTAAAGCCTCTGCCTTCAGCTCCAGTCGAGATCCCAGGGCCCTGGGATAGAGCCCCACATCAGGCTCTTGGCTCAGCAGGGAGCCTGCTTCCTCCTCTTTGTCTGCTCTCTGCTTACTTATGATCTCTGTCTGTTAAATAAATAAAATCTTTAAAAAAAAATAAAGTATTTAAATAAAATGGCTTTCAGATGCCTTCAATGAGTTATTAGGAAAAAAAGAATAGCAATAGGGAAGAATATAGAGTAGGGAAGTATGAGAAAAAGGTGGATGACACCTAAAATAATATATGGATGAGACCTAGAAAAACTGTTTTTTAGATTCTAATTGAAGTTAAGCACTTTAATTTTAAATAAAGGCAGAAATCACAGTAGTTTCAGCAACATCTATGATATCATAACCAGGAGAAACATCAATATGTTCATATTATAGTTGCTACAGATACCTCAAAATATAATTTATGGTCATCACTACTATGAAATTATAGGCATAAGTTAAATCTGCCACTAGCTCTCATTGTTTAATGCATTATTAAAGAAGCATATGCATTAATACATCACAATTAAAAATAGTCTAAAAGCTATGTTTCAATGTATTGGGTTCCTCTATAATCCTAAATACTGTATTTTCTATATTTTAAAAAAATTGTTGTGAGAAGACCCACAGGCTGAATTCGCCATATGATCAAAGAGGCCCATGACACAAAAATATGGAAAAACTCTACAAAAGTTAATAGCTGTGTTGAAAATGTTCTTGACCTCATTTAAATGATGCCCTTTCATGAACCTAAGAAAACTCGTAGGCCTCTTTCCCAGTTTGCAAGTAGGCATCGACGATACGTAAGGGACAATGACTTCTTCTGAAACAGAATTATACCAAGGCACCCAGCTTTGAATTCTGAAAAGAAAGGCTAGCCATGCAACTAACTTAATCTCTATAATTTTTAGCTTAGTTTGGGCAATGAGCATACCTATAACTCAGACCTACACAAGCAGACAATTTAGTGGAAGGTGAATAAAAACAGTTAACTAGCTCTGAATGAGAAGCTAAGGAGTTCAGACTTTATTTTAGGTAACGCTTTGCTTGTTTTAGTTTTCATTTACAATACTATTTGGTTGGGACGCCTGGGTGGCTCAGTTGGTTAAGCAGCTGCCTTCAGCTCAGGTCATGATCCCAGCGTGCTGGGATCCAGTCCCACATCAGGCTCCTTGCTCGGCGGGGAGCCTGCTTCTCCCTCTGCCTCTGCCTGCCATTCTGTCTGCCTGAACTCGCGCTCTCTCTCTCTCTGATAAATAAATAAAATCTTTAAAAAAAAAAATTCTTTACAATACTATTTGGAAAACAACTAAATTTGTGTAAGAAACAGACTTCATTAAAAACTCTTAAAGGCTTCCCATTGCCCTTTAGATAAGGCCAAACACGTACAAACCTTATAAAGTCCTCAGCAATAAGACTTTACCTCTTTAACTTCATTTTAATCCCCTTTCCTTTTAATAATCCATATTCCAGCCATACTGAATTCCCTTCTACAACTCAAATAGGCCATGTTCTCCTTCCTCCAGACTTCCTACCATGCTGTACTCTCCTTGACTAATTACTTCAAACCCTTCAAATCTGTTCAAATGCTACTTCCTCAGGCAGGCATTCTCTGCCCTCCTAGGCATTCCCCAGCTGTATACTCCCTAAACTTTTCATTAATCCTATCATAACGCTCATCACATTTGATTATAATAACATGTTTAATTGTTCATTTCTCCACATAGCTAAAAGCCTGGTGAGAGGAAAGAGAGGGTCTTGTTTACCCTAAAACACTCAGCTCTGAGCCTGACATGCTGCAGCCCTTGGTTAAGAGCTGGCAGAGGATGAATGGATGGATAATTTACCTAGAAATGTGTTTTAAAGCATTCCTACATTTAAGAACCTTCAGCGAGAGCTGCATGGGTGGCTCAGTTGGTTAAGCCTCTGCCTTTGGCTCAAGTCATGATCTCCAGTGTCCTGGGATGGAGTCCCACTTTGGGCTCTCTGCTCAGCAGGGAGCCTGCTTCTCCCTCTCCCTCTGCAGGCCTCTCCTCCTGCTTGCTCTCTCTCTCTGTGTCAAATAAATAAAATCTTTTAAAAAAATGAATAAAAATTACATAGACACATTGTTATTAGTGAAATTAGAAGTTAAACTAGTGTTTTAAAAACTAAAAAGTCTGGGGCAACTGGGCGGCTCAGTCTGTTGATTTTGGCTCAAGTTGTGATTTCAGGGTCATGAGATTGAGATTTTCTTTCTCCCTTTCCCTTTGCCCTTCCTCCTGCTAGAGGGCGAGTGCTTCCTCTCTCTATCTCTCTTAAATAAATAAATAAAATCCTTTAAAAAACAAATAAAAATAAAAACTAAAAGTCTGAGCACAAAGGAATGAGTGCTACTAGTTTCCAAGAGCAAACACCCTTAGTTGATCTGTTCTCTAGATATACTTATCTCTCCTCATATATAAAACATGATTCTTATAGCATACAAACACCATTTAAAATCATTCCTTTTCATTTCTGTTTTATTAACTGACAAGGTAGTTTTTTACTTTTGGCCACTATTTTTTTCCTTCACATGACAATCTGTAAAACATATATTCAAGTGCACTAAAAATCAATGGCTATTTTAAAGAGTCCTTAAAGGATCCTGTTTTAAAATTATAGTTTAGAAAGCAGAAGCTTCATTTCATTTTCTTCTTGGATCACAAAATCTGATTAAAAAGTAACAATTATGATAAAACTCTATTGATTGAAGAAGTAATGTGTCATATTAAAACACTTTTTCATCTTCTATACTCTTCATAATTTAACACCTTATAATTACTTTGTATACTTTTAAACAATACAGTTAAATGATTTTTCACTTAAACACCCTCTGTTAAAAGACAGTAAAGAGTTTAGAGACCTTACTTAGCATATATATGGACTTCTACAACCACAACTCACCTCCATTTTTATAAACCTGATATTTTAATGTGCAATTCCCAGTAAATAGGAATTTCAGGAAGACTCATAATTGCATGATACCATATTTCATTAATTCTAAGATGTACTTTTTTCACATTTTAACATCTCTGAAATCAGGATGTACCTTACAATTGATGGTATCCTAAAATTTATAATTGGATGTACCTTACAATTGATGGTATCCTAAAATTTATAATTGGCAGCACTTATTTCTTTTAGTGGTCTAAAAATGTTTCTTACAACAGATGGTATCTTAGGCTAAATGAAATATAGTTATGAAAATATTAAAAACTTTTCTCTAATAATGCTTTCTAACTCATCTAAATCACAATACAATTATAATTCAAACAGTTCTAGAATCAATACTAAATGAACTTAAGATTCACATTTTACCTTTTTAGAAAACTAGTGACTAGGTAAGCTCAAAAAATGGATAATTAAAAGAAAATACTTCTTCAAAAAATGTAGGAAAAACTCTAGATTTAAGAAGAAGAAATAACAGAAATGGGGAAAAAAAAAACTTGAAGATGTTCAGTCAGTAGTAGCTACCATGGAAGTGGAGGCATGAAATAGCCCTAGAGCTTAATCTATAAAAAGAAACAAATATTAGGAACATGGCAGGGGTTAACAGAGATAACAAACTGTCTAGGAGGAAAGATACTGTTGTATTATTTCTCCCTCCTAAGGGAGGAATCACTGTCACCCTTTAAGCAAAAATATGGAATAGGTAATTGAAATAATTGTAATTAAATGTAAAATTGTAAACATTCTTAGTAAATTAAAAACCAACCTACCAGCATTGTCTTCCTTCTGGCTCAATCTGTTTCACCTTCAGGTAATCCTAGGATAGGGGCTCCTTTTCAGATCCCCAGTTTTTCATGTCGATCTTCTACCTCCCTGTGGCAACAATATTTTCTAATTAAAAGAGTCCTTTTGTGCCACAGGGAGGATTTCTGATGGTATAACAAATACAAAAGTTACCACAGCTCATCATGAAGTCAACTTAGTCTTGAGATTTTTCAAGAAAGAAATCTGGCTCCTGAACTTATTTTTCATGATAGAAATCTGGTTTTATTTTTTTTAATTGCATTTCAAAAAGCTACTTTCATTTACTTAAAAAAAAAAAAAAACAGTGCTTTCTTGTTGAATTAGGTAAAAATTCTTATCATTTGTCTTTTCAACTAATCTCTAAACACAATTTTGTTGATCACAAAAAGAAGGTAAGTTTTCTTGATCATTTCTTTAACTATTAACACCAAATTTTTATATTTTGATACCTGGTTAAGAACCAAAGTCCTACTTCCAATCAGAAGAGAGAAGTAGAAAGCTACCAGACTGCTTTCAGCCAATGTCTATTAGTAAAGCTTAGCAAATCTACTTGTATTATATAACATAATGTTAATTTTGCTTAAAATGTACATTTTAAAAAGGCCAGCAAGAAATATCAAAAGCAATACTTGCTGTTCCCTTGCTGGTAAGTGACTTTCACTGTTTGTTTTCCTTTGTAATACTTCCCAATTTCTCCAATGAGCATGTGTTGATTTTCTTACAAGAAAAAAATCAAATTTAGCTGTAAGTATGAATGATTAAAACCTACTCTGACTTTAAGATGAAGTTAATCTAATATCACAACATTATGGCTCTGATATATTTTGGATGGCCATACTGATGTTTTTGGATGACTACCTTTTTATATTTTAAATAACCCTAAGGTATTCAATGTTCAGCATATTAACAAAAAAGAAAATATATTTAGATCTTACATAGATGATTCTTGATTATGCTGCCATACTGAGCCAAAACTCAAATCTATTTCAATCTGTATTTCCTAACAATTATGTGTTAAACACTATATTATATACTATGTTCAACAAAATTAAGAAGTATGGTCCCTGTCTTTGAGAGACTCATACATCCACTCTGAAAACAAAAGGAGTTCACATACACACAAGAGCAGTATGAGAAAGTACACGGTCAAGAGCCTTAGTCCAGATGGTCTCACAGAGGATCAGGAATGGGAGAGTTTAATGAAGGCAGTTTAATCACTGTGGAGAGTTTTGTGCAGTGGGGCCTTTAAAAAATGGATAAAACCTAATCATAGTCTTGACAGGAAACTGTATTTGAGCAAAAGCTCAGAAGCATAAATAGCACAGTTCATGCAAGAGGCAATAAGGAAAGCAGCTAGAATACAGTATTTCAATAGATAAGAAGACCAGATTGAAAGGATCTACTTCTGGATGATTCCGTGAGTCACGGAATTTAGCAGAGGAGTGGCTTTTGACATCTGATAAACAAAGAGCTTCAGGAGAAGGCTAAAGGTAGGTGCCAAAGCACAGTAAGTCAAGGAAAACGAACAGACTGAAGGTATAGAGCTTTTTTTTTTTTTTTTAAAGTGGAAGTGAGAGGAAAGAGAAAAATACAACAGAGAAGCAAACAAATGTTCTGTTTTAACCTTCATATTTGAAGGCATAAGGAAAGGTTCTAATGAAGTTAAGGGGATACTTACGGAGCACTTACTACATCAAAAGCACTGTGCTTTATATCTTTATTTTATGTAGTCCTCACGACCTTGAGTTACTAGTTTATGACAACGAAAGAGACTCTGAAAACGTTAAATACTGATAGGTAAGCAGTAAAGTAGGAATCTGAAGTCACAACTAAGTAACCATCAATATTCTTCCCTTTGCACTGGGTCAGTGGAAAGCCTTGGTAGGGGATTAGAGGGAAGAAGGAGAAGAAAATCAAGAGTCCTTATTCCCTGGCTCCTCTCTGTGGCATCATCCTCAAGCCAGCTGCATCCTTTGCTCAAAGGTCCCAGATTCTCCCAAGGTGACCCTCTTTCCAGGGCTCTCTTCTTCTGGGTTCCAGCAACAATTCTCTCCCTTTGGGCCTCCGGCCAAAGGACAGAAACAGCACTGCTACCGCCGCCTCTGGACTACTGCTCTATTTCTTATGCTCTCCCCACACTTGACCATATATTTATAACGAGTCATTCTGACATTTTTTAAATTATCCTAATTTGAGTATGACATCTCCTTTGTGATGGGCTCCTGGCTATATATTTGTGCATCTTTAAATGCTTAAATATTTCTCCTTAGATGTTCTGCTTCAACTCAAAATCAACACACCTACTATCAAACTTACCTGCTTCCCAAAACAGTCTTGCCTTCCTCAAATCACTATATGATACTATGACCATCACTTAAGGTAAAAAAAAAAAACCTGAGTGGTATCTTAGCTAACTATGCCTCTCCCCCTAATTTGTCATGTCAAAGATTGTTAGAGCATATATCGTAGTATTGCTTATATCAGCCCCTTCTGTTCCTATCATTTCTATCTTGTTTTGCTCAAGTCGTGTCTTAACTCATACAACAACAGCTAGTCTTGCCTCATCCCCTCCCCTACAATCATCCACTATCTCCTGAGAAACTAATTACATCGTAGTTTCTACTCAAAACCTTCCAAACCATTTTGCTTCTTACATACCTAATCACTAAATCTTGGTTTAAATCACAGTGTAGTCACAACTCCTAATGGAACCCCCTGTCACAGTCTCATTTACTCAGTATCTTCTAAACGTGCCTTGACTGGAATATTCCCATTACTAATTATATTTCCCTCAGCCTACAATACCTTTCACTTACCTCCTATCTGCCCATCCAAACCCTACCATCTGTCCCCCTTCCTTTCTTCAAACCTTCCCTAATCCTGTAAACTGAGCTTTCTTCTTCTGAAAATGTCTTTGAATTTATAAATAACACCCTATTGGTCCTATACTGCTTTATATTTTCTTATTTTTTTTTAAGATTTTATTTATCTATTTGTCACAGAGAGATCACAAGTAGGCAGAGAGGCAGGCAGAGAGAGGAGGAAGCAGGCTCCCTGCTGAGCAGAGAGCCTAATGTGGGGCTGGATCCTAGGACCCTGAGATCATGACCTGAGCCAAAGGCAGAGGCTTAACCAACTGAGCCACCCAGTTGCCCCCATACTGCTTTATATTTTCAATATGATTTATATTACATATAAGTACATTATTAACCCCTTGAAGGAAGGAAACATGCTGAAAATGGTACCCTTGCACATAAGAAATGCAAACTATTTACTGGTGTGTTATCATAAATTAAAGTCAAAGTTTAAGAGGATAAGTACAGCAAGTTAAGGTGCAAGATGAAGAAGCAGATCCTAAACAGCTCAATCTTCTCAGCTAAGCCTTAGGATTTCTATCAAAACTTATCTACTATGGATTGCATTGGTATAAACTTACTACTTTTTATTTTTACTTTTTTAAACTTACTCCTTTTTAAAAGGTAACCTATAATAGCCTTTTAAAATTTGTATGTACTTTATACATATGTACATATATATGGTTTTTTAAGAGTGAATGTAAAGACTGCATTTTCAACTCTTAGTAGGGAATCCCAGAGACTCCCTTCCAGCCCCAACTCAGCACCTCTGTCTTTCTAGCAGGTCTCCAGAGCTGCTGGGCTCTGCAGCCACTGGCAAAGGTATTTCCAGCCTGCCAGTCAAGACCACCCTTCATTCATACTTCACTGCTATTCCTCAAAGATTCTTTATGATTTCTGATATCCAATTATCATCAAAAAGCAATCTATTGATTTAAAAAGGCAACTTATAACTTTAAATGAATACACTTAAAGTCTCAAACATATTTGGTTCTTCCTATAAAATTTGAGAGGATTACTATTACTCATAAACTCTGAGGAAAATGTAGATTTTCTCTGTCTATAAAAGACATTTACAACTAACAAGATGAGAAATTATTTTATACATAAAATAAGATGGCTGAATATACACCACTATGTAATTTTAATACTCCTGCCTGGATTTCATCATGAACATTGTCTCTTGTATAGACATATACATATGGGTATACAGGAATAAAAGTAGAAAAATTTTGATGTAAACATGCAGAGAACTGATATAACAGGTCACTAAATATAATTATGAACATTTTTTAGGCTAATATAATCTAAGTTATAATGTAGAAGTATTCCAGGAAGCATTTCCTAGATGTACAAAAGGAAATTCTGTTCTATACGGATCTCATGTCCACCAATTCACCAAATAAAAACCCATTGTAGACATCTTATAAATATTTCTTTCCTTTTCTTCCCAGTCAGCTTCTTCTCTAAAGCCTATATATATATGGAATTTAAGTTAAAAATTTATAGCACCACAAGAATGAACCTGATCCTAATTCACTACCTAAAAGGAAATACATCAGGATAAGTCATAACAACATTTATTTATCTGTATATGTTCTAGATGTCAGAAGAATGAAAATTTATTCAGATTTTAACTTTTTAAAAATGTGTTTTATTCTTTACGAGATGCCTGGCTGGCTTAGTCGGTAGAGCATGGGACTCTTGACCTTGGAGTTGTAAATTCAAGCCCCATGTTGGGTGTAGAGATTACTTAAAAATAATACCTTTTTTAAAACTTATTTTATTCTTTAAATAAAAACAAAATTAAGTTTGGGACGCCTGGGTGGCTCAGTTGGTTAAGCCGCTGCCTTCGGCTTAGGTCATGATCCCAGCATCCTGGGATAGAGTCCTACATTGGGCCCCTTGCTCAGCAGGGAGCCTGCTTCTCCCTCTGCCTCTGCCTGCCATTCTGTCTGCCTGTGCTCACTCTCTCTGACAAATAAATAAATAAAATCTTTAAAAAAACAAAACAAAACTAAGTTCAGATTAACTGATTCTAAACTAATGTATATATATTAACAATCCTTATAAACTTGCATTAAAAACCTATGAGCCATAATATTTTCAAATAACTCAGTATATTGTAGTCTCAAGTTCCACATGTCTTATGATAAGTAAATGGGAGTGTTTTAAATTGTTCTGATTATACTTGTTTTAGATGTATGAGCCAGTAGACTTCAGTCTGAATTTGGTATTGCCTTTAAAAGAATTATAAATGAATTCTAAGTTTTACAGTGTTATTCTGTAAAGAGAGACAAGAATAGCTATACTATACTATTCTTCATTTTTTGAGGTAGTAAAGCAAACATAGATTTTTAAAAATGAGCCAGAATGGAATTTAAAATGTTTAAATGAACTTCTCAGTTTCTTCTAGACTATTTTAGAATAATGTAAGTTATTTACTAACATTTCCTTTTCGTGCTAAAGAAAACCAATCTAAAAAATATTATCAACTAGTCAGAAACCAATTTCAAATTATGACAAAAGTAGGGACGCCTGGGTGGCTCAGTCAGTTAAGCCGCTGCCTTCCGGTCAGGTCATGATCCCAGAGTTCTCAGATCGAGTCCCACACTGGGCTCCTTGCTTGTCAGGGAGCCTGCTTCTCTCTCTACCTCTGCCTGCTACTCTGCCTGCTTGTGCATGTTCTCTCTCTGACAAATAAATAAATAAAATCTTTTTTAAAAATCACAAAAGTAACTATTCTTTAACCAGACTATGTATATCCTCTTTTTCAATATTACAATCATTCTTATCTCTCCCCTGCAAATGATTATTCCCATCCTCAGAGTTCAAGATAACAAAGAAAATAAAATCCCTTGAATAGATTATATTTGCTTCCTATTTGGAATTGTTTTTACATGAGTAATTTAATTAATGAAACACTGATCATCAATTATATAACCCATAAGATTTGGCTGACCTGCTCTGGTATTTTAATGTGATAAATATGTATAATTTTCTACTAATGGGAATTTGGTACTATATCTTTCATACTTTACAAAGTTTCCAGTTTGCTACCAAAATCAGAGTCTTATTTTTTTGATCAAAACATTTTCCAGAAATTTCAAACAGGTTCTTTTTTTTTTTTCATTCAACTGAAGCTATCATACTTTTTTTTCTTGTGCTATTAGTTTTGTTTAGTTACACCCTAGTTACACTCCTATAATAAAATCAGTTACAATACCTACTTCAAAATATCATCCTGCATAATACTTTTAACTATACTTCCTATTCTTTTCCTCAAGAAGAAAATTTATGTCTGCCATGATGCTTCTAGCTTCAGACTGGAAAACTCTCCAAAACTCTCAAAAAAACACACATGTGTCTTCCTACCACTTGCATTATCTACTGTAAATCAAGTACCACTCCAGGCCAGTCACAGAGCCTATATAAAGTGTTTCGCTACCTAATCTGAGAAAATGATGTGACTATCACTTCACATGGGGTTTGCTGGCACTATTGTCATCATTGCTCTGCAGAGCCAGGTAACTTTTAATCCCGCAGCTCAATAAAAAATACAACTGTAGGAAAAAAAGAAAATCAAAATAAAACTGGAGAAGAACAGCAGTAAGCTAGAAGAAGCTAGTAGTCTTAGGGAATGCTACTGGCATCAAATATTCAAAATTTTTAGTCACGGGACTTCAGTACATTTCCAGAAACTTATCTAAATACTTAAGAATGATGGGGCATCAGGGTGGCTCAGTCAGTTAAGCATCCAACTCAACCTCAGCTCAGGTCTTGATCTCACAGTCGTGAGTTCAAGCCCCATGTTGGGCTCCATGCTGGCCATGGAGCCTACATACATACATACATACATATTTAAGAGTGTTTATTAGAATTGTAAACCAAGTATAAGGATTCTTTTTCTCCATTAAGAGCTGAAGGTAAATTTTAATGTTTATTATTACAAAATAGTCACTATAATCTTTCTGGTAAAATACTCTATTTTCTTTATGGCCTGTGGCAAAAATGAAAATCTTTCTAAGAATTATATATATTAATCTCCAACTAAACATATAATCATCTCACCATAAAAAGACTGAAATATTAAAATTTCTCAGAAGACAAAAAGGGAAGGAGACTCTGATAGACTGCTACAAAGATGCTTCTGATCTAAGAAAAAAGGAATCATACTTCTCCACCAATATCAATTCAAAGAAACTCTTAATCTGTCATAGAATGAAACTACTGTCTTTATTTTTGAATTAAAAAGTTACTCTCATATACTAGCCTATGGACTTCTGTAAGTTATTCACACTCTCAGGGGAAAAAATAGTAATTTTATTATTATTGGCCTGTAATCTTGTTCTGAGGGTCCATGATATGAGACCTGTTACACTAAAAAGAACTGTAATGTAGAACTGTATGTCAGTTCCCTTAAATAAGAGATATTTCACTGGTTTCCAAGCAAAAAGAGGTTCTTTGGTATAGTACTCATCACAACAGTAATAGTGACACAAAATAAGGAGTTACAAATAATAAACATTTTATGAGATGTCTACCTGTTTCCACATTCTCGGTCTCAACTTCTTGTTCTTCTGCCACATCTTGCATCATGTAAGTCTCATCATCATAGACCAGAACCTGGGCTGCATAGCCCTGCTCTAATCTGGCACTTGGAACTGGCTCCACAATCACTGCTGGATAGTCAGAAACCTTTTCACTTTCCTACAAGAGCAAATTGAGAAAATAATCAACCTTTTTATTCACAAATTCTCAATTTACTTATAAATACTTGAGTTCCCCTAGTCTCAAGCAGGCTACACAATGAGTGTCATATACTATAATTACGAATGTAAAAACCAAAACAGATGAAAAGGGAACTTTAATAATCAAATCTCAGGAGGTGACATTTTAAATAAGCAGGGCTTTAGGATTAAGATGACAAATTAAAAACATGCATATCATTGCACTATCTCATGAAACCCACAAAAACAAGTAAATGACTTCTCAACACAAACCCATAAGGAGAAGACCTAAGAGCAACAGAATCTTGGGAGATTGAAAGTGGATGGTAAGTGTATTGAAATGGTTTAGCAAACCCAAGAAAGCCAAACACAGTCTGGCAGCACAAAGAAGCTGAGAGACAACACACTTTACACTGGAGAGCCCACAGAAAGCAATTCCCATCACTCCTGGAAATGGAGCAGCAGGTGTAGAGAAAGAGGAGGGGTTCAAACAGGAAGATTCCATTAAAGCTGTCTGAAAAGCACTTTGATTCCTAGACCATTCCCTCATACATGATGCTAGGCAACTGGCCCTCACCTCGGGAGAAGACTGGAGAATTAACTTTCTGGTGATGGAAAAACAAAAGCATCTTTGAGGAATCTTAGGCATATTTGCTTGTATCGGTATTGCACCAAAAACAGAGTTTTCAATCAGCTTTTTAGACCTCCACTCTTAATGATGAGCAGGCAGCCAAGTATTACTAGTCATCTAAGGAAGAGCCTCTACCACCGAATATATACTTATACGTACACACCCACACACATATGGGGCATATTCTTCATAGAAATAAGATATTATAGCCATAAAACAAGAACGGAATACAATTTAATCAAGATTTAAAAAGAAAGAGCTCAGAAGTTAAAAACATGACAGTTGAAATAAAAAAGACAGAGGCTTGGAAGACAAAACTGAAGCAGTCTTCCAGAAACCAGAGAAATAAGATGAATTTTTGAAAAATAGGAGCGAAAAGAGAATGGTATCAGAGGAATAGTCCAAGAGGTCCAATACCTGAATAACAGAGTTCCAGAAAAAGAAAATGGGATGGGGGAGGGGAGGTTGGAAAGAAATTAAAAGACTTCTAGAAAATGTTTTGAGCTGACACATATGAGCTGCCCATTTGAAAGTACCTACCAGATATTTAATATAAAAAATTAAGGAAAACCTACAATGAGGCACACCACTGTAAAATACCACAACACTGGGGAAAAGAAGAAAGATTCTACAAGTTTCTAGAGAGAAAATGCAAGTCACATACAAAGAATATGGACTCAGACTTCAGTCTTCTCAATAATCATATTAAAAGAAAAATGACATTGAAACCATTTCTTCAGATTAGAAAGGAACACTATTTCTTTTTTTTTTTTTAAGATTTATTTATTTGACAGAGACAGGGAGAGGGAACACAAGCAGGGGGAGTGGGAGAGGGAGAAGCAGGCTTCCTCTGAGCAGGGAGCCCGATGTGGGGCTCGATCCCAGGACCCTAGGATCATGATCTGAGCTGAAGGCAGACATTGAAAGACTGAGCCATCCAAGCACCCCTAGAAAGAAACACTATTTCTAACCTGGAATTCTTCAGCCAGTCAAATCATCTTATGAAAATTAGGTATTTTCTCAAATTTGCAAGATCTCAAAACATTTACCTTCCATACATCCTTTCTCAAGAAGCAAGTAGAGAATGTATTTCATCAAAAGTAAAATTTTATTAAGACAACAACTTAAGATAGAGAATATGGGAGATTCAAAATGGGAGAGAAACACTAGTAATCTTGATGTGGACTGTGAAGAGTGAGCCCAGAATGCCAGCAATGCACTGGATTTATAAGGCAAACAGTCCGGATTGCAGGAACATGATTCCTGAGACAGAAGAGAAACTGTCATCACCGAGACAACCACCGGCACTGTTCCTAAGGACACAGTGTCCAGATAAGCCTATTCCCCATTTTTATTCATATTTGGCTTACTTTGATGTATCTACCTTGCATTGCTAACTACATCAGTGAAGAACACTCATTTCACCTCCTAGATGTGTCCTACTTTGATCTACTTACTATTAAGTGTTAGAAGAAGGCAACAAAGCGCTTGGGAAACAAACAAGCAAAAAGCAGAACAGCTTTCCCTGTGATGGTATATACACCTGCTGAACAAACCTGCAACACCAGGTCATACCATTGCCTGAAACCTGACCAAGATGATCCTATGTTTCCAAGAACTAAGTCACGACATTCCTTACTCACTTGCTGAGGAGAACCTCCTGAAACTCTGTGACCGGATGCCAGACTAGACTTCCTTTTCCTGGAAGCTTTAATCTAACTGTGATGATGCTATCATTTCCTAACTCAGCTTGGGACATTATTCATTTTTTCAAAGTACAACAACATGTTTAGGAATATCTCCAAAGACAATAAAGCTATAAAGAAAAGTAAAGGAATAGTACCACATAGGTCAGGATAATGGCACCTCTGCAAATATTAAGAGAGGCATACTTCATATTCTAAAATACTACTAAATGCTATTTTATTAACCTGATTGATAAGTAATATTTATTCTTTTTATTCTCAAACTAAACATATATATTTTATACACTTTTCATTTTGTATCAAACACTTCACAAAAATTTAAATAAATTAAAAATAAAGGTACAATAAATTAAAAATAAGCAAGCCCATATGCTGAATATTAACATTGAATTTCCTACTCTGTATGAGGCAAAAAAAAGTTTATATTAAAAAAGAAAACCCTGGGGCGCCTGGGTAGCTTGGTCAGTTGAGCAACGGACTCTTGGTTTCACCTCAGGGCATTATCTCAGGGTCCTGGGACTGACCCCCATTTCAGGCTCTGCATTCAGGGGGGAGTCTGCTTCCCCTCTCCCTCTCCTGCCCCCTCAGCCCTATCCCCTGCTCAAGCACTCTCCCTCTCAAATAAATAAATCTTTTTTAAAAATCCCTTCCCACAAATTGGATATACTAACAGTTGAATCTCCATGCTTCTTTCTCAGCTTTATAACTACAACGTACAGGCAACATCACCTAGCTCTAACAGTTGAGGAGCATGGCACAGGTAAAAACTAACAAGATCTCCACTCATCAGAAACTCAGAATGCAACAACAGAAGTGGCATTTGAGCTAGTGCTGACCCAAGCAGTAAATAAAACTCAAGATATTTATAACTTCTTTAATTCCTCTGAAATCTAATAGTCTTACTATTAGTAACATTAACCTGAATTATTTTATATTGTGAACTCTCCACCTCCACCTTACCAGTAGGAAATAAATCAAGTTGTCTAAACTATGCAATACTTGAGTCCAGAATTCTGTACAACGTCAACTTGCCCATTTATACTATTTTCCCCACCAACTAGGATTCTAGACCCACTCTTCTCTCTCATATACGTTAGTTGGGTTTTAACATTTCAATGGTTCCACCTTTATTAGAAAAATTCAACTTTTCTTTCTTTTAACCAAACTCCAGATCTTTGCTTCTTATACCTGTATACACTCTCAAAAGATAGTCTCTTTGGCTAGTTATCTACACATACATTGTCATCTGGATTCCACCACCTCACTGAAACTATTCTCTTAAATGTCAATAAGGACTAAATTCTTTTCCTACTTTTCATCTTCCTTTCCCTTTCTGCAGACTCTTACACACTTATACACTCTTACCTCATTTTAAAAACTATTTCTTCCATCTTTTTCACTCTCTACCACTCTACTTTTAAGCATCTCCTCTGATTCTTCTTCCATCTCCAGCGACTGAAATATAGCCAATTAACTAAGGTTCTGTCCTCAGAATTTCCTTTTTAGTCTATTCTACCTTCCCCGGCAAGGCCACCCATTCTTAGGGTTTATTTTAAAATAGCACCTCTATACTGATGATTACTAAATATTTTTCTTCTTCTCTGACTCATCTCCTGAACTCCAGAACAAAGTTTTAAACTACCAACTTAACATCAGTACAAGAATAATCAGCTAAGACTCCAAGCTTAACATGTTTAAATGGAACAAACAACAATATCTTTCCCTGTTCTCCCACCCTGTGTTCTTCTCTAAATCTGTTTCTTCATATTAAAAAAAGAGAGAGAAAGAGAAAAAGGTTACCATATTCATACCTCTCAAAGTCCCTTGAAAATTAAATATCCACAAAGTACATATGCTTAGCACAGGGTTTAGAACAGAGTAAATACTCAATTAGTGATAGCTAATTGTCATATTATAACACTCGTAACAGTATTCAAACCTACTATTTGCCCTCAACTGTGAAGGGTATCTTTTCACATTACAATCAGAATTGTATTACTTCTTTGTACAAAACGCTTCCATGACTCCCCACTTGTCTAAAAAGAAAACTGAACATATAAAACAATGGTTTTTAACACTCTTTGAAGTATAACCCTCAACCCACATTAGGTGTTGAATTGATTCAGATTGGGGGATTATAGAAGACTTCCTAGAACATGGTCCTGAATGGATGAAAAGGATTTTGATAGATGTGGAAGGCAATTGTAGGCTCATGAGCAAAAGTCATGGAAGCTTTCCCATTTGGGAATTAAGGACAAAGCAAGTAATCAGAGAACTGTGAGAAGTAATGCAGAAAATAAGGCTGTAAATGGGATATATTAATTTTTGGAGGTGTTGTAACAAATTATCATAAACAGGGCTGTAATGCTGCTATTAATGTCCCTGCTCTTCCCCTCCCTTCTGTTCTGCTGTATTCTGTATCACCTATGAGTCAGTTTACCAGATCATACAGTAACTGTGCACTTCATTTTAAAAGAACTGTAAAATTATATTTCCACTATAAATGTATGAGTTCCCGTGCTCTACATCCTTTCAACACATGGTATCCCTGTTTGTTTGTTTGTTTGTTTGTTTATCCAATTAGAGAGAGAAAGAGCACAAGCTGGGGGAGAAGCAGAGGGAGAGGGAGAACCAGGCTCCCCACTAAGCAAGGAGCCGAATGCAGGACTTGATTCCAGGACCCCTGGATCATGACCTGAGCTGAAGGCAAACGCTTAACCAACCCAGCTACCACAACCCTCCAACACATGGTATCCCTGTTATTTTTATCATTGTGTGTAAGTATGTAGTAGTAGCTCCCTGTGGTTTTATTTCCCTGATATATTAATACTGAATTTCCTACTCTGGCCATTCATACTATTCATACTATTAACCATTCAAATCTTTTCCCCATTTTAATGGATTATCTCCAACTTATTTTTTTAAAGATTTTATTTGAGAGAGTATAAGAGAGAGAGCATGAGAGGAGGAGGGTCAGAGAAAGAAGCAGCCCCCCACTGAGGCTCCATTCCAGGATCCAGGGATCACAATCCAAGAGGAAGGCAAACACTTAGAGGACTGAGCCACCCAGGCAGGTGCCCATCATACTTATTATTTTATACATTCTGAATATAAATCCATCAGTATATATATTGTAAATATTTTTTCCAATCTTTGCTTCACCTTTTCATTTTCTTAATGGAATTTTTTAAAAAGTTTAAAGACATTATTTATTTGAGAGAAAGAGAGCACAAGCAGGTGGAGGGGCAGAGAAATAGGTAGAAGCAGGCTCCTCATCGAGTAGGGAGCCTGATGCAGGGCTGATCCCAGGACTCTGGGATCAGGACCTGAGCCAAAGGCAGCCATCTAAATGACTGAGCTGCCCAGGTGCCCTTTAATGGAATTTTTTTTAAGAACAGAGGTTTTAAATGTAAATGAAATTCATCATTTTTTCTTTTAAAGCTTTTTTCATGATTTTGTGTTCAATCTAAGAAAGCATTGCCTAATTCAAGATTGAAAAAATCTTCTCCTCTATGTTTTCTTCCAGAAGCTTTTATAGTTTAAACATTTAACTCTATGATCAATTTTGAGTTATTCATTGTCTATGATCTGAGAACGGATTGAGTTCATTTATTTGCATATGGATATCCAGTAGTTCCACCATTATTTGTTTAAAAGACTATCCTTTCTGCACCAAATTACATTACCACCATTACTGAAAATTAATCAGTGTTATATGGATCTATATTATATTCCATTTGATCTACATGTCTGTTGCCATATCAAACCACACTGTCTCAATTATTGGGACTTCATAGTAAGTCTTTAAATCAGGTGGATAAGCCCTCCAACTTTGTTTTAACATATGTCTTCCAGTCCATAAACATGATGTAACTCTTCATTTATTTAGGTCTTTAATTTCTCTCAACATGTTGAAGTTGTCTGCATACAGATCTTTTATTTACTTATTAAGCCTATCTCTGTATTATTTTGATACTGCTAAACAGTACCTCTTCTTAAATTTCATTTTCCAGTTGTATTTTGCTTATATGAACACAATTCATTTTTATATATTCATCTGTTCTGAATTTACTAATTCTAACCATTGTGTAGATTTCTTAAGACTTTCTATATACATGATTGTATCATTTAGAAATAAAGACAGTTTTACTTCTTCTTTTCCAGTCCATAGGTCTTTTATTTTTCTTGCCCTGCAGCAATGGTGGCACTCCAATGTTGAACAGAAGTGCTTAGAGCAGATATCTTTGCTTTACTATCAACCTTAAAAGAAAAACATACCCCTTTTCACCTTTGAGTGATACTGGCTGTGGGTTTTTCAACAGATGCACTTACAGGTTGAAGAAGTTGCCCTCATTACTAGTTTAGGGAATCTGTATAATAAACAGGTGTTGAATTTTGGCAAATGGGTTTTCTGTGGCTACTGATATGATCACATGATTCTCCCTTTTTACTTTGTTAATGTGATGCATTACACTGATTGATTAAACCTACCTTGCTGGGATAAACTCCATTTGGGACATATGAACCCTATGCTTGCATTTTGTCAAGAATGTTTTTGTCTATGCCCATGAAAAATATTGTTTGTAGTTTTCTTCTCCTGTGTATCTCTGGTCTTGGTATCAGAATAATGATGGCCTTCAAAATAAGTTAGGAAATGCTATGTTGTCTATTTTCTAAAAGAATTATGTAAGATTATTATTTCTTGCATATATACTTGATAAATCAACAATAAAACCATGGCACCTGGGTTGCTCAGTCAGCTGTCTGACTCTTAATCTCAGCTCAGGTCCTGATCTCAGGGCTGTAATCTCAGAATTGTGGGTTCAAGCCTTGCCTTGGGCCCCATACTGGGCCGCCTGGAGTCAACTTAAAAAAAAAAAAAAAAAATGCAGGCCTAGACAATCAATAAAGCCAAATTGCTCTGGAAATTTCTTTGTGGAAAAGATTTTGTCTAGGAATTCAATTTATTTTAAGATAGAGGGCTATTCAGAACTTCTATTTCATTTGGAATGACTTTCAAAGATTTTGTCCATTTCATCTCAGTTGCCAAGCTTATTGGCATGAAGTTGTTCATAATATTTAGTGTCAATACTAAGGACTCTTTCATTCCCTATATTAGTAATTTTTTTAAGATTTTATTTATTTGAGAGAGTGCACATGCACAAATGGGGGGTAGGGGCAGAGGAAGCAGACTACTCACTGAGCAGGGAGCCCAACGTGGGACTTGGTCCCACGACCCTGGGATCACAAGTGGAACTGAAAACAGAAGCTTAGCTGACTGAGCCACCCTGGAGCCCTCTATTAGTAATTTTTGCCTCATGGTTTTGGTTTTTTTTTTTTTTTCTTCTGTAGTCTACTTAAGAGATTTATCAATTTTGTTAATTTTTTCAAAGAACCAGCAGGTAGTTAATCTCTCTGATGTTTGTCCATTTTCTACCTTACTGACCTGTTCTTATTTTTATTATTTCCTTCCTTCTACTTTCGATTTAATTTGATCCTCATATTCTAGCTTATTTGGACGAAAGCTTAAATGATTTTAGACTATACTCCTTTTCTAATTAATATAAGTTTTTAAAGGTATAAATTTCCCTCTAAGCACTGCTTTAACTACATTCCTCAAATTTTGATATATTGTGTTCTCATTTTCATTTAATTAGGATATTCTCTAAATTCTCTTGTGATTTCTTTTTAATCCATGAGTTATAGAAAAGTGAGCTGTTTAACAACCAAATACTTGAGGATTTTTCAAGAGTTTTTTGTCGTTAATTTCTAACATAACTCTGCTTTGGTCAAAAACTTTCTCTGTATGATTTCAATCCTTTAAAAAGTAGATATGGGATAACTGGGTGGTTCAGTCAGTTAAGCATCTGACTTTTTTTTTTAACATAGACTAACATTTTATTTTATTTGGATAAAGGGATCATTTTTAATGTGAACTCAATTAATTAATATACAGTGTATTATTAGTTTCAGAGGCAGAGTTCAGTGATTCATCAGTTCTTTATAACACCCAGTGCTCATTATATCATGTTGCCTCCTTAATGCCCATCACCCAATTACCCCATCCCCCCTACCTGCTACCCTCCAGCAACCCTGTTTGTTTCCTATGATTAAGAGTTTCTTATGGTTTGTCTCCCCCTTTGATTCTGTCTTTTCTTTTTCCATCCCTTCCCTTATGTGCCTCTGTTTTGTTTCTTAAATTCCACATGACTGAAATCATATAATTGTCTTTCTCTGCTTATTTCACTTAGCATAATACACTTTAGTTCCATCCATGCCCTTGCAAATGGCAAGATTTCATTTATTTTCATAGCTGAGTAATATTCCATTGAACACATACACCACATCTTCTTTATCCATTCATCTCCTGCACTCTTCCCATGGTTTGGCTATTGCAGACATTGCTGCTATAAACATTAAGGTGCAGGTGCCTTCAGGTCACTACATTTTGTATCTTGGGGTAAATACCTAGTAGTTGCAGTAGCTCTATTTTTAACTCTGAGAAACCTATTATACCATTTTCCAGAGTGGCTGTACCAGCTTGCATTCTCACCAGCAATGTGAGAACTTTCTTCTTTCTCTGCATCCTCACCAACATTTGTTGTTTCCAGACTTGTTAGTTTTAGCTCTCCTAACTGGTCTAAAGTGGTAGCTCATTGTGGTTTTGATTTGTATTTCCCTGATACTGAGAGATACTGGGCATATTTTCAAGGTGTCTGTTGGCCATTTGGATGTCTTCTTTGGAGAAATGTCTGTTCATGTCTTCTGTCCATTTCTTGACTGGATTATTTGTTCTTTGGTTGTTGAGTTTGATTAGTTCTTTATAGATTTTGGACACTTTATCCAAAGTAATAAGGCATTTGCAAATATCTTCTCCCATTCTGTCAGTTGTCTTTTGGTTTTGTCAACTGTTTCCTTTACTGTGCTGAAGTTTTTTATCTTCATCAAGTCCCAGTAGTTCATTTCTGCTTTTGTTTCCCTTGCCTTGGGAGACGTGTCTAGGAAGAGGCACGAGGTCAAAGAAGTTGCTTTGACAGAGGTCAAAGAAGTTGCTACCTGCATTCTCCTTAAGGATTTTGATGGATTCCTATCTTACGTTTAGGTCTTTCATCCATTTTGAGTTTATGTTTGTGGTGTAAGAAAATCGCCCAGTTTCATTCTTCTGCATGTCGCTGTGCAATTTCCCAACACCATTAGTTGAAGAGACTGTCTTTTTTCCATTTATTCTTTCCTACTTTATCAAAAATTAGTTGACTATAGAATTGAAGGCTCTCTATTCTGTTCCATTGATCTATGGGTGTGTTTTTGTGCCAGTACCATACTGTCTTGATGATGACAGCTTTGTAACAGAGCTTGAAGTCAGGCATTGAGATGCCACAAGCTTTGGTTCTCTTTTTCAACAATCCTTCGGCTATTTGGGGTCTTTTCTAGTTCCACACAAATTTTAGGATTATTTGTTCCAATTCTGTGAAAAATGTTGATGGTATTTTGATAGGGATTGAGTTGAATGTATAGATTGCTCTAGATAGCATAAATATCCTAACAATATTTGTTCTTCCAATCCATGAGCATGGAACATTTTTGCATTTCTTTGTGTCTTCCTCAATTTCTTTCATGAGTACTTTATTGTTTTCTGAGTACAGATCCTTTGCCTCTTTGCTTAGGTTTATTCCGAGGTATCTTATGATTTTGGGTGCAATTATAAATGGGATCAACTCCTTAAATTTCTCTTTCTTCTGTCTCATTGTTAATGTATAGAAATGCAACTGATTTCTGTGCATTGATTTTATATCCTGCCACTTTGCTGAATCCGTGTATGAGTTCTAGGAATTTTGGGGTGGGGCTTTTTCAGTTTTCCGTATAGAGTATCGTGTCATTTGCAAAGAGTGAAAGTTTTTCATCTTTGCTAATCTGGATACCTTTTATTTCTTTTTTTGTCTGATTGCTGAGGCTAGGACTTCTAGTACTATGTTGAACAACAGTGGTGAGAGTGGACATGCCTGCATGTTCCTGACCTTAGGGGGAAAGCTCTCAGTTTTTTTCCGTTGAGAATGATATTCACTGTGGGCTTTTATATATGGCTTTTATGATACTGAGGTATGTTCCCTCTATCCCTACACTGTGGAGAGTTTTAATGAAGAAAGGAAAGCATCCAACCTTGACTTCAGCTCGGGTTGTGATCTCAGGCTCATGGGATAGAGCCCCAAGTCAGGCCCCTCAATGAATGGAAAATCTGATTGTTTCCCCTGCCCCTTGCTCTACCCTTTCCCTGCTCACGTGCTCTCTAAAATAAATAAATCCTTTTCTAGAAAAGTATTGAAATGTGTAGATACACCTGCCTACCCAAGTTGGTGGAGCATGTGACTCTGGATCTCAGGGTTGTGAGTTCAATCCTGACACTGAGTGTAGAGATTACTTAAAAAATTAAAAAAAAAAAAAAAACTTAAAAAAGTATTCAGATATATAGCCCAGCTTATGACCTATCTCGGTTCACTGTCCATGCACACTCAAAATGAATGTGTACTATTAGGTAGAGAGTCCCATAAATGCCCATTAGGTGAAGCTGGTTGATAATGTTGTTGAAGCCTTCTATATCCTCATGGATTTTCTAAATTGTCCTGTCAGCTTCTGAGAGGAATAGAGCAATCTCCAACTAATACTGTGGACTTATCTATGTTTCCTTTCTTATCTATGTTTCTTTCTTTTCTGTCACTTTTTGCCTTGTGTATTTTGAAGCTCTAATATTGAGTGCATATGCATTTCTTGATAAATGGTCCTTTTATCATTTATGAAATGTCTATCTTTACTCCTGGTAACATATTTTTTTAAAATTTTTATTTATTTGACATAGAGACACAGTGAGAGAGAGAACACAAGCAGGGGTAGTGAGAGGGAGAAGCAGGTTTCCCACGGAGCAGGGAGCCTGATGCAGGACTTATTCCAGGGACCTGGGATCATGATCTGAGCCAAAGGCAGCCACTTAACAACTGAACCACCCAGAAGCCCTAAACCTAATCTATTTTTAATCCTATCCAGTGAAATTTTTACAAATAGTATGTATTTCATTTCTGGATGTTTTGTTTGGGTTTTTTATTTTTTTATGTCTTTTATGGCTCTCCTCTGAGGTTCATGTTTTCTTTTAACTTCTTGAGCATATTTATAATGGCTGTTTTGAAGTCTTATCTGCTAATTTCATCATCTCTATCATTTGTTTTTCTGTCTTGATAGTTTTTTTTTCCTTCAAGTTATCGGTTATATTGTACCTCCTTCTTTGCATTTAACATGACTGGGTGTTAAAATGTGTAAATTTTACACTGTTGGGTACAATTTACATACAGTTGTAGTATTTTAATAATGTTTACTATGAAGTTTAAGTTCCTTATAGGTCAAGTGGCACCTGGCTGGCTCAGTCTGAAAAGGATGCAACTCTTGATAGCATTGTGAGTTCAAGCTCCATGTTGGGTGTAGAGATTACTTAAAAATAAAATCTTAAAAAAAAAAAAAAAAAAAAAAGGTTGCTTATGGGTCTTTTTCAAGGCCAGTTTTTTTTTTAAGTTTTTAGGGCAAGTTTGAACTACCCTTTATTTTAGGACTACTTTAGCCCGACTGGAAGGCATAACTCTAGCAATGCCCTGAGCATTTACCAAGGACTCTCTCTCCTAACTAGTAAGAATTCTAATATCTCCCAGCCCTGAGTGAACTCAGGCTTAAGTATTGAGTTTATACTTTTCTGGTCATTCTTTGCCTGGTTTTGAGTTTATTATATCTGGGAAGCTTATTCAGCTAAAACCCAGAGTGCCTGAGGCTGTGTTTTGGTATTCTCTCTCTGGGTAGCTTCTTCCTCTCAGATACTCTGCACTTCAAATTAGTGTTTGTCTCTCCAAATTCCAAATTTTAGGCAAACCTCTTGGATACCCTTCCTCCATGGAAGCTTTGTACTATCACTTTGTTATCGCTCAATAAATTGCTCAATAAACCTTGCTTTGCTGCCCCAAAACAAAACAAAAACAAACAAACAAACAAAATAAACCCCACCAAATTCAAAATTCTATTTCCTCAGTTCAGTGACACTGTCACTCTTTGTTTGGGTTCCTTCTCCCTACACTGTGATCCAGAAAGTGGCTCCAAGCAATGAGTCAGTACAATCAGAGATCACCTGCTCTTCTCTCGGGAAGCACAGCCCTGTGCCTTCTGATGTCCAACTGTCTTAGTCCATTCAGGCTGCTGCAACAAAATACCACTATATGGCTTATAAACAGTAGAAATTTATTGTTCACAGTTGTGGGAGCAATAAGTCCAAAATCAGGGTGCCAGCATGACTGGATGAGGGTCTTTTTCTAGGTCAAAGTCTCTTTAACGCATCCTTGCATGGCAGAAGGAGCAAGCCATCTCCCTGGAGCCTTCTATAAGAGCACTAATCCCATGCATAAAGTCCCTCCCTCATGACCTAATTACCTCCCAAAGGCCCTACCTCCCAATACATCATGTTTGAGGGTTAGGATTCAACATATGAATTTTGGGGGGTCACAAACATTCAGACCATAGCACCAATGTTTCAAAACTGTGCTTTCACATGTTTTCATTTTCCTCCTTGTTAATGGTTGGAATAAAAATATGGTCTGTTATTCCAACACAATCTGAGTGGAAGAACTCTCAATTCTGTAAGAAAGCAGATGTTCTCTAAAATTGTATTTGCTATGTTTTTAAGTCCTCTTTTTTTTTTTTTTCCTGCATTAACTCCCATTTCTATGAGACTTACCTGCTATACATTTCCTTTTCAAAAACTGCTGATTATTCCTACATATATACTCTTCCATACAATCTTTAGGTCCTTATAATCAATTTCCCCCAAACTTGCTCTAACATTTGATAAAGATGGAATAAAATATGTAGACTAACTGGAGGAAATTGACATCCTCCATAATATTGACTCCTTCCATCTCTCCTATCCAAGTACAAAGTACATCTCTTTGTTTGCTAAAGTCTTCTTTTGTGTACCTCAGTACCATTATTTCATTGTCTTGAAAGAAGTCCCATTATCTTTTACATTTATTCCTCAATATTTTGTATTTTTTTGTTAATTTTCTGAAAGGAACCTTATTTTCCATGATCTTTTCTAACTAGCCCCTTACAAAAGAAAGCTAGATATTTTTAATGTTAATTTGCACCCACCAAACTACCAAGCACTCTTACTCGTTCTAATTGGTTTTCACGGACTTCCTCAGGTTTTCTTAAGTAGAGAATCATATTATCTAAAGATGGTAATTTGGTCTTATTTCCAGTGTTTATATATTTTTTCATTATCTTGTCTGATTATAGGAGAATATTAAATAATAGTTACGATAGTGCCCATACTTATCTTCTTTCCAATTTTATTTTTTTTCTTTCCAATTTTAAAGGAAATACTCCAGCACTTCACCATTAAACAGGATTCTGGCTATTGATTTTTATCAGTTATTTTTTATAATGTTACAGAAATATGTATCTGTATTTATATTATCAGGACTTTTAATCAGGAATGGATATTCAATTTCATAAAATCTCATTTCATCTGGTATTTTATCCTTATTAATATATCATAGGTCATGCATCTTATTAGTAGGGGTATATACACTAATTGTTACCCTTGTGTATCTAAAACATATTTAGTACTGAATTTAATATATAACTGCATTTTATATATTTATTATTATTCCATTTTTTATTTTTGCATCTATACTCATTAGTAAGACTGTAGTTGGCATCTTTGGTTTTTGGTCTCTTTGCAAGAAATACACTTATTCTAACTGTATCAAATGCATTACTTTTATAATCAGAAATAAAGTTAAAAAAATAAAGCCTAAAAATCATCAATAACTCTCCAAATGCCCACAATTTTTAAACATTTATTTTTTTCTTCAGATTCTGGAACTAGGATTATAAAATTCTGACAGGTCATTTTTTCACCCCACCCTATATTCTAGAGTATAGATATTAAATCTATCTATAACATACACTATCCTCAAAATTCCCTTTGTAATATTAGGTGACATTTCAGATACTAGTTACTTTCCAATTTCTTCCTGGAGTTCTCTTTTCCCAGATGTCTCTATTTCTACAGCTCAATCCCTTACTTTATTTATTTACATCTAAACTAAAATGCATCTCCTCAAGGACACCTGGGTGGCTCAGTCAGTTAAGTGTCTGCCTTCAGCTCAGGTCACGATCCCAGGGTCATGGGATCAAGCCTCATGTCAGGCTCCTTGAGCAGGGAGCTTGATTCTCTTTCTCCCTCTGCTGCTCCTCCTGCTTGTGCTCTCACTCCCTCTCAAATAAATAAACAAAATCTTAATAAATTAAAAAATAAATAAAATGCTACCTCTTCAGAAAAAGCTTCTCTGACCACCCTAACTAAAATATCCCCTACCAACTCTCCATCTAACTCTAGCCCTGATTTATTCTTCATAGCCATTCTGAAATATTTCATTCCCAGTGCCTTGAAAAGTACTTGACGCACAGTAAGTAAACAATTAATATTTACTGAAGGAATAAATAAATGAAAGTAAGTGCGTATCTACATAGTATAATTTGAAGAAAGAGTTCCCCAAGAATAATTTCCCCCATTCTAGGGCCATATCACCTAAAATGCCTGTGACTACCCAGAGGCTACCTACTACATAAATCATTAATCAATAATGCTTTGGTAAAATGACTTCATTTATCAGATTCTTTCTTCCATAATAATTAGTCCTCCAGGCCATGAACACCTGGGTTCCATGTAAAGGAAGAAAAATACAGTGTCTTCCAGAAACAAACTGTTGCATCCTTTTTCCCATAATAATGATACCAAATGAGCACAAGGTAAATAGACACTGCCTATTACTCTTGGTGATTCCCTTCTGAGGGTTAAATACAACAAAGTAAAATTATATATCAAAGAGAAAGCACTGGAAAAAGAAGTAATAATTGGTCTGGGTGATGTGAAGGGGATGGAAGTCCCCAGAATCTCTGATCTCTTTGGGGAGTCATATCTAGAAGTGATCATATAGAAAGTGAATATTCAAGGAACAAACAGAAACTGATTACGAGAATTATTGAATTTGAGAATTAAGTACAGTCTCTAGCTGTGGCTTCTCTTAACGGACCTTAAATCAGTTTTAGATTCAAACACAGTAAGAACATTCTGGTTACCAAGTCCACTGAGAACAAAGAAAAAGTAGTACCTTCATTTTATCCCCTTCCCACTGAATTTAACTATAGTTACCTTGGAAGACTGAACAGACAAAAACAAGCAAGAAAAAGAAACAGATTCCAGAATACACAGCCTAATATTCTAACATTTCTTGGTTCTGTTACTATTCTACTATGCTGGTACTAAGGACCAGTAACAGGAGTATCTTCCACAGAATAGAGAGAATACAGATTTTTAAAACACAGCCAGATTTCCATTTGCCCATCTCTTCTCTGATCAAGTATTTGTCCATTGTTATGACAGCACTAATATATTTTAATTTAGATCCTACCCAATACTCAGTCTTTACTGAATGGAGGGAACAGAAGCCAGGCCTTGGAAGTCCTTATGTTTCTGGTACTGTTATTTTTCTACTCCTATCTCCTATTCTTCAATGTTATCAGTAATAAGAAAATAACCAAATATGCTAATGATGCAGAGTTCTACATGTAAAACATTTCAAAACCTTTCTTTCTGATTTACAAATCACCCAAATTCTTAAGTGTACGTGTGTGTGTGTATATATATATATACATATATATATACATATATATATGGGATTAAAATATGATAGTTCTCCACGCTGAATTAGGTATAATAAAATAACCAAAAAGCACAGATGACAACTAAAGGAAATACAAAATTCTAATTTAAGATGAATCTAATTTATGTCTTTAGGTACAGTATTTACCTACAGATTCTGTAATCCAAAACAATGGATTTTTATCAGGAATTAAAACCTATCTCAAAACTTTCTGTGTTCTTTCTTTCAGTTTTTTCCTTCCAGTTCATTCCAATATATGCATGTTTCAAAAACTCAGATGAGCCTGGCAATACCTACCTCAACCTTCTACTACCTAATTTATGTGAGGGCACATAATATGTACATGTACAATTTCATGCATTGTACATTTCTACTAAAATATACAAGTTTAAATATGTGTGTGTGTGTGTGTGTGTGTGTGTGTGTGTGTGTATAAATGTGTGTGTGTGTGTATTTCCCATTAGTTTCAAAATGAGTTCATATACTGATTTCTGTGAACAAAACAGTAATGTAATACATGGGATGCCTAACCTCTTGACTTTCTACTCCATTGCTGGAAAGCTCCAAAACAGAACCTCCATTGTCAACCACTGCTGATGTCATTGTTATTCCCTGAGGAAGCTTCAAACGCTATTAATCAATGTAATTTAAAGATTCATAGATGACTGCAGTGTTACAAGTTTGCATTATCATGTTCTAAAAGTCAACAGACTTTTAGAGTGAAGGAGATATCCAGAAATCCAGTCTTCTAAAGATGATTAACCAGAGGGCCTAAAAAGAGGAAGAATTTGAGAAGTTATTAAAAATATACAGGAAGGATATAAAAAACACAATCTATTTTACAATCTAATCTTTGACACTTCTGTAAACTAAGAAAAGGGAGCTCAGACTTACAAAGCCCAGTGTCAAAAGAGGGCAGTAATGAGCATTCTCCTCCTTAGAGCCGTCAACTTCATGAACAAGTTATTGCAATCAAGTGATTGCACATAGATGACCTTATGATACTTACATTCTAACGGATAAAATGTAAAATGTTATAACTTTCTCTTTTTATGAAGATGTACTTTTATTCCTGAAATATTTTCATAGAAATTTTAAAAATCTTTTATACATTGATAATAAAATATGCTAAATCAAGACAACTTCTAAAATTATTTGCCTATTTACCAAATTAAAAGATTTATTGGTTTGTAAATATTTCATTCTTCCTTGGCTCCTTTAGTTTCTTTATTTGACTAATATAATTTAAAATGTCATTTGCTTGCTTATGGTAGCAATCTCATTTTGTGTTCATATTCTGAATACTCTATAAGGACTATAAAATGGATTAATTTGAGTTATATATTTAAGCTTTCAAATAGAGTAGTTTAAAAATAAAATAGCAAAATCACATGGAATGCCTTTAATATTACTTTATCATTCTTTCCTCAGTAGTTTTTGGGGTTTTTTTTGCTATTGGTTAAAAATTCATTATAGCAGCGATCCCTGAGTGGCTCAGTGGGTTAAGCATCTGACTCTTCAGTTTTGGCTCAGGTCATGATCCCAGGATTGCGAGATCAAGCCCCACATGCGGTTCCACTCTCAACAAGGAGTCTGCTTAAGATTCTCTCTCCCCGCTCTTCTCTGCCCCTCCCCACCACTTGTGTTCATGCTCCTTCTAGAATAAATAAGATATATATTTTTTAAATTTCAATATAGGAAATCACTTCAAATAAACATAATTCAAGCCTTTTTCCTAGTAGTGATGAATGTTGATATATACATATAATCTAGATTTATGCATTAGATTATTCCTATAAAGTTATATTTTATTTGATTTTATGTAGGTTATATTTTTCATAAAAGAATTAAAGATTTATTTGTTACATATTTTCATATAAAAATTAAATAATGCATAAAAATTAAGTATATTTAAATAGAAATGAATATACATTTCTAATAAATCATTCCATTAATATCATGGCCTATGTTAAAATTTGACCCCTGGCACTATACAGATATGAAAATAAAATAAAGAATTTCCATAAATTTATACAATAAAAGAAATACCTGGAAAAAAAGCAGAAATTTCACACCTTCTAAAATTCATTCAGGACTGTTAGTATTGTTTTTTATCTTATCACAGACAATGGGATAGGATGTATTTGTATTTTAACAACAAAAACTAGTAAAAATCCACAGTTCATATCACACTAAAGCTCACTACTATCATAAAAGGTAATAGCTATTTTCAATATCTGTTTTCTTAACACTTAGGTAATAATAGCAGAAATAAAGTTTACTTACAATTTGAATGTTAAGTAGTGTAATCATCCTTCACTATTTTCACAAGTTGGCAAGAGCTAAAATATAAACCAGCAGTTCTTTGGAACTACTATGTGGGGGGAAAAAGACAGTATTAATATAATTCCATTTGAAAATATTTTACCCAAAATAGGTGTGATTCAGATAATATGTATTTCTTACAATAAGCCATCTCCAAATCCTGATAACACACATTATATAATGGATGTAATAAAGAAACTATTTCTAGGCTATTGAGGAATCAGAAATCTTTATCAAACTTAAAATTTTAAGTCACCACTAAATTGTCAAAATTATTGAATACAGACAGACCCAACATGCTATGGCCTAGGCCTGATACCATGGGCTATATTTCAAGTAACCAAGAGGATTTTAACATCTGGCTGCAAGCATAAACCCTGATGCCCAGGATTATAAAATCAGGCTTAAAAACCCTAACCCAAAAACTATTGTAACATAAAATCAATGATATGCGGCCTATTAAGTCACATTCCTGCTCTCTCACCCTCCGGACCTAGCTTCCATACACATCCAAACATTCCGAGCCTCCTCAAACAGCCCCCTCCCTTCAGAGGCTGATCGAACGACCTACGTACTGGATGTTAGGTCTTGCTCCATCAATTACTCCCTCCTTTTCCTTAACCTTCTCTTACAACATCGGGTCCTTCCCCTCAAAATGGCAGGATCTATAAGACCCTTTCATCTTAAACACAGGAAAGTCATCCTCCATAACCCTGCAAAGCCCTCCAGCTCCCGTTCTAGTTTGCTCCTTTCTCAGAGATGAATCTAGGGGAAAATCTCCTCTAACTTCTGTTTCCACTTCCTAATTCCTTTAGGAAGTTTCTCCTTTTATGGGTTTTCTCATAAAAGAAAGGTGTTTCTCCTTTTATGGAAGTTTGGCATCTATCACCACCAAATGAAATTTTTACTAAATTCCGATTGTCAGTCAAATTCAATGGATATATCTGTTTTCACAGGACTTGATGTCTCTTAAGTATTTGACACTACTGATCATTCCCTCCTTGAAACTCTATCTTGAATTTCTCTTCTCCCTCTTTAACTACTCTTTTTCAATTCCCTCCTGTAGGCCAACCCCTAATTTTGGGGGGCTTGGAGCAAGAGTACAAATGGAAGCCTACATTCTACATGTCTAAATATTTTAAAGTTATAAATCAAGCTAACAAGAGTTAAATTATTATATTCTATCCTCCCTCTATATGGGAGGATATATAGAGGGAGGATAGAATATAACAATCTAAAAGGCTAAGTTCTGATTTGGAATTCTCAAACTCCCTCAAGTTCTATAGTGGCATGGGAGTCACTCAAATTCTTTGGGAGCCTTCCCCCTTTCTCTCCTCCCACCTTTAGTTCCACTCCATTCATAAGGAGCCTCATATGTATACATGTCGACATCCCATCCCACAAGTCCAAGTTCTGGCCACATGCCTGCACACAGCAGTTGCCTGGTCATCACTTAAGCCCAGAGAAGCTGATACATGTGTTCAGTCAAGAGAGGAGAGAATCAGAGAAGAGGCTTTTGAAGCGCTACATGGGCAGGGAATTCTGGGGTTCAAATACTCAGAACTTAATGTAGAAATGGGTATCAAATGAATGAGTTTCCTTGTGCACCTCGCACCCCCCCGCCACCCATATCCTCATTCTATCAGTAGGGGTAAAACTCAACAAAGGCCCAATAAGGAACTCTGAAGCACAAGGCCTAGGTTCCTGCTTAGCAAAGTCAAAGAACAGTGCTTACATGGAGGTGTTTCCAGAATCCCATCCCTAATCCTCTTCTGACTCTTTATACTTTCTCTAAGCTATCTCATGTACTGCCACGGCTTCATGCAAATCTTTCTTCCACTCTAAACCATTTTAATGGGTTCCGGTTTGTCTATTAGTTTCTTTCGGTCCTTCTTTTTTTAAAGATTTTATCTATTTATTTGAGAGAGAGAAAGAGAGGACACAAGCGAGGAGAGGGGCAGAGGGCGAGGGAAAAGCAGGTTCCCCTGCTGAGCAGGGAGCTCAATGCAGGGCTCAATCTCAGGACCCCAGGATCATGACCTGAACTGAAGGCAGAAACCTAACTGATTGAGCCACCCAGGCACCCCTGTCTAGTAGACACTTTCTTGCCTCTACTTCTTTGTGAAATTAAATAGGGTATAAATAAATAGCAAGCATCTATTCCCAGGCACTCCATTAATTAATTTAGTCATTCAGCAAATATTGAGCACCTATTATATGCTTACAGTTCTCAGTGCTAGAGGTACAACAGTGAATAAAGTAAAAATCCTCATTCTTATGGATCTTAAATTCCAGTGGGAAGAGATGAAAATAAAATATGTAGAGTATACATGTAGATGGTGACAAATGCTAAGAAGACAAATGAATCAAAGGGAAAGAACATTCAGCAGGAAGAGAACTATAATTTCAAACTGGGTTGTCAGAGAAGGATTCACTAAAAAAGTGACATATGAGTAAAGACCCGAAAGTAGGGAGTGAGCTGCGCCAGTGACTGGGGGAAGAGCCCTCTAGTCAAAGGAAAGGGAAATATAGTAACTTCAGGATAGAGTACACCAGACTAGTTCAAGGATCAGCAAGAAGAGCACTGTGGCTGGAGTGAAGTGAGCAAAAGGCAAAAGGAAGAAAGAAGAAAATGGGAGAGAAAGGGGAAGGGGACATGAAGGCCCTCCTTGAGGTCTGTGACTTTTACTCCACTAAGAAGAGTTTTATGCACAGAGACGGATGACTTGATTATTATAGGAATCATTCAGAAGCTGGGTTGAAAACAGATAAGGGGACAGGGCATAAACAAGAAGATCAGTTAGGAAGCTACTATAATAATTAGGTGAGAAATGATAGTGGTTAGGTTCTGGAGAGGGTGAAAAGTGGTCAACTGTTGGATATATTTCAAAAGTAAATGGACAAGATTTTATAGCAATGTGAATATGGATATGAGATAAAAAGAAGAATCAAAAATGAATCCAAAGATAGCAGTCGGAGCACAATGGAATAGCCATTAAATGGGCTAGGGAAAAGTGTGGGAAGAGAAGTTCAATGTGTCTCAAACTAAACTCACTTTTTCCTCTGCTCAGAAAACGTATTACCTGGGGCGCCTGGGTGGCTCAGTGGGTTAAGCCGCTGCCTTCGGCTCAGGTCATGATCTCAGGGTCCTGGGATCGAGTCCCGCATCGCGCTCTCTGCTCAGCAGGGAGCCTGCTTCCCTCTCTCTCTCTCTGCCTGCCTCTCTGTCTGTCAAATCAACAAATAAAATCTTTAAAAAAAAAAAAAAAAGAAAGAAAACGTATTACCTCTCCTATTGTGCTTAGCTCAGAAAGCTACCCTAACACCCGCACAAGTTATCTAAAAAGTAAAGTTCTAAAGTTCAGAGTTCCTGAAAAACCATCATAATCTCTCATTCTTTTTTTTTTTAAAGATTTTATTTATTTATTTGACAGAGAGAGATTACAAGTAGGCAGAGAGAGAGAGGAGGAAGCAGGCCCCCTGCTGAGCAGAGAGCCCGATGCGGGACTCGATCCCAGGACCCTGAGATCATAACCTGAGCCGAAGGCAGCGGCTTAACCCACTGAGCCACCCAGGCGCCCATACTCTCTCATTCTTGACCCAATCTCTATAATCTCATATCCTCTGACCTAGCCAAGGTCTTTTTTTTTTTAAGCTTATTTATTTATTTGACAGAGAAAGAGCACAAGCAAAGGGAGCAGCAGGCAGAGGGAGAGAAGAAGCAGCCTCCCCACTGAGCAGACCCTGGGGTCATGACCTGAGCCGAAGGCAGATGCTTAACCAACTGAGCCACCCAGGTGCCCCTCAATATCACTTTCTATCACTCTCTTCCCTATCCACACAGGTACCTCCCTCATAAAAACATCAGTGAAATAACAGCTTCCAGCAGATCCTTCACTTGGTACCTCTTACCAATCTTAAAGCACAACACCTATGCCTTTCTTTCAAGGCCCTCTAAAATCCTGCTCCTCTTTGCCTTTCTAATCTTACTTCCGACTACTCTCCCAAAGTATCAAATTTTTTTTTAAGATTTTATTTATTTGACAGAGAGAGAGAGATCACAAGTAGGCAGAGAGGCAGGCAGAGAGAGAGAGGGGAGGAAGTAGGCTACCTGCGGAGCAGAGAGCCCAACGCAGGGCTCGATCCCAGGACCCTGGGATCATGATCTGAGCCGAAGGTAGAGGCTTTAACCCACTGAGCCACCCAGGCGCCCCGCCAAAGTACCAAATTTTAAAAATCTGTGTTTTGTATCACCTAAACCAGTGCCTTTCATATAGCAAATACAAAGTAAAGATATGACGAATACAAGTATAAAGAAACATGTTCCCATCAGAAAAGTATCTTCACTGTTCACTACACATACCATGCTCATCCCCATCCCATCCCTTTGCTAGTCCTCTTCTCTCACCCTTTTCTTTGATTATTCAAATTCCACCTGATCCTCAAGGACAAATTTTTCCCTACAATGACATTACCTCTTTCCTATCTCTTACTATACCAGTTCTTTCAATAATATTTATTGAGCACTTACTAAATACCAAATACAGAACTATGCCAGAAACACAAAAATAGGACTCAGCCTTCAAACAGCTTAAAGTCTGGTAAGGAGAAACAACATAGAAACAATTACAATCATGTAAATGTCATTAAAGAAACTACAAAGTACAATGGGAATATAAAAAAAGGAACATCTAAGTCGACCTCGGGGAGTTCTACAGAGACTTCAGAAAGAAACCATCATTTACTCTGGGACTATTAGACAGGATAGAAATTGACATAGCAATAAAAAGAGAAATAACTCTGAATAATAAATGTTATTCTCAGGACTGAAAAAAAACTGCAAAATGATAAAAACTGAAGTATCACTCAGAAGTAAATTCTGCTCAGACTGTTAGCTGCTTAGAGTACAAATCACACTCTCATCAGAAACAGTTTATATGTATGACTTTATTTATATAAACTACAAAAAAACAAGGAAAACCCAAACTATGATACAAGAAATAGGATACTACGGGCAACTTCCTGGCTAGCTCAGTCCATAGAGCAGGACACTCTTAGAAATAGGATACTATGTTACAAAGGGTGAATATCACTAATATATAAAGAACACTTAAAATAGAGGAATAAAGGACCAAAAAACCCAAGGGAAAAATAGAGAAAACAAGTAAACATACAATTCACTAAAGCAGATATAAAAATGGCCCTTAAACATACGAAAAGATATTCAAATTTACTCATTGGGAAATACAAGTTTTTTATAAACCTTTTTAAATAAGAGAACTTTTCTCTCAAGTTGGTGAGAATTAAAATGTATGACTTACATTCTTTTGATAAAGCTGTGCACTTATTGCTGGTGGGAATGCAAACTTATATAATTTGGTAATATCTAAACAAATTGTATACACACTTTTTTTAAAGAGCTTTTTTTTTTTAAGATTTTACTCATTTGACAGGGAGAGAGAGAGAGAGAAAGTACAAGTAGGGCGGAAAGGCAGAGGGAGATGGAGAATCAGGCTCCCGGGTGAGCAAGAAGCCTGAGGCAGGGTGATCCCAGGACCCTGAGATCATGACCTGAGTTGAAGGCAGACGCTTAACCGAATGAGTCACCCAGGTGCCCCTAAAGAGCTTTTTTTTTTTTAAATTTTTGTTTATTTCATTTGTGAGGGGGGCAGAAGGAAAGAATCTTAAAGCAGACTCTGCTGAGCATGGATCTCAATCTCACAACCCTGAGATCATGAGTTGGGTGACTAACCCACTGAGCCACCCAGGCACCCCTTATAGAGCTTTACTGAGATATAACGGACATTTCATTTGGTTTGACCATTTGAAGTATATAACTAGATGGTTATTAGTGTATTAAGAAGTACAATCATCAACAGAATCTAATTTTAGAACACTTCCAGCACCAACACCCCCCCAAAAAAGGCCCATGTGCATTAGCAGTCACTCCCCAATCTTTTCCAACCCCTAGTCCCTGACAACCATTAACCTACTTTCCTTTTTTTTTTTTTTTTAAGATTTTATTTATTTGACATAGGGAAAGATCACAAATAAGCAAAGAAGCAGGCGGGGGGTGTGGAAGCAGACTCCTCGCTGAGCAGAGAGCCCAAGGACCCTGAGATCGTGACCTGAGCCAAAGACAGTTGCTCAACCAACTGAGCCACACATGTGCCCCCATTAACCTACTTTCTATCTCTAGAGATTTGCTTGTACTGGCCATTTCCTATAAATAGCTTTATATAACATATGGACTTTTGTGACTGGTTTCTTTCACTAGGTATAATATTTTCAGTATTCATCTATGTGTAACGTGTGTTAGTGGAACAACATAGGGATTAGGAATGTTACCCCTTCATGCGGTCAAAAATCCAGATATAAATTTTCACTTGACTACCAAGAGCCTACTGTTGACTGAAAGCCTTACCAATTATATAAACAGTCAATTAACACATATTTTGTATGCTATATATATTACATACCTGATTCTCAGAAGAAGTTAGAGAAAATAAAATGTTAAGAAAATCATAAGGAAGAGAAAATACATTTACAGTAGTGTGTTTATTGAAAAAAAATCGTGTGCAAGTAGATCCATGCAGCTCAAACTGGTGTTACTCAAAGGTCAACTACATTTCTTTTTGTTGCTGAATAATACTCTATTGAATAGATACATCATATTTTATTTATCCATTCATCAGTTGGTACAAATTTGGGTTGTATTCTACTTTCTCACTATAGTAAATAATGCTGCTATGAAAATTCATGTACAAATTTTTATGTGGACATATGCTTTCATCTCTCTTGGGGATATACCCAGGCATGGAATTGCTGAAACATACAGTAACTCTATATTAACATTTTGAAAAACTTTTTTCCAAAGTAGCTACCATTTTACATTCTCATTAGCACTCTATAAAGATTCTAATTTCTCCACATCTCCATCAACACATGTTGTAGTAATCTGTTCTGCAGCAATAGATAATACATCATCCGGGTAGATACAACAATGATCATTTGATAAAACTTTATAATTAAAGGGGCACCTGGGTGGTTCAGTCAGTTAAGACCTTGCCTTCAGCTCAGGTCATGATCCCGGGGTCCAGGAATTCAGTCCCAAGTTGGGTTCCCTGCTAAGCAGGGAGCCTGCTACTCCTTCTGCCTGCCACTCCACCTGCTTATGTGCTCATGCTCTTGCTTGCTCTCTCTGAAAAAAACAAAAAAACAGCAACAACAACAACAAAAAAACCCAGGAAGCCTGAGTGGCTCAGTCCCTTAAGCATCTGCCTTTGGCTCAGGTCATGATCCCAGGGTCCTGGGATGGAGTCTCACATCAGGTTCCCTGCTCAGTGGGGAGCCTGCTTCTCCTTTTGCATGCTTGTGTGCTCTCTGACAAAGAAATGAAATCTTTAAAAAATAGTTTTAAAAAATTTAAAAACCTTCAGTGACTCCCTTTCCAGTTTGGACTAAAATCTAAGTTCATTAACATGAGATACACTTTAAAAAAAAAGAAAAGAGAAGAAAAAGAAATAAACTTTATAATTAAAAACAATGCAGCCAAAACTCAATGACAAAATACTTAAACTTTCCCCTGAAACTGGGACCAGAAAAACTGTATCTACATTTGCTACATCAATTTGATTTTCACTTGCAATCCTGACCTGTAAAGTTTGATAAGAAAAAATTAAAAGGTATAAGAAATGGAAAAGAAGATAGGAAGCTATCATTGTTTGCAGATGATAAGACTATCTACACAGAAAATCCAAAAGAATCCTCAGATATCAGAGTGTTTGCAAAGTATGTGGATGTTTTTCTATACAGATGCGACAAACAGAAAATGTAATCTTTAAGAAGGATAAACAAGTAACAAACAGAAAATGTAATCTTTAAAAAGGACAGCAGGCACCTGGGTGGCTGAGTCGGTTAAGCATCAGCTCTTGATTTCAGCTCAGGTCATGATCTCAGGGTTCTGAGATCCAGCTTCATGTCAGGCTCCACACTGAGAGGGGAGCCTACTTAATTAAGAGTCTCTCCCCGCCAGGGGGCGGGGCCTGGGTGGCTCAGTGGGTTAAAGCCTGTGCCTTTGGCTCAGGTCATGATCTCAGGGTCCTGGGGATGGAGCCCTACATTGGGCTCTCTGCTCTGCAGAGAGCCTGCTTCCCTCCTCTTTCTCTCTGCCTGCCTCTTTGCCTACTTGTAATCTCTATCAAATAAATAAATAAAATCGTTTAAAAATTTTTAAAAAAAGATTCTCTCTCAGCCCTGTTCCCTCTCTCATTCTCAAAACAATAATGATAATAATCTTACAAATAACTAAATAGGGTAACATAATCACAAAAAAGTACAAGATACCTAAGATTCAATCTAACAAAAAATATACAAAGACCTCTATGGAGAAAATCATATAATGTATTGAAAGGAATTTTAAAAGTCTTATGTATTTGTAGAGAAAACCATGCTCACAGAAAGAAAGGCTCAATATTTTAAAGATGTCAATTCTCACCAAATTCATCTAACAAATTCAATATATTTCCAGCCAAAAATCCCAAAAGGGCTTTATCTTTTTTTAAAGATTTTATTTATTTATTTGACAGAACACAAGTAGGCAGAGAGCCAGTCAGAGGGAGAGAGAAAGAGGCTCACTGCTGAGCAGACAGCCCCATGTGGGGCTTGATCCCAGGACCCTGGGATCATGACCTGAGCCAAAGGCAGCTGCTTAACCGGCTGAGCCACCCAGGCGCCCCTCAAAGGGGGTTTTATTTAAAAAAAAAAAAAAATTAACAATAGTGGGGGGAAAAAAGTATGTAAAAGAGTAAAGAGCAAAGTTAGCCAAGAACCTCCTGAAGAATTACCCTACCTAGTCTATAAAGTTAAGCAATAAGTAAAGTAAGTAATGGTGTATATACACTCAAATATCCTAATGGAACAGAATCTAAAGGCCAGAAAAAGACTCCTGCATATTGGAAACAATATATGACAGAGGCAGTGTTAAAATCAGTGGAAAAAAAAATTTAATAAATGGCGTGAAAACAAGTAATTACCCATACAAGATACGAAATTAAATCATTACCTCACACCATTCACAAAACAAATTACAGGTATATGCTAAAGACCAAAATATACAAAATATTTTGCAAAATTAGAAGAAAATACAGACTATCTTCACAAACTCAATTAAGGAGAAATTACTAGATAAGACATGGAAAGCAAAAAAAAAAAAAAAACAATTAATGAACTTGACTATACCAACTTTCTTTTTTTTTAATGCATAAAAACAGAAACTAAAAACAAAACTGAAAGACAAGAGACGGGGTAAATTTATTTCCCTCCTTCCAAAAAAGAAAACGGTGGGGCGGGGGAAGGAACTCCTACTAATTAATTATATATAATCAAAATTCTATTAAAGATTTTTTAAAAGATTTTATTTATTTATTTATTTGACAAAGAGAGAAATCACAAGTAGGCAGAGAGGCAGGCAGAGAGGGTGAGGGACGCAGGCTCCCTGCTGAGCAGAGAGCCTGATGTGAGGGCTTGATCCCAAGACCTTGAGATCATGACCTGAGCCAAAGGCAGAGGCTTAACCCACTGAGCCACCCAGGCACCCCTCTATTAAAGATTTTTATATAATTTGTATTAAGATACACATTGGTAAAAGTCAAGTGAATTCTTGACAAGGTTCTATTTGTCATGGTGTATTGAATGATGTGTGTTTATTAGATTATTAAAAATAAACAAACAGCCATGCTTATATTCAAGTGTGTCATAAATTAAGGATTATGATTCATCTAATTTTGTATAACTGGGGTCCAAGGAAGGGGGTTCAAAACCATATTGACATTATTAGTTTCCCACCTAAAGTGTGAAAACCTGAATTGTTTCTTTTTAAATATGTCATGTAAACTAAAAAATATTTACTAATCCCTTGACAAAGTCTCTTTTTTACAATTTAACAGGCTAGATTAATTATTTCTCATCTAATTGCTTCTTTTTTTTTTCATCTAATTGCTTCTTTTTTTTTTTTTTTTTTTTTTTTTTTAAAGATTTTATTTATTTATTTGACAGAGAGAGAAATCACAAGTAGGCAGAGAGTCAGGCAGAGAGAGAGAGAGAAGCAGGCTCCCGCCGAGCAAAGAGCCCGATGCGGGGCTCGATCCCAGGACACCGAGATCATGACCCGAGCCGAAGGCAGCGGCTTAATCCACTGAGCCACCCAGGCGCCCCTCATCTAATTGCTTCTTAATGCAATTCCTAATTTGTAAGAAAGCTATATCAGCACAAGGGTTAATTATCTTGTTTGCTATTGCAGCAATTATAGCTAAACAACAGCAGGAAGAAGGGCAATTCCATTTAAATGACTTTCAAGAAAAGGTAGAACTATAGGAGCAGAAAAATCAATGGGAAGAAGCTGATCTCCAAGGGCACAAAGAAATTTCTGGGGGGATAGAAATGTTCTTTTATTTTTTCAAAGATTTATTTGAGAGACAGAGGGAAAGAGCACAAGCAGGCGAGAGAGAATCTCAAGCAAACTCTGTGCTGAGTGAGAAGCCCGACTCAGGGCTCCATCCCACCACCATGAAGTCTGGACCTGAGCAGAAACCAGGAGCCAGATGCTCAACAGACTGCACCACCCAGCTCTGTGCCTTGGGGTGATAGAAATGTTCTACATATTGATTGTGATAATGATTGCAATGCTATGAATCTGTCAAACACATAGAAATGTAACGATGAATTCCACTATATGTAAATTAAGCTTCAATAAACGACTTTAAAAGAGGGGGAGGAGTGTTTAAAATTAGAATTTAATTTATTAAAGAGACACTCTTATTCAATATTAACAATATTATGATATTACGGACTGTAGCTTATAATCCAAATCCATAAGCAGTTTTTTTTAATAGTTCCTTTTTTTTTTTTTAACAATTTTATTTATTTTTGTGAGAGAGAGAGAGCACGTTGAATGTGTAAGCAGGGAAGGGGAGCTGGAGGGTGAAGCAGACTCCCGGCTGAGCAAGGAGCCCAATGCAGGACTCGATTCAGAACTTGATACCAGGCCCCTGGGATCATGACCTGAGCCAAAGACAGATACTTGACCAACTGAGCCACAGGCACCCATCCACATACAGTTTAATTCACAACTGACTCCTGCCCATAGAATCAGTGAATTCTCACCCCCCAAAATCCTTATTATTCTTAGCCATTTTACTGGTAAAATCAAATGTTTTTAAAACAGATTTCAATTCCTGAAATACTTCTGATTCATATAGTTTCACCATGTATTCTAATTACTGAACCACAAAATTTTATGCATCATCTATTCATCCTCAGGCTCTATGAAATAGGTATAATTATCTCCCTTATTACATGAAGACTATTTTTGACAGTATCTTTTATATTTAAGAGCCAGTATGATATAACAGTTAAGAGTCTGTTGGCTACTGCATCCTCAGAACATAGCCCGATGGGGGACTCCATCCCAGGACTCCAAGATCATGACCTGAGCTGAAGGTAGCCACTTAACGACTAAGCCACCCAGGCGCCCCAATAAATAAATGTCTAAAAATAAGTAAGGGGCATCTGGGTGGCTCAGCCAGTTAAGTGTTCGATTCCTGATTTCAGCTCAAGTCATGATCTCAGGGTCCTGGGATCAAGTCCCACATCAGGCTGAATGCTTTTGGAGTCTCCTTGAGATTCTCTTTCCCTCTCCTCTGCCCCTTCCCCCTTGCATTTTCTCTCTCTCTCTAAATAAAACGAAATCTTAAAAAAAAAAAACTTTTAAGTAAATAAAAGGATAAACAGTAAGATAATGAATCTTTTAAAAAAATTCCTTTGAAATGGGAATGAGATCATGTTGAGGAACTATGTCTAAGAAGTATACTCTATAGAAATAGTTGGGCCCATAAGTAAGGGCTGGAAAAATTTTGGCAGCAAGAGTTTATGTCATGGGACCTACTTTTTAGGCCAAGGTGATTGATCTAGATATTTAAAATTGGATGCTAGAAACTTACAGGAGAAGAGAAATTTACAGGATTAACGCAATTGCAGAAATTACATAGGATAAAAGAAAATTATTTTAATCTGGAAGAGATCTTACAGCTCACAGAAAATTGCGTGAAACAGCTTGCCAACCATAAAAAAAGTTTTGCATTTCAAGAGTCCCACACCATGAATAACAATAACTTAATATTCTCATTTACTCATGGCCCTGACATTGTTACTCAGTTAAGATACATGTTCTTAATCTTATATATTCATATGTGAAATATGTATGAATGATATATGGATAGGGTGAACTTAGATAATCCGTGATTTCATCTAAATTGTTTAAAATATTTTTTAAAAGATTTTATTTATTATTTATTTTGTCAGAGAGAGAGAGAGAGCACGCGCACGCACAAACAGGGGGAGTGGCAGACAGAGGGAGAAGCAGGCTCCTGGCTGAGTGGGGAGCCCAATGTGGGACATGATCCCAGGACTGTGGGACCATGACCTGAGCTGAAGGCAGGCATTTAACCAACTGAGCCACTCAGGCATCCCTGTTTAAAATATTTTGATGCTTTCCTTGAAAACATTCTTTGGTTAGTTTCTTCAACCAAAGAACTAACTACAATGGCCAGGTTCCCAGGAGTAACCTAATCAATGCTGACTTGTTCAACCTATTTTATGATGATTAAAATCTAATAGAGAAGTATCATCTAAAAATACTCTTGGGTCATGTGGGTGGCTCAGCTGGTTAAGCAACCAACTTGATTTTGGCTCTGGTCATGATCTCAGGATTTTAAGACTGAGTCTGTGCTGGGTGTGGAGCCTGTTGAAGACTCTCTCTCTCCCTCTCCCCCATCCATCCCCACACTTGGACATGCGCACACATGCACTTGCTCTCTCTTAAAAAAAAAAGAGGAATTTAAAAATACTTTGAATAATCAAACTTTACAATTATTTAAAGAACTGATGAGCAAACAGCAAGACAAAATCAACCTGACTTGGCTGCTATCATCACCACTGGAGCTAAAAAAAATGATACTGCTGCCTAGTTATACTCCTTTAATATTACTATTCTACTCATCTCTGTTACCATTTCACATAATGGTCAAATTCTAGGGCAGCAAGAATAAGGGTCAGAATAAGTGTGAAAAAGCAGCCACAACAAGTACATTTCAGAATCCAACCCATCTCGGGATGCCTGGGTGGCACAACTGGGTAAGCCCCCTGCTCAGGTCATGATATTAGGGTCCTGGGATTCAGCACTACATCAGGTTCTGTGCTCAGCACCAGTCTGCTTGGGTTTCTCTCTCCCCCTCCCTTTATACCGCCCCCACAAAATAAATGAATCTTTTTAAAAAATTATAGAATCCAACCTATCTTAAGGCTAAAGATAAGCAACAAAGTTCTGATTATTTATCAATAGCCCCAAATTTATGTGACTATTCATACTCAGACTTCATGAACTATTCCTAAGAAATACTAAGTTGTGGGAATAAATATGTTTAGCCATGTATATTCTGCAAATAAGCAAACTTCCAAATCAATTAAGAACCAGACAAAAGGACTTGTACTACAAGGTTTAGTTAGGGAAAAAGTAATAATCAAAGTCAAGGCTTATGCCCTGACTGTTGCTCAGATGTTTTGAAAAGTCTGAAGTTTGGCCATCATAGCCTCTTGTTTATCCAAAAAGAGATACATAAAAAGCTTAGAAGACTTGTTTCAACTGGCTTATGGAAATCAAGTAACTCCTTTACAAGAGGCTAGGGCTAGAGGTGGTTGGGATATATGGCAGATTCCCAGTCATTAAGAAAGCCTAAAATCTAGTTAAGTTCTATTCCAGAAAGCAAACTGGGGGAATTTTTCTTTTTAAAGGAGGGATAAATTGCTAGTTTAGCAATTGCCATCCTAAAGACCTTAATATATTTATTTCTAAAATCTTAGCCAACTTCCTCACTTTCATGATTTAAAAAGGAAGCATAACTGCCTTATAGAAGAATCTTTTTTTAATATTCTGATTTGATAGGATATGAATCCATTAAACTCAATTTATCCTGGAGGAATGTCGATAACTAGCCTAGTTTAGAATATTTTGCATTCTTTTTCCAAACAATAAAGGGATAATAATAAGTAACATTCATATAGCACTGCTCTGTACCAGGCATTGTTTTAAATTCATTAAGTGTGTTAATCTATTTAATCTACACAATCCTACAAAACAGATATTATCCATTTCCATCTTATATTTGGGAAAACTGAAGGCATGGGGAGATTCAAATAATTTACTCAAGGTCAAGCAACAGGCAAGTGACAGAGTCAGTTTAACGTAAGCAGTCTGGCTCCAGAGACTATCTATGCTCTTAATCTTTAAGATTTTCTGCCTCATAATTGCATAAAAGTGTTCTTGTTTTTGTTTTATTAAAACTATGAAAGAATCACATAAAACCTCTTCCACCCTACTCTGGGAGATTTTTCTACCTAATTTCTTACTGGCTCATAACATGGACAATTAGAAGCCTTAAAGGTAAGTGGAAATTACATACATCTTATCTACATTACGTATACAGACTTTTCTTTCTCTTTTCAAGAAAAAGGGGGGTCGGATAGGGGGGATGAATTCTTTAACTCACAAATTGTCTCATGTTCTGTAGGCCTTAGGGAGAAAGTGACAGCATTAGAAATTCTTTCTACTACTCTCTTCAAGGTTGAGTTTGTTTTTTAGAAAGAAATTTTGGCCTGGAATTCTATACTAGCAATAAGCAAAGATTCTCAGATATAAGCCTTATATCCTAATTCAAGTTTACCCATATTCCAAATAAAAAGAACTACCTGAAACCAAAATATAAACATTTTCATAGTGCTAAATATAGCTGTCTCAGTTGATGCAACATGCGACTCTTAATCTCAGTGTTGTGAGTTTGAGCCCCAGATCAGGCAAAGCGATGACCTAAAAATAAAAATCTTTAAAAGTAGACAGATAAGATAGATAGAAAGACAGATCCCCTGCAGAAGCAACTAGGGGAAAAAGAACATCTACTCTCCCACTTTGAGACCTGAAATATTTACAAGGTAGTAAAAGTTCTCAAAGTTTACAGATCCCTCCTCAGGGCCTGGAACATGGTCACATATAGGCCCACAGAATTTTAATGGGGGCACCTGGTTTGGTCATTATGATCCCAGGGTCCTGGGATCCAGCCTTGCATGGGACTCCCTGCTCGGTAAGGAGCCTGCTTCTCCCTCTTCCACTTCCCCTACTTGTGTTCCCTCTCTCACGGTCTCTCTCTGTGTCAAATAAATAAATAAAACTTTTTTTATTTTTTTTAAAGATTTTATTTATTTATTTATTTGACAGAGAGAGATCACAAGTAGACAGAGAGGCAAGCAGAGAGAGAGAGAGAGGGAAGCAGGCTCCCCGCTGAGCATAGAGCCCGATGCGGGACTCGATCCCAGGACTCTGAGATCACGACCTGAGCCGAAGGCAGTGGCTTAACCCACTGAGCCACCCAGGCACCCAAATAAAACCTTTTTAAAAAGTTAAAAATTAAAAAATAAAAATAAAATAGAATAAAATACAAGAATCCATTAGCAGGCTTCCTCATACTCTTTCCTTCCCATGAGAGGAGGGCATGCAGAACTTACACTTCCCCCATTAACAAAAATGCACCAACATATGTGCAGCGTTTCTGCCCAAGGAAGCCCATCAGAGATGCGGCACCCAAAGTTTTATGGAGACCTGCTCACAAGGGTACCCTTTGATTGTGTATACCAAAATTCCAGACCCCCAAAAGGAAAGCAGGTGTTCAACATAAATCATATTGTTTGCAAACAGTCTAGGCACAGTGAATCATCCTTTAAAAAAAAAAGATTTAAGGACGCCTGGGTGGCTTAGTCCTTAAGAGTCTGCATTTGGCTCAGGTCATGTTCCCAGGGTCCTGGGGTCCAGCCCCATATAGGGCTCCCTGCTCAACAGAAGCCTGCTTTTCCCTCTCCCACTCCTCCTGCTATGATCCTTCTCTCATTGTCAAATAAATAAATAAAATCTTAAAATTAAAAAAAAAAGATTTGTGAGAGAGAGAGAATCCGAATGCACACGGGCCTGCACAAGGAGAGATAAGGGCAGAGGGAGAGGGAGAAGCAGACCCCACGATGACAGGATCCCCCTGAGGTGGGATCCAGTCGCAGGACCCTGAGATCAGAACCTGAGCTAAAGTCAAATGCTTAACCAAATGAGCCGCCCAGGCGCCCCACAGTGAATCATCCTTATCAGTTACTGGAAACACCCTGAGAGCCAAGTTACCAGATGCTAGCTATGGGCCAACCTTGCAAACAGGTCTTTCCAAAGACAGCAATGTCAAACCTAATATGTTAACTCTTTTCTGTGCAGAAAATTATTTAATTTTGTGAAGTCTGAGACTCATCTGTCAAAAGCAAAAAATAATAGAAACTACTTTACAGCTACAATGATTATTATAACTATCATGGTATTGTTATGCAGTATAATGGCAAAATTTCATAAAGATTAAAAAAAAAGAAGAAGAAGAAGAGGGGTGCCTGGGTGGTCAGTGTGTTAAAGCCTCTGCCTTTGGTTAGGGTCATGATCCCAGGTCCTGGGATGGAGCCCCTGCATCAAGCTCTCTGCTCAGCAGGGAGCCTGCTTCCCGCCCCCCTGCCTGCCTCTCTGCCTATTTGTGATCTGTGTCTGTCAAATAAATAAATAAAATCTTAAAAAAAAAAAAAAAGATTTCGGAAAGATCACTTTGTGATAATGATGATGAGGACTACAGAAAGTTACAGATAATGTAAAACTTCAACTTAAAACTTAGCCTTCAACCCAGCAGCAACTTCTAGAGGAGGATAATGATCTGAAATGAAGAGACATCGACCTTATCTTTGTGCTGTAAAAGATATGCCAGGATTAAAATGCTTTATCATTGCAGAGTGCAGATATTATGATTGAGTTTAAGTGCTTAGCTATGACATGGTAGAAGAGCATCTCCACTTCCAAAAATTAAGTAAAAATTCATGAAGGCAGTCTTCCTGGAACATTCTCAACCCATCCAGATCACAAAATAAAACATAAAACATGAGTTTGTCCTGGAAGTTTATTTAAGCAAAAAAGAGGAAACAATTTACTGATCCTTTTACAAATGAATATATACTTTCTAGTTCTTACTAATTATAATCTAAAATTAAGATAACCATTAAATTTCAATTTAGAATGGCACATGTTTAAAACAGAACTGAGATTTGTAAGAACTTAATTTTTTACTTATGTACCTAAATGATACCTACTGCAAGATTATAAACAAAATTACTCAAATTGGACAGTTGACTCATGAAAACATTGAAACTTTGGCCTTCAAGTATAGATAGAAACCAAAGGATTCTGAGATTAAATATCTATTCTGAAATCACCATATTATTTGTTTGTTTTATCCTCAATTCCTGAATTTAACTTTTCTTACATTATTTATAAAGCCTAACCTTATAATCAATCTACCACAACGTCCCACTAAGTTTCCTCATTATCACTGATTATGGCTGAGTAGAAACCTATAGAACACATAAATTACCACAGAAATTTTTTGGTTTTTGCTCTTTAGCCAAATTTATAACCCAATAATGCAAATTAACATATGCTAGTTTGGGATCCAAAAGAAATTAGCTTTATTCTATCTTTAATGAATCATCTCAAGGATACTAAAGATATTAGGGAAAAGACAGAATATTTTTTAATTGTCTGGATTTTATCCTGTCCCAAATCATCTTCTTGGCATTCCTCTGTAATGAAGTAAAAAGTGAAGAGTGTTTTTTACATGCTTAATGAAAATCTTTCTACCACCCCACCAACACAAACTAGAAAATAAACTCCATTGGAACTGAGCCATAGCTATTTTAATCATCATTGTATATACACCTCTCAGAAGAGTGTCTGGCACATAACACACCACAATTTTAACTCCTAACTCAAGTTTTCTTTTTCTTACTTCCTTCTTCTATTCTACTATCACTAATATATATACATATGTGTCCTTTGTTAAGCCACTTTAAGTCATTTTGGGGAAAAATAAGTACCTTTTAACAACTATATCTACAATACTGAATACAGTCGGATTAAATGGTTAGTGAATAAAAGGGCAAAGAAATATATTAGATACACACTGTAAATTATTAATGCAGAGAGTAATTTATTTATTTTTTATTTATTTTTTAAGATTTTATTTATTTATCTGACAGAGAGAGATCACAAGTAGGCAGAGAGGCAGGCAGATAGAGAGGGAGAAGCAGGCTCTCTTGCCAAGCAGAGAGCCCAATGCGGAGCTTGATCCCAGGACCCTGAGATCATGACCCAGGCCCAAGGCAGAGGCTTAACCCACTGAGCCACCCAGGCACCCCAACACAGAGAGTAATTTAAAAATACCTTCCAAATTATGATATGAGTTGATTTGATATAGCTAGTTTATTTGAAATATATCTTCAATATACTTAAATACTTAAAAACTCTATCTTTTTAAATTAACACATAATTTTAAAAGCATATATTAAATATTATAGAAAAGTACATTTAATTTTACTTATTTTTATTTATTTATGTGTGAGAGAGAGAGCGCACACGAGGCGAGCGGGAGCAGAAGGAGTGGAAGAAGCAGACTCCCTGCCGAGCAGGGAGCCCAACACAGGGCTCAATCTCAGGACCCCAGAATCAAGACCTGACCTAAAGGCAGCCACTTAACTAACTGAGCCACCCAAGTGCCCCTAGAAAAATACATTTAAAATTTTTTTTTGTTCTTTATTTATTTGAGAGAGAGCACAAGCAGGGTAAGGAGCAGAAGCAGAAGCAGACTAGACCAGAGTGAGGGACAGAGAGAGAAGCAGACTCTCCTCTGAGCAGGGATCCTGATGCGGGGCTCGATCCAGGGACTCGGGGACTATGACCTGAGCTGAAGGCAGACGTCCAACTGACTGAGCCCCCAAGGCACCCCAGGAAAGTACATTTTAAATATTAAAAAAAAAAAAAAATACGCTACATTATAAAGGGAAATATTGGAGGTTACTACTCACTTTATAGAAACCATAGCTTACTTTTTTAAAATAAACAATAGAGGTACTTTGAAAAGGTACTTTACAGGGGCACCTGGGTGGCTCAGTGGGTTGAAGCCTCTGTTTTCGGCTTGGTTCATGATCTCAGGGTCCTGGGATCAAGCCCAGCATTGGGCTCTTTGCTCAGCAGGGAGCCTGCTTCCTCCTTTCTCTCTGCCTGCCTCTCTGCCTACTTGTGATCTCTCTCTGTGTCAAATAAGTAAAAATAAAATCTTTAAAAAAGAAAACGTACTTTACTGCAAAAATTTTATTCACATAAAGCTTTAGTGGACTATATTCCACACTGTCTAATCTGAAGTAATTTGAATGTCTAATTATTATTTTATGTTAATATTAGTTAGCCAAACAAAAATAACTGACTGGTGCCTGGGTGCGTCAGAAGGTTAAGCGTCTTACTTTGGCTCAGGTCATCAATCTCAGGGTACTGGGATGAAGCCCTGCTCAGGTGAGAGTCTGCCTGTCTCTCTGTCCCTCCCTAGCTCCTGGATTCTCCTGGGTTCTCTCTGTCTCTCAAGTAAAAAAATAAAATCTTTTAAAAAAATAATAACTGACTGCTTTTGCTAGTGAAATAGAGGGGTAAGAAGTTATATTTAGAAAGTCAGTCATCACACAACTAACTACATCATGTTATCTGTACCTTTTAGCCCGTAATTATGAACAGTTGAAAAACTAACATGATAACATGAAATACTAACATGAATTGGTTAAAATTGTTATCATAAGAATCTCTACCATTGCTATAACCATACTACAAATTTAAAGTTTCCTAGATATTGGTATTTTATTTTATTTTTAGGTAGCTAAATTTCAAGGAAGAAACATCAGGGAAGTTATTTTCCCTGCTGTTCTTTATAAAGCTAAAATCATTTACAGAAAATCCTACATATATTTACTCACATTCAAAAACTGTGAGAGAATAAACTACAAACTGAGCTGTAAATTAACTCTTTAGTCAAGAATGAAGGTCACTACAGTATTTTCCAATTTTTGTAAATCGTACATTTACAACAAGCTTATTCTGTACTTTCTATTCTCTAGGCTACATGCTCTTCCAGGTCATCCACAGACTGAATCCTCCCCACCTACAATTACTTCCTCAAGTACCACCCCCCTCAGAGAAGCATTTCTATCATGGCTCCCCAGTTCCAATTATATTCCATTGCCATGTAGCTCCCCAATCAGTCTCTATTTGACATCACATTACCCTATTTTTTTTCTTCATTATAATTATCATGAGAATTATCTTACTCATTTATGTTTAATATATGTCTCCTTCACCAGAGTATAAATTCCATAAGAACAAGTACTGCATTTATCTTATTTACTACAATCTCTCAAGGAGCTAAAATAAATTAATACTATACAATTAAATGTACAGGCTGAGATGAAGATTTTTATATTTTGTAACGATTCTCACACATATTTGCTCTCTTAGGCTTCTTCCATTTTTTTTTTCTACCCATTAACACTTACAATGAAAGAATTGGTTTACTCCAAGAAATATGGATAAGCGAGTAGATGTTATACTGTATAAGACCCCAAGTTTGAGAATTAATGGTATATCTTTCAAATTGTATACTGATCCTACATATCAGTAAACATTAGTAATTATAAGTAAATTGTTAATTATGTTTAAATTAAAACTATCAGATGAAATTTGCCATTTATGAGTAATACACATTCATGTATATTATGAAATGCAGATGAAAATTATTGAACATAATTTATTTATTTATTTATTTATTTTTAAAGATTTTATTTATTTATTTGACAGAGAGAAATCACAAGTAGATGGAGAGGCAGGCAGAGAGAGAGAGGGAAGCAGGCTCCCTGCCGAGCAGAGAGCCCGATGCGGGACTCGATCCCAAGACCCTGAGATCATGACCTGAGCTGAAGGCAGCAGCTTAACCCACTGAGCCACCCAGGCGCCCCTGAACATAATTTATAAATACAACAAGCATCATTTCAGAATTTAACACATAGTTTAAATATCTTCTACCTAAAATGTAATTTTATCTGAAATTAAAGAAATCATCTTTAAAGAACTAAAGGACAGTATAACTAAAAAAATAGACAATTTTAATAAAGATACAAATATTATATTAAAAAAGAAGAAAAAATGGAAATTCTGGAGATGAAAAATGTAATTCAAGTTGAAAGGTTGAAAAGCACAATAATTGGTTAACTTAAGAATTCACTAGCAGAGCTCAATAGCAGATTTGAGATGATGGAAGAGTCAGTGAACTTGCAGACACATCAACAGAAATTACCAATTCTGAAGAACAGAAAAAAATAATTTTAAAAAATGAAGAGAGCCTCAGAGACTTATGGGATACCACCAAGCACCCAACAAACATGTAATACGAGTTCCAGAAGGAAGAGGGAGAAAAGAACAGAAAAAATATTTGAAGAAATTATGATCAAAACTTGCCTAACTGTTGAAAAATATTAATCTATAGATTCAAGTTTAATGAATCCAAAGTAGGATAAACACAAAGAGATCCACACCCAGACATATCATTATTGAAAGACAAAGACAAAGAAATTCTTAAAACTAGAAAGAGAAAAACAACTCATCAGAAACAATGGAGGCCAGAAAGCGGAGACAACATGGTCAAGACACTGAAAGAAAGAAAATTTGTAACAAAGAATCCATACCTAGCAAAAACTATTCTTCAAAATTAAAGGCAAAATAAAAACAATCCAAAAAACAAAGATTGAAATAATTCATTAATAACAGCACTGCCTTACAAGAAATCCTAAAGGAGGGGCGCCTGGGTGGCTCAGTGGGTTAAGCCTCTGCCTTCGGCTCAGGTCATGATCTCAGGGTCCTGGGATCGAGTCCCGCATGAGGCTCTCTGCTCAGCAGGGAGCCTGCTTCCTCCTCTCTCTCTCTCTGCCTGCCTCTCTGCCTACTTGTGATCTGTCTCTGTCAAATAAATAAATAAAATCTTAAAAAAAAAAAAAAAAAAAAGAAATCCTAAAGGAAGTCCATCAGACTGAAAGAAAATTACCAGCCCATAACTCAAATGCACAAAAGGAAATAAAGAGCAACATAAAAGGTAAACATATGTATAAATATAAAAGACTGCTTAATATTTTTTTCTTCTCAGGGCGCCTGGGTAGCTCAGTCCGTTAAGTGTCATGAGCCTGGGGGCCTGAGATCAAGTCCCACATAGGGTTCCTTGCTCAGTGGAGAACCTGTTTCTTCCTCTCCCTCTGCCTGCTGCTCCCCTTGCTTGTGCATGTGCTCTCTCTCTCTCTCTGTCAAATAAATAAAATCTTTGAAAATATTTTTTTCTTCTCTTAGTTGTTTTAAAAGACATACAATTGCATAAAAAATACAGAACAGTGCTGTCAGGCTACTAACACATGAAAACTTAATATGTATGACAATACTAACAGATATGATGGGAAGGAAATGGACGGAAGTTTCTACATTTTACCATAATTAGTCAATCTGAAGTAAACTGTGACAAAGACATATATTTTAATCCCTAGAGCAACCTAAGAAAATAATACAAAAGATCTAGTTAAAACACTAACAAAGGAATTCAAATGATACTTTGGAAAATATCTATTAACTCCAGAGGACAAGCAAAGAAATAAAAAAGAAATGAGACAGGGCACCTGGGTAGCTCAGTTGGTTGAGTGTATGCATTCTGCTTGAATCATGATGCTGGGGCTGGGATCCTGGCATTGAGTCCCCCACCAGGCTCCCCACTCAGCAAGGAGTCTGCTTCTCCCTCTCCCTCTGCCCCTCTCTCATATGTGCTCTCTCTCTCAAATTAAAAAAAAAAAAATTAGATATATCATTGCAGATATAAATCTAACAGTGATTACATTAAATGTAAACAGATTAAACCCTCCAAACAAAAAGCAGAAATGGTCCTATTTTTTAAAAAAGCAAAGCAAATATAAGACACATTGTAGTCTCAAAAAACAAATAGACTGAAAGTGGAAACATGGGACGTGCCTGGGTGGCTCAGTTGTTAAGCATCTGCCTTTGGCTCAGGTCATGATCCCTGGGGTCCTGGGATCAACCCCCCCCCCCCATAGGGCTCCCTGCTCCTCTGGAAGCCTGCTTCTCCCTCTCCCACTCCCCCTGCTTGTGTTCCCTTTCTCACTGTGTCTGCCTCTGTCAAATAAATAAAATCTTTAAAAAATAAAAAAGAAAATAGAAAGATGGAAAAATATTTGCAATACAAACAATAAGCTTAAGAGAGCTGGAGTGACTATACCAACACCAGACAAAATATAACTAGAGACAAAAAGGAATCTTTCTAATGATAAAGGTCAGCTATCAGTAAAACAATTATGTATGTAAAGTATAACTAACAATGCCCCCAAAGCATGAAGCAAAAACTGACAGAACTAAAAGGAAAAATAGACATTCCAATAATAATAGGGATTTTAATCTGTCTCTCAATAATTAATAGTATGGCTAAACAGAAAATCATAGAAGGCCTGTAAACTATCACTCAACTTGACATGACACCTACAAAACATTCCACCCAACAACAGCATATTCTTATCTAGGATATACATATTCTTATCTAGTCCACAGGGAACATTCTTCAGAAAAGATTACATACTACGCCATAAAATTGTCTCAATAAATCTAAAATGAGAAAATCATACAAACTATGTTCTCCTACTATAGGGGAATTAAATTAAAAAATCAAAAACAATGAAATGTAGGGAATCCCCAAATAATTGGGGATTATCATTATTATTATTTTTTATTATGTTGTACATTTCTAAATAACCCACAGTCAAAGAAGACATCAAAAAGGAAATTTTAAAATATTTAGAAGTGGGGCGCCTGGGTGGCTCAGTGGGTTAAGCCGCTGCCTTCGGCTCAGGTCATGATCTCAGGGTCCTGGATTCGAGTCCCGCATCGGGCTCTCTGCCTGCTTCCTTCTCTCTCTCTCTCTGCCTGCCTCTCAGTGTACTTGTAATTTCTCTCTGTCAAATAAATAAATAAAATCTTTTAAAAAAATAAATAAAATAAAATATTTAGAAGTGAATAAAAATTTTAAAAAGCAAAACACAGGGGCACCGGCGTGGCTTAGTTGGTTAAGCAACCAACTCTTGATTTCAGCTCATGTCATAATCTCAGGATCATGAGATTGAGCCCCTTAGGGGGCTCCATGCTCAGCACGGAATAGGCTTGAGATTCTCGATCTCTCTCTCTCTGTCCTTCACCCCACTTGCATACACACTCTCTCTCTCTCAGATAAGTAAATAAATAAAAGCTAAGACTATATATTGTATGGTTCCATTGCTATAAATTATTCAGAAAAGGCAAATCCATACAGACAAAACACAAATTAGTTGCCTGGGAGTGGCTTGAAGCGGGTGGGGTAAGGGTTAACTGCAAACAGATGAGAGGTAGTTTTTGGAGGGCACAGGAATGTTCTAAAAATGACTTATAAGCTTAAACCAGTCCTGCTGTCAGTCTGTGGGAGTCAGGTATTGTGCAACTCACTGAGTCTCTGCTGTCTACCCCCATGTTGAAGAGGAGCTCTGCCTCTCCATCCCAAGCTAGAGTACCTGGAGCTGGCCTCTTGGCCTTCTGTTGGCCCAGTTGTGTAGAGTTCAACAACTTTATGCAGATAAGCTCTGCCCCTGCCCAGGAGCAGGACCTGTCAGTCTGAGGAGATCCTGGGCTTTCCCCCTAGCCAGCTAGGCCACCAGCACAGAGCTTCCTTTGCTGAATTAAAGTTTGTAAATGCTTTTAAAGATAAACAAACAAGGAAACAAATAAATCTGGTTTTTAATGATATCTCAATCTCACATCTTTATCCATTCATGTATTATTGATGGGACACTCAGGTTACTTCCATATCTTGCCTATACTAAGTTATGATGTAATGAACACAGAGGCGCATTATCTTTTAAAATTAGTGTTTTCATCTTCAGATAAACAGCCAGAAGTGGGTTTGCTGGATTATAGTTCTATTTTTAGTTTGCAGAAGCTCCATACTGTTTCCATAGTACCTGCCCTATTTTGCATTCCCACCAACAGTGCACAAGAGTTTCATTTCTCCATATCCTTGCCAACACTTGTAATTTCTTCTCTTTCTGATAATAGCCATTCTAAGAGGTGTGAAGTGATATCTCATTGTGGTTTTGACCAGCATTTCCTTGATTAGTAATGATGTTGAGCATCTTTTCATGTGTCTGTTGGCATCTGTCTTTTGGGGGAAAGGTCTATTGGAGTCCTCTGCCTATCTTTTAATTGAATTTTGCATAATATATTGAGTTGTAAATTCTTTATATATTTTGGATTATTGACACCCCCCCTTATCAGTTACATCATTTACAAATATCTTCTCCCATTCAGCAGGTCCCCTTTTCATTTTGCTTATGGTCTCCTTCACTGAGCAAAAAGCTTTCTAGTTTGATGTAGTTCTACTTATTTTTGTTTTGCTGTCCTTGCCTGAGAAGACAGATCCAGAAACGTATTGTTCAGACAAATGTCCAAAAGCTTACTATGTTTGCTTCTAGAACTTTGATGGTTTCTGGTTTTCATTTCAGTCTTTAATCCATTTTGAGTTTATTTTCCTATATGGTGTAAGAAAGTGGTCCAGAAGCACCTGCTGGCTCAGTCGGTGGAGTATTTGGCTCTTGATCTCAGGGTCAAGAATTCAGGCCCTAGGTTGGGCACAGAGATTACTTTTAAGATAAATAAATAAATAAACCCAAGAAATTGGTCCAGTTTTATTCTTTTGCCATGTAGCTGTCCAGTTTTCCCAGCACCATTTAATAAAGAGACTATCTTTTCCCTGTTGTAACTTCTTGCCTCCTCTGTCAAACATTAACTGACCTCATAAGAATGGGTTTATTTCTGGACTCTATTCTGTTCTATTGATCTGTGCCTGGTTTTGAGCAAGTACCATACTGCTTTGACAACCACTATAGCTTTGTAATATAGACTGAAATCAGGAAGCTTGGTATCTTCAGCTTCCTTCTTCTTTCTCAAGATTGGTTTGGCTATACAGGGTCTTTGTATACAAATAAAACTCTATACAAATTTAAGGATTATTTGTTCTAGTTCTGTGAAAAATGCCATTAGAATTTTAATAGGGATTGCAATGAATCTGTAGATTGCTTCAGACAATATGAACATTTTAACAATATTAACTTTTCTAATCCATGAGTATGGTTTATCTTTCCATTTATTTGTATCATCTTCAATTTCTTTCATCCGTGTTTTATAGTTTTCAGAGTAAGGTCTTTTAACTCCTTGGTTACATTTATTCCTCAGTATTTTATTCACTTTGATGCAATTTTGAGTGGGATTGTTCTCTTAACATCTCTTTCTGATAGTCTATTATTAGCGTACAGAAATGCAATATTTATGCATATTAATTTTATGTGCTGTGTACATACCCAAGAGAAATGAAAACACAACTACAAATAGTGTACAAAAATGTTCACAGTAGCATTGTTCATAATAACTAGAAAGTGGAAACTCAAATATCCACAAATTCACAAATAACGTATATAACCATACAACAGAATATTACTTAGCAATAAAAATAATGACATAGGCTACAACATGAATGAACTCTGAAAACATTAAGCTAAGTAAAAGAAACCAGTCGTGAAAAATCACATATTGTAGGGTTCTACTTTTTTTTTTTTTTTAAGTGAGAACAAGTGCCTGCTCAAGGAAGGAGGGTGGGGGAAGAGAATCTTAAGCAGGCACCACCCCCAGCTCAATTTCAGGACCCTAAGATCATGATCTGAGCCAAAATCAAGAGTTGGATGCTCAACCGACTGAGCCATCCAGGCACCCCTGTATGACTGTCCTCATAAAAAATGTCCAGAATAGATAAATCTATAGAGACAGAAAAATCAGTGGTTGCCTAGAGCCGGGGATCTTGAGGGAAAAACGAGAGTAACCACTATAGGATTACTTTTTGGAATGATGAAAGTGTCCTAAAATTAATTACGATGATAGTTGCACAACTCTGAATATATTAAAAACCACTAAGTTGTACACTTTAAATTGGTGAATTGAATGGTGTATGAATTATATCTCAATAAAACTGTTACCCAAAAACAAAAACAAAAAAACCATGGGAGTACAAAGCCATCCATCAATAATGGTAGGCCTGCCACATCCCAAGTTACCAACCTATTATTTAGGACGCAAAAATCTCAAAGTTATAAATATCTTCCAATCATACTCTCATAAGTTTGTAAGTGTGTGTGTGTGTGTGTATGTATCAGAAACTAGAAGCAATGATTAATCAAAGTAATTAAATCACTAACCTTAAAAAACAGGTTGACATTAAATATTCAAATTTCAAATGCCGGAAGTATTTCTATTTTCTACTTCATGTGTTTGCGAGGAGATAGCTCAATGATATTCATATAAACGCACTGCATAAACTGTATGGCCCTACCTATTAACGTTAATCATTCCTGAATCCTTCAAACGTAATTCAATAATTTCTAGGCTTATATAAAGTCATTTTTACTTTTTAAAGAAAAAGAAACTCCAAAACGCAAATATCCAATCCTGCCTTAGTGAAGTGTACATTGTTCCGTGATTTGGGCACTATTCTGTGATTATGGCACTAAGGAAAGTGCATAATTTACCTCTTTATAGTGACTCATAGGTAAAAAGAAAAGCAAATCTGATTACCAAACACAAGATTACTGTTGTATCATCACCGGATTAAAATTAAATACACAACTGAAGTAAATGTTCGTGAAGGGGGGAAATTTTACAGTTTTCGAATGAAGTGCTCCCCCCTCACTCATTTAAACTAGTACCAATAACTTAAAGAAAGGCTGTTCTGCAGCGAATCTAGGTCCTAGAAAGAGAGCCCAGGATGCTGGCACATAAGAAACACCAGAAACAGGGCAATCTGGATTACTCTTGGCCTTATGGAATATTTTCTGTCTTTTATCGACACGGAATAAAAACGCCCGACTGGAGCGGGGGGTGGCGGGGTGGGGGTTCGGCTACTCTACTCGCAAAGCTGCTCCGGCCGTCAGCACCAGCCCTAGCAGAGCCCTCACCGTTCCTTTCCCGCGCCCCCAAAACATCCAGTAGCACGGTCCCAAGGGGACAGCTTTTCCAAGAGAGGATCCAGAAGGCGGTCACCGGACGCGCGTTACAGAGCCCGTTTTTGTTTTGTTTAAAAAACAGATTCCTATCACAGCCAAGCCTCCCTAACCCGGGGGGAACTGGGGGAAGTGGCAGCAGGGGGCCGGCGTGGAAAGCGAGAATAAAAGAATAACCGAGTACAACCTGCCATGCAAGCGAGCCGCGGAGAGAAGGAAAGGTAAGAGGCGGCGGTAAGGCCCGACGGGGAAGGAAACTGGTCTCCAGCCCTCCACGCCACCCCGCGCGGCCGGAGCCTCCCAGGTCCCGCCCCGAGCTCGCTGCCCTGCCCCGGCGCCGGCCGCAGCCTCCCGCCCTACCAGACCCTCCCAGGACGCGCTTCCTCCGGAGCCGGACCCCCGCCCTGGCCTCCCCGCGGGATAAGGCGGGTCAGTTCTGCCCGCTCCTCCGCAGAGGTGACTCGCGCGGCGATGTAAACACAGCGAGACCAGCTGCGCTCAGCCCATCCCCCCCACCCCGCCGGGGTCCGTAACCTCTTCCCTCAGCCCTGCCCCGCGCCCCGCGCTCCCCTCGGGCAGGCGAGCAGCGCGCCTTCCCCTTTCTCCAAGTCCCGCTTCCCGACCGTTGCCCGGGGGCACTCAGCCCCCTTCCCCAGCTCCCAGCCGTTGTCACCGCCACAGCCTCCGGAAAACCCTCGGCAAACCCCGGAGCAAACAACACAGGCGCGGGGCGGGGGTGCGGAGGGAGGAGGCGGCACTCGGGACAGCGAGGCTTTATCACCGCGCCCTCCGCGCTCCCTCCCACCAGCCTCGGCTGCTCGCGCTCTTACCTGCTCTCCGCGTCGCCAGGGAAGACCACGGCGTCGCTTTCCCTCCCGGCAGGGCCGCGGACTAGCACCGCCGCCGCCGTTGGCCGGGCGTCCCGAGGGAGCCGGGGCCTCCCCGGCAGCCAGAGCCGCTCCACTGGGAGAGGAGGAAACAAAACAGCGGCGAGCCGCCCCGCGCAGCGCCCCCCGCCCGCGCCGCCCCACCGATCCCCAACCGCCGAGGCGACGGCGGCGACACAGAGCCCGGCGCGGGGAGCAATGGTGGCCCCCGCCCTCGCCCCGCTCCCGGCCCCCTCCCTCCACCCCCCACCTCAGCTCCTCCCCCTCGGCCTCCTGCCGCCGCCACCAGGACACTCGAGTCCGCCTCCCCCACCCCGCCCGCTCGGAGCGCTCCTCCCCTCCCCACGCGGCGAGGGGGGGCGGCACCGCCAGTCACCGCAGCGTCTGTCAAACCGGGGCCGTCTATTTATACCCCGCGGGGCCTCACCGCCGCTGGCCCCCACCGGCCCGCCAACCTGCCTCAGTGGCTCTCTCGACTCTCGCCCGCCCCTTATCCCCCAACTTCTCCCAAACCCGCCTTCTCAGGTAAAGACTCTGGCCACTTGTCCCGCTCCCTGCTCGGGGCTCCCCCATCCCACTCTCGGCTCCAACCCCAGACTGGTGCAGGGGCCCCAAGGCGCGGGCAGGCGCGTGGGGGCAGCGGGGCCGCGCGTGCACCTGCAGCGCCCGCCCGCCCCCTTCTCCCAGCTGGCCGGGACCGCACGCACACACCCTCGCCACTCTTCGAAGCCTCCCGCGGGCCCCGGCTGTCACTCCATCCCCAGCTCTGGACTGCCTCCCTTCTCCAGGGACAGCTCCGCGCTCGGGCAGTCTGACAGATAGTGGGGGCCGAGGGTTGGATAAACTCCTAGTCCCGGTCCCTCCAGTCTCCTCTCTACAGCCGTGAAAGGTGGGGGCGCGGGCGGGCCGGAGCGCGCCGCCGGCCCCGCCCCGGCCCCTCCCCGGTCGGTGACGCTCGTGGCGCACCGCCCCTCCAGCCTCGCGCCCTCGGCGCCGCCCGCTCCTCCTCCCGGCTCTCAGACGCCCGGCCTTGTACACCCGCGACCCCGCCCCATTCCCAGAAATTACCACCCGCCCAACGGCCGGGCCGCGCGGCGGTTGGTGCCCGCGTTTGCTGACGGTCGGGTGGCGGGGCTCAGCGCGCAGCTGCGGAGCGCGGCGGGCGGCCCCTTGGCGCTGCCCTCCGAACTGCGGGCGCCCGCACCGAGCCATTGTCGCTCTTCGCTCGGTTAGCGACGGAGAAGTAACTCAAGTCCGAGTATTGTTGTTGCGAGAATGCGGGAGTGTACTGATGCGGGAGTCTTTCGGTCCAAGTGCCTAACGAATTCGAAAATGAAAACCCAGCAGTAGCTGCACGCTTCTGGCTTCCCCACTTTCACACAAAGGGGAACCTTTGAGCAGGGCACTCACGCGCCTTCCAATGCACAAAAGCCAATGACACGGTGCCCTCGACTGTGCGGCGTTTGGAGCGCCTCGCGAATGATCTTTCTTGCGCACAGTTATGCATACAAACGCAAAGTTGTGCCTCGATCTAGTCCACCACCACCACACTTCGCCGCCGCCGCTTTTCTTGTATTTGTTTCTTTAACAAAGAGCGATGACTGTCCCGGTGCGCGGAGGGACTAATGCTAGTCCCTCTCGGGCTCCTGCAGCCCCACTCTGATAGACCTGACGCGGTATCCACCAGGTTCATCGCTGGGCTCCAGCCTTAGTCTTTTTGCAGCTCCATAATCAGTCATGAGAGAAGGAAAAAAACGTGAAGAATTTAAGTGGTAGCTGCTCTTTAAAGTAACGTGGGAACTATGGAAATAACCTTAGAGTAGGGCTTAAATGTCAGAGGGCTGTCAGCCCCACTGATGTGTTCCTGAAGAACGGAACAATTTAATGATCTCTTTCTTTCTTTTTGAAAACTGTTAATGTCTTTTTATTTACCGGAGGAGGGGATACGGGGGTGGAAATGGTACTCTTTCTTTTCCTATCTGGAAAAGCAACTCTGGTGACTCCTTAAGAGATTTTTTACTTTTAAACCTAGGGGAAACCTGGATGGCAAATAGGGTTAATCAAAGAGATCCTCTTAACTCTGATGAAGTTTTATGGATCCCTTGGTTCTAAAACATGGCGACTCTTGACATTCTTTTGAACTAAAGAATTCAAATCTTTAATACACAAACAGGATACTACAAACATAGCAACAGTTCTAGGGCAATATTTCTAATCTCACATTTCCTGCAAAATAGGGGAATCATTGTCCGCTCAATAGATGGAATGAATTAATAATACTACTGAATCTTGGTGACAATAACATGTCATATTAAGGAGCGTGCAAGGACAAAGCCTGATTCCTGCAGTTAGGAACAGATCTCACTGCCTGGGTCAAATCATTCCTGTTTTCAGCTACCATGAGAAGAACTGTGTCTCTCCTGCTGCCAGTTGGAAGTAAACTGGAAAGTCCCAGGTGGTTAACAATGGTAAATTACGCTGTTCTCAATTCTTCAGTGCCCCTTCCATGCATGTTCTTTGAAATGTGGCTTTGCAGTTCTTCTAATTAGATGCAGAAAGTTTCTCCACACTACTGATGTTGGACTTAGGTTATTCCACTTGGTTTTGGCCAAGAGTATGGGCAGAAGTAACAGTGTAACAGTTCTGAGCCTGTCCTTAGGTGATTTTTCATGTTTCTGCTTGCCTTTCTCCCACACCTGCCTTTCACAATGTGAAGAACATGCCTGGGTAGTCTGCTGGTAAAGCAAGAATGAGAGACATGAAGCTGGTCTAGAACCATCCCCAGCTTGGAGCCTGTGACCTGCAGAAAAAAAGGAATTGTTGTTTTAAGCACTGTGTTTGGGAGTGGTTTGCTATCCAAAACTAGTGTTCCAATAGCTGACTGGTAGAATAGGAGATGGAACGATCTGTTTCCTTGGCATTGGCCTTAAAGGTGGCAGCCTGATGTCTCTGGGGCAGCTCTTCCATAGTGGGTCTTGGAAGGGCACATCCTTTGTCGAAGCCAAGTAAAAAACCCAGAAAGTGTAGCATGGCATTCTAAAGACCTCAGATTCACTAGGAAGGGGATGATGTGGTCAGTGGTCCTAGCTAATGAACATAAACTTCAGGATCTCCAGGTTGTAACTAAACGGCTCTTGCTTCTGGGGTGCCTGGGTGGCTCAGTCAATTAAGTGACCAACTCTTGATTTCTGTTCAGATCATGATCTCAGGGTCATGAGATCCAGCGAAGGGCTCCGTGCTCTTTAGGGAGTCTGCCTATCCCTCTGCTCCTCCCCATCCTCATCCTCTCTCTCTCTCTCTCTCTCTCTCTCAAATGAATAAATCTTTGGGTACCTGCTTGAGGTGTCAGGTCATGATCCCAGGGTCCTGGGATCAACCCCCACATTGAGTTCCCTTCTCAGTGGGGAGTCTGCTTCTCCCTCTGCCCCTTACCCCCATGCTCTCTCTCTCTCTCACTTTCTCAAATAAATAAAATCTTTAAAATAAATAAATAAAATAAAATAAATGTTTTTTTAAAGTTGCTCTTCTTTTTTTGCATTGTACAATTTATTTTGTAATTATACAAGTACTTCACTAATGCAGTCTCATCATCAATTTTCAAATAATACAAAATGGACTCTTTTTTTTAAAGATTTTATTTATTTACTTGTCAGAGAGAGAGAGAGAGCACAGGCAGACAGAATGGCAGGCAGAGGCAGAGGGAGAAGCAGGCTCCCTGCCGAGTAAGAAACCCAATGTAGGACTCGATTCCAGGACTCCAGGACGCTGAGATCATGACCTGAGCCAAAGGCAGCTTCTCAACCAACTGAGCCACCCAGGCATCCCCAAAATGGACTTTTTAAAAAGTCAAGTCTCTGGCTTTCCTTCTCTACTTCTCTTTCCACTCCTCACCCTGCATACATAACCAGTCTTTCCACACCTCTACCTTTCCACAAGTAACCGTGAAAGATAAATTAACATTTCAGTTTCCTGAAGTTTTTCTGTGCATTTATATACATAACACATGTAATTATGTAGACTAACTATAAATAAAATGGTATAATATGTGTATTAGATAGACTGCTTCTGCACTTCTTTTCTTGGTTTATTTACACTTTGTTCTCTCTTACCAACTAAGAAAGTCTTTTTTAAAATTTCACCGTCTTTAGTATAATGGATTAGCCAAGAGAAGATGTTTTCCCACTTCAGAATCAGAATGTTAAATGGGAAAATGAACTTTTAGGGCCAGTTTAGGAATGGGAGTGATAATCAACATGAGGAACACAGAAGACTAACTTCTGCTACTGGAAGCTGGCTACCACAAGGGCATTTCACACTTAGTGGACTCTGAATTACTGACGGTCCTTAAACCTATTGGGAGTCCCTCATTGCATATAGGCAAATCGCTACGTTACCAGCAACTGTGTAGACTCTACAAGAACAGCCAGAAAAATCTCTACTTTTTGCTTCTCTTTAAGGAGTAAGTGGTTATGGGGCACCTGGGTAGCTCAGTCAGTTAAGTGTCTGCCTTTGGCGGGTCAAGATCCCCAGATTGGATTAAGTCCCACATCAGTCTCTCTGCTCGCCTGGGAGTTGGCTTCTCCCTGTCTCTTCTCCCTCCCTCTGCCTCCTCCTCCCCCTCAGCCAGGAGTTGGCTTCTCCCTCTTCACACTTTCTCTCTCAAATAAATAAAGTCTTTTAAAAAAAGAAGAGAGTAAATGGTTCTGAGTGTTATTGTCCAGTTATATCCTGGTATTAACCTACCTTATTTAAAAGCCACTATATCCATCCCTTCCACTGCCCCTTTCTGGGCTTCTACAAAGGTGATTATTCATAACTCTCCCATACTCTGCTTCTGCAAAGGAACCCAGGCTCCAGACTCACACCTATTTTAGGTACCATTTTGCCTTATATGCATCAGAATCTCTAAAACATTTTATTTTATTTTATTTTATTTTAAAGATTTTATTTATTTATTTGACAGAGATAGAAATCACAAGTAGGCAGAGAGGCAGGCAGAGAGAGAGGGAGAAGGAGGCTCCCCACTGAGCAGAGAGCCCAATGGACCCTGAGATCATGACCTGAGCTGAAGGCAGGGGATTAACCCACTGAGCCACCCAGGTGCCCCTCTAAAACATTTTATATGAGGGCGCCTGGGTGGCTCAGTGGGTTAAGCCCCTGCCTTCGGCTCAGGTCATGATCTCAGGGTCCTGGGATCGAGGCCCGCATCGGGCTCTCTGCTCAGCAGGGAGCCTGCTTCCCTCCCTCTCTCTCTGCCTGCCTCTCTGTCTACTTGTGATCTCTCTCTGTCAAATAAATAAAAAAAAATCTTAAAAAAAAATAAATAAAAAATAAAAAAAATAAATAAAACATTTTATATGAAACAAGTTATAAGAGGCTTTCCCCAGAAAATGTTCAAAACCTCTGGGTGGGGGTGTTAATTTGAAACAATCCCTAAGAATGAAATTTGTACCATCAAAAGCAATCAGATAAAATAAGCAGAAAGTACAAAGTTTGAATGTAGAACAGAAGTTAAGTCCTCGTAGAAGGGAAGTTAAATCCTCATGAGTCACACATGTAATTTTACCTTGTACTGTTTTCTAGTAAAACAAGTACTTGAAATCATTTCATATTTTGAGTTCTTGATATATTTTTAAAGCAGCTTTCTCTTTAAGAGAGTGCTTTACATTTTATTAGTTCTCTCAACAAATAAATTACTTTTAGCATACATTTTATTGCTTTGTTAAAATATTTGAAGTGTTGGGGCGCTTGAGTGGCTCAGTGGGTCAAGCCTCTGCCTTCGGCTCAGGTCATGATCTCAGGGTCCTCGGATCAAGCCCCGCATCGGGCTCTCTGCTCAGCGGGGAGCCTGCTTCCTCCTCTCTCTCTGCCTGCCTCTCTGTCTACTTGTGAACTCTGAGTGTCAAATAAATAAATAAAATCTTTTTAAAAAAAATTTGAAGTGTTAAGATGGATTGTATTTTATTCTAGTTAGAATTTCTAATATTTTTCAATGATAAAACCAATTTTTGTAAGCAGATTTGCCTCCTTGTCTTTATTATAAAAATTAAAAATCCAAATGAAATGTACATGAAGACAATTTTATTGGTTATTTAAGATCATATTAATCTTTAGAGTTTCTAAATAAAATAGGTTTCCTATTAAAAGCCAAGATAAATGCCATAGTAGTTAGTTAAAATGCAAAGATAAATATATGCCAGGGGGAAAGTTCTGAAATAAATTTCCATATTTGTGAGCTGACTAATTTTCAAGGGCAGTTAACTCTGTTTCTTCCATGCTACTAAGTTAAAATAAATTAATAAACAAACTTCCTTTCCATTTATTTCCTGGATCACTCTAAAGATTAGAAATGCAAACCAAAAACTTTGTTTTTTCCACTATTTGTTTTCTTTCTTCTCTGCAGTTTTTTCCTATTAGCCAACTAATTAGAGTGGGGGGCATTATTTTAATAATAGTAAATAATAATGAAATAATAACAATAATATTGACCACTATTAATATACTACTAGGTATTTTTTCTTAATCTTATGAGTTTTTACGAGTATCTCCATCTTACAGTTCACATCCAAGGTAAGAAAGGTTAAGCTACTCATTCAAAGTTACACAGTTAACAATAGAGTTTGATATTCAATCCTTCTCCAGAGCCCATGCTTTTAACCACAAGCACTTCTTAAAGTACAGGTGTGTTTTAACTGTTCATGATCAAACATCAAGGACAAAAATTATTGCCCTCTCCTTCAGCTTTGACACTGGCCTCATGTCCTATTCTCCCAAATTCGCTGGGCATGGATGCCACCTTGCAGGTCTACTCACCTCTGCTTGGGTCCTGCTCTGCCTAACATAGCAGATGGTTGAGTGTTTCTGGCCATCTTCCTCATCTCCTCTCTCCAGACACTCCTTCCTCCACCAATTGCCAACATATTCCCTCTCTTCCTGTTCCTGACTAGACCTCCCACATCTGCTGATGACCCCGACCACTAAGCAAAAAGAGAGAGAGAGATTAGGGTCCGGATAAGAAGCCAATCGATATGGAGGATGAAAGGGTCACTATAATTAAGAAGAACAGTAATTAAAATGTGAATACCAGGCAGGGAAAAAAAAAATGGAATAAATGGGAAGATGGGCTGAGTGTTTTAACAAACTATGGATCTAGGGGCATCTGGGTGGCTCAGTTGGTTAGGTGTCCAGCTCTTGGTTTCCACTCAGGTCATGATCTCAGGGTCCTAACATCCAGCCCTGCCATGGGCTCTGTGCTCAGCAGGATTCTGCTTGAGAATCTCTCCCTCTCCCTGTGCACTTCCCCTGTTCTTGCGTGCCCGCTCTCTCTTTCCCTCTCTCTCTCAAAAATAAATAAATAAATAACAAATAAATAAATCTTTAAAATACTGTGAATCTATATAAGTGAATGGAAACTCCTATAATGTGAAGAAGAGAGGGAAATAGTAATAGTTCTACAGTTAAAGTTAATATTCAAGAGGTATAGTAATTGATAATAACTGTAATTATATGTGATCAGAGTCCTAAATACTCAAAAAATACTTTTGAAATTTAGCATCATCTTAGTAGTGTTGATTGAATGTGTACTTACTTTTCACCTTTTATTTTAATCCCCATAACAACCCAGGAAATACTGTTATCATTTGCAGACTATGACATCAAGGTGACGGAAGAGTAAAGCAACTTTCTCGAGACCACCAGCAAGTGAGCAGGGGATCCAGGCAGGAGACCCGAAGCAGGCTGGCTCCAGACTCCACGTTCCTTCCTTCCGTTCCTGCAATTCTGCTCTGCTTCCTCCTCCTCTGTGTTGTCCTCTCCAGGATTGAAGGAGAGACCAGGCCAGCTTCTCCCTATCCTGTGCTCTCTTATGAATAAACCAATACCTCTGATCTGTGATTTGAAGTGAAAGGGCCTTATTCACAATTCAACCAGCTAAAAGTAGAGAATTTCTACTGTCTATTAGAAGAGAATTTTCAGAGCCCAGCTACTAAGTCTGCATTTTTATTTGGTTACCTGGATGGAGAAAGAAAACTAATTTTTTAAAAAGATCTTATTTATTTATTTGACAGAGAGACAGAACATATGAGCAGGGGCAGCCGCAGCAGAGGGAAAGGGAGAAGCAATCTCCGTGGAGCAGGGAGCCCACCAACGTGGGGCTCAATCCCAGGACCCTGAGATTCTTACCCCAGCTGAAGGCAGACGCTTAAACAACTGAGCCACTGAGGTGCCCCAAGAAGTAAGCTTTGACAGATGGAAAGGGCAAGTTTGGAGTCCCCAGTCTCCAGTTTTTAGTCTTCTAGATCTGTCAGGAATATTATGTATTTACTCTGACCCAATTGTTCTACTGTTAAGAACACTGAGGCCTAAAAATAAGTGACTTGCTTTTGTTAATGCAGGACAGAGTTGGAATTTGAATCCCGCTTTTCTTATTTTCACAAGCTCCCTTTTGAGGTCACTGAGGTGAAAGTTGGGAAAGAGGAAGGTCTTTGGAAATGCTGACACCCCTTGAGCCTAATGGGGAAGTTTAGCAATAACAGCCTCCCTCTCACTGACTAGGTGGGGCAGGGCAGGAAAGGGAGGGACAGAGTAAGATGGGGGGCGGGGCAAGAAGCCTAGGGTAGAAGGAGGGAGACAAGCTTGGATCTGGTGAGACAGAGAGAGAGAGGTGGGAAATTAAGGAGCCAAGCCAAATCTCAGGAAAGAGCTAAAATTGGTTAGGCAAACTGTGAACTCAAATGTAGGCAGTTATCTACTTTACGATTGTGTCTAAAGCTAGCCAAATCCATATGTTCAAAATTATTTTGCTTTTCAGTTTTTCCTCAGGATGTCCTGTATATTTTTATAAGGTGGTTTACATGTATTATAAGCCGATTTCTGTGTTTTTCCAACACTTCTATGATGGAAAACTTAATCATTTTTATATTGTTCTAGCGAAATTTCAGTCTTTAATATTTTTTATTTACCATTAATCCAAAGAGCCCCTTAATCACTAACATGGTATTTGCTGAATTAGGCAGGCACTAGATACATTGAACTTCCAAATGACAAGGCTGAGTAGAGCAAGGGGCAAATTTGTACTGAAGAAAGATGCATATCTGGTTATCCGGCCAAATGAGTAGCACTGACTCTTTTTGATTGTACAATTTTAAAATGGCAACAGCAGGTGCTTCTGTAAGTGGTCTAGATAACTTGAAACTTAATGAGTAGTTCCCAGGACCAGGGTGCGTGTGATTGACTTTGTGAAACCCTCACCCCACAAAAATAAATAACTGGGATCCTGTTTTCCAGTAGCAGATTTTTGGAGTGAGATAAATGAATGAGGTAAAGGAATGAAAAAGTAAGTTAAAAGTGTCTTTTGTGTACTCCAGGTATACTCATTGTTTCTATTCTTAGAGCAAAACATTTCAAAGAGATCTTTGAAATGCAAGTAGAGCATGTGATTCTTGATCTTGGAGTTTTAAGTTTGACCCTCATGTTGGGTGTAGAGATTACATAAAAATAAAATCTTATAAAAAAAAAAAGAAAATACAAGAAAAAAGAGAAAGCAAAATATGGTAAATTCAGGGCCTAAGGTCATTCAGTATGCTTGGTAACAAACACTTCACATTTGGGGTACCTGGCTTGCTCAGTCAATAGAGCATTTGATTCTTGATCATGGGGTTGTGAGTACAAGCCCCATGTTGAGTGTAGAGATTACTTAAATAAATAATCTTTTGGGAAAAAAAGGACTTCATGTTTTTTAAATGTTAGAAATTATGAAATTCACATCAATTTGAAATGAATAGTATGACAGTAGTATAAGAAAAATCTTGATGAGCCAAGAAGAGATGAAATTTTTTAAAAAATATTAAAAATGAGCTCCTGGATGGCTCAGTGGGTTAAGCCTCTGCATTTAGCTCAGGTCATGATCTCAGGGTCCTGGGATTGAGCCCTGCATGGGACTCTCTGCTCAGCAGGGAGCCTGCTTCCTCTTTTTTCTCTGCCTGCCTCTCTGCCTACTTGTGATCACCGTCTGTCAAATAAATAAATAAACAAAATCTTCTTAAAAAAAAAAACACAAAAATATCCTAATGGTCAAGCTTTGAAATGTTATAAAGAAATATGGCCTCGCTTAATCAAATATAATTAGAAGCCTCCAAGAATTAGCCTAAAAAAGTGAATTTCCATGTTGGGAGGGGCAACAGATTTACCCACTACCACTCTGAGAATTTAGTCTTCCCTGTGACACTAACTCTGATGATCACTTCCAGTCCTATACTGAGCCATTAAGTATGTGCCTCCCAATTAACATTTTCTTGTACTCCCTACTCTTGTCTCATTAGAAAAGCTCTTTAGCTTTTCTATCGGTTCTCCTAAATTTCATTCTTACAGATTTTTCATTCTGGCAGGTTTTTAAAAGCTGATCAATATCTCAAATATTATAAAATTCAGAAAAATAAAATATACGATACTATTTTTATTAATCAGATGCCTGACATGCCTCTAAAGTAATTTTATTACATTCACTGGCTACATAGGCTTTCATTGCTTCTCCATGTGATGAGTTTGCAAATATTATTTTCTATAGAAAGAATATAAAGATAACTAAATTTTTGTCTAGCTTAGAATATTAAAATGTGTCTTTTTAAAAAATTTTTTTGGGGCACATGCACCCGAATGTTTATAGCAGCAATGTCCACGATAGCCAAACTATGGAAAGAACCTAGATGTCCATCAACAGATGAATGGATCAAGAAGATGTGGTATACATACACAATGGAATATTATGCAGCCATCAAAAGAAATGAAATCTTGCCATTTGCGACAACGTCGATGGAACTAGAGCGTATCATGCTTAGCGAAATAAGTCAGGCGGAGAAAGACAACTATCATATGATCTCCCTGATATGAGGAAGTGGTGATGCAACATGGGGGCTTAAGGGGGTAGGAGAAGAATAAATGAAACAAGATGGGATTGGGAGGGAGACAAACCATAAGTGACTCTTAATCTCACAAAACAAACTGAGGGTTGCTGGGGGGAGGGGGGTTGGGAGAAGGGGAGTGGGGTTATGGACATTGGGGAGGGTATATGCTTTGGTGAGTGCTGTGAAGTGTGTAAACCTGGAGATTCACAGACCTGTACCCCTGGGGATAAAAATATATTATATGTTTATAAAAAATTTTAAATTTAAAATTTAAAAAAAAATTTTTTTGAAGATTTTATTTATTTGAGGGGTGCCAGGGTGGCTCAGTTGGTTAGGTATCTGCCTTCAGCTCAGGTCATGATCCCAGGGTCCTGGGATCCAGCCCACATCAGGCTACTTGTTCAGTTGGGAAGGCTGCTTCTCCCTCTCCCGCTCCCCCTGCTTGTGTTCCCTCTCTCACACTCTCTCTCTGTCAAATAAATAAATAAATAAAATCTTTTTTTAAAAGAAGAATTTATTTATTTGAGAGAGAGCAGAGTGGGAGAGCGAGTGAGAGCTGGTGAGCAACAGCATGGGGTGGGGCAGAGGGAGAAGTAGACTCCCTGCTGAGTGGGGACCCCCCCCAACCTGGGGCTCTATCCCAGGACCTGAGCTGAGGGCAGCCCCTTAATCCACTGAGCTACCCAGGCACCCCAGCAGGTGTGTTAAATGCTGTAACTAAAGATTAGAAAAAGTTCATCTAAACCATGAACCTCAAAAAACAAACAAACAAACAAAAAAACATGTAACTGTTGTAAAATACTGAACTAGTCTACAAGTTCAGGCACTGTGGAGGCAGCTGTCGCCAGTTTCAACCCTCTCCCAACAGGAAAAATAGCCAGTTGTGGCCGGTACAGACTCCAGAAATAAGTGAATGGAGAGAAGTGATCTGAACCAACTGTGGTTAGAATGTCTCACTTTTATAAAACCACTGTGAGTATATCGGTGGGGTCCATCCTGGGTTCTCCACAGCAGTCAGTTTAAGTAAGAAGTCCTAAACTTAAAGCTTATTAACCTGAGGCCCACCTGCCCACCTGCCCCAAGTTTTTCTGAATCATCTCAGTTCCCTTATATAATACTCCCCTTTTTGGCTTAAGCTATATTAAGTTGGCACCCATTTTTTGCAAATCAAAATGTCTCATACAAGGCTCTGTTATATGATTATGTTATCCCCAGATTACTACATTAGACCTGTAACTAGCATGCTTGGGACTCAAACTCATGACCCCAAAATCAAGAGTCCCATTCTCCACCAACTAAGCCAGCCAGGTGCCCCTCTAATTAGTATACTTGATGCTGTTTCCAATTCCAATTGGTTTCATACATACCTGCCAGATTAATCTTCTTAAAGCATAGCTCTGACGATGTCATCACTACTCAAAATCTCTGAATACAGACTCCCCAACTTGGCATTGGAAGTGATGGGGTTCAGGACATACTGCCCCCAAATTTGGCATGTTGGCATATTAAATAATTTTTTTGGGCATGTTAAATATTTTAAGCTGAAGCAGTTTGACAAAATGGCAGAAGCAGGAAGGTCACTCTGACCTCCTATCCCCAAACCATAAAACCCTCTGTGAGAAGCACCCTCTCTATACACAGAGGAAAGAAACATCCTTATATCCGAAGACAAAGGAACACCCAGAAAAATCCTGACAAACAGGCCTTGCTAAGTTTCCCCAGTTTATTACAAGTATCTCATACTCCTTAACCTATCATATATTTCTATTACTGTCCTCTCTTCATCAAAGCTAGCATAAAAGAACATAGGTCTGTTTCTTTGGATCTTCATTTCTGTGTGAAGATTCCCAGGCCATGTAAAACTTATATTCAACATGTTACTACATACTATACAAATAATATATATTATATAATATTATATTTTATATAACATATAATGTATTTTATTATATTAATATAATGTAATATGATTAATATAATATAGATAAATATATTTATTTATATTTCTATTTATAATATAAAAATATAAATTAATATGATAAAATATAGTTAATATAATATTTATATTATATTATTATATGGTATGTATTTTTGAATAATATAATAATCCTGTTAATCAGTCTTTGTCCATTTACTTTTCAGACCAGCAGCCAGGAGCCCTAGGAGGATAAAGGAAAATCTTTTCCTTCCCTACAAAGGCCTCTATAAAATGGTCCACTGCCCATCTTACCAAGTTTACTTTCCAACATTTTCCTTGGTGGAGTCTTGGCAACAGCCACAGCAGCTCTCACTCATCATGCCCTGAGCTCTTCCACCCACGTGCCTTTGCTCAGGATCCCCCTCCCACATACAACTCCCTCTCTTACTCTGGGTATCAGAGCTATGTGTCCTTAGAGTCTATCTCAAATATCCTCTCCTTCATAAACTTTTCCCTAATTTCCCAACAAACTTCTCATCCCCCACCCTAAATGTGATTTCTCCCTTCCCTTGACTCATGGGATCTTTTGTTTCCTACTTTACCAATGACACTCTATTTTTGCCTTAGTTTATAATCATTGTATACAGGAGCTCCAAAGTCAGTGAGCAAGAGGGAAAAAAGGGTTATAGTCCAGAAAATTCCTGGAAATTCCTCACAAGGTCCCAATTAGAGAACAACCTACTGTTCTCTCTGGGTCAGCTGCACTCTCCTTCAGCATGGAAAGACATCACTGTTGCACCCCAGAGGAAAGGAATTGACCTTCATGGAGAGACCCTCCTGTATAAGTATTACCAAATCTTCAAAGCTAAAATCCCCCTCAATTTGGCGATATACCTGTCCTCCGAGCATCACAGGAACGGTCCAGGACTGTTGTTCATTTTCCCCTAGCACACTCTCTCCAGAGCGCATACCCACCGAGGAGAGAGTGGGGAGGAACTGCCTCCCCATTTCATTTTTCTCGCGTTCTCTCAGTGTAGATGGTTAAATTCATGTAAATTAAATGCACATAGAATGGGATTTTATAGTAGAGAAAGTACTTAAGAGGGGTTAAGGTGCAGACTCTGGCACTAGACGAAGTGAGTTTGATTCCTGGTTCCACCACTTATCAGACGTGGAACTTGGCCAAGGTATATGATGACTTTTTCTCTTACACCCCAATTTACATCTGCAGAAAGGAACAATAAAGGGGCCTAGTTAATAAGCTTGTTGTAAGGATTAGATTAATTGATCTCTAAAGTAATACAATGTGCCATTTAGGCCTTACATGAAAATTAAATGAGCTAATATAGATAAAGCACTTAGAACAGCGTCTCAGCATGTATTAGTACTCAATATTACTTATGAGTATTACTTGTCTTTCTATCTCACTTCCCTCATATGCTTTTAACCCACTGAGCCACCCAGGCGCCCCCCTCATATGCTTTTAAAGGATTAAATGAGAGGGGACACCTGGGAGGCTCAGTTGGTCAGTCTGCCTTTGGCTCAGGTCATGATCCCAGGGTCGGAGTTTGAGCCCCGCATCAGGCTCCCTACTCAGTGGGGAGTCGCCTTTCCCTCATGCCTGCCACTCACCCGGCTTGTGCGCTCTCTCTCTCTGTCAAATAAATGAATTTTTTTTAAGTATTAAATGAGAAGCATTTAGAACAACGCCTACCACAGAATAAGTACTCTGAAAAGGTTAGCTATTACTATTATGCCACTATTGTGTCCTCCCTATGCAAGTTTCCTGAGGACAAGGACATCATCTTACACCATTTTACATTCTTGCAAAGACTCCAGTAGTGTCTGCTACACGTGAGTCACTCAAAAAACAGTTGAAAATCAGATAATGTTTTCCTCCCCCAAAATATTGAATCACATTGACTTTATTTTTTAAAAAAGAAATCATTTCAAAACATCAGGGCACTGAAATCATTTTATTTATTTTATTTTTAAATGGAATCTCAGACATCTGGGTGGCTCAGTTGGTTAAGGGACTGCCTTGGGCTCAGGTCGTGATCCTGGAGTCCTGAGATAGAGTCCCACATCTGGCTCCCTGCTCAGCAGGGAGTCTGCTTCTCCCTCTAACCCTCCCCTCTCTCATGCTCTCTCTCTCTCTCTCTCTCATTCTCTCTCGCACAAATAAATAAATAAAATCTTAAAAAAATAAAAGTAATCTCAGTGCCCAAGGTGGGGCTCAAACTTACAACCCTGAGATCAAGAGTCCCATGCTTTACCAACTGAGCCAGTCAGGCATCCTGAATTACATTGGTTTTAATTTTTACAAGCCTTTTATAAAGAAACCAAACAAACATATATTCATGAGTACCTAAATGACTTTCCTATACTCTTAAGCTGTCTTTAGTGTCTTGCAAGGAATTCTTCCTTGCAAGAAGTCTCCCAGGTGGTACTGAATAGCTTCCAGAGTAAGAAGTTATTCAGGTACCAGAGTCAGACTGTAAATTACTTGGGGATAAATGTTGACTTCAGTTTCTCTGTGTTTTATTTTTACTAAGGACATTTGTGCTTATCTTTTTTTTTTCCTTAAAGATTTTATTTATTTATTTGACAGACATATATCACAATTAGGCAGAGAAACAGTCTAAGAGAGAGAGGCAAAAGCAGGCTCTCTTGGCTTGGCTCCATCCCAGGACCCTGGGATCACGACCTGAGCCGAAGGCAGAGGCTTTAATCCACTGAGCCACCCAGGTGCCCCTAGCAACTGATCTTAAAGTTAAATTCATGTTAATTCATGATCTGTGGTTTTAAAACACCTTGGAAATGATTCTAGGACATCAAGAAATATATCATCTTTGGGGCGCCTGGGTGGCTCAGTGGGTTAAAGCCTCTGCCTTCAGCTCAGGTCGTGATCCCAGGGTCCTGGGATCGAGCCCCACATTGGGTTCTCTGCTCAGTGGGGAGTCTGCTTCCTCCTCTCTCTCTGCCTGCTTTTCTGCCTACTTATGATCTCTGTCAAATAAATAAATAAAATCTTAAAAAAAAAAGAAAGAAATATATCATCTTCAATTTGATTGATTACCAATCTTTTGGTATCCTATGTGTTTTTGTACTTTTTTGTTTTTTTAAGTAATCTCTACGTCCGGTGTGGGGGTCAAACTCATGACCCTGAGATCAAGAGTCTCATGCTTTCCTGACTGGGCTGGCAGGAGCCCCCTTTTTGTATCTTTTAAATAAAAGTAGTAATACCAACTGATCTCCCCCCAATTTTGATGACAAATAGGGAAATAAACAAAATGCTTAGAAAGCTAATAGGACTACAGTCTATTAGTGAAAAGACTCCATTGTCAGAGATGACATTTTTCTCCTCTTTCACAGTTCACATCTTTCAAAGGGACCACATGGAGAGATAGAGAAAGGGAGACTCTCAAACAGCTTCATCACTGAAACAATCTTTCCAATCAATGGGATCACAGAGGTGTCAGCCAGATAGAGCTTTGTTAACCCAAGTAGGTGTCAAATGCTCCTCTTTCTTACTTTAACAAATGGGAAATCTTATTCTTCTAGCAACTAGTGTGATCATTTCTCTTAGGAATGAGACCTACCTGTTGGGAAATTTCTATGTTTAGCCAGCAGAGAAGCTAAGATTTAAGTGTGAAGAGCTATTCATCAAAAGGAGAATAGGGGAGGAATTTGTTGATTGCACAAAAAAGATAGGGGGTAGAGTTGAAGCCACAGAGATGAGAGACAGTTGGCTCTGCCCCGTGAGATGCATTCATTCAGCAAATCCTTGGCAGAACTGTTAACCTCAGAAAGTGCTTGGCAGTATGGAATTCCAGTGCAAAACAATGAAGAGCATGCTTCCAACATCCATCTTAGCCTAAGGTCAAGGGAGCCCCAAGGAAGCAATCTTTAAGGAATTCACAGAAATCTAAAAGCAGATTTGGGGCTCTCACAGTCCATAAAATAAGTGAGTGCTGGGACCAAGTTTTCCTAAATTTCTGAAGGGTGGGAGGCCCCAATCCTATCTGCTTCACATTATTAGTAGTATTAGGATGAAGGTAGCTTATTTTCAAAATTATGAATAATTAAACAAAATGGGAGAGATGAGAGATAAACATTTTAAGTAATTTTAACACCAACAATAGAACATTTTGCCTACAAAACCAAGCAGATCACTTTCAGTATTAGAGCAGAAATAAATTATAAGAAGGAAACTTCCTTGCTATATTAACAATTTTGAGTGGAATGTGCGAAAGTACTTAAAATAGAGATTGCTCTACTTTATTGTAGCACCTATCCTTATCCTGCCTAGAAACTATGAGCCCTCAAACAGAAATAAAAATTTTATCCTTTCTTATCTGAAGATTTAATTTTTGAGATTAAAATTGGCCTTGGGGTGCTGGGTGACGCAGTTGGTTGAGCGTCAGACTCTAGGTTTCAAAGTGGTGAGATGCAGCTCTGTTGGCTCAGGGCTCAGCACTGAGTCTGCTTGAGAACTTCTCACCCTTTCCCTCTGCCCCTCCACCCTGTACTCCTGTACACACACACACACACACACACACACACTCTCTCTCTCTCTCTCTCTCTCTCTTTCAAATAAATAAATATTTTTAAAAAACAATAATAATAAAAATGAAGTTAGCCTTTTTTCTTATTGTAAAAGCAGAGTATGGCCATTTTGGAAAAGTTTTTAAATTTGAGAGAGTAAATCCATGCCTTTTAATTTAATTTTATTTATTTATATGTCAGAGAAAGAGAGAGAGTGAGAGAAAGCACAAGCAGGGAGACCAGCAGGCAAAGGGAGAAGCCAAGTCCCTGCTGAGCAGGGAGCCTGATTCGGAAATCGATCCCAAGACCCTGGAACCATGACCTGAGCTGAAGACAGATATTAAACCTACTGAGCCACCCAGGCGTCCCAATCCATGCATTTTTTTAAAAAAGTATTTATTTGGGGGTGCCTGGGTGGCTCAGTCGTTTAAGTGTTTGCCTGCATCTCAGGTCACGATGTCAGGGTCCTAGCATCAAGACCCAAATCAGGCTTTCTGTTCAGCAGGGAGTCTGCTTCTCCCTCTTACTCTCCCTCTGTGCTCTTTCTCTCAAAAGTAAATAAATAAAATGTTTTAAAAAATGAATGCAATAAAATATATTCATTTTATTTTTAGATTAATCTCTACACTCAGACAGACTTGACCTTGCATGTGGATACTTTTTGGCTCTCCTCCCTCACCACCACAGCTCAGCCACTGAGAAGCCATTACGCTTTGAACTCCCAGTTTCCTCCAGTGGACCTCTAGTATATAACAGTCTTCCCAACTTACTCCTTTTCTCCATTAGAAAGAGCATACCTCTCCTTTGTTCTCCAGACTTAACTATGGTTCTACCAGCAGCTTATTTGCCCTGAATTGCAATTCTCCTTTATTCCTGAATAAACCCATTTTTGCTGGTAAAATAATTGGTAGCTTTTATTTTTATGATTAACAACAAAAAACTGACTTGAGCCACCTAAGCCAAATACAGCAATGAATTTATTGGCTCACTTATCCAACCCATGGACAGACAAGGAGGATTGTAACAAAGCCACTCATTTTCAGGTTGCTCACTCCATCTTTCTCCTCTGCTTCTTTTAATAGTTTGGATTTATTTTGCAAGCCAGCTTGCTACATTGAGATAGTATAGCCTTCAGGCTCATATCATCAGTGTCCCTGGGCATCATGGACGAATTCTTACCCAACACAGGAGTCCTATTTCCATAAGAAAAGAAAAATGTTGGGAGAAAATATTTTCAATATTCTTCATTCTTTGGCTGCTGTCTTCTCCACCACATACGCTCATACACCTAACTTCTTCCCCTACATATAATTCCAGAAGTGTCCTTGCCTAGCCACTATGCAGCCTTGTCCCAGCTCCAGGAGCTTTATGTCAGGTCAGTTCATGATCAGAGGGATGCCTAGGAGGCTCAGTTGGTTAAGCGTCTGCCTTCAGCTCAGGTCATGAACTCAGGGTCCTTGGATTGAGCCTCCAGTCAAGGTTCCTGCTCAGCAGGGAGCCTGCTTCTCCCTCTGCATGCCACTCCCCTGCTTGTGCTCTCTCTCTCTGTCTCTGACAAATAAATAAATAAAATATTTTTTTAAAAAATCATGATCAGGATGTTGAAGCATCTCGTTGCCTTACAACTTACAAGTAAACAATAAATCTGAATATCCTCGCTACCCCTTAATAAAAAATAAGATAAACATTCTTTTCAAAGCAATGTTCAAAAGAGGACAAGTGGAAAAAGCCACACACAGAGTATAGGCCACAACTTCCTGGAAAGAGATAGCAAGTCAAGTCTTTTGTGGACTCAGAGCATTCAATCTCGGAGAAAGCTCTATAGAGGGGCCACTACTAAGGCTATCTATGTCTACATGTCTTAGCTGAATGGGTAGAACTATAAATTTATAAATAGCGTGCAACTGATGCAGTTTTCATGTGATGAGCCCAAAATATTTTAGAAGCTGCTTAGGCATAACTGAACTCAGTGACATTTAAATTAAATGGCAATTAGAAGAAGAAAGAAAGATGCCATGCATACAGATGTCAAACCATTACCCTGACTACCCTGTACACTTAACTAATGTGGCTTTCTTTTTCTTTTTCAAAGTAAGTTCTACACCCAGCGTGGGGCTTGATCTCACAACCCTGAGATCAAGAGTGGTATGCACCACCGATGGAGCTCAATAAGAGTGGGCAAAATGAAATAAAAAATAAATTTAAAAAGAAAAAAGAAAGGAAAGAAGGAAAGACCCAAACAAGGGAACATGTACTTGGTATCTTCCACAATAGACATTTACGCCTTATTGTTGTATTGTGTTCAGGAATTTAGGCAGATTTCAGTTGAAGGTAAAGAAATTCCTAAGGATATCCTTCTCTTTATTGAGAAGAACATTTAGAATATTATAAGAAATATTATAGGGGCACCTGGGTGGCTCAGTGGGTTAAAGCCTCTGCCTTCGGCTCAGGTCATGATCCTGGGGTCCTGGGTTCGAGCCCCACATCAGGCTCTCTGCTCAGCAGGGAGCCTGCTTCCCTCTCACTCTCTGCCTGCCTCTCTGCCTACTTGTGATCTCTGTCAAATAAATAAATAAATAAAATCTTTAAAAAATATATTGTAATGTCCTTATTTTTGTGAAGTAACAAATATATTAGTAAGTATGAATATTGACAAAGAAAGCCAATCCATGAAATGGGCAGTATCAAAAGAATATCTTGAAGAAAAAAAAAAAAAGACATGTGAACATGGAATCAAAGACAAGCAAATGAGCAGGACAGTAAGTTATTTGATTCTAGACTGACCCCTTTAGTGGGTCCATCTGGAGCAGGCTGAGGTAGTGCTGACCATATTTAACTCAGATATCCCTGCCGTGGGGCAACTGTGGGAGAAGAGTCTGATACTGGGCCTGACTTTTAGGTGTGCCCAAATTGAAGCATTGGGGAGGAGAGGATCAGGGGCTGGGGACCAACTACCAAAGCATCCTCAGTGAACAAGCATGCTAAGTAATTCCATATTTTACTTCAGAGTTCCAGGTCCAATGGATTCATAAAAATGTAGTCATCTGCATAGCATGTCTCAAAGTCGAAAACTTACTGTAGATGTTTCAAAACTGACTGTTCAGTTCATAAAACTAAGAAAATACAAAAGTTTTTCAAATAAGAGTTAATACCACATTATTCACATGCAATTCTGTCAATTTTGAATGTAAACTGTTGTTTAAATAAAAGATAGAATGGTATTTACAAAGATATGATTATTTGAGGGGCGCCTGGGTGGCTCAGTCAGTTAAGCATCTGCCTTCTGCTCAGGTCATGATCCTGGAGATCTGGGATCAGCCCCATGTCAGGCTCCCTGCTCAGCAGGGAGTCTACCTCCCTCCCCGCCCTTCCTTGGGTTCTCTCTCTCTCTCTCTTTAAAAGAAAAAAAAATTAATAAAAGTCAAGGTCAACTGTATATTTAAAAATGGTTAAGATGGTAAATTTTACATTATATGTATTTTACTGCAATAAAAACAATTTTTAAAAAGGTAAAATTAGACATAGATGGCAGTGTATCTTAGGTACATCATTAAGTTTGCTACCTAACTGATTAATTGCATATTTTCTCATGACTAAAAGTTAGTATGTTCCAGACCTGCACTGTCTGCTGATATGGTAGTTACTGGCCACATGTGGATTTTGAACACTTTTGTTGTGGTTTGTTCAAATTGACATGTGGTGTAAGTATAAAATACTCTAGATTTCGAAGACCTAGTTAATAACCCCCCCAAAAGATAAAATAGCTCAGTAATAATTTTTTATTGGTAACATGGTGATGATAATACTTTAGATATATTGAGTTAAATAAACTATATCAAAATTAATGTCACCTTTTAAATTTTTTTAAATGTCAATATTAAAATATTGAAATTTATACACATAGCTGGCACTCTATTTTCGGTGAACAGTGCTGCTCTGCACAGACTTTCTGACAGCAGGAAGAGCTTAGCCCTTGTCTGCACATCCTGGGGAAAGGGAGGTGAGGAACAGTGTGGGCAGTTCTCCCAGAAAATGAAGCCCTCAAATCTAAAAATCAGGCCATTATTCTTACAATGGGATACTGAAATATTTGTTTTGAACTATACGAGCCTAAAATCTGTTCAGAGTCATCATTTAAGACGTTTTATTTTGCAGGTTTAAACAGAAAAGCTAAATTCCCTGGCAATCTACCCACAATATTCGAAAAGGAATTTCCCAATGTGGATAAAAACAGTGAACTGTAGTATTTTTCCTTCTAGAATAGAATTTTACAGAATCTACTGCAAGATTTCCATGTTAAAAAACAAAACAAAACAAAAGCAACAACAAAAAACCCCACAAAATTGAAATAGAACTAGGTGGCAGTAAGACCAAAATAATTTGTTTCATTGTAGTCTAGTCTTTGTCCGTATATTTAGAAAATGAACACACAGACAGTATCTTTTCAATTATTCGCTTTCTTTGTGCACATTTAGCCCTAAGGTTCAGTGTGTAGGCTCCCTCCGTCATTCCTCTCAAGTCCACCTCTTCAGAGCAACACTCACAAAATCTCAAGCCCAGTGCCTTACGCCAAATCCCAGCTGTTTCTAGCATGAAAGAGAACTCACATGAATATTCACTTTCCGACTTGCAGTTGTGGAGTTTGATTATGAGCCCCTATCAGTTAGGTTCCCTCCATCCTTCTGCTTTCCCTCCTTTCTTGTGCCCACCCCGCCCCCACCTTCCCGGGAGAGCATGGTGTTGGAAGCTCTCAGATTTGGTGCCCTCTTCTGTTTAAAACTTCCAGTGCGCATCCAGGCAATTGGCCTTGCTCTGAGGCAGCCTGAAAAAGCCTGAAACTGTTGGGAACAAGCCTAGAAGGTTCCTATGCAGGTTGAAAATTGTGTAAATGGAAGCGTCTAAGAAATGTGGAAACAACCAAAGGGATTCAAAAGGACTTCGTTTTCATTATCTTAAGAACAGTATGTCTGAAAATTAGACTTGTCTCACTTTCCGTTTCCAAAACTATGCCAAATATTTTTGGATTCGCAATATTTCTAATTTAGTGAATATCAACACACTTTTCTTTTTTTAAAGAAACTGAGTATTAATTTCCTATGGCTCATTTTGTTTTTTTAAGATTATTTATTTATTTATTTGACAGAGAGAGAGAGAGATCACAAGTAGGCAGAGAGACAGGCAGAGAGAGAGGAGGAAGCAGGCCCCCTACTGAGCAGAAAGCCCACCGTGGGGCTCAATCCCAGGACCCCAGGATCACGACCTGAGCCGAAGGCAGAGGCTTTAACCCACTGAGCCACCTAGGCGCCCCTCAACACACTTTTACAAATCAACGAAATCAAGTTTTCTTGCTTTCTTGTTAGACAGGGTATATTACCTATTTCATTACACCAAAGCGAAATTTTTTAAAAGATTTTATTTGTCAGAAAGAGAAAGAGGAAGAGAAAGAAAGAAAGAAAAAGAGAGAGAGAGAGCACAAGCAGTGGGGAGGGGCAGAGGGAAAAGCAGAGTCCCAGCTTAGCAAGGAGCCGTATACACGTCTTGATCCTAGGACCCTGGGTCATGACCAGCTAAAGGCAGACACTTAACCAACTGAGCCACCCAGCATCCCTGTTAAAATGTTTTTAAATTGTTCTGACAAAAGACAATGTTTAAATTTGTACTACATCCTTGACCACAGTCCCACTGCTTGCTTTACCTGCTGGAGAGGTGGGGGAGGGGGGCAGTAGAACAGAGGATAACATTCTCCAGTCTAATCAGATTGTAACTGTTGGGAAGAGAAAAATACCACTTTAGGAGCATTTGGGACAGAGAGAGTGATAGAATATAAAATAGTACCATGAAGGGCGCACTGTTGATGGCCACTCAGGATTCTTTCCCCTTCATGACCCTTGACTTCGCTCCTGTCCCCAGTGACCCTGACTCCCAGAAGAGCATGCTCTGCATGACCAGAAGTGAAAATAAACTAGCCATCACTTTAGGAATATCTGAGTTTGAAAAGTGTCCTTGACCTTGACCACAATTAAATTATGTTGCCACCAAAGGAACCAGATGTCTTGGTTATATCTCATGGTCCAAAAAGTTGATGATTCTCACTGATATGATTTTCATAGTTAAGAGATAAATTTGTTTCCTCATGAAATTGTGATTTTACAAAAATATAAACTTTAAGGTTGCTAAAATGAATGTTGACCTGTATGTACTAAATTACTTATATACTGTATGTACTATATAATTATGTTACATTACTTTCTCAGTGGCAGAGGTCTCTACCGGGAGTTAGGGGAGTTTTCTCAGTTTCAGTACTCATACTTGCTGCTAAATGGGTGTGTGCCTCATGAACAGTCACGTAGTAAATCCTCTCTAAACTTTAGTTTCCTCATCTGTGTGCTTATGAGCTAACATGCAAAAATGTTTTTTAACCTATAAAACCAAAGGTGTTGCTACCCAAATGTAAAATTAAATAATTCCCTTTGGATTTGAAAATGAAGCCACTTGGGGACCCAATTTGATGATTTGCTTAGTAAAAGGGTTCTATTTGTTATAAAAGCTTAGCAGCAACGTACCTGCCCTCAAGGGCTTAGAGAGACCTTTAAACCATCATGACTGAGATGCACAGGGAGAAGAGTTTCAGCCGAAGTGAATCACGTGGTCCCCGATCTGAATGGTCTACATAAGATTTTTCTTATATAATTTTTTAAATTGTATGAATAAACAAGTAATATAAAATCCGCCATCGTAACTGTTTTTCAGAGTACAGTTCAGTAGGGTTAAGCTCACATTCTTAAGCACGAGAGTTTCCAGAAGATTTTCAGCTTGCAAAAATGAAACTCTATGCACATTAAAGGACTCCCTGTTTCCTCCCGGCCCCTGACACACTCCATTCTACTGTCTGTTTCTAGGGATTTGGCAACTTTAGACACTTCAAATAAGTGAAATCGTACAGTGTTGGTCTTTTTGTGACCAGCTTATTTCACTCAGCATTGTATCCTTAAGTCTCATCCGTGCTGTATCATGTGGATGAGGTTCCTTCCCTTTTTAAAAAATTTTTTATTTATTTGACAGACAGATATCACAAGTAGGCAGAGAGGGAGGCGGGGGGGGGGAGCAGGCTCCCTCTTGAGCAGAAAGCCCGATGCGGGGCTCGACCCCAGGACCCTAAGACTATGACCTGAGCCGAAGGCAGAGGCTTTAACCCACTGAGCAACCCAGGCGCCCCTCCTCCCTTTTTAAGGCTGAATAATATTCTACTGTGTGTCTAGACCACATTCTGTTTATCCATTTGTCAGTTGATATACATTTGAGTTGCTTTCACCTGGTCTATATAATATTTTTGTCATAATGATATTATGCTCTGAATCAGTTAGCTTGTTTAAGATCAAAGGAATACACACACATCACCTTCAATGATAAGATGGGTAGGAACCTAGGGTTCCCAGAGAGAAAGTTCGCTCGAAAAATTGCCTCATGGGGGGACCTGGGTGGTGCAGTCAGTTAAGCAGCTGCCTTCAGCTTCGGTTATGATCCACCAGCCCTGCACCGAGCCCCACATCCCTGCTCAGCAGAGAGCCTGTTTCTTCCCCTCTCTCTGCCTGCCGCTCTGCCTACTTGTCCTCTCTATCTCTCTGTCAAATAAATAAATACAATCTTCAAAAAAGCAAAAATTGCTTCATCCGGCTGTTCGTACTTCAGGAGTTTGTGTAAAACAAACTATAGGAACCAGGACGTTTACTCACAGCAGTGATCTTAGCTAAGATGACTTCCCTTCGTTTTGGTATATCGAGCATTTATACATCTTCCCAAAACAGACATTTCATTTGAGTCGGTGTATCACCATTTACTGAGGAGTCTTATCTTGGAGCAAAATGCCAGCCAGACATCCTTAGAGGCAGCAAGCCCACCTCATGCCTTACGTTGTTGCCTTCAGCTTGTGCTCTAGTCCTCAAGCCAGTTTGCTGTGAGGATGGGGCAACAGGCTTAGTTTCACCTCAGTGCACACCCTAAGGCAGACTAGCTCAGATAGGAAGCAAGCATTCAGTCTCTTACTTTAGGACAGAGCTTCTAGTGTGTAAGTCTATGCCTAATAGAATATATACTGATATGTATAGATATATAAACCTGAGTTACGTGTCTCCTCCATTCTTTCCCTTAGCACATTCATTTATTCATTTATTCACCTATTTATCTGTATTGTCACTCAACAAAAATATGTCAAGTCCTCTGGTGTCCAGTGCCTTCATTGGCCCCTCCCACCCACCCTCTCGAAGGCCCTCAGGGTAGCCTGTGCCGGCAGAATTCATGCTCCAGACCTATTCAAGCTGCTTTCTTTTCTTTTCCTTCTTCCTTTTTTAAAAAAATATTTTACTTATTTATTTGACAGAGAGAGTGAGAGTACAAGCAGGGGGAGGGGCAGAGGAAGAGGGTTCAGAGCAGGCTCCCCACTGAGCAGAAAGCCCTCTGATGGGAGCTTCATCCCAGGACAGTGGGATCATGACCAGAGCAAGGCAGATAGATGCTCAGCCAACTGAGCCTCCCAGGTGCCCTCATGCTGCTTCTTCACATCAAAAATTAGAGGGTCACAGGTGCCTGGGTGACTCAGTTGGTTAAGCCTCTGCCTTTGGCTCAGGTCATGATCTCAGGGTCCTGGGATTGAGCCCCGCATTGGACTCTCTGCTCAGCAGGGAGCCTGCTTCCCCCCACACACACCCCCACCTCGCCTCTGCCTGCCTCTCTGCCTACTTGTGATCTCTCTCTGTCAAATAAATAAATAAAATCTTTTAAAAAAAATTTAGAGGGTCAGTATTTCAATCCTTCAGAGATCTGCTGTTTTTAATGAGTTAACTAACACATTAATTAATGTGAAAAAGTAGTGTTAACTGGTGTTAATATGATAAGTCTTTTGAGTAAATTATTTGCTCATAAAATAAGGCCCTTCGGAACACAATGCTTTCACCGAAAAGAGCAGGACCACATAACTTGCTATGCAATTTGTGGGGCCCAGTGCAAAATGAAAATGCAGGGCTTCTTGTTCAAAAATTATTAAGAATTTAAGAATTTCAACAGAACATCAGCAGAACATTAAACCTAGCCCAGGGCCCTTCTTAAGTGTGAGGACCTCTGTATCTGCCCAGGTTGCACACCCGTGAAGCCAGCTCTACGAAGCCATGATGTCAACTTGGAATTTGAAACAACATAGCAGGCTATCGCCCTCGCCCCGCAAGGACGACAAGAACCCTGGTTCGGATGCATCTTCTCTCTCTTTATTTCCACAAGTCTACACACTTATATACGCTTACATGACCAATCAGCGAGCAGGGTACAGGAGGGAGCGAATCAGGCTGTGCACCTAAACCAACAACTTCGCTAGCAACCAATGCTGTTTACTTCCTCTTTGGGCGTTCCGCTTAGTCTCACGAGGCAATCCTAACCTGGCAACTAGCCAGGCGCCATCTTTTAATGGCGGAGGCCGCCCTGGCCAGGGGCCTGCCTCCGACAGCAGGCCATTAGGGAAGATGATTTAAATGGACAGTCCTTCCAGTAATACCATGAAGGCAAGCTTGTTGAAACAACTTATAAAACTATACTTACTGGGATAGAGAAAAGAGTAAATCTCTTTGGAGGTCATTAAGATGTAGGAAGAAAGAGCAGTCAAACAATAGTAGAATAAGAGGTTAAATAATGTGTCCGAGGTCACATATTCAGTAGGGTTTGAGTCAAGACTGAAAAATTCCTGTTCACCCGTGTCTACCCCTCTGCCTCTCTCTGGCTCTATAGTGTCCACAAGGCTTGGAAACACAAATAAAATAGCGTAGTTAGTTAGTTCAGATTGGCATTTGGACCCATTGTTTTAAATATAACTAAAGGTTGAAAACAACATATTTGGCATATTTTTTTCATAAAAATGTAACTCGCATACTGTTTAAAAATAAATTTATCTTGGGACGCCTGGGTGGCTATGTTGACTAATCGTCTGCCTTTGGCTTGGGTCATGATCCCAGGACAGGTCATGATCCCAGGGCCCTGGGATCGAGTCACTCATGGAGCTCCTTGCTCAACAGGTAGTCTGCTTCTCCCTCTCCCCCTGCCACTCTGCCTACTTGTGTGCACTCTGTCTCTCTCTCTCTCTGATAAATAAATAGAGATCTTTAAAAGAAATTAATTTATCTTAGTGGGCACAGTTGAACAATATTGTGAATATACGTCATGCCAATAAACTGTACACATAAAAATGGTTAAAAGGTAAATTTTGTTATGTATGTTTTAGCACAATAAACTTCTTTAAAGTTTTGGTACCTGTATTAGTCTGTTTGTGCCACCATAACAAAATACTACAAATGGAGTGGCTTAAACAACAGAACATTCTGAAAGTTTGAAGTCCATAGTCAAAGTGCCAGAAAATTTGGTTTCTGATGAGAGCTCTCTTCCCAACTTGTAAATAGCCACCTTTTTCTCCCCGTGTTCTCACATGGCCTTTCTTTTGTGCAAATGTGGAGAGAGAGAGAGGGAGAGGGAGAGGGAGAGAGCACAAAAGAGCTGTGGTGCCCCTTTCTCTTATGCGGAACCAGCCTTATGGGACACATAAGTTACTTCCTAGCAGTCCTATCTCCAAGTATATTCATACTAGGGTTAAGGCATCAAAACATAAATTTGGGGGGACACAATTCAGTCTATTGCAATACCTTTTGTCAATATGTCTTTCAGATAGGTTGCACAAATGTATAGTGCTGCTCTCTGTGTTTGCCAAGACCTCCCTGGCTTCCACATTTACAAATGCAGACTGTTTTGTAAATGGACTTTTGGACCTTCAGGGTGGGACAAATGTTCATTATTGCACAAACAGCAGGTTCGACTAAGGGACTTAGGCCGGGATATACATTTTATTATTAAATGCTTCAGATTCGGGGTTCCTTGGTGGCTCAGTCATTAAGCGTCTGCCTTTGGCTCAGGTCATGATTCCAGGGTGCCGGGATTGAGCCCTTCTTCAGGCTCCCTGCTCAGTGGGAAGCCTGCTTCTCCCTCTTCCACTCCCCCCCGATTGTGTTCCTTCTCTTGCTGTTCCCTCTGTCAAATAAATAAAATATTTTTTTTTAAAAATGCTTCAGACTCTCAGATCTATTTTCTTGCTGTGAGCTCCATACCACGTACAAACTTTGATGGGTCCTTGGGTCCAGGAGGCACCACAGCCCATAAAGCAGATGAAGCTTACAAGCGCACTTACATACTTTGCTAAAACCCTGAGGGAAGCAGTGCCTAGGTACAAGGTTTAGAGAAGATGGGAAAGAATTGATGAGAAGGAACTAAAAAGTATTCCGCTAGCTGAATTAGGTGAAATATTGAAAGAATGTGAAGGGAGGGGTCATCCTGAGCAACGGGATTGAGAAGAATTCTTTGATATTGAGTTCCACAGCCTGAGGGGACGCATTTGATCACAGCTGCTCTTCTAATCCCCAGTGGCAGCTGAGCCTTCAAGAGTCCATTTTTCATTCAAACTGATCAGGGAAAGATGACCCTTTCCCTGTGTGGATTTCCTTGTCAGACAGGAGTACGCTGTCTAGTCCTACGTTCCAGATGAGGATGTAAAGACCTTTCTACGTATTCTGAAGTCCAGTTACAGACCGTGGGATCCCAGCTGCTTTCAAGAGAGGAGAAAAGGCAGCTGCACTCTAGTTCTTTCTTCATTTCTCCTCAGACTTCTTTCCGAATGGGCAGAGCCCCCCTGGAAACGGAAGATCAAAAGTACTTGGCATGTATTTTATTGTTTACATTTAAGGACAGCTTTATTGCTTTTTTTTTTTTTAAGATTTTATTTATTTATTTGAGAGAGGGAGCATGAGTGGGGGGAGGGGCAGAGGAAGAGGCTGACTCCACCCTGAGCAAGGAGCCCAACATGGGGCTTCGTCCCATGGGATCAATACTTAAATTGAAAGGCAGACCTTTAACCCACTGAGCCACCTAGACACTCTGCTTTTATTTATTTATTTATTTAAATGATACATGCCCATTTTAACACATTCAAACACAGGAAAGTGTAAAGTAAAAAGTAAAAAGTCATCTAGATTTTTTTTTAAAGATTTCCTTTAAAAAATATTTTATTTATTTATTTGACACAGAGAGAGAGAGAGAGAGGGCACAAGCAGAGGGAGCAGCTGGCAGAGGGAGAAGCAGGCTTCCTACTGAGCAGGGAGCCTGATGTAGGACTCCATCCCAGGACTCTGGGATCATAACCTGAGCTGAAAAGTATCTGCTTAACCAACTGAGCCACCCAGGCATCCCTGATTTTTCTTTTTTTTAAAGTGATCTCTACACCCAACATGGGGCTCAAACCCACAATCCTGCGACCAATAGTCACAGGCTTTACCGACTGAGCCATCCAGGCACCCCTCACCTAGAGACTTATTATGAACACAACCAATGTCATAATTACAGATGTATAAATAATTTTATGTAAATAAGCTCATACATGTATTCTGTGACCTGTTTTATTCAACCATAAGCATGAAATCTTTTCTAGTCAGTAAATGTGAAATAACATCATTATTCATGATTGCATAGTTTGCATTATTCATGATTGCATAGATTGCATAGATGCATTATTTTACATATATATATGGGATGGTTCACTTAGCCATTTATCAACTAGGTTGTTCCCCACATGTGAAACTGCTAGAACAAAAACAAAGCCTGATACTTTGTTTCTAACAAAGAAAAAGAAACACTGGTGAAATCTATGTCCTTGTACATATCTTTCACTATCTTTAGAGATATTTAAATGAGCATATCTGATGTCTTTGAGGTAGACAACATATTATGAATTATGAAGGCATGGTTAGGAGAAATTGAAAATATGCACAGCCTATTCTCTGTTTACATCCATAGAAGGTAGTTATCTCTACCTTCCTGTAGAGTACAAGGAGCTCAAGTGCTTTTATTCTGATCACCCTCTCATCCTCTTTCTTGTCTCATGTGATATTGTCTTCAGGATTTGGGCTCTATTATGTCATTTATGTTATAGCTTTACTTGAAATTCTTTTTAAGATTTTATTTTTTTATTTGTGAGAGAGAGAGAGAGAGAGGGCATGCACAAGCAGGGGGAACAGCAGAGGGAGAGGGAGAAGCAGTCTCCCCACTGAGCAGAGAGTCCTACATGGGGCTCAATCCCAGGACCCTGATCATGACCTGAGCCAAAGGTAGTCGCTTAACCAACTGAGCCACCCAGGCACCCCTAATTTTTTTAACTTGAAAATTTTCAAGCACACAAAAAAGTGAGAAAAAAATAGTTCAAAAAACACAAGCACCTCGCCTATCTTTATCGATTGTTAACATCTCTCTTCCCCTTCCGTTTCTCCCTCTCCCTCTTTCTCTTAGAGATATTTCTTACTCTTATGCAAGCTCAGCCATGCATTTAAAAGAACATTTATTATATCTTATCCCACATTTCTAGATATTCTATGGCAAGAAGTTTTTCAAGTTATCTGGTCAACTGTACTTCCAGAAATGGAAGTCCTAAATTTATCAATCTGTATTCTGTTTTTCAGAGAGCATCACACAATTCTTTCATTCCACAAGAATAATTGGCTGTAAATTTATTATTTATAGTCATCTGTAAAATAATTAAAAATAATACATTATTTCTTCAAAAGTAATAATTGCATTCAACTTCTATCTGTGACTGGTGTGGTAACATCCTTCTTCAGTCTCTTACATGTCTACTCATACTCCCTATATATATTTAATCTTATTTTCATAAAAACTTTGCCCTTATTTTGCTCAATTAAAAAAAAAAACATTTGGAGCATGTTGGATATGGAAGAATATCAGCAAAAAACAAACTGCATCATGCTGTATTTCTGATGTGGAAAAGATGGTGGGCAGCACCCCGGGCAGAGGGACTTGCATATACAACAGCCTTGTGAAAGAAAGAGGCAGGGCACATTTCCTAGGAATAGAAAGAAGGACGTGTACTAGAGCACAGTAAACAAAAGGAATGCGATTAGACTGAAGAGGTAGTTGGGGTGACCCTCAGGACGTTGAAGGTAGTGTTGTTGAAGTTGCTAAGCTACTAGTTTAATCAAACTTGGGTTTGAAAAGATCACTCTGACTGCATTGGGAAGAACAGCCTAGAAGGAATAAGTATGGAGAGACCAGTAGAGACTATTGTAAGAGCCTTAGTGAGAACTAATGGCTAGGATTGGGGAGCTGGAAAAAGCTAAAGAGACAGTAGTCAGGTCATGATCTTGCTAAAGTGATGAGCAAAAGGTTTTCAAGGGTTCACTTGGTCCTCTACCAGGATGGAAAATCGGCTGACAATGAGAAAGCCTCCTGCTGTGAGAGCCATGGGGGCTCCATGCTTGGATCTCCTTTCAAGGAAGAACTTGCCCTTCAGTGCAAGGAATTATTCACCTCAGCCACTCTCTTCCTGGGCAGCCCCAGCCAATTAGCGTACATGGCAGGGTTACCGGGACTGATCATTTCTGCCCAAACCTGGGCTCCTCTCAGGGACCAGTGGCTCTGTGTTGATTGGCTGAGACCTTATCAGATCTGCTTAGCCCTGAGGCCCCCCTAGCTAACCTGCATCCTCCCCCTTTATCTTTCACAGGCTTTATTCACAGATAGATCTCAGTCTCATTATCTGCTTTCCACAGGACTCTACTAATCCATCTGCTAAATAATGAGGTTACAGATAGCTGATGAAGGACATCTGACCATCTATGACGTTATCACCATAAAGGCCAGAGCTAGGCCACAGCTGACTGTCTGCTAAATTTTCTCAGAATATTAGGCAACCAGATTCTCCCATGCGTCCAAGGAGCCCTGCATGTAGTTTTGAAGTGGATACTCAGAGATGCAGAATGCAGAAGAGACAGTCGGGCCTTATCTTCTCTTCAGGCAGAAGGACAGGCTATGAAAAAACAACAACAACAACAACAACAATCACACAGTTCACTGTGAACTGTGTGATTGGTTTCCCACCCATAATATTATTTAACACTATATAACCCAGACTTGTGAAAATGTACTTTTGAGCCTCATTGTGAAAACCAAAGGTGAGAATTCACACCTATACTTGGGATGAATTTTTCTCTGAAAGAAAATTATGTTCCTACTGTCACTAAGCCTGGGGAAAAAATAGGTTCAGGGACAGAAAGCCGCTGAGGATTTAGAGAAGGGTCTAAGGCTCAAAGGAGAGAAGGTCTTCCTCTTCTCTTTGGGACTTAGCAGGGTCTGGGAATTGTTGGTTCTGGATTCTGAGGCAGAGCTACGGAGATTAGAGTGGTGTAAGCAGGTTTGGTGGGGACAAAGCAAGCTGTCCCAGATTAATTACAATAGCGTGGGAACCAAACAGGGGTTAATGTAGCCAGCCACAGGCTCTAGGCAGATCTGGGATTGAGCTGTAGTTATAAGTTATTTTCGGGGTTGCACTCCCTCCTTGAGCCTCCAGTAAAACCATGGCTTAAGTTGTGCTATGCAGAGTTAGTTAAAAGTTTGTGCCTACATTTGGGCAAAGGCTATGAAAGGAGCACCATTCCCAGACCGTATGCCCATGTGAACCTCACGCACAAGGCAGGTCAGAATTTAGAGGGCCCAATGAATGATATTCCCGTCTCCCGCCCACACGTGGACCCAGCTGAGAGAGAGATGCAAGAGTAATGCAGGAGAGGAAAAACATATCCCCTTTACTGCCACTAAAAGCCGCTGAAGGATGTGGACTAGGTGTGTCAGCCAAAGGGTGACCTACCATGCCCCGCCCCAACCCTTCCCCCGCCCCCCACCCCCCCCATTTACCTACCTCATCATCTATGGTGCTAGACAGATACACGGAAGAGCAGTGCGGATTGCGTGTTCCCTGCAGGAAGAGAAAACTCAAAGAGAAAAAGAAGGAAGAACTCCTCCCCTACTCTCCATTCAAACACCTCAGTCCTCCTGTAGGGGTCTGGAAGTAAAAGAGGGCGGAGAAAGGTTAGGAGTGTTAGGGAACCAGAGCAAGAGCAACCAGTCCCCACGTAGTATGCAACAGTGAGTGTGAAGGCTAATAATTTTTGGTCAGGGTGTATAAAAACATTTGTTTCCCAAGCAGAGCCAGCCTTGTCTGTCTTCTACATCCTGTACTCCGGTTGTTCCCTCGAGTCCTTTTATGTCTCTTTCCCGTTCCACCTCTTCAGTGCTCATTGCTTTCTGTCTACCCTTACATCTCCAGTGTTGCACCCAGGAGTAGGTCTGCTTCCCTTAGGCAAAATTCAGGCCATTAACTTTATTTATGTATTTCTGTATTTATTTATTTTTAAAAAACAATTAAAAATTTTTTTTTATTAGCTTGTCAGAGAGCACACAAAGCAGAGGGCGTGGCAGGCAGAGGGAGAAGCAGGCTCCCCACTGAGCAAGGAGCCTGATGCGGGACTCAATCCTAGCACCACAGGATTAGGAATTAAAGGTAGCCACTTAACCAACTGAGCCACCTAGGCATCACCAGACCATTAACCTCACAACCTAATGCTTCATTATCAAACCTTTTGAGTATTTCTAGCTACAAAAAGCTCCTATCTATTCTTTCCTATTAGAAAGAACTGACCAACTTGTACTAAAGTAGTAGTTTCCAACACTGGTCTATAACAGTCAAGTCTTTTTTTTTTTTTCTTTTTTTAAGATTTTATTTATTTACTTGACAGAGAAAGAGCGCATACAGGCTCTCTGCTGAGCAAGGAGTCCATGCAGGGCTAAATCCAAGGACCCTGGGATCATGACCTGAGCTAAAGGCAGACACTTAACTGACTAAGCCATCCAGGCGCCCCAAATCTTTTCTTTTTCTTTCTTTTTTTAAAGATTTTTATTTTATTTTACTTTTAACTATTTTATTTATTTATTTGAGAGGGAGGGCGCATAACAGTGGCAAGGTGGGGGGTGAGGCGGAGGGAGAAGCTGATTTCCTGCTGAGCTGGGGCCCTAAACTAGGGCTTGATCCCAGGACCCTGAGATCATGACCTGAGCCGAAAGCAGACACTAAACCAACTGAACCATCCAGGCACCCTTTACCTGTCAAATACTGAGATTTATCAAGACCCATAGTGAGGCAAGGACAATGTAGTACATTTTTCATAAAGCTGAGTTAGTTCAAAAGATTCTGCTCTATTCTGAAATTTTATGTTGAGGGACCACATAAATAAATTCTTATATTTATTAAATGTTGGTCATTGTTAACCTATGGTATTTTAGAAAAATGGCCTTAGTTGAGAAAATTAAAAGTTGACAACCCTAAGTTGGTGTAAAAATTTTTTTTAATTGTACTGAACTGGGAAATGGCTAAAGTCCTATGGTTTGCCAATTCTCAGGGACTTTTTCTTTTTTTTTTTTTTTTAAAGATTTTATTTATTTATTTGACAGAAAGAAATCACAAGTTGGCAGAGAGGCAGGCAGAGAGAGAGGGGGAAGCAGGTTCCCCATAGAGCAGAAAGCCCAATGCGGGGTTTGTTCCCTTGAGCCTGAGATCATGACCTGAGCCAAAGGCAGAGGCTTAATTAACCCACTGAGCCACCCGGGCTCACCCCTCAGGGACTTTATAATCTAAAACTTGTACTGAATAAGCACCTTGACCTGACAGAATCATAGAAGTAGCAGGCCTGTCCTAATTCAAATGGCAGATAGGGTTGTATGCCAGGCAGAAAATGGAGGAAGCCGGTAGAACTGAGTAGATCTGAGACTAAGGGAAGGTATCTCAGAGAGGAGGAAGAAACAGTACTTAACAGTACCTAAATCAAAAAAACCAAAGATCATGGAAAATAGGCTTGATCGGTTTGGCCATCCATGTCTATTGGGGGTTGAAGGCATGAACGTAGTCACTGTTCCTCCTTCCCACTTCTTAACAAATTAAGAGTAAACAAGAGGAATTCAAAACATCAGCTTTATTAAAAATAGAGAATATAGCTTGACCCCTACTCAGAAATAGAGTTCCTTCTTCCTTCTTTCACCGAATCTGCAGAATGGGCCTACCTGTGGTACTGCCTTTAGACCCAGGTGAAGGAGAGCCTCTTCTTTGGGCCCCACGCTTTGGAGGGCCACACATATCACAAAAACAAAACAATTTGTTAAAGACTTCCTTAAGTGCCTCTGCCACATGGACCGCAGCATTCAGTGTTCTGGAATCCGTATCCTAAGGATCCACCTTGCAACACACCATTCAGGCCCCAGGGAAATGCTTCTTCCCATCTCTTGCCCCATGTCTTCTAAAGAAAAGCCAACTGCTTCTGAGCGCCAGCAGCTCGGTGTAAGGCCACAGGTGACATTGGGGATAAATGCTCCGTGCTGTGGGGAGGGTTTGAGTGACAAAAGTCCTTATGTAATAGAAAGGCCTTGTCAAATTAACTTGTCAACTCCTTTTTCTCAACAGCGTGAATGCAGTGAAAAAAGTACTGGTTTTCGGTAGGACCAAAAGTTTGTTTTTCCTTATTTTTGTTTTTAAAGATTTTTATCTATTCATTTGATAGACAGAGAGAGATCACAAGTAGGCAGAAGGCAGACAGAGAGAGAGAGGGGGAAGCAGGCTCCCTGCTGAGCAGAGAGCCCAATGCGGGACTCGATCCCAGGACTCTGAGATCATGACCCAAGTCAAAGGCAGAGGCTTAAACCACTGAGCCACCCAGGCGCCCCTATTTTTCCTTCTTTTACTACTCTTCTAATTTGTGTCTCTGAAGCTATTCATGAACTGGTGTTTTATTTGTAGTAGCTCTACATGGCAGCTGAAGAACATTTTGTGATAAAAAAAATGTATTTTATTTTTTTACATTTTTAAAGTTTTTATTTTTATTACTTATTTTATTTTATTTTTACAAATTTAGAGAGACAGCATGAGCAGGGAGGAGGAGCAGAGGGAGAGGGAGAAGCAGGCTCTTCAATGAGCAGGGAGCCCGACACAGGACTCGATCCCAGGACCCTGGGATCCTGACCTGAGCTGAAGGGAGATGCTTAACCAACTGAGCCACTAAGCACCCTCTATTTTTACATTTGTATATGTATGGGTAGTATTTATTCCCTAATGTCGCATAATAAAATCATCCTACAAGATAGTGTCTTAAAACATCAATAATGATTTATTATGGGGCACCTGGCTGGCCCAGTCAGTAGAGCATGTGACTCTTAATCTCAGGGTCATAGGTACAAGTCCATCATTGGGAGTGGAGCCCCTAAAATAAAAAAATAATAATAATGATTTATCTTCTCTTACCATTTCTGATTATCAGAAATTTGGGAGGAGTTTGGCTGGGCTGCTCTGGTTCTTGATCTCTTGTGAGGTTGTAGTCAAATGTTGGCCGGAGGATCGACTTCCAAAATGGTGTACCCACATAAGTGCCAGGCTGATACTGGCTGTTGGCAGGAGGCCTTCGTCTTGACAAGGGCTGCTTGAACATCACCACTTCATGTCTGCCAGCTTCCTCCAGAGCAAGGAGTCCACGGGATCAACGCAGAAGCTTCAGTGAGTTCTATGACCTGGATTTGGAAGTCAGCAGCATGTTTTCAGCCATATTCTGTGGGTCATGCAGACCAACCCTGATTCAGTGTGGAAGTAGACAGCAAAATGGTATGAATACCAGGAGGTGAGGATAACTGGAGGCCATCTTAGAGTGTGACTACTGCATAGGTTTAGATACATGTGTTAAGCATGACATGAATTTTTAAAAAGGACAAATAAATATTTAACATTAAAAATGTGACTACAGTAGCCCCCTGTTATTCATAATTTCATTTTCCCCGATTTGTTACCTACATTGATCCATGGTCTGGAAACATATGATCTTCCTTCTGACACATCCTCAGAAGGCCTACGGTAGCCTATGTTCTGTCACAATGCCTGTGTCATTCACCTCACTTCATCACACCACGTAGACATTTCATTCTCTCACAAGAAGAAGGGTGAGTATAGCACAATAAAATATTTTAGAAGAGAGAGACCACATTCACATAACTTTAATTATAGTATATTGTTATAATTGTTCTAGTATTAGTTATTGCTGTTTATCTCTTACTGTGCCTAATTTATAAATTAAACTTTATCATAAGTATGGGTATATAGGAAAAAGCATAATATATATAGGGTTTGGTACTATCCATCGTTTCAGATGTACTCTTGAAGGTCTTGGAATGTGTATCCCCCATGGAAAGAAGGGGACTACTGTAGTTTTATTTTCCTATAAATATTTAATGCCACTTAATTAAATTTTTAAAAGTCAAATTAAAACTTTAGCTTTTAAAAATCATTTAAATCTTAAGATGTAAGAGTCATTAATTATAACTAGCATTTTGTTTTTTCTGCCTTGATAGATAATTTAAGATATTTTACAAGAAAACAAAATTGGGGGGGAAGATACGTGAAAATAATTAAACTTAATTTAGTTTTTTTATTAAAACGCTCAAATTTTGTATATTTTGAATGCAGTTAGTTTATTTTTTTAATCTTTTAGATCATAGGTACTGTTTTCACAAGTTTTGTGAAAATCTTGATTAAAATGGCATGATTAGTGATTTGCTAAAACTAAGAACCAGGGAAATAAATATAAAAAATTTATGAATTATTATTGCCTTTATTTTATACTCACAATAGAACACCCAGATATGCACTAATAATTAAATTCACTCATCTTTCATATTTTACCTATTTTTAGTCATATTTTAGTCATATTTCAGTTTTGTCACTCTGAAGGGATATTTTTCAAGGCAGAAGGATAAAATAGATTTTATTAAACATTTTTTTCTGCTTGACTTATAATCTATGCATATGTAGACATATGGTATGTGGGCCTCCATTTGAATTCTTGCCCTGCTTTCATGACTTAGCCTAGGAAACCTACAGTCCTCTAGCACTAAAGTATAGAGGAATGGAACCTGTCCAAATCAGTTTATCATGAGGGGTGTTTTTGGACTGACAGGTCTAAAAGAGAGAACACACCTATTCCTTGCTTTTGTAAAATAAACAATATCTGTTCCATGGAACCTGGCCAATCATATACATCCGCGTTGAGGGAAGATAAGCATCTCCACTCCTCACAATACCCAAGGAGTTCAAATCTGCCAGTCCAGGCATGTCAGCAGGAGTCTCCTGGTGGGGAGCTCTTACTCAGTGACAGTGGCAGTGTTGGTGGTGGACCATATAGACTCCAGCAGGGACCCAGGCAAGCTGTAGAGGATGGAGACCCAGTCCAGTCCCTTGAGAAGAAAAATGGCAGGACACCTACATCGCTCAGTCGGTTAAGCGTTTGACTACCTGATTTCATCTCAGGTCATTATCTCTGGGTAGTAAGATAGAGCCCCACATCAGACTTGTGCTGGGTGTGGACACTGTTTAAATCCTCTCTCTCCCTGTCCCTCTGCCCTTCCCCTATCACTCAAGCTCTCTCTCTCTCTAAAGAAAGAGAGCTTCCTCTAAAGAGGAAAAAGAAAAGAAAACATGGCAAAACCTAAGCACGTTTTGAGTATCCCAATTCAGTATATTCGTAATAAGGAAAGATTGCACTTCTGGCAGAGGATCTTGGTGTCTAAAGCATATACTGTAGCAAACGTTTAGGCACACACATCCTAGGGAAGCATGGTGGGTGATTAGGAAAGGGACAGCTTAAATGACAGACACTAGGGCACCAGAATTCAACCTGGATGTGTGGGAGTGGCAGAAGTGTAGGGCTGACAACAGAATTAAGCCCAGATACCACTTATGGGTAAAAATGAGCTTTATTTTATTTTATTTTTAACATTTATTGATCATCTTTTTTTTTTTTTTTAAATAATCTCTATCCCCAACATGGGGCTTGAACTCAGGACCCCAAGATCAAGCATTGCATGCTCTGCACACTGAGCCAACCAGGCACTCCCAAAATGAACTTGAAGTATATTTTCTGCCTGGGTCAAGACTATCACTGAAATTGGGAAGCCCATGCTTAAAGTGTTGGACCTGGAAAGCAAGGACTATGGAGAATCAGTAGTTGGCTGCACGGAGCTATTTCTGAGTAGAAAGTCTTTCAGCACCCATCACATACAACATTCAGATTACCCACTCCCACCAAACATGAAATAAATCAATTTTGGTTGCTGAGTGATGACAGTATGCTGGAGACGTACAAGCAGAGCAAGTGATGGGAAAACTGCAGAACAGTCTCCCTTAGGATCAGTGCTCGATGGTGTCTTGAACTACAGAGGCAGTGGTGGAGATGGAAGGAAGCGGGATGATCTGGTAGAGTAAAGGAGGGAAAGTGCTGAAAGAGAGAAGAAGATTACCAAAGCAGAATCCTTGGGAAGAAAGGTGGGGATAAGAGCAGAGCACGGGGTGGGCTAGCTTGAGCATTTATTTTAGTAGGAGAGAAGGCAGAAAACATGGGACAGAGGATACTCAAGATTTATTCAATTCCTACTATATCCCAGGATGGTTCAAGGGTATGACCTTAACTCCTTTAATCCTCCCAAAAATTCTATGAGACAGGTATTGTTATCATCCTCATCTTACAGAAAAAGAAATCCAGTCACTGGGTGGGTAAGTTGGCCCCAGTGCCCATAAATAGCAAGTAACAGATTTGAGATTTGAACTTGAGTTGTTGGCTTCACACACGGAGCTCTTAACACCAATAGTAAATCCCTGCACTTGGGGAAGCTGACAGGTTTGATGGTGAGAAAAATTGCAGGGAATGAACAATTATACCTCCCAAGAAATTTGCTTTATAAAAGACCTCCAATAAACAGAAAAAATAATATTTCTAATCCCCTAACATAGTGCCTCCCGCTTAGGAGTATTTGAAGAATCCAGGATGTGTTAGACTAACCAACACAATATCCTTTTTTCAACTTGGCCACTAGGGGGAAGAGTGGAGTATGAAAAAAAAAAAATCGTTATCTTCACAGATTCGCGATGGCTGATAATTGGTGTTAGTTCTTTTCCTAACATTAGCAGTATATAAAACTTCTTTTGTGTTTTTTACTTATAAGGGATCATTTTCAAGTAAGACTCATCTCAGCATCCATAAATTTTTGTCCACTTTGTAATACATATGCCATATATATATTTATGCTAAGTGAAAGAAAATAGGCACAAGGAACAATATAGTGTTTGATTCCATTTATATGAAATGTCCAGAGAAGGCAAAGCTCTAAAGACAGACGTAGATTCGTAGTTGCCCGGATATGGGCTCAGAAGATGGGGGCTGAGAGTGAGGGATCTTACTGAGTGACAAAAATGTTCTTAATTGATATAGTGATGGTCACATATGTAAAATGGTAAAATAACTGTACAAAAAATCATTGAATTGTACACTTGAAAGAGTGAATTACATGATATGCAAAATATGCCTTTAAAAACTGTTGGAAAAAAAGAAATGTAACATTTTATGAATCAAACAACAACAAAAATCCCCACAGATTCAATATGATTAAAAATATAGGTTTATGTATGCATAGAAATATCTAGAGTCACTCTTAGCAGTGATTAACTCTCAGAAATGCTAGTACAGGGGCAACTGGGTGGCTCAGTCGGTTAAATGTCTGCCTTTGGCTCAGGTCATGATCTCATGGTCCTGGGCTCGAGTCCCGCATTCTGGCTCCCAGTTCAGCAGAGAGTCTGCTTTTCCCTCTTTCTCTGCCTGCTGCTCCCCCTGCTTGTGCTCACTCTCTGTCAAATAAATAAAATCTTAAAAAAAGAAAAGAAATGCTATTGTAGGGGTGCTTGGGTGGCTCAGTTGGTTGAGTGTCTGACTCTTGATTTTGGTTCAGGTCATGGTCTCAGGGTTATGAGATCAAGCCCCACATCAGGCTTCACACTCAGCAGGGAGTCTGCTGGAGATTTTCTCTCTCTCTCTCCCTCCCTCTGCCCCTCCCCACCACTCTTTCTCTCTCTGTCTCTTTCTCAAATAAATAAATAAATCTTTAAAAAAAAAAAAAAGGAAAGCTATTGTAGGGGAAAACTGGGACCTGTTTTATATACTCTTGTCTTTCTGTATGATTTGGGGGGTAATAATTAAAAATTTAAAAACTAGTTTTTAAGAGATGGGAAATTAAGATGCAGGAAATGCAATGGAATGATAATTATGTACCTAATCACACACACACACATATATATATATATATATATATATATAATTATAAGTAATAAACTTTAGATAGTCGAATGTGACTTATATTTTTTGTGTTTCTGCTTATTTTCTTTTTAAAGATTTTATTTATTTATTTGAGAGAGAGAGAGCCAGAGAGAGAACAAGTAGGGGCAGCAGCAGAGGGAGAGGAAGAAGCAGGCTCCCCACTGAGCAAGAAGCCTGATGTAGGACTTGATCCCATGACCCTGAGATCATGACCTGAGGGGAAGGCAGACGTTCAACAGACTGAACCACCGAGGTGCCCCTCTGTTTATTTTCTAATTAAAAAATGATTACATATTACTTTTACAGTAAAAACTGGAAAGAGTTTAATTTAAAAAGCCAGAAAATACTGAGATAGTTTTTTAAAAAAATTAACTTCAGCATAGTGTTTATTGTATTTCATATGTAACAGAGCACTTTTTAGCTCCACAAAGGCCTGGGGCTTAGTTAGATTAAAACAAGCACAAAAAAAACTGACTTTGAGTTTAGACCCTAACTAGTGAAGTTGAAAGGTATTCTATACTCATTCTATTTTTTTTTTAAGATTTTATTTATTTATTTGACAGAGAGCGATCACAAGTAGGCAGAGAGACAGGCAGAGAGAGAGAGGGAAGCAGTCTCCCGGCTGAGCAGAGAGCCCGATGCAGGGCTTGATCCCAGGACCCTGAGTCTACTCATTCTTATTTGAATCTACAAATTGGTATAGGGATGGTAGGAAAACACTAATGTGAGATTGAAGTTGGAATGTAGATCCTTTCTTTGAAGGTTCACACGTATTAGTACATGTCTGATGGCTGTGGGGAGCCAGGTAGGAATCAGGTAGTGAAACTATCAGATAGTTAAAGTGGAAGAGGAAAAAAAAAATTATTTTAAGATTTTATTTACTTGAGAGAAAGAGCGTAGCAAGAGAGCGAGCAAGAGAGAGAGCACAATCAGGGGTGAGGGGCAGAGTGCGAGGGAGAAGCAAACTCCCCACTGAACAGGAAGCCTGAAGCGGGGCTCGATCCTAAGACACTGGGATCATGACCTGAGCCAAAAGCAGGTCAAGCTTAGCTGCCTGAGCCACCCAGGCACCCTGGAGAGGAAAAAAATCCTTAAGAGGGCATTTGCTAGAGAGGAGGGACAATCTGGACTGATGACCCAGAACTTTGTGCAGTTTTTGTCCGGAATCACAGGAGGAGATGTTCAATTGGAGTCCAGGGGGTAATTGAGACAGGAATTACTCCCTACCTAGATACTGTTAGAATGTCTTGAAGAAAATGTCAACTTGTGATGAATTGGAAGAAATGTGCTGAAAAGGCCACTTTTTTTTTAAAAGATTTTATTTATTTATTTGACAGAGAGTGAGAGATCACAGGTAGGCAGAGCGACAGGCAGAGGGAGAGGGAGAAGCAGTCTCTCTGCTGAGCAGGGAGCCCGATGGGGAGACTCCATCTGAGGACCCTAGGATCATGACCTGAGCCAAAGGGAAATGCTTAACTGACTGAGCCACTGAGGCACCCTGAGAAGGCCCTTCTAAGAGTAACACTAGCACAAAGTGCCTGGAAGAAACACTGAGCCCCAGCCATGCTGGTGGAGATCTGTACCAGAGACATGGAAACAGAGCAGGGCACCTGGGCTAACGTGAATACTCCTTAGAATATAAGCCTCTTGGGGCACCCGGGTGGCTCAGTGGCTTAAAGCCTCTGCCTTCGGCTCAGGTCATGATCCTAGGGTCCTGGGATTGAACCCCTGCATTGGGCTCCCTGCTCCTCTGCTCGGCAGGGAGTCTGCTCCTCCCTCTCCCTCTGCCCCTCTCACTCCTCCATTTGTGCCCCCTCTCTCTCTCAAATAAATAAATACTCAAAAAAAAAAAAAAAAAGAATATAAGCCCCTTGGAGATTTTTGTCTGTGTCAGTGTGTGCTTAGAACAGCGCCTGCATGTAGTAGGCATGCCAGAGCTACTTACACATGATGGATGAATGGAAGCGTGAACATATGAGTGCGAGCCCAGACAGACCTTTGGCCTGTGGTGCTGCTGCGGTTTCAGCCCACGACAGCTGTTCGGGCAGGAAGGCCAAGGCTCCGGAGGCCAGGGGCAAGGGCAGGCAAGGTCTGGAAGTCAGTGATGCATGGGTCATGCGCGATTGACACGCAAAAGGAAAACATCTCATCAGCTCATATTTTTATTTATTTAATTTATTTCTCATGAGCTCATATTTAGAAAGTCAGGAGTGACGGTGCTCTGTCATCCCTCCGAGATTTAACTGACCCTCCTAGCTCATGGAGTGCTCTCCTTGGACCTGTGACTCCTACCCAAGAGAGCGACCTTGCAGTGTACGACAGAGATGGTTCTAGACACAACATAATGCCAAGTTTCTGAAACAGAAATGATATCTTTGTGTGGTCCAGAAGCACGGTTGTAATCCTGCTTAGAGTTTTGGTGGGGGGCGGTTTGGGGAGAAGTGGAGAGAAGGTAGAAAGAATGTCAGGAAATATGCTTTAAATTCATGATATTTTTTTAAAAAGAGGATCTCTGAAGTGAGTCCCATTTACAATTTAATGGTTACACTGTAGATGTATGTGTTATTCTTCCTAGAAAACGAAGACCTAAATTCAAAAAGTCTAATAAAATGCCTTATCGTATATCACTCTCTTTTGAACCAAGAAAATGCCCCAGAATGTCATAATTGTCACAACATGTTAGTGCCTTGGAACAATGGGAAAATTCTGATTGGAAAGCGGAGCAACGTAAAGCAGAAGGCTTAGCTGAGACACAGCGGTCAGGAACATACCTGACTAATGGGAAGAAGCCTTGCCGTAGGGACTGCCGTTCTGATTATGTAACATCCACATTTAAAAAAAAAATTAGTTCATGTGAAAGCATGCAAATGCCTCAGGCATGAATACAGCAGTCACTGTGCAAAGGGACCAGAAAAGCAACTGTCCTATCTGAAAATGTCCCTCCTCTGTGATTATTATGGTTACATTCCAAGATGATGGAGCTTCAGAGAGCGCTGAAATTCATCCAACAGACACGCTCGCATCCATTGTAATGAACCGTAATGGTGCCGACAGGAGTCACCTACAGACCCTAACACCTTAGACTCTGAACAGTTACCTCGACCTCCTCTCACCTAGAAGGCCCGCTGACCCGTCTCCACTTCCTCACCTGGCCAAGGGTACTCACCCTTCGAAACTCAGGTGAGCAATCATCTTTGCCTGGAAGCCCTCAGTGACCACTGCTTCTTTCCCAACTTTCATAGGCTCCCAGAGCTACTTTAACACTGTGTGCCATATTAGTTTTACAGCCCATTTTGTCTGTCTTTCTCTTTGACTAGAATGTAAGCATTTTCCATCTATCCAGGAGCCTGCTGCGATGTCGGTAGCCTAGTAGGTCTTTCAATAAATGCCCATTAATAAATGTTATTCATTGTCTTGAAACGTGGTGAATGGATTTGGCCAGATAAAAGTTATTGCTTTGAGAGCTCCCCAGCAGCAAGCCCTGATACTGCAAAGCTTTTCATTGTTCATTAAAAGAGAAAAAAAATTAAGAAGTGTTACTGAGTTTTCTTTCCATTTCTTCTCACACAGTAAGAATTTATTATGGCTTTCTCCTTATACTCAGAAAAAAAATAGAAAACTGAGAATAATCATCTTTTTTTCCCATTTTCAGTAAGGGCTCTTGCTATGTGGCAAGCATGACTGGCAGGGATTGTTCTGGAGAACCTGGACCCTTTCCTTCTCTTCCAGGTTCAGGACAATACATTCTCCATTCCCTCCTGACCACAAAAAAGAAGAATCTAGCCTCAAATCTGTAACACTTATCGTTAATGAGAAAAGTTGTTCTTAAGTTTCCATTTGACAGAGAAATACAGATGTGAGGCAGCAAAACCACAGGTCTTTGAACACTTGGCTAATCACAGAACCTGTAATAGTTCCCAGAAGGGAATCCTAGGAGACCATTTGGCCCTACAGGCCAAGCCACCTCAAAATGGAGCTGGAAGATTTTACCATACAATCAAGTGACGGATTTTTAGTTTTCAGTCCAATCTTTTTAATCAATTGTAAAAGATGCTGTGTACTTGCCTTGGAATATTTTAGACAGGGCCTTTTAAAAGTATTATTTGTTCTAAAGTCAGGTAAATCTTCCTTTATCCCTAACCTCCATTTTACATTTCTGAAAATAAAGCAGGAAATTACTTCAAGAAAATCCCTGGCAGAAAATCAAATATTTTCAATCCATTCAGAGGAAAGGAAATTTTTTAAATTAAAAATTACCAAGGGGAGAGGGCAGGAAGCAAGTAATGTCTGATTCTTAATGTCCTAAAGGAGGAGGCTCTGGGGGGACTATTATTATCCATCATAATTAGGCACAATTTATCATTTGTGCCTGGGAACACACTGGGACCCCCTCTGACCTCCTACAGAACAGCAGTCCAAAGGAGGTGAAAAGGCAGTGTTTTGTCTGCATTTTCTGTCCATGGAGAATACTTTGGCTGTCACCTGCAGCTTGACTTCCAAGTCTTTAGTGACTGCGGAGGTGCTTAGCTGGTATCATCTTTTCCAAATGTGGGGGATACAGTAGAGAACTAGAAACACCTTGCAGAAATGCCATTCATTTGAGTAGTCTGGGTATCTCTTTTCTGGAGACAGAAAAGAATTCTATGACTTCAACTAAGTCCTAGAATTTTGAGAGGTAGTGTATCTCGTTCTCATTTAATTACATTCTCATTATTGTATTTCTTTTCTGTGTTGAATATATTCATGCTCCTTTAAAATTAAAATTACAACTGAAGTCAGTGTAGTGAATGGTTAACTTTGAAGAAGGTTTAGAGTATTAGTAATGTTTGTATTTAATAAAATTACTCACAAATCTATGGTTATTGCTCTTCTTTCTTTCGGGTTTTACATTTCCTCACACGAATTTTCAGAGTGTGGATGTGATATCATTGCAAGTTACTCTATCTTTGGAAGCCCATATAAATATTATAAGCAAATAACAAATATAAAACTATATTTCCTTAATCATCCTTAACTAACTTTGAGTACACATGTATCTTGGCACCTTTCTGTAAACTGTGGAGGAAGGTTAATGACACATTTTGTATCCTTATGTAGGTTGTAGCTCAGTCTCAGATAAAGAGTGACATCCTCTTATATTATTTATCTTTCATAAGTCAGATACTACCTTTGTGATGCTTTCCCAAGCATCACATTGTGTTATACCAACAATCTTTTCTTAAGTGGCCCTTTCTTTGACATTTTCTTGAGACCTTATACTTGAGAGTGTGGGTTTTGTTCTTCAAGCAGAGCAGAGATAACTAGAATATAAGGGGAACTAATTCATAAGCCTGGCCTGATTTCCCTCATCCTTTACCAGCTAATTACATCTACATACATGTGAAGAAGGGAGGGGTGCCTGGATGGCTCAGTGGGCTTAGCCTCTGCCTTCGGGTCAGGTAGTGATCTCAGGGTCCTAAGATCAAGCCCTGCATCAGGTTCTCTGCTCGGCAGGAAGCCTACTTCCTCCTCTCCCTCTCCTTGCCTCTCTGCCTACTTGTGATCTCTCTGTCATATGTAGAAAGAGACAGATGCAGAGAGGAACATATTTTCCAATTTTAATTACAACAATTATATATTAGTGTGTGACACTAAGCTCTAACAAACTGACAAAGAACAAATCAACAAATACATAGCGTAATATATGATGATATATGATAAATATAAAATGCAAGTTTATTTTATTTCTTATGGGGATAATATTGAATGGAAGAACAGAAGTAGATTAAAGGGAGAATATAAGTTACTTTCAAATGTACAGATGTCCTCCAGAAAGGCCAAGAGACAGAGAAAGGAAAGGGAGACTGTGGAAATGATTTTTACAAAATAAGGGGAAAAAATTTCCCAGTGGAATCAGGGACTGTGAATCAGCACAGAAATAATAGATAATGAAGACCATTTGGGCAGAGGGAAAATGCTGGAGCCTGGAGTCAACACTTTGAACTTCATTTAGAAGAGTGCTATAGGGGCGCCTGGGTGGCTCAGTGGGTTAAGCCGCTGCCTTCGGCTCAGGTCATGATCTCGGTGTCCTGGGATCGAGTCCCACATCGGGCTCTCTGCTCAGCTGGGAGCCTGCTTCCTCCTCTCTCTCTCTCTCTCTGCCTGCCTCTCTGCCTACTTGTGATCTCTGTCTGTCAAATAAAATAAATAAAATCTAAAAAAAAAAAAAAGAAGAGTGCTATAGAATTTCTGAGGCCTGAAAGACAATAGATGTGACACATTTGAGGGAAGGGTTTATTTATTTATTTATTTATTTTAAAGATTTTATTTATTTATTTGACAGAGAGAGATCACAAGCAGGCAGAGAGGCAGGCAGAGAGGCGCCACCGAGAAAAGGGTTTAAAGATCAGTAAGAAAATAAACCTAGAGTCATTTACATTGATAAATAAAGAATGGTCATACGGGGGCTCCTGGGTGGCTCCGTGGGTTAAAGCCTCTGCCTTCTGCTCAGGTCATGATCCCAGGGTCCTGGGATCGAGCCCCACATTGGGCTCTCTGCTCAGCAGGGAACCTGCTTTCTCCTCTCTTTCTGCCTGCCTCTCTGCCTACTTGTGATCTCTGTCAAATAAATAAATAAATACATCTTTTTAAAAAAAAAGAAGAAGAAGGGTCATACCGTGTTTATGGAAAGAGAGCTCTGAGAAGATCAGAGGAAGAAACTGTTTAATTACTAACCGTAGGCAAGGGGAAGAAAATGGTCAAAATTCCTCAGAAATTTGGTCTATGATGCACGATACTTTTTGGTAGGACTCACAGACACTGTTGCATTACAGAGTCTTGGATCAGAGGCCACATCTGCCTATAGGACAGGGTCTGCCTAGAGGTTTTCAGTCTCCTGACAGCCATCTAGCTTCAGCCCAGGCCCCTTATGACACCAACGATTCTGTCTTCCTCCATTCTCACAGGTACACGGATCTCAACTTTATAGAGTCAGAGGAAACTTAGAGGACATTCCAGTTCAGTCTTCTCATTTAACAAGTTAGCAATCGGAGGTCCAGGGAGGATGTAGGATTTGTTCAAGGCCCCACAGCTGGACGCTGAAGGAGAGTAAAGCCCAGGCTCCCAAGGTCATGGTAGTGCCGTATGCCACATGTATTCTTTTTTCTCTCTTTCCTTTTAAAGATTTATTTATTTATTTGAGAGAGGGAGCTCGTGCCCACGCAAAGCAGGGTGGGGGCGGGTAGGCAGAGGGAGAGAGAAAATCTCAAGAAAGAAAAGAATCTCAAGAAAGTCTCAAGCAGGCTCCTCGCTGAGCATGGGGCCTAGCACCAGGCTGGAACCCAGAACTCTGATGGCATTACAGAGCCAAAAGCAAGAGTCAGTTGCTTTAACTAACTGAGCCCCCCCAAGTGCCCCTGTGTTCTTTTTTCTGTAGCAGAAGAATCAGTTAGCTAATATTCTTTTAGCTTTAGAAAAGAAGAATAAAGTGCAGTGAAACACAAAGCAGTGAGGTTTTCTTTCTTTTAGCTCACATTGTAATTTCAAAATATTTTAAACATACAAAAAATATACCAAATAGTATAATGAATACACATCTACCCACTATCTTGCTTTGAAGTATAACATTTTGCCATTTTTGTTTTACATCTTTGCGCCCCCCCGATTAATCTTTTTATGCTGTTTTGTAATGTTTTATCTAAGGTATCCTTCACTGGTCTAAAGCCAAAGGAATATTTTCTCCCCCCCAAATACTAAATTTTTTCTCTCATTTTACAATTATTAATCCAGGGGTGCCTGGGTAACTCAGTCGTTAAGCATCTACCTTAGGCTCAGGTCATGATCCCAAGGTGCTGGAATCAAGCCCCACACCGGGCTCCCTGTTCAGAGGGAAGCCTTCCTCTCCCTCTCCCATTCCCCCTGCTTGTGCTCCCTCTCTTTCTGTGTCTCTGTCAGATAAATAAATAAAATCTAAAATAAAATAATTAATCCAGGGGCAGCTGGGTGGTTTAGTCGCTTAAGCATCTGCCTTTGGCTCAGGTTATGATTTCAGGGTCCTGGGATCAAGTCCCACATCAGGCTCCTTGCTCCACAGGGAGCGTGCTTCTCCTTCTCCCTCTGCCTGCTGCTCTGCCTGCTTGTGCGTGTGCTCTCTCTTTCTCTCTCTGCATATCAAATAAATAAATAAAATCTTAAAAAAATAAAATAAAATGGGGCGCCTGGGTGGCTCAGTGGGTTAAGCCGCTGCCTTCAGCTCAGGTCATGATCTCAGGGTCCTGGAATCGAGTCCCGCATGGGGCTCTCTGCTCAGCGGGGAGCCTGCTTCCCTCTCTCTCTCTGCCTGCCTTTCCATCTACTTGTGATTTCTCTCTGTCAAATAAATAAATAAAATTTTAAAAAAATGTAAAAAATAAAATAAAATAATTATTAATCCACTTGGAATTTTTTGACTGTAGGTTGTAAGGTGATGGGCTAATTTTGTTTTATTTTTAAATTTGGATCCCAATAATCCCTGCACCATTTAGTAAAGAGTTCATTATTTCCTCACTGATTTCTTTTTATTTTTTTTTTTAAGATTTTTATTTTTATTTTTTTGGTAAGTAATCTCTACACCCTATGTGGGGCTCAAGCTCACAACCCCGAGATCAAGAGCTGCCCACTCCACCAGCTGAGCCAGCCAGGTGCCCCCTCACTGATTTCTAATCGGTCATAATTCTTTCCATCCTATGTGCAGCTTATTTCTCAGTTCCCCATTGTTTTCCATCGGCTATTTGTTTATCCGTTCACCTAACCATCTTAACTGCTATAGCTTTACAGCTTTTTACATCTAGTAGAGTAAGTTCCCATACACACCATGTTCTCCCTGTCTTAATCATATGTTTTTAGCCGTATATTTATATAAGACTGCAAACGATGGGGACTTGACTCATCCCCATGTTGACATTCCACACAGTCCAGATGATGGCCAACTGGGTGCTCTGACAAGAATATGAGAAATTCTGCTCCCAATTAATACTGAGTTCTGAGGAAACAGGAATGTGACTTTTAGGGAGAAGCAGAAAATATTACTGCAACCTGAATAGCCCATAGGTAAAAAGGAGTTATGGTGGTACTGGGAACCCTGCTTCATTACTATTATATTCGTGGGTAAGTGTTGTTAAGTGTGTTGTCACTGGACAAGAAATGTCTTTGCAAGGATTTATATAAGCTCTCATGTCAATTTCATTATCTTGATTTGATTTTTGAGTGAGTTTTGAGGAATAATGTGAAGATACTTCTGGATGTTTCTGTTCAGCTTTCCGCTGAAGAGAAAGCCAGTGACTGTCATGAAGAGTCCTGTTTAAACACTTGGGGAACAACCTCTTCAGGAGCAGTGAAGCTAGAGTAATGTGAGGCGGCACCTGTGATTGCACTGGAATCTGCCTGCGGCTACAGTTCTCATGTAAATTGATTAATGTGGCGATGCTTGTTCTAAGGCCGCAAAGGCTTCCGGGAGCACTGTTGAACCCAACCCCTCTGCTCATTCTCTCTAGACTATTAACAAAGACACGATGGGAAATGGTCTACTTAGAAGCCTGAGCAAGATATCTTATAAATGAATGCTTTGGGGGAGGAGGAATACAAATGGAGTGAAAAATCCATTCAGAATAACAAGTGGGCTTTGTACTATGAGAAGAAAGATGTAGGCTGATTTCTTTATGAAAAAAAAAACACATTTATATTTGAGAATTTCTTCACTCCAGTTTCCATACAATCTGAGAAAATTTTGTATTTACCGTAGAAGCCTCAATTATTTTAGTCAAATTGACCCTCTGAAATTTTCTCAAGATTTACTTCTTGGAATATATTTATGAAATTGCTGTTTCGAGGGGCACCTGGGTGGCTCTATCGGTTAGGCCTCAGACTCCTAATTTCAGCTCAGGTCATGATCAAGGGGTCATGGGATTGAGCCCCATTTTAAGCTCCACACTCAGCGGGGAGTCTGCTTTTCTCCTCCCTCTGCCCATCCCCTTGTTCTCTCTCTCTCAAGTAAGTTTATTAAAAAAGAAAAGAAAGAAAGAAAGAGAGAGAGAGAGAGAGAGAGAGAGAGAAAGAAAGAAAGAAAGAAAGAAAGAAAGAAAGAAAGAAAGAAGGAAATGGCTGGTTTTGTAGGTCAAAATGACCAAATATCAATCGTTCATAGAGATCAATTCTATATACCCGGCCATAACTCTCTGAGCCTCATGATTTCTTCAACAAACATTTACTGAGGGCCCTAATACAGTCTTTTCTACTTAGGCAATTCCCATTCTATTGGAGATTCTAAAGTGTAAACAAATAATTGAAAAACAGAATGATAAATGCAATGATAGAGAAGGTACAAACTGACACAAAGGAATTTGTGAAAGATTCAGCTCAGTCCAGTGAGGAAAGGTGTTGCAAAGCTGATGGTGTTTGAGCTGAGTAACTGGAAAGCAGCTGAGCCAGTTGAGAAACTGGGAGTGTCTTTCTAGGTGGAGAGAACTACATGTACTACATGTACAAATCTTTGAGGCGTAAAACAGGATGCCAAGTTCAAGTAACAATGCTGTTAAATCATGTAGGCTCTTTGGGTCAAAGCTAGAGGCTGCAGGAAAATAGGAGTACCGACAAAAGATGAAAATGGAGAGAGGTTGAACAGGTGTGGTTTGTGGTGGGTCTCGGAGTAAAAATATTGACCGTGAAGTAATATCAAATATAAATGTCCTCAATTAGATACTGGTGGGCTAGTGAAAAGCTTTAAACTGGGAGGCAACATGCTCAACTTACCTTTCAGAAGGAAAACTGTAAATGGAATGATAGGGAGACTCACTGAGGGGCTACAGATATGAGGAACTGAGCTAACGTGACAGTTTGGAGACTGTATGGTGATGGAAAAGACTTCGAGGAGTGAAAGGTGTGATGGCGGTGAATTCAAAAGAGCTTAGTTTCAGAATATTTTCTATCATTTGAGTTCTTTTTAAAAATGTTACATTTTCGGGGCACCTGGGTGGCTCAGTGGGTTAAAGCCTCTGCCTTCGGCTCAGGTCATGATCCCAGGGTCCTGGGATCAAGCCCCACATCCGGCTCTCTGCTCTGCGGGGAGCCTGTTTCCTCTTCTCTCTCTCTCTGCCTGCCTCTCTGCCTACTTGCGATCTCTGTCTGTCAAATAAATAAATAAAATCTTTAAAAAAATGTTACATTTTCCTTATTGAATGTTTTAATTTGAGCAAAATAATGGGTCAACCCTTTGTAAAATCTGCCTAAGTATCTTTTTTTATTTTTTTTTAAGGTTTTATTTATTTATTTGACTGAGAGAGAGAGAGAGCACAGCAGAGGGAGCAGCAGAGGGAGGGAGAGCAGGGAGCCCAATATGGGACTTGATTCCAGCACCCTGGGATCATGACCTGAGCCAAAGGCAGATGCTTAACAGACTGAGCCACCCAGGCGCCCCTCTAAATATCTTAATAATAGAATAAAATCACTGCATGATTAATTCAATTATCATCTAATTGAAAGATTAATTTTCTTTTCTTTTCTTTTTTTTAGACAGAGCAGCATGCACAAGGAGGGGTGGGTGGGTGGGGGCAGAAAGAGAGAGAGTGAGTTCGAGAATCTTAAGCAGCACAGAGCCCCACTGGGGGGTTGATCTTACGACCCTGAGATCATGACTTTCATGATCTGAGCAAAAACCAAGAGTCAGGCACCCAACTGACTGAGCCACCGAGGCATCCCTGGAAAAATTCATTTTAAAAATCAGTTTAGGGGTGCCTGTGTGGCTCAGTCAATTAAGCATCTGACTTTGGGCAGGTCATAATCTCAAGGCTGTGGGATCAAACTCCATGCAGGGCTCTTCTCCATGCTCAGGGTGGAGTGGGCTTCGCCCTCCCCCTCTGGACCTCCCCCTGCTCATGCTCTCTCTCTCCCAGATAAATAAATAAATAAATAAAATATTTTAAAAATCTGTTTAGTTGGTCACTCTATGTGGCTTCTGCTTGAGACATAATAGATATAACTACAGTCTACAAATCTTCCTCTCCAAAAGAACGTTCTTTCCCTAGTTCTGAGGGAAAGGATTTCTGATTTGTGAGAAAGGATTTTCATTTTTAAATGGGAGTAATAATGCCCACAATGTTCATGTCACCTGCTAAAGGAAAAAGCTAATTTTCTCTTCATTTTCTTCCTCTGCCCCAGAAATCACCATCCATAAGAAATAATCTCAGAAAATAAAAGGTAAATGTTTAGATTAGTTTAATTATTAATTTGGGCAGTGATTACTTAAAATTATACATCCATATGAAAAATTTGAATAATAATACTTAACTGGCCAAATTCCTCCCATTTGTTCATGAAAACTCACCCCAAAAGTTAAGTAAATAAATATTTTTCTAGAAATTTCTTTAGAGAGAACTTCAACTGAGGAAAAACATTGTATAATGTGTTTTATTATAACGGACAGTATTGCTTCTGGTCAACAGATGTTATCTGACAGGACAAATACTTGGCACAGAAATTACTAGCACATTCAAAAACTAATCTTCCCTGAATTCAGCTTTGACTCAGAAGCTGGCTGTGGAATACACTGCATTAGAAAATTCACATTAAAAAAAATAAGGCAGTTATTTCATATTATTTAAGACTGCTCCATACATTTCTTTCAATAGTGAAAGTAGTGTTTAAATTTCAGGGGCATGTCGTTGGTTAAAACATATGTTGTGTTTTTTATAAATTTAGTCCTCTTTTATATCCCTGTCTTCATCAAAGAGAACTTGGTTATCTGATTCTACTGCCATTATTAATCTTTTGTAATTGGTTTCATATTCCAAGCCCCACACTCTATATCACTTTGACTTTGTTAAGGTATATTTTCAATTTTATCAAAATCAGCCAATGATCTAATAAGAAAAATACTGTTTGTGAAATACTGTTGTTTCACATTGGTTGTTAAAGTCTAAAAAAGGCTAATAAAATATAGTTTGCTTTTGGACTTGATAGCTGCTGTTTCAAAAGGTTGTTTGTTCTAAATAAATACTGGACTTTAAAAGGAAAAAAACCCTTCTAAAATTTTTTTCAGAAAAGGCAACAATTGGCCAGAAGGTAAAGCCGGACAAATTCTGGATCTGTGGGGTACAGCCCATTCTTTCATCATCCCTGTTGAAGAATGTGACAGGCAACAACACAAAAGCTAGTCTGCATCAAATTCAAAGTTAAGCTTTATTTCCTAACTATCTTAACTACATATTGCTGCTTACAGTGCCCTAACTGCATGGCTTAGTACACAACCCGCTGATTTGCTCACAATTTTATGGATCAGCAATTTGGTCTGGGTGTTCAGCTGGCCGGTTCTTACTCGTTCTTGCCTGGGATCTCTCAGTTGCAGTTGTCCTGCATGGCGGCTGAAACTGGAGGGTCTAGGATAGCCTCACTCATGTATCTGGGGTTAGCGCTAGCTAGGGATGGGGCCGCTCTCTCCATAAGGTCTCTTATTCTCATAGAGACCGTACAGTAGTCTCAAGATTCCAAGCAAACGAGAAGTCTCACAAAATCAATTCCACAGCATTCCATCAAAGCAAGGTACAAGTCAAGTTCAAATTCAAGGAGGTGGAAAAATAATCTCCACCCCTTGATGGAAAGGAATATAAAGGCATACTTGATTGGAGTGTATGTGGAAAAAGACTATGTGACTGTTTTTTTCCCAGTCTACCACACTAACAATGGCTCAAAATTCACAAAAAATATGGAAAAAGATTGATTATATAAAAACTAAAGAAAAAATCTCCTGTACTACAAAAACACCATAAGTAGAGTAAAATGAAAGACAAACTTGGAAAATAATTTCAATTTATATCAAAGTTTGCTATCTCTAGTACAGAAAACTTTCTTAAAAATAGAAAAGTAAAGGTCTAATAACACTATAAAAAATGCATTGAAAGGGCACCTGGGTTGCTTGGTTGGTTAAGTCTCTGCCTGATTTCAGCTGGGGTCATTTCAGTGTTGTGAGATGGAGCCCTGCGGTGGGCTCTGTGCTGGACGTGGAGTCTGTTTATGATTCTCTCTCTCCCTCTCCCAGCACCCCCACTCTCTCTCCCAAAATTAAAAAAAAATGCGTTGGAGATATGAACAGAAACTTTGCAAAAAAGAAAGGTACATTGCCCTTAACCAATGAAAAAAGGTTCAACCTCACTCTTAATAAAGAAAACACAAATTAAAATCATGCTGATACAAGTTTTCATCTATCACACCTATCAAAAATCCAAATGTTTGGGGTGCCTGGGTGGTTCAGTGGGTTAAGTCTCTGCCTTCGGCTTGGGTCATGATCTCAGGGTCCTGGGAATGAGCCCCACATCAGGCTCTCTGCTCAGCGGGGAGCCTGCTCCCCACCCCCCCCACCTGCCTCTCTATTTGTGGTCTCTCTCTCTGTCAAATAAATAAATAAAATCTTAAAAAAAAAAAACCAAATGTTTTAAAATACACTCGGCAGGAAACAGGTACTCACGTACATTGTTATTTTGGGAATACAAAATAGTATGACTCCTATGGAAGGGCTTTTGCAATAGATAGCAAAATTACTTACGTATTTGATCTAGCAATCTCTCTTTCAGAAATCTATCCTAGTGAAACACTGAAAAATGCAAAAAGACACTTTGCAGAAGCTTATTCAATGCAGCAGTATTTGTGATTGCAAATAAGAGAAACAACTCAAATGTCCATCAGTAGGAGACAGTTGAGTAAATCATAGTACCCACACATGTAGCTCCATGCAACTGTAAAAAGTAATGAGAACTAGGGGAACCTGGGTGCCTCAGTCAGTTAAGCATGTGACACTTGTTTTCAGCTCACGTCGTGATGTGGGTGTTGAGGGATCCAGCCCCAGGTAGGGCTCTGTGCTCAGTGGGAAGTCTACTTGAGATTCTCTCTCCCCCTCTGCTCTTCCCCTCCCCCTGCCCTGCCCTCGCTCGCTCCCTCTCTAAAATAAATAAATAACTCTTTTTAAAATTTTTAATTATTTTTTTGACACAGAGAGAGAGAGAGATCACAAGTAGGCAGAGAGGAAGGCAGAGGGAGAAGGGGAAGCAGGCTCCCCACTGAGCAGAGAGCCCCATGCAGGGCTGGATCCCAGGACCCTGAGATCATGACCTGAGACAAAGGCAGAGGCTCAACCAACTGAGCCACCCAGGTGCTCCAAAGTGTTTTTTTTTTTCATTATTCATGCGATGCTGTGTGTATGTTAATCTACAATAAATATTATAACCTATATTTTATATTATACATGATCTTTAATACTATAGACTATACATGATCTTTAATACTATATTATAGATCTTTAATACTATAGACTTTAATACTATAGATCTTTAATACTATAGGCTATACATTAAAAATTTGTGAATAAAAACAGAAGCGCTAATGACTTTCCAACTTTATTTAAATGAGTTCAAATCAAAACTCAAGAATCTAGATTAACACACATTAAGGTACAGGTATAGCAAAATTAAAGTGAATGCAGATTGTACAGAAAGCTCAATTCCTATGATATAAAACTGAAATACAAAGATGCAACTCCGTGAGCTCTTTACAGAAATGTCATATTCTGATCTCAGAGAGCAGGCAACTATTCACACCCATAAAAATCTCAAAGTCTCTCAATCCCCAAGTCTATCAGTACATACCAGAAATCTTCAAATTTTCTAGCAAAGGAGCCTGTCCTAAAGCTATGATGACTGAAACTACAAAAGCACCTATCAGACACGATGGCATTTTTTTGGCTAAAGGGTCGGTCAGCAAGAGATTAGCCTTGAGCCGGGGCGTGGGCGTCGGAACTAACGCTGGCTTGCTCCTGTGAATCATCCCCAGCAGAGGATTCTGATTCAACAGGAGGACTCTTCTCTTCTCCTTCAGCATTTCCACCAGCGCTTTCCCTGTCTGCTGTCCCGTGATCATTTCTGGCAACAGCTCCATCCAGAGCTGCACTCTGAACCTCCGGGGGCGCTTCGGCGCTGCCTTCTGCGGTGGCGCCCAGCCCGGCGTCTGTCGCCTCTGCCCCCCCTTTAGCACTGACCGCGTCGGGCTCGCCGGCAGTGGCCTCCACATCCCCGGGACCGGCTGAAGCCTCTTCTACCGCCGCAGCTGGAACATCTGGAGTACCTTCCGCATCTACCTCCAGGACTTCCGGGGCAGACACTTCACACACGTCTGAACTTGCTTTCTCCGCTCCTGCCACGTTCTCTTTTTCACCTTTAAGATTTAGTCCATTAAGCAAAGGGTTAATTTAAAGAGCATGGGAACACAGCGGAAGCCCGCGAAGTCATTTTTTTAAAAAAGATTTTTGTTTATTTATTTGAGAGAGAGAGATCACAAGTAGGCAGAGGCAGGTAGAGAGAGAGGAGGAAGCAGGCTCCCCGCTGAGCAGAGAGCCCGATGTGGGGCTCGATTCCAAGACCCTGAGATTATGGCCCCAGCCAAAGGCAGAGGCTTTAACCCACTGAATCACCCAGGCGCCCCTCCCCCGCAGTCATTTTTTTAAAATGAGACAAAGTTATCTGTACTGATATGAAATGCTCTTCAAGGTAGCCTGTTAAATGAAAAAAGCAAGAAAAAAAGCAATGTATACCGTATGGACAAAAGGAGGTAAGGTATACCCAGATAGTTTTTATTTGCAAAGACTCTCTAGGAGGATACAAAGAAGCTGGTATTATTGATTCGCTCTGGGGAGGGAAAATGAGAAAAGGGAGGGGAAAGCATCTGCTTTTTCATAACCCTTTTGAACCTTTAAAAAATTTACAAATATTATTTATTTAAATACAAGGAACATGAAAAACAGCCAACCTTTCATATGAAGTAGCATGGAAAAACAGCCAACTTACTAGTTGATGACTGAGCAATCACTATCCTCTTTCAACCTCAGTTTTATCATCTGTAAAATGGGGAAATCGATAATATCTGCCTCAAAGAGCTATTGTGAGGACTGACTAAAATTAAGGCATGACAAGGGGTTTAAAACCAAAAGTGCAGGGGGGCCTGGGTGGTCAGTAGTTAAGATCTGCTTTGGCTCAGGTCATGATCCCAGAGTCCTGGGATCGAGTCCCACATCAGGCTCCCTGCCTCTCCCTCTCCCTCTATGCCTCCCCCTTGCTTGTGCTCTCCTGCTCTCTCTCAAATAAATAAGTAAAACAATAATAGTGGCTCAGTAGGTTAAGCACCCAATTCTTGGTTTTGGCTCAGGTCACGATCTCAGGGTTGTGAGACTGAGCCCCTCAGTGGGCTCCAGGCTTATCGGGGAGTCTGTTTGGGATTCTCTCTCTCCCTTTGACCACCACCCCAATAAATAAATAAATAAATAGTGCTATGGAAATGTTGAGTTTTATTATTATTACAATCAGCTTTCTCATGATTCTATTCAGTAATATTTATTGATGGTATTCCATTTCTTAATATTGTCATGACTAAAAGGTTAAAATTGGTTCATAAGTAGCTAGTATCTGTCCCTAAAGAGTGATCAAAGTAATAGATAATAATGGCATTATAATTGAGATGAAAAAAGTATTCAAAGCAAGCAGTTTAAGGCAAAAAACATACATTAGGGTGAAAATGTAAAGTTTGTGTTCTAGTAGTTGCCATTTTATCATCAGATCAACTCAGGGACTTAATAGACATGATTGACTGCACTAATGTCAAGTGAACTTTGGGCAAAGACACACAGCCAAAACTGAAACAAGAATTAGTTTAATGATTAAAAAAAAAAAAATGAGGGAAATGAGCTGCTGAGAGAGACAGATACTAAAACATGTCCGCCTGAATGAAGTCTGAGTAGGGGAAAAGTAATATTATCAAACAAAGATTCAAAGTCACTGGTCAGCAGTACAAATGTAAAACATTTCATTTATCTAATGTACTCATCCAAAACATATAACAATATTCTTTAGGTTTTGGTTGGGCTTTCCCTTTCTGAATGAACTTCTGCCCAAAGCCATTCTGTCAAGTTAGTAAAGAAGTCGAAAGCAAATAGTGTTCATAGCTAGAGTAAGATCATGGAAATCAGTGTCTCAAGGGAAAAAAATAATAAATCCACTTTACCTTGAAGTGGATGTAACTCTGCTTTGTTTTTTTCTTTCAAATTTGTTACACGTTCCGTTTGTTTGCCTTGCTCTGATGTGATCGTCCTGTAAGTCTGAAAGTAAATGTGTGCTTAAGTTTCTTTCTTGAGCTCTAAAATTCAACATGCCAATTTCAAAGGTATATATAATTCAAAGAAGAGAAACCAATGTACACCAGCACACTTTTGCTTCTCCTTTGGAAATTTTTGCTACTAAGTGGAATTCTTTACAAAGGAAAGAAACAAATGCTCTAACAGGAGTCAAAGATAACAGAAAAACACAGGCAGATACAAAGATGAAGACAAAGAAGGAAAAACAAATCATGCTAGAACCAAAATATTCTGACAAGCATTTATAGATACCCCCTGGCATTTATCCCAGAGAAATGGCAACTTATGTGCACACAAAAACCCTTATACAAATGTTCATGGTTGCTTTATTTGTAACAGCCAAAAGCTGGAATCTGGCTGGGGGGTCCTACAACAGGTGAACAGTTAAGCAAACTGTGGTAAACCCATAACTTGGAATGCTACTCAGGATTAAAAAGGAATGAACTCTCAACACAGGTTTAACAATTTGGATGCATCTCCAGGTAATTATGCTGAGTGAAAAAAGCCAGTCTCAAAAGGCTGTATACCTCATGATTCCATTTATGTAACATTCTTGAAATGGAAAGTTGTACACCTAGAGAACAGATTTGTGGTTGCCAGGGCTAGGAAGAAGGGAGGAGAGGACAAAAAAGACTGAGGGCAATTACAAAGGACTACAACAAGGGATCCTATGTCCTAACAGCAGTAGTGAATACATGAATCTACACGTGACACGACTGCCTGGAATGAAATACACATGCATGTGTGCATGTGCACACCCGTGCACACACACACAAAGTGCAAGTGAAAGTGGTGAAATATGAATAAGGACAGTGGATTTTATCCATGTCCACTTCCTGATTGTGATACTGGGTTACCACGATAAAAGATGTTACTCACCAGCAGAAATGAGGCAAAGACTCTGTGAGACCTCTGTATTAGCTCTCATAACCGCACGTGAAACTCAATCATCTCGTAACCAAAAGTTTGAAAAAAATCTTCCAAAACAGCATATTTGTAGACCCTAATGAAGATTCCTTAAGTAAGCTAGGGTTTTTCCTTAAAAGCAGAACTATGACCTGACCATCGGTTATTTCAGAAACAGAATCAGGAATAAAGCTTAGCAGTAGGATTACGGATTTTTAAAATTTGCATTTTATATACGTGTTCTCTAAATTTTTAATAACCAAAACCCATGTATCTTATTAAAAATTATACTTTGCAAATTACAAACCATTTTAGAGCATGTTAGAATTAGACTGTGAAAATGGAAAATCTACAACCTCAGGGGTGGAAATGATACCGAAGTGGCCCTAACAAATCCGGCAGAGTTTGGTGAATTCAGGCTTGAATCATCTGGGTTTCAAAAGATCAGCAGGAATGATGGTCACCAATCTGGATGAGAGCAGGGGATACTTTCCTGGCAGGGTGGGAACTCCTGAGAGCTTAAACCACTATGCTGAGTCGACATGCTCCACACTCAGTACACAAAAGCTGAGCCTGGGCAGAGGTTCACGTTCCTGAAATGGACATCCCAGCCCAAGTGAACATGCTTTTTTTTGTTGTTGTTGTTCAAGGGACTAAAACACAAGATGAGAAGAAAGGCTAGTTCAGGCAGAATCGAAGAGATGAGGATATTGGAATGACTCACACTCATGTGTAGCCGAGAGAATTTAGTTTTCCAAATCAAAGGTGGTCATACACAGAGTAGAAAAAAGGCCTATCAGAGGGGGCCTCTGCACAGCCTCAAATGTAGACTTCGAAAGTTATTTCCAAATGATATCACTCATTATATGTGAGCATTTAAAATATCCCACAAACATCTCAGATCCTCAAAAAACTGACATAACCTGGGCCTGCCTCAGAGTCTAAGAGGCCCTTATTGTAGAAGATTTTACATGGAAATGAAAGACTGGCTGGTGACCATCTCTGGATTCCATTCAGATAAATCTAGTAGAGAACTTATTTTCATATAGGACAAAGGGAAGGGAGGGGGGACTTGAATACAGGTTTTCAAGTGTCTCACATTCTGCATTTCCTCCTAACAAGAGCCTAAGATTCTTGGGAATTGAAGCTTCCTACATTCAAGAGTAAAACCACACATTCTTAGAGGTGGAAAGGGACTTGAAGCTCATGCTTTGTCCAACTCCCACTCCCACTGAGAGAGAACAAGGCCAGAAAGGGCTCAAAGGACAGTCATTTTATAACCTTCCTGTTTATGATCGCTCTTGCAAAGAAAGATTGGACTGGAGAGATTCATGTCTGGCACTAATAAGCATAATTATGGGCATAGTGAGTTCCAGATGAAATTCCATCTATCCAGCTCCCCCTATAATCACATGGCCCAGTTCAATCTCTGTTTCTCCAATGGCCTACTTCCAACAATAGTAGCTCTGGGCAGTGAATTCAACATTAAGCAATAGATGGTAGAAGGAAAGGAATCTGGGTATGAGTGAAAGCTGCTGGATCAGTGGAGGATGATAATATAAGTGATATCTTTGAAATATCTGGTTTCTTGAGGCCCTCAAAATTCTGAAGATTAGGATAAGTTATTTTGTTTTGGCCATCTACATACAAACTGCTCCTAGTTATGCCTAAAAGTCCCTTTATGCACATCTCTGTAGGGTCAAACCAAAATGTAGTGACTTTTGTGTACTCTTAGAGTTTCCGAAAATTTTGTATTTATTTTCCTTTTGTTCATAATGAAGATTAAATTTTGATTTAGAAAGTTTATGACAAAATGGGGAATGATTCAATAGACTTATTATTACTTATTTAATACACAAATATTTCATCACTTTAGCTCTAAAAATCATACTATCAAAAGCTTCATTTTTCAGTGATCATCTGGAAGGAGTAGGTAAAACATTCTTTTAACTTTGCATATGTCTATTTTGAATTTTTGAAAATATATGAATAAATATTACCTTTTTAAAATAATGAATGTATACAAAGATATATAAAACTAATAAAAACCATGGAGACAGTACAAAGATTTGGGGAGGGAAGAATGAATACATGGAACACAGGGAATTTTTAGGGCACTAAAACTATTCCGTATGATACTATAATGGATATATTGTTATACACTTGTCCAAACTCATAGAATGTGCAGTACCGAGAGTGAACCCTAATGTACACTATAGACTTTAGTTAGTTAAAATGTATTGATATTGACTCATCAGTTGTAACATGTATCACACTAATGCGAGGTTGTTGATGGAGTATTGAGAGGAGATGTGAGAACGCTATACTTCCTGTTGATTTTTCTATAAACCTAAAATGCTCTTAAAAAAAAAAAAAAAAGTCTATTGGACGCCTGGTGGCTCAGTCGCTAAGCGTCTGCCTTCAGCTCAGGTCCTGATCCTGGGGTCCTGGGATGAAGCCCCACATCAGGATCCCTGCTCGGCAGGGAGCCTGTTTTTCCCTCTCCCTCATCCCCTCCCCACTACTGGTGTTCTTTTGCTCTCTCAAATAAATACATAAAATATTTTTAAAAATAGTCTATTAAGTTAATCTTTCAAAACGGTTCTTGTTTAAATGTTAATAATAGTACCTACCTTATAGCATTGCTGTAGTTATTAAATGAGCCATGAGTCTGTCACTCATGTTTATATGATAAACACTCATAGGTCGACTATTACTATTAGTATTTACAATAACATCATTTTTAAAAAGATTTTATTTATTTTAGAGAGAGAGCTTGAGAGGAAGGAGGGTCAGAGGGAGAAACACACTCCCCGCCCAGCAGGGAGCCGGCAGGTCTCAAACCCAGGACTCCAGGATCATGATCTGAGCCAAGGGCAGTCATTTAACCAACTGAGCCACTCAGGTGCCCCTAATAATGTCATTTTTACTGGAAGTCACCTGTACTTGGCAGTGTATATTGTGTAAGAAATGTTGATTTCCCACCATCTTGTATATTTAATTAATCTCATGTCCTGACTTTGATAATGTTTTGAGTTTTACATATTACAAAAATATATGAATTCCTAAACATTATGGTTATTTAAACACTTACATAATATCCACCAGCACTGACAGTGACACCTACAACCAGATAATAGATCATATTTGATCCAGATGATCCAAACCATTTGTTAGATGACATCCAGCGAAGAGATGCTAGGAAAACAAGTTGAAACACAGTTAGCTGTACCACTTAAGCAAAACTATTTAAAATAATTATACCTCAAAAAAATTTTCCCCTTCAGTGAACTATTAACATCAAGTGATTTTTAGCTTAAGGGAATACAGTATCACAAAGTAGGGTAATAATTCCATTTGACATTTTCCCAATCTCATTTGATAAGTACTTATGAAACCTGTCAGCTTCGTGCTTAGCATCATGCTTTTCTTGGAAAGAGTGCAGGCGTGAGTAAGGAGAAATGACAAAAGCACTGAGCAGTTTTAACAGTCCAACAAGATGCAAAAGAAATCCATTGCTATAGGTACTCCACTACAGGCTTCAGTGGAAAAGATTATCTTTCCAAAAATTGAATTAAATATATTTGAACTAAAACAGGTTGAAGCCCAACACATTTCTACAAATCTATAATACAAATATCCTACGTAGACAGAAATCTTAATTTTTCTAACAAAAGCCTTTAAAGATGAGCAGATATAAGATTGTTTAGGACAAGATGTTACAACATGGTCATGTGTGAAGAAGTACAATTCTGTACAAACCAATAGAAATAGGTAAGAGTACTGTATTATTACGTCTAAATACATAAAACTTGTAAATGTTATACGCCCTTGAATTGAAATCTTAAATAATAGACTCAGAGATAGAAAGAGTTTAAAGTTCATATAGCTCAAATTCTTTATTTTCAAGATATAAAAAAAGTAGAAACATTAATTTATTCACTCAACAAAAAAGGGTTGAGCGCCTACTATGTGTTTCGTCTTGTCAGAATCATTAAGGATAGAACTTTGAACAAGACATACAAGGTCCTAAGCCTCATGTAGCTCACATAGTTGAAGGAGGGAAGAAATGCACAAATAACTGAAATGCAGTGTGACAAATGCTGGAACAGAAGCAAGCAGAAGTTGCAACAACAGCATAAAAATTCAGTGAAAAACCTCAGCTAGCTGGCTTAAGGGACCTGTCATAATTAAAGAGACATCACCTGGGTTTTGAAGGAAAGTACAGGAGACTGTCAGATGAATAAGGGAGAGAAAATTGCACCAGAGGCAGAAGGCACAGCACATGCAAGGTCAGGAGAGCTAAAAAAGTGCAAAGTAATTGGATGTGGCCTGACACACAGGGTGTGAATGAGGACTGGGGAGAAGTTTTGATTTGCAGTTGCCCTAATTACAAATCTTTGTATTAGCAATACTGGAAAGACTTCCTGTATGTGTTTTCAGTTTGTATATAAACAATCATCTCCTGGAAAAAATATTTTTTCCGCACCAATGTAGCCAAAGAGGTTATCTTAAGAGGGTATGGCTTTGACCTGTAGTGGGGCTTTTGTTGGTTTAAAAATACATCTGTTACTAAACAGGGAATATGTAGCTTCTGTAGTTGTCAACCAGACATAAATATCAAAAAGATTATTTTAAATAGGAAGCAATAAAGAAAATCATCCGAGATGTAAGTAAAGACTTAAACACAAATACAATTATGACAATTAAAAGAGTAATGATAAATAAATAAAATCTTAAAAAAAAAAAAAAAGAGTAATGAGGGGCGCCTGGGTGGCTCAGTGGATTAAAGCCTCTGCCTCCAACTCAGGTCATGATCCCAGGGTCCTGGGATGGAGCCCCACATCCCGCTCTCTGCTCAGCGGGAAGCCTGCTTCTTCCTTCTCTCTCTGCCTGCCTCTCTGCCTACTTGTGATCTCTGTCAAATTAAAAAAAAAAAAATCTTAAATAAAAATAAAAGAGCAATGAAATGGGAAATAAATATTTAATAAAGATTAATTAGTTAAATTTGAGCATATCAATGTAATGTGAAATAGATATTAGAAGTTTTGCAGGAGAATATTTTCTTACCTGAGGAAATATTTACAATATAGCAAATGCAAATTTATAGCAAAATAATCTATACAGGGCTCAGTTTGTGAAAGCTATGTGCACAAGAATAAAATGCAAGAGGAAGAAAGTTCTGGAACATTATATATACTAAAATGTAAATGGTGGTATTCTCTGAGTGGCAGGATTACAGGTGACCTCTCTTTTGCCTTTCTGCGTTCCTTCCAATGATCTATTACAAACCCTAATTATTTACTCATCAAAAAGTTACATTTTTAAAAAGCAAAAGCCTGAGAACACAATTTGGTGAGGCTCAGTTAAAATTTTACTCTTCAGTTCATCAAAACAGAAAGTACCAACAAAAAGGTCAATTAATCTCCATGACTGAAGCCAGATTCCCGGTCAATAATAGTTCTTAAAATACATAAATCAATGCTACGAAAAAAAGTAATTAGATGAAAATGAGAGAAAGATCAGGGCTGCTACAGCCAGTATTGCTAACTACCAATTTAAAATGTCTAACCTGCTTTTCTTTTACCCCAAATTGGGGAAGAAATTATCTGAAACGCGTCGCTACAAAAGAGGTGTGTGTGTTTGCGCGTGTTTGTGCCTGAAGCCGGTGGTGCATGCGCAAGATAACGCCAAAGGCCACGGTCAGGGGGCTCATCTTTCTCCCCTCCCCACCCCCAATCACAACGGCCTCGTTATCTTCTGAAGTTTAAAATTAATGGGTTCTACTTCGTCAGTGAAAAAATGCTCTATCTTACTCAGTATAAAGATCAAGGAAAACGAAGATGCCTTACTCTGTTATCGGTGAGGCAACGGCTTCCTACCATTTTTTTTAAGAGAAAAATAAAGCTTTCTGGACAGACCTTCCTTCCCCTCCCACCGCCACCACCACCACAGGCCTAATTAAAGTGGAGGCGGGGGAGGGGAGGAGGGGAAGGGGACATGGCCCATGGAATCTTCCGCGGCAGTGTTTCTTTCTCTGCTCCAACGCACGCTCTGGGCAAAACTACCTCAAAGCCTTAGAAAGTGAGGCCAAGTGCGGGGAGAACTAAGAACTTTCCAAAAGGTTGTCTAAGAGCCGCTGGGTTAAGCAGGACCGCCAAGACAGGGGAGGCGGAGGAGGTCTGGGAAGGAGCCGCTGGGGCAGAACTGCACAGGAGCGCGAAGCCCGCCCGCAGCAGGGAGGGAAAACACGCATGCCCACACTTATTAAGCCCCTGCAGTGTTCCCGGCACTATAGTAGGCGCTTTTGTATTTTTCAAGTTTTAGTAAAGAGGCTTCAAGTTTGGGCGCCTGGGTGGCTCGGTTGGTTAAGCGACTGCCTTCCGCTCAGGTCACGATCCCACAGTTGCAGGATCGAGTCCCACATCGGACTCCCAGCTCCACGGGGAGTCTGCTTCTCCCTTTGATCTTCTCCCCTCTCCTGCTCTCTCTCACTCTCTCTCCGTAAATAAACAGAATTAAAAAGAAAAGAAAAGAAAAAAGAGCTTCCAGCTTGAACTGCAACTTCCCTCTTTAGGAATTTCCGAATACTATCCCTCTTCCCATGCATCGCCAAATCAGAAGGTGACAGATACCGGGACGGCTGGGCGGAACACGTGGATAGCTCCCGGTTTCTGCGCAGCCCCAGCCAAAGTGCTTCGAAGGTTCCTCGAGTTCCGCCTGCGGAGCCCCGGACAAGCCATAAGTTTATTTATTCGGGGGCATTTAGCCAACATTTAGTGGGCCCGCACTCCCTCCCGCGCCCTGCCTGGCTCCATCGTGCTACCCGTTCCTCTGCTTCCTCGTGAAGCTGGAGAGCGCACAGGTCCCTATACTAATAAAAGGAGTAAGCTACGCGGCCGTTAGCCAGCCATTTTCCAAGCGCTTTTAACGGCATATTAACTCATTAAAACTCACAACCATTATTGTCCCCATTTTTGAAATGAGGGAACAGGTGAAATCCCTTACCCCATCAAGATTCGAACCCTCGAAGCCTAGTCCGGATTCCGAAGCCGCTCTAGAAAGGTTGCCTACTATCCAAGGCTTGGAGAACTTCGGGGCGTCCTCCCCGCGATTTTCCTCCATTTCTCCCCTAGCCCCAAGCCCAGGCTTCTGCCCTCGGACCGGGTTTGTCGCCCCCCAACCTCCCGGGTGCCGGCGGGGACGGGGACCCCGGGCAATCTACGCGCGAGACGTCCGTTCTCTTCAGGCTTGGACGCCGGGGCCGGCGCGGTACTCACCGTCCTTCCGGAGCGGCGCGGGGCCGGGGGGCGCCCTCAGGGGCAGCGCCAGCGTCTTGGAGACCGCCCTGCGGAGATACATCGCGCCCGCTGCCCGCAGCGCCGCAGACTCTGCTGCCCGCTCGCGCTGCGAGGCGCGGGGAGCCGGGGCGAGCTCCGCCCCGGGGAGGAGCGCGGACCCCTGCCCAGCCCCGCCCGTGTGCCCCCGGGAGGTGGGGACGGGTAGTTCGCCCGCTTCTTCCAACCCCAACCTAGTCTCCCGACTCTGTTGCTCTCTCCCGGGTCCGAGAAACGAGCTGTACGCGCCTTCTCAGAAAAGGGATCGGGAGCCGAGAAGTCACCATCACCTGCCGAACTCCGGCGGACAGGCTGGAGATGGTTTAGGAACTTGCAACGTGAATAAAGATAGACATGGTTTATCATGTCGGATGTAGTCCGAACGCATTTTAAGTCACACTCCCCGTTAGCTTTCCTAGGAGTGGAAAAGGTAGCCGGAAGTTTCCGGAAGGTGGAATGAAGAGAGGAGTAGCGTCCGCCTTCCGTTAGTGCGCTAGGTGATGTTCAGAATCGTAAGAGAATCCCCAGGAATAGCTGACTCTCTAGGCAATTCACTGTTACAAAAACTTTAAATATAAACTCCTAAATACTGTACATTCCTGTATGGGTTGTGAAATTAGTATTTCCACATGAACTAAAAGTGCTGAATTATTGGTTTCTTCCCCCAGATTTCAATTTCTTGCTTCATGGTGGCGACAGGAATTTGTCATGATTCGAATACGGAAACCAATAATTTATGCTTATCACATTGTCTAAATGATTAATTTTGGAAGGCACGTTTCCTCCTATAATAATCCCTCGTATGTGTTTGGCACATGATAGTTTATAACGCATTTGCACATATATTATCTCTTTTAATTCTTTCAACTCTCAGGAAGATGGAAATTATTACCTTTAGCAAATGGTTTGGTGGTAGAGAGGAATGTCCAGGAACTGATGGTCATGAATTAAAAAATAAAGGACATGATCATAGTTCTAGTTTCAAGTTCTCTTGGCATGTTACAGGCACATTTGCACATTTGCTATGTGAATAGACATAGACACTGCTCAGAGGTCCTACTTCTTCTTCTTCTTCTTCTTCTTCTTTTTTTTTTTTTTTAAGATTTATTTATTTATTTGTCAGAGAGAGAGAGAGAGAGAGAGAGCGAGCACCGGCAGGTAGAGTACCAGGCAGAGGCAGAGGGTGAAGCAGGCTCCTTGCGGAGCAAGACCCTAGGATCATGACCCCAGCCGAAGGCAGCCGCTCAACTGACTGAGCCACCCAGGTGTCCCAGAGGTGCTGCTTCTGTGCCCCAAAAATGTATGTTAATATTTCACATACTCTCACTTGAAGAATACAAAGTCAATGGTCAGAACTGGTTTTTTGAGGGGTGCCTAGGTGGCTCAGTCAGATAAATGTCTGCCTTTGGCTCAGGTCATGGTCTCAGGGTCCTGGGGTCAAGCCATGAATGGAGCCCTCTGCTGGGTGGGGAGTCTGCTTCTCCCAATCACTCTCCCTCTGTGCTCTTTCTGTCAAATAAATAAATAAAACCTTAAAAAAAAGAGAGAGAGAGCTAGTTTTTTTTTTTTTTTAATATATTCAGAGTAGCTAGCTATCCTTAGTGATTAAACATTTGAATAAAAACAATTAGGTAATCTGTAGCTAATGAGTGATCAAATTTTGATTTCCAAGCACTTTCCTGAAAGTAGCAAAATGCAGCTTAGTGCACTTACTACCTTCACCAACATTGAGTATACCTCCACTAGCAACTAGAGATTAGCTATCTCCCTGGGGTGTAGGATGTTTAATGGACTGCTAGCAGCTAGGACCAATGCACAAATCTGTCTTCCACTATGGCTCATTTGTTCCCTGGTGTACTTGGGGATGAATTTTTACTTGGCTGTCAGGGAGGGAATAGTCAAAGGCAGTAAATGCATTTAAATAAATTAATGCATGTATTATACTGTTATTTAATGTGTTAGAAGCTCCCCTAAGAAGGATTCTTTCTGAGTAAATATTTGTAAATGAGGGTGGCTCTTGGGACACTGTTCTAGGCTCCTTTTCAGAATTCAGTTGTATTCTCTTTCTGAGTATAGTCTGAGGTCTTCCAGATCACCTCTAGGCTGCATAGTAACCACTCAATCTTTCAAAGTATCTTTCAAAATGCTTACAAGATGCTAGGGACCATCCAGGATGTTGGAGATTAGTTTATTATTTATTTCACAAATATTTATCGAGTATCTATTATGTTAGGCACTGTTCCAAGGCACTCTCCAACGAACAAGAAAAAATTTCTGCTATCATACAAATATTATAGTGAGACATGGAACCAACGTCTTTTCTCAGAGGTAGTTACCAAGTGATCACTAAGAAATCTCTGATCAGATATTAATAATAAATGTAATCTAATGCCTTTGGGTTATAACCGAACTAGTTTTAATAATGCAACTGATTGGTTTAAAGGAGGCAAGAATAAAACACATATACAGGCCTTCAAAAGCTTTTCCCAAAGTATTGTCTCATCTATTTTTGTACTATATCCTCTTAATAATCCCGAAGGATATTGGATAATGCTGATTATTTCTCCATCACATATGAAAAAAACTGAGGTAGTATAGCACAATAGTTAAGATATGAGTTTGGGAGCCAGATACCTGATCTATTTTACTGGTCTGAGTAAAAGGTGGACAATTCCTTTATTTATAGGGCTGGTGTGAGCTCTAAAGCACATTAGTATGAAATGTGTTCCCCTAGATCCCCAAGATTCTGACTTCCGGCCCAAGCTGGAGCTCAAGGCTCCTTTTACCATATTCTGTTGTTCTTTTTTTTTTTTTTTTTTAAAGATTTTATTTATTCATTTTACAGAGAGAGATCACAAGTAGACTGAGAGGCAGGCAGAGAGAGAGAGAGAGAAGCAGGCTCCCTGCTGAGCAGAGAGCCCGATGCGGGACTCGATCCCAGGACCCCGGGATCACGACCTGAGCTGAAGGCAGCAGCCTAACCCACTGAGCCACCCAGGCGCCCTTCTGTTGCCTTTCAATGCACACACGAAAGATCCATCACATTCCACTTTCTTATCATACAGTAAGGTCTAGTGGGGAGCCTATCATGTCCTCTAGGTTGAATGTGGTCATGCAAGCGGAGAGAGGCAAGAAATGTAAGTTAAATAGCACCACTCTCCAGGTCCTACTCATCTTAATTAAAAGCTCCATGCCCCTCACTTCTTTTCTCTTTTTTTTTTTCAAGTAAGCTCTGAGCCCATCGTGGGGCTTGAACTCACAACCCTGAAATTAAAAGCCTCGTGCTCCAACGACTGAGCTAGCCAGGCGCCCCAAACTCAATGCCTCTTGGATCAAAGGGAATTTTCTACCCACTCTACAGCTCCTGTAGAATATGTGGTTTTCCATTTTGATGACCAACTCTTCACATCTTGATGAAATGCTTCCCATGAGGACATGCGAGGACGCACCTGTGGGTTGTCAAATTCACTCTATGGCAAGCTGTTTCTCCCAAACACAAGAAAATTTTAACATAGGTATTTGCCGTAGAAGCTCAGACAATGATTTCCCAGCTGTCGGTCATATTGTTTCTAATACTGCCCTTCAGCACATCCTTGACATTTTTCTTGGTCTGGTTGGGAAAACAAGAATCAAGGGTCAGGGATAATTTGGCTTACCTAAGATGGACTCCACCTAATTGTGATTGCTGACAAAGTAGATATCAGTCTTGAAAACATATTGTAAGGGTCCTCTACTGGCAATATTCATCATACTTACTCAAGGCTTAAGTCTATAAATTAAAAGCAATTTTCAAAGACTGATTTCCTGCGCTCCACCAAAAGTTAGAAAAAGCTTTACTTTTTTCTTTCTTAAGATTTTATTTATTTGAGAGAGAAAAAAAACACAAGTGGGGGGAGGTACAAAGGGAGAGGGAGAAGCACCTACCCGCTGAGCAGGTCCCAGGACCCTGGGATTCTGACTTGACCTGAAATCAAGAGTGAGATGCTTAGCCGACTGAGCCATCCATGTGCCACGCAGCTTTGTTTTTCTTAACACTAAATTCTCAGAGTATAATCTGTACAAATTTGGACAGCTTAGGATAATAGAAATAGATTCTCACAGTTTGGGGCACTCAAAGTCTGAAATCAAGATGTCAGCAGGGCCACACCTGCTCTGAAACTTGTAGGGTAGAATCCTTCCTTGCCTTATCTAGCTTCTGAGTTTGTCGGTAATCCTTGGCTTGTGGATGCATCCCTCCTATCCGTCTCTGCCTCTATCACTACCTGGCAGTCATCTCCCTGTGTGTCCGTGTCTCTTTTCATTGATATACCAATCATATTGGATTAAGGATTCACTCTAGGCCTATATGAGCTCATCTCAACTAATTACATCTGCAACTACCCTATTTCCAAATAAGGTCACATTCTGAGATACTGAAGGTTAGGACTACAACATATCTTTTGTGGGAACACAAACCTATTACTTCCTATACTTGCAACTGAATTTATATAGCCTGTTTTTTCCATGGAAACTTAATAATTTAGGGGCACCTAGTGGACTCAGTCAGAAGAGCAAGCAACTCTTGATCTCAGGTTTACGAGTTTGAGCCCCACACTAGGTGTAGAGCTTACTTAAAAATGAATGAATGAATGAATAACTAAATGACTACCTCATAGCTACTAAATCTGAAAAAAAGGTCTACCTTATTTTTTTTAAAAAGATTTTATTTATTTATTTGACAGACAGAGATCACAAGTAGGCAGAGAGGCAGGCAGAGAGAGAGGAGGAAGCAGAGAGCCATCTCTCTGAGCAGAGAGCCCAATGCAGGGCTTGATCCCAGCACCCTAAGATCAGGACCTGAGCTGAAGGCAGAGGCTTAACCCACTGAGCCACCCAGGCACCCCAGGTCTACCTTATTTTTTTAAAAGATTTTACTTGAAAGGGAGAGAAAGTGAGAGAGCATGAGCAGGGGGGGGGAGGGGCAGAGGGAGAAGTCGACTGCAGGCTGAGCAGGGCCCCAGGATCATGACCAGTCCTGAAGGCGGACATTTAACCACTGACCTGATTTTGATCTGATAAAAATCTTGATTGTATTTGACAAAGGATTTGTCTACATCTTCTTTTTTATGTAAACTCTCTCACATTACTAAAGAAACCATAATCTGACCACAGTTCCTCTTGGGAATTTAGAATTAGAATGAGTGTGTGGTCCAACTGCACTCTTCAACTTAAATGTAAATCTAGGAACTATTGACTATGGCTTCTTACAATGTTGATTGTGCTGGAAAAGAAAACTGTGTAAAGAAAACAGACAGCAGCGCTAAGAGTAAGAGTCTTAACATTTGAGTTCCAGACCCCTTATTACTGGGCCCAGGTGCATTCCTGTTCTCTGTGTCTGTCACTCTGTATCCTTGTAACTTTTTTTTTTTTTTTTTTTTTTTTTAGCTTCACACATTTTGAATTAGGTTTCAGTATTTATCTTAGAAAGCATCTCCACCAGTGCCACTATATACACAACTCTAGGTTACTCAAAGAATAATCTGTATCTGTGTTATCCAATAAAGCAGCCACGAGTTTCATGTGGATATTCAAATTAATGAAAATAAAATATCCAAAATGCAGTCACATTAATCGCAGTGCAGATGCTCATTATCCACATGAGACTAGCGGATAGCAGATAGAACATTTTCATCAATACAGAAAACTCTTAGACAGCCCCATCCTCAGGAATGGCTCCCCCTAGAGTCACACGGGCATAGTCAAGATGAAAGTCCACACAGGAGCTATGTTTGCAAGGCCTGACATACAGTTGATATTGTTTATAATTTATTTCCTACTGAGGTTATCAGTTTCTGGAATCTCAAGTGTCTTCGAGTTTTCAATTCCCTTTTGGGAGGTGTATTTTATTATTATTATTATTATTATTATTATTATTATTAACATATAATGTACTATTTGCCCCAGGGGTACAGGTCTGTGAATCATCAGGCTAACACATTTCACAGCACTCACCATAGCCCATACCCTCCCCAATGTCCACAACCCAGCCACCCCATCCTTCCCCACCATGCCCCCAGCAACCCCGGTAGGTATATTTTTAAATGTTTCTTTTAGTGGAATGTGCCTTGATTTGGGAGTACCTGACTCCTTGTTTTCTGTTACTGTGTGAAGACATTAGTTCCCTACATTGCTACAACAGTTTTAGAACACGAATTAATTAATTAATTAATTATAAGCACAAAACACAAACTGATTCTTTTTCAGGTCTTTTTGGGGGGTGGGTGAGAAAGCCAACATAGTTCTCACTGGGCTAAAATCAAGGTGTCAGCAGCACTGTGCTCCTTTCTGGAGACTCCAAGGAAGAATTTAACTTTTCCACTCTGGCTCTTGGCTCCCTTCCACCTTCAAAGTTAGCAATGGCCAGCTGGGTCTTTTTCACATCACATCACTGACACACTCTTCTGCCTCTTCCTTCCACTTATTAAGGATCCTTGTGATTTTATTGGGCCCAACCAAATAATCCAGGATAATCTCCCCCTTTAAGTGTCAAATTTAGTGATTAGCAAACTTAACTCCATCTGTAATCTTAATTCCCCTTGGCCATTTAATCTAACATATGCACAGATTCCAAAGAGTAGGCAGTGGTCATCCTTGGAAATATCAAGACTCATGCTCTTAGCGCTGCTGTCTGTTTTCTTTTTTTTTTCTTTCTTTTTTTTTTTAATTTTATTTTTTTTTATTTTTTTAAAGATTTTATTTATTTATTTGACAGAGAGAGATCACAAGTAGGCAGAGAGGCAGAGAGAGAGAGAGAGGAGGAAGCAGGCTCCCTGCCGAGCAGAGAGCCCGATGCGGGACTCGATCCCAGGACCCTGGGATCATGACCTGAGCCGAAGGCAGCGGCTTAACCCACTGAGCCACCCAGGCACCCTGCTGTCTGTTTTCTACCACAGGGTTGTTGGACAAATCACTCTTCAGCTCTGATTTTTGTATTTGTTTAATTAATGAGATTGGTCTGTATAACCCCTCAGATTCCCAGCTCTATCAGCTAGAGCTCCAAACTAACAAAAGTTTATAGTAACTATTATAGCTGGCTTTTCACTGGATTTGCATTAAATAATTACTCTGAAATACTGTTAATTCTGATTTTTTGTTCAGAAGTGACTTCCAAAGATATTAGGTCATGAATCTCCCAGAGCAAGTGCTGGCCACAGCCCCCAAGACACAAAACCATTTATAATGCAGTAAGTCTTTCCACTTAACATCAGAATGGAGACATAAATAATGAATTTTCAAATGTGTGGTACACTAAGTGTTTAAATCACAAGTGAATAAAGTGGCACATAAATAAATTTTAACTGATGCACAAGAAAGCCGCCCCCATAAGAAAGACTTTTGATGAAGGATAAATGAAATCTATTTTATTTTGTGTCTATTAATCTCCTCTCCTCTTCCCCCTTTTCTTAGGAGTTTGCTAAGTCATTTCACAAAAAGGAACAGACTGCTGCTGTAACTGGTGAGTACAAAAGTCAACCACATGAGGATTATCCAAATTCAAGGAAATGGAGTCAGAACAAACTCTAGTATGAAAAATAAAGGATTCACCTTTCCTTTCTGACCTACCAGAATGGCTTCTCTAGAAGGAAACAGTATTTGGGTTCTTTAGTATTTTGAGTAATAAAGTAACTCCATCAAAAAAAAAAAAAAAGTAGCTTTAACACTCTGACAGACTCAAGATTATTTGGAATAGAAATTAAAAGTTGATATAAGGGGGAAAAAGTTGATATAAAGAATCAATCCTTCAGCAGTGATTTTTTTAAACTTTTTTTTTTTTTAAGATTTTTTATTTGTTTATTTGACAGACAGAGATCACAAGTAGGCAGAGAGGCAGGCAGAGAGAGAGGAGGAAGCAGGCTCCCTGCTGAGCGGGGAGCCTGATGTGGGGCTTGATCCCAGGACCCTGGGATCATGACCAGAGCTGAAGGTAGACACTTAACCCACTGAGCCACTCAGGCACCTCTACATCAAAATATTTCTAATAACGCACTTTAGAATTCATTTTCTATATAGTCACAACATATATACTCTGAAGAATACAGAAGTATTTTTATTTTTTCATTTAATGATGCAAAACACAAATGCTGATTTGACATACATTCACATACAACTTTTTCTTTCACATTTACAACTCAAAAGATTGGTGAATCCAAAGGAATTAGTATAATCACTATATGGAACATACCTATAATGAAGAGAAAAAAAAATTAAAACTATAGCATTAACTAGCAGAAATAATATTAAAATTAGACCATTCTGAATAATTCACCTAGAGCATCCAGGGAAGTCTAGAAAACAAATTCACAAAGAGTAACAACCTTTCATTTTATTTAAGTTTTAATAAAAAATATTTTATGTGACCTATAAGAGAGTAGCAAAAACATATCTATTTATGTTTATCTCTTGACTGGCTGACTAAAGTAGTGACAGCAAGGTGATACTAATATGAAAAAAGAAATGAAAAATTTGGATAATCAAACCTTAAAGGGCTGAGTTAGTCAACCTAATCCATGAAAACTGAGATTTGTAAGAGTGATTTTTCATTTTACAAAAGGATTACTATAGAATTTGCTTAAAAGGATTTTTGGAAATTTACTATGTATTTAGATACATATATATTGGCATATAAAATAAATTCATTCCTTTAAATCACAGAGCATGCAGAGTATCATATCTTGTTCACAACTAGATTTCAGTATGAATTGTCCAATTGGGTGTTAGTGACAATCACAATGAAGTGGTCACACAGTAAAAGATTTACCAATCTATTGCCCTTATACATTCATCCATTCTACAAATATTAAATTATCAGTAGGCCCAGGCACTGGGCAATTTGCTGAGTACAGTATGATTAATAAAATAGACAGCTTTTCTGTTCTCATTGAATTTATACTCAGGTGCTATCTATGACAAACAGATATTAAGAAATACATACACAAATAATGGTAATTTGTCTTTAGTGCTTTGAAGTCACTGTGTAGAGTACCATTAGATTTACAAAAACGGTATGATTCTGGTTTTATTCTTTTTTTTTTTTTTAAGATTTTATTTTTTATTTGAGAGAGAAATAGTGAGAGAGAGCATGAAAGGGGAGAAGGTCCGAGGGAGAAGCAGACTCCCCATGGAGCTGCAAGCCCAATGCAGGACTCAATCCCGGAACTCTGGGATCATGACCTGAGCCAAAGGCAGTTGCTTAGTTAACTGAGCCACCCAGACACCCCCCCCCCCTTTTTAAGATTTTATTATTTCTCAGAGAGAAAGAGGAGGGGGGAGAGAAGGATAGTGTGTGCTCACGTGCACGAGGAGGGAGAACAGGCAGAGGGAGAAGCAGCCTTCACACTCAACAAGGAACCTGATGTTGGAATTGATCCCATGACCTTGGGATCATGACCTGAGCTGAAGGCAGATGCTTAACCGACTGAGCCACCCAGGCATCCCGATTTTGGTTTTATTCTTAAATACAACTTTCTTTGAACAAACTCAAAGCATAATGATTAAAAATGATGCTTAAAAAATGATTATACTGAGAGATGCTTCAACTAAGGTATTATAATTCATAGATTTGTCAGAGACAGGAGTATCAGTGCTAAAAAAACTCAGAAGGGACGCCTGGCTGGCTCATCTGGAAGAGCATGCAATGTGATCACTGGTTTTTGGTTTGAGCCTGACATTGGATGTAGGGATTACAAAAAAAATAAACTTAAAGAAAAGTATAAACCCAATAAAAAAACAACAAAAATACATTATTTAAAAAGAGGTCAAGTTAATTTGCATAATTAATTAATCCTATAAAATTGCATACTTACCATATTAGTATTTCAATAGTTTATTCCAACCCATTTCTTCTTTTATACTCTAAAACATCTTCATTATGTTGTTTGATGAGCTAGAGGTAGGTAACAATTAAAATTAGAAATATAATCTTCCTGGAAACTTAAAGAGGCTAACCAGTGATACCTATATTTGGTATAGAAGAGGTATATAAGAGGAATAAGCATAGATTAAAAGAACTACAACTATTCTAGGGATGAGGGAGGGCACTAGGCCACTGGGATCTGGATTTGCTTTTTTTTTTTTAAAGACTTTATTTGTCAGAGACAGTGTTAGCAAGCATAAGCAGACAGAACAAGAGGCAGAGGGAGGAAACAGACTCCCTGCTGAGCAAGGAGCCCAATGTGGGGCTCAATCCCAGGACCCTGATATCATGACTTGAGCCGAAGGCAGATGCTTAACTGACTGAGCCACCCAGGTGCCCCTCTTTCCCTTTTTTTTTTTTAAATAAAAAGTATTTTTTTTTTTTTAAGATTTTATTTATTTGTTTGTCAGAGACAGAGAGAAAGAGAAAGGGGACACAAGTAGGGGGAGCAGGAGGCTGAGGGAGAAGCAGGCTCCCTGCTGAGCAAGGAACCCCATATGGACTCAATCCCAGAACCCTGGAATCATGATTTAAGCTGAAGGCAGATGCTTAACCGACTGAAGCACCCAGGTGCCCTGGATTTGCTTTTCTAAACAATTTTGGAAAAGCAAAAAAAAAAATTACAGCTATTCTAGTTAAAAAGAAAAGACTAAGAGATGCAAGTCCAAAAACTATGAATGGTATATACTAGTTCATTTCTTTTTTTTTTAAATTTTATTTATTTATTTGACAGACAGAGATTACAAACAGGCAGAGAGGCAGGCAGAGAGAGAGGAGGAGGAGGAAGCAGGCTCCCCGCTGAGCGGAGAGCCTGATGCAGGGCTCTATCCCAGGACCCTGGGATCATGACCTGAGCTGAAGGTAGACGCTTAACCAACTGGGGCACCCAGGCATCCCTATACTAGTTCGTTTCAGTCTAACATACTACATTTGAGAAGGCAACCCTTAAAAGTCTGTTTTATTTATGTATATGTGTTATAATTACTTATAAGATTTTGTTTATTTATTTGACACAGAGAGAGACAGAGGGAACATAAGCAGGGCAAAGGGGGAATGGGAGAGGGAGAAGCAGGCTTCCCGCCAAGCAGGGAGCCCAAAGCAGGCTGGATCCCAGGACCCTGGGATCATGACCTGTGCCTAAGGCAGATGTTTAACAAATGAGCCACCCAGGTGCCCCTGCCCTTACGAGTTTAAATTCATGTTCTGCCAAATAAATTATTTCATTCAGTGGTTAATTAATGTAATAGAATAACTTACCACAGAGGAGCTAAATCAGCACCGCCAACCAGAACTGAATTATCAAATGAGGTCTAGACTGGTTGCTGGATGTGTTATACTTCTAACCTTGGAAGTTTGATACTGTGAGTGACCAACTCCATCCCCCAACTATATGTGTATTAATTAGATGTTATGGGAGATAGATACTTTCTTAGAAAAACTGTCTGACAGAATATGCAACCAAAACAATGGTTGGGATGGGGTGACATTTGCTGCAATCAAAGATCTAATTTCAGAGTTCTCAACAGCAATCAAGTTTTTTCTAGGAAAATTTTATATTAAAACTTCATCATGACAAATATTATTTCAAAAAGGATTACTGCTGTTGTCATGTTGTAAATGACTTTTAACATCTCTTACTCCTTATTAACATCTCTTACTCCTTATCAACATTTTTTTTTTTGAGATTTTATCTATTTGACAGAGCACAAGCAGGGGGAGCAGCATACCGAGGGAGGAGCAGGCTCCCCGCTGTTCAGGGAGCCCAATGTGGGGCTAGATCCCAGGACCCGGGTATGAGAGGAGACAAAGGCAGATGCTTAACGACTAAGCCACCCAGGCGCCCCATCAACAAGTCATTTCAATGAGAAAATCCAAAATAAGAGATATAAGAATTGGAGGTGGGAGGCAGTGGAGAAAACCCCTAACACATTAGGTACAAAACAAAAAATTTTAAATACTAATCGAGCACACAGACTTTGAGTCAACTTCAAGAAAATTTATCTACAGAGAGGCAGTATTTCACAATGGTCTGTAGTGTAATTCTAAGTGAGGGAGAACTGGGTTCAGCAAAATAATTTCTCCAAGCATTTTCTTTATCTATAAAAAAGTCAACAATAGGGCGCCTGGGTGGCTAAGTGGGTTGCGCCGCTGCCTTCGGCTCAGGTCATGATCTCAGGGTCTTGGGATCGAGTCTCGAATCGGGCTCTCTGCTCAGCGGGGAGCCTGCTTCCTCCCCTCTCTCTCTCTCTCTGCCTGCCTCTCTGCCTACTTGTGATCTCTCTCTCTGTCAAATAAATAAATAAATAATCTTTAAAAAACAAAAACAAGGGGCGCCTGGGTGGCTCAGTGGGTTAAGCCGCTGCCTTCGGCTCAGGTCATGATCTCAGGGTCCTGGGATGGAGTCCCACATAGGGCTCTCTGCTCAGCGGGGAGCCTGCTTCCTCCTCTCTCTCTGCCTACCTCTCTGCCTACTTGTGATCTCTGTCTGTCAAATAAATAAATAAAATCTTTAAAAAAAACACAAAAAACAAAAACAAAACAAAACAATGTTTCTTTAAAAAAAAAAGATTATTTAAAAAAAAAGTCAACAATAATACTACCTACTACACAGTGTTTTTGAAAAGATTAAATGAGTTTCTACATGTAAAGCATTTGGCATACTCTAAAGACAAAAAAAAAAAAAAAAAGGCTGCTACACACTAAGTACAATTTCCAACAATGTATTTACCCAAACACTGATTAAAATCTTATGTTTTCCAAGTCTAGTGGGACTTAATTTGTACAGCTTGTCCAGTGATGATCTGTCCCTATGTCATCTGAAAAAAAAAGTGCCTTCATAAAACCCAACCAGTCTCCATCCTCATTACCAAGTAAAGGACACCATTCATCACAAAACCATTCTCATTAACCATGAATGACGTAAGTTTCAGATTCATCATATTTTCTCGATGCTGCTGAAATCCTGAATATTTCTTTTTAGTCTTTGGGATTTCCCTTATATAATTAGCAATTACATAAATATCCAATTGAATGGGAGATTTGCTCAGCAACATGACATTTAAGCTCCCCAGTGTGTTGGAGTCGCACGACATCAAGGGAGTAAAAACTCACATAGATCCACAAGAAGACGGAGGTGCCCAAGGTCAGTCCAACTTTCAACCAGTCAGGTTTGTCGTGTGGCGGATCCCGAACGTAGAACTTTGATCGCACAGAAGCTGAAAGGTGACAGTGTCTGTAAATCAATAACGTATCGGCTGCATTGAAAAACCTAACTCTTACGTGTGTATTATTGCATTTAATTCTCTCCTCGCCCCCCCACCCCCCCGCGCCAAACAGCTCCCGAAACAGGTTCAGAAAGTCAAGTTAACTCGTCCTGAGCCACCGGCACAGCCAGACCGAGTCGCCCCTGTCCTCCAGGACGCCCTCAAAAGCCAAAACGGGCTTTTGCAGAGACCCAGATGACTCCCGAGATGGCGGAAGCGGCACCAAGAGGGTCTGCAGGACCCAACCTGCAGCGGGTTAGGGTGGTGGGAACGACCCAGAGTCCATTCGTAGAGACCAAGAGGGTCGGCGGCGCGGGACGGGGAACCTAGAGTTGGAGCTGGGATTTAGGACGTAGGCCGGCGAAGGTCACACTGCAGGACGCGCCCGGGCCCAGAACCCCGCTACCCCGCGGGCTGGATTCACCCTGAGAGTGAGCGAGGGGAAGGTCGGGTCGGCCTGAAGGAAGAGGGACACTCACAGCCGCTTGGGAGCCTAGCTGGAGCCAGCAGCTTGGAGAACTGGCGCAGCAACGCGGGCAGCGCCATCTTGCTAGGCACGGCTCCGCCTTTCCGCAACCCCGTCTCCCCTGGAGTCGGTGTCCAGCCGAGCGCCCCCTTGCGGAACGAAGCGCGGGATTCGCCAGCTGCGCAGCCGCGCTAAGTAGAGATGTTAACTTGAGAATCCTGGTTATTGCCTGGTACTCTAGCTCTCCTGGTCTCAGCCTTGTGTCTGTAAAATGGGGTTTGGGAGGAAATGATCAAAGGGGGAAAGGGGTAGTTAGTTTATTCACTTCGCTGTCCCGTGAGAATTTCAGGCACCTGCCCCAGGGATACTCGAAAGATTTACTAAAATCTTGCTACATGAGCCAGAAAACTGAAAATGAGGAGTTGAGTAACCGCCAGCACTTTGAATTCTGTGTTTCAGACACTGTACATTATGCATCCTATGATTTACATGTATCGTCTCATTTCATTTCCAAACGACCGTTTGATATGCCTTATTATCCTCAGTTTATAGCTAAAGCTCAAAGAAGGCAACTTACTCATCCAAGGTGACATACCATATATTTGAAGAGACTTCCCACAGTTCCCCAAGTCTGTTCACATGCACTATCACAGTAAAACTTCACAATGCTGTGAGGAAAAGAGAATCTTCGTGTTTTGGAAGTGTCCTGACCGGCTCAGGCTCAGGATCCCACAGCTGGAAGAGGTGGGATTCAGACTGAGGTCTTATGAGCCCAGATCTAGTCATTCTTGTTAGCCTACCCAACAGACTTGGACAATTCCCTGAGGCCATGAGCTGCAGAATAGGATTCAAAGAATCAAGTTGAAAAAGCTATTCCTGTAGACCGTATTTAGCTTTTGACTTTTAGGCAAAGTACTTAATCTCTCTACACCTCAGTTTCACAGCTGTAACATAAAACCTAACCTCTGTGGTCCTTGGGAAGCTTAGAAAGTGTCTCGTAGTTGCAAACAACTTGTTTTTGCCTACCAAAGACATTGTTCTGACAACTGAACTGGATTTGTGCCTTCACTTTTCAATTCAATCTGATGTCTAAAGACCATGTAAAAATATGTATTTAAGTAAAAGAAATAAAGAATTTTAATATTTTAATCCTTTAAACTTAAGGCCATTTAGGATCATTTTAAAAGCACAGTGAATGTTAGTAAATCATTTCCCCCCCTCTATATTTTTTCTTTAAAAAAAATTTCTTTTTTAAGTAAGCTCTATGCACAACGTGGGTCTTGAACTCACCACTCCATGATCACGGGTGGCATGCTGTACTAACTAAGCTAGCCAAGTGTACACCCCTGTATTTTCCTTAGCAATATTACTGGGGAAAAAATTTAACCAAAAATTATTGACCAAAGAGTTTCTGGTTCTTTTTTACATGCAACTGATGGCTAACTGGATTGCTAAACTGTGAATCACATTATAGTTTGTAACCTAGTTTGAGCCTTCTGGACTCATGCTCAAGTAAGCAAACCACCCAACTAATATGCTGAATCAGTTGTTGGTTCTCAACTTCTTGTCCACTCAGCAACCTGACAGTTGAATATTCTTTCTATGTCATCCCTTGGAAGCTTGTCCTAACACAGCTTTTGCTAGTATCCAACAAGTTGAAACAGAAGCCATATTTAGTCAGAGCATACAGAACCAGTAAGCAAATTACTAATTTCGGTACTGCTGTGGGAAAAAGACCGTTTTCTTCTTTTGGTCCCTGTATCCTCTTACTAGTGTATATTTTGGGAAAGTGATGAAATATAAGCACATTCCTCTCAGCATGTTAGAGCTGATGGAACCCTACACTTGGAGTAGGCAGCTGTAGGTGAAACTCCATCTTGAGAAGAATCCTGATGAAGCAATTCCAGCCAGGAGCTAGTAGCTATGGTATTTTGGTAGAAGTTGCTACATGACATTCATTTAAGCATTTCCAGAATTTGAATGCTAAAAATTTCTTTATGACCCAGGCAAAAGGAGAGAAGATTTGAGTTAGCAGCCAGAAAACGACAGTTCTAGTCCCAGATTTTTCCACTAGGCAACATCTTACTCAACTCACACTTCTCATTCCTAGGGAGGGTTAAGAAGAGCAAAAGTTGAAAACATAAAATATAAGATCACTACATATATGTTTATTGATTTATGATGCATGAAAATATCATACATCAAATTTGGGAGGATCTGGAGAGGGATGCAGTTCCTGATATAGTTGCAAAAATTTTTAAAGATATTTTATTTATTTATTTGAGAGAGAGAGAGAATGAGCAGTGGGGAGCGGCAGAAGGAGAGGGAGAAGCAGATTCCCCACTAAGCTGGGAGCCCAACACAGCACTCAGGTGGAGCTCGATTCCAGGACTCTGAGATCATGACCCAAGTTGAAGGGAAACACTTGACTGATTGAGCCACCCAGGCAACCCAAGTATCTGTAATTTTTTTTTAAGATTTTATTTATTTATTTGACAGATGGAGATCATGGTAGGCAGAGAGGCAGGCAGAGAGAGAGAGAGGGGGAAGCAGGCTCCTTGCTGAGCAGAGAGTCTGATTCAGGGCTCAATCCCAGGACCCTGGCATCATGACCTGAGCCGAAGGCAGAGGCTTTAACCCACTGAGCCACCCAGGTGCCTCAATATCTGTACATTTTTATTTAAAGAACAATCAGAAGCAATCACAAAATGTTAACATTTGTTAAATCTGGGTGACAAATACATAAACTTCTTTAATGTTTTATTTCTATAAAATTTAAATACTTAATGATTAAGGCATAAAAGTGTCAAGAGAGAACATCTTACATATATGGACATGGAGAATTTTACTCTACATATCCCTCTTATAGAATTAAAGTTCTGAGGTGGTTTATTTATATATTTATTTATGGTTACTTTTTTTGTGAAGAGACATTTTGGGAATAGTGATATGCAAATATTTAGGGTAAGATGAATGAAACATCATCCTCATCATCAATATCATCCTCATGGTCTGTCATCATCCAGCCTTGGATATGTTAACTTCCTGCATAGCTGTCATTCACAGCATACGGGTTAAATAGGATCTGTTTGTCAAACAGTGGTGATCTATGAGAGCAGATATTTTATTATTGAGTTTAGGCTATCAAGGCATGGACTGTATGGTCCACCTGTTATCTATACATGCATTTGAACTAGGAAATGACTCAGATAAATGATGATGCAAAGTAGTAGTCACTGAGTCTTTTTTTTTTTTTTTTAAGATTTTATTTATTTATTTGACAGATAGAGATCACAAGTAGGCGGAGAGGCAGGCAGAGACAGGAAGGGAAGTAGGCTCCCTGGTGAGCAGAGAGCCCAATGTGGGGCTCGATCCCAGGACCCTGGGATCATGACCTGAGCCAAAGGGAGAGGCCTTAACCCACTGAGCCACCCAGGCACTCCAGTATTCATTGAGTCTTAAAAATTTATTTGTTATCAGCCAAAAAGAAGATAACATTTGCCCAACTATATTGGTGGCTTATCTATTCAGGTACTCAGCTTTTGGTGGGGACCACTGTTTGCTTAAAACATCAGAAATTTTCTTCCCTCAAGGGGAAAATAGTATATTATTCAAAGGAGAAATTTAGAAAACCGTAGCAAATAATATTTCTGTAGGAACTTTTGGATATGAAGCCAGATACCTGGAAACCAAAGTTAGTAGTGAAGCTAAAATTGTTACTGTAAGTTAGATAACTTTTCTATTTCTTTTTTTAAAACATATTTTATTTATTTGACAGAGATCACAAGTGGGCAGAGAGGCAGGCAGAGAGAGGGAGAAGCAGGCTCCCCACTGAGCAGAGAGCCTGATGCGGGGCTCGATCTTGATCCTAGCCCAAAGCAGAGGCTTTAATTCACTGAGCCACCCAGGCGCCCCGACTTTTCTACTTCTTAATAACTGAGATGGTTGAAAGAAAGACCTCTTGGGGGCAGTGAAGTTCAAAGATTATCATTGAGTGACAACTGTTTTTATGAATTCTATGTTTGCTCTTAGTTTTACTTAAAAAAAAAAGTTAACGCTAAAAAACTGGCCATATTTCAAAACTCAAACATGGTTTCCTGTAGATACAACTTTTTTAAGTGAATCTTTTGAACAAAAATAACAGAATTCGAACAAATTGCAGGATTTGATTCATAAAACCTTACTTATGATCCAGGCAAAACAAGAGAGAACAGGCATTTGAGATAGCAGCTAGAAAACCCAAGGATTAGTCCCAGAGTTTTACAATGGGAAACATCTCCCTCACCTTATACCTTCTAGGAAGAGTTAAAGAAGAGCAAGAAGAAACAGTAAACTATCTGGGTAAATACATTTAAAAGAGCAAAGCTATTGCACATATAATGCAATGATTCCTGATTCAGAGAATGCTACAGATGGAATCCAGCATCTGGAGAGAGATCATCAAAAATAATCAGGTGCAAAATGGCTCATATGAGGGAAAAATTGTAGATCATCAATGGAATGTCAGCTTTAAAATAGTTGTACTGTCAATTACCAAAAAAAAAAAATCTTTTTTTTAAAAGTAGGCTTCATGGCTTCATGCCAACTTGGGGCTTAAATTCACCACCCTGATATCAAAAGTCATTTGCTCTACTGACTGAGCCAGCCAGGCGCCCCTTTACTGTCAGTTGTTAATGAAATTACTTATACATATACGCATATGTGGAAAAGGTCCACTTCGGTATCTAGTTTGATCTTGACTACTGCAGCGTTCTCTAGTATCCTTCCCTGATACTCTGATGTTCAAGATTTGAGGATTTCTGGTGATGGAGAGTTCAACACTCACAACATTAAGCACTTTAGCCATCTCCGGGGGAGGCAATGTCCCTGAACTCTACTCCAACATGGCTTAAACAATCGTGAACCCTTCATTGTATGCACTAAACACTGAAATAAAACACATTTAACTTTCAGATGCTTCTTTGGCAGTGCAAATATGGCACTTAGGATATGGCTCTTTCCCCGCTCACCTTAAGTAATAAACTAAATCACCGATCCTCCAGCCAGCCCATTTAATTGGTCAAACTCTTTCACGGTTTTCAGACTCCATGAACCCTCTCTTTTTCGTACAGGTTTTCAAGTCCCCCCTGGGGTGAAGCCTTCATTTCCCTTTCGCCTCTGCTTTTTAATTCGGTACTTGATCCACGATCAAACGCAGAACTTCTTTTTTTTTTTTAAAGATTTTATTTATTTATCAGAGAGGGGGGTGGGGAGAGAGCGAGAGCACAGGCAGACAGAATGGCAGGCAGAGGCAGAGTGAGAATCAGGCTCCCTGCTGAGCAAGGAGCCCAATGTGGGACTCGATCCCAGGATGCTGGGATCATGACCTGAGCCGAAGGCAGCTGCTTAACCAACTAAGCCACCCAGGCGTCCCAAACGCAGAACTTCTTGAACACCTTCACTTTAGCACTTCAGGCTCAAAGTATGATCATACAGCCTACGAGAATCTACCCAATGAATGAAAGAAAGGCCGCTTTGGCATCAAACAGCAGAAAAGCAAGTTGAGAGTGGGAGGCTCTTGGACAGCAGTTAGGGACCTCCCACCCCCAACTCTTCCCCAAGCGCCTGCAAGACGCTCTGCGACCGAGGGGTGGGCGGGGCCTGCCGCGACCCTCTTGGCCTCCGCCCACCCGCTGGCCTCCAGGTTTCCCAGCAAGCTCTAGGACAGAGGAGGTGGGGAAAGGAGGTCATCGCGCCTGCGTGCTAGGAGGTGTGACCCGGGTGGGAAAGCCCTCCGCGTCCGCCATTTTGGCTGCCTCTGTCGGTCTGTTCAGTTACCACGTGAACCGCCGACGGAGACCCGTGGGGGGGGGAGGCGGCGGCAGCGTTAAGTGAGAAAGGAAAAAAGACAACGAGGGGAAGGGGGGTGTCGGGGTTGGGTGACGCGGTGACACTCGAGGCCTGGTGGTGGCGGTGGATCGGGGCAATCAAGGCTGAAGCGGCCAGGGGACGACGACGGCGGCGGCGGCGGCGGTCGGACAAACAGACTGACCGAGCCGGGCGGTGGCGGGAGCAGCGGGAGGAGCCGGAACGATGCCGGCCGTGAGCCTCCCGCCCAAGGAGAACGCTCTTTTCAAGCGGATCTTGGTAAGTGTGAGACTCTGGGCAAGAAGTGGGGAGGATTTAGCCGGTACAAGGGCCTGTCACCCCTAACCTCGGTCCGGCGGGCACGGGGCCACCTCCGCCAGGAAACCCGCCTTCGTACTCCTAGTCAAGCAGTATGCACCTCCTCGTCCCTTCCCTGTGTTCCCACTTCACCCCGCGCGCCCCGAGCCACGGGCTTCCTCCTCGCTTCCGAGGCCGTGGTTCCGGAGTAGGCCCCGTTTTCCTAGCTTCTAGACTGCGGGTTTTCATCCGCCCCGAATGAAGGGAGGACAGGCCCGGCCTTTAGCCGGGAAGCGGGCAACACGGGCAGGAGTAGCGGCCGGGGTGGTGCAGGAACACTGCCGGTAGGTCGCGGTGGCACCCTTCTAAGGAACAGGTGGTGCGGATGCGGCACAGCTCATTCATTGCCCAAGCGCGGCTCTCCCTCCATCGTCCGTCCCTCCCTCTTCCTCTCTTGATATTCACCTGTCCCCGCCCGGGGTCAGTGAATGACCTGGACGGAGGGAAGGAAGGGATTTAGTAGAGGAAAAGAAGCTTTCTAAATGACTACCTCCTTGTAATTAGTTTCATACTTGAGTCTGCAGATTATCGGCCTTTTCCCCTCGTTTCTGTATGGAGAAGGGACATTTATTTCTTAGTTTCCGAGCGGGAAACAGCCCCACCCCATACCCTACTCGGGAGGTGGGGCCCACTGCGAGGGGGCGGTCCGGTTGGAAGTGAAAAGTTTATGGAGTTGCTGGTTTAGATGTTCTAGACGCAAATTTTCTCAGAGACTGAAGTGTATTAACACTGATCCAAAAATTTAGCAGCAAAGGCTACTTAAGAACTTTTGAGATGGATTTTATTGACGCGAGCTCACACTCACTTATTTCTTACATTTCAGATGTGTGCGGTTTGCATTTTTCTTTAATACCATAAAATACAGTGATGTTTGGAGGGACTGTTGACATTGTAAAATGTATCTTGTGGCCTTGGCGCTATGATTAATACCTCATGGCACATTTTAAGTTTGACATTTAGTTTGTGGGTTGCCCCTTCATGCGAAGATTTCTTTATGAAAGAATTAACTGACAGACTTAAAACTTTTAAAAAACTTGGAGTGTGTGTATGAAAGTGTTAGCTGTTTTCCATTGCAATTTTAATTTGCTTCAATTATTTATTTGAAAAGTAGACCAATTTTGGGGATCCAGTCTTCTAGAAATAAGAAGGAGTAATCCATGTTGAACTGACTTTGATTTTGCAAAAATATCCATATGCTTTACAGATTTAGTCAATTTATGTTGAAAAACTTAACAGGAAGTCACATCCAATACCAAGTAATTTTTCCTTTGAAATTCTTATTGCCATTTTTTGGTTTTAGGAATAACCAGGGTAGATGGAAAATTCATTTGTTTTACAATCCTTTATTTATTTATTTTAAAAGATTTTACTTAACTGAGGGAGAGAGCGTGAGCATGCCTAAGAGCGGGGGAGTGGGAGAGGAAGGTAGAGGGAGAAGCGGGTCACTGTTGAGTGGTCCTAGATCCCAGGACCTGAGCTGAAGCCAGGAGCCCAACCAACTGAGCCACTCAGGCATTCCTACTTTTAAATCTTTTAAAAGACCAACTGGTGTGTCAGTTCGACTGTAACATACTTTCAGGGTAAAAATGTGTCTTAAATTTTACTCCTTAACTTTTTTTGAAAAAAATTCAAACAGAAAAGTTGAGAGAAGAGTTCAAGGAGCACTCATGAACTCTTTACCTTAATTTAGTATGTAACATTTTGCCAGATTGCTTCTTGCTCTTCCAATACACATAAGAGTAAATAGCAGGCATAAGATTTAATCCATATATGCTCCAGCAATAAGGGTAGTGTCCTGTCTATCCATAATATTGTTAACAGCCATTCCCTGGTACTGTGGAATATCCAGTTCATATTCAAATTATCCCAATTGTTAGGGTAGCAGTTTAAAAAAAAAATCAGACTTTTTATTTTGAGATAACTAGACTCACATGCAGTTTTAAGGAATAATACAGAGATCCCTTGTACCCTTTACCTAGTTTCCCAGTGCTAATGCCTTATAAAACTGTAGTTCAGTATCAACATTGATATACTCTATCAATCTTATTCAGATTTCTTGAGTTTATTTGTACTAATTTGTGTGTGTATTTAGTTCTATGCAGTGTTATCGCAATTGTAATTACATAACCTCCACTACATTGGGTATGCACAATGGTTCCATAAGCACAGGGATCCTTCTCTTGCCCTTTTAGAACCACACCTTCCTACCTGCCTTCCATCCCCTTTACCCCCAAACTCTGGCAGTCACTAACTGTTCTGTTTCCTATTTCTATGATTTTGTCATTTCATGAATGTTTACTGAAAAGAATCATACAGCATATAACTTTTTAGGATTGGCCTTTTTTTTTTTTTTTAAGATTTTATTTATTTATTTGACAGACAGAGATCACAAGTAGACAGAGAGGCAGGGAGGGAGAGGGGGAAGCAGGCTCCCTGCTGAGCAGAGAGCCCGATGCGGGACTCGATCCCAGGACCCTGGGATCATGACCTGAGCCAAAGGTAGAGGCTTAACCCACTGAGCCACCCAGGCGCCCTGGATTGGCCTTGTTTTAATGCAATATAAATTTCCTTGGGACACATCCCAGTTGTTGGGTGTATGAATACTAGTTTGTTCCTTTTTATTGTTGAGTAGAATTCTGTGATATAGGTGTACCACAGTTTAACCATTCATAGAATAGCATTTTTTCATTAATCATTTTGCTCATATTTTTTTTTCTCGTGATAGTGGGGCAGAACTTTTAAGTTTATTGCTAAAATCGAAGCGCTAAAGGATTTATTGTGATACAGTATATGCGGAAGAAACGTGAAAATTACTAAAGAGAAGGGGATAGTGTTCTTTTTGTTCAGTTACATTAGGAATGAAGAAAACTTTGCTAACCAAAAGTATAGTTGTATTTGCTTTTTCAAAATTCCTTCTGATTCCTCAGTTTTTATGGTATGTTAGCCCTTTTGATTTTAAGACCGTCAATTCCGAAAAATTAGGCATACTTTAATGCCTGTAAACCAAGTGTTGCTGGGTTGGTAACTGTTAAATCATTCCAGTAGTATTCACTTTTTGAGCTGCTACTTTGTTAGTTGTACCATACTTGTTTGTATTTACTACAGTAAATTCCTTTAGGAAATGAAGTTTGTATTTTTAAAATATTTGAAAACTCAATTTCAAAGTAATAAAATATGTTTTGCCTTTATTTTTCAAAGGAGACCCAGAAAGTTTCTGTAGTGGATTTTCCTGGCTTGTTCTAGTTTAGTTTTGATATCTAAAATTCAGTTTTGAGGGCACCTGGGTGGCTCAGTCAGTTAAGTGCTTACCTTTGGCTAAGGTCATGATCCCAGAGTCCTGGGATCAAGCCCTACCTCAGGCTCCTTGCTTAGCAGGGAGCTTAGTCTCCCTTTCTCTCTGCCTGCTACTCCCTCTACTTGTGCTCTCTCTGTCAAATAAATAAAATCTTAAAAAAAATAAAAAATAATAAAATTCAATTTTGGTGCATATTGGGCCCTTTTTTCATATGTTACTTTACTGTTTTCTGACTAAAGAATTGTTATAAATTGGTCAGAATGTCTACAAAATGGGTCTTGTGTGTAATTTGTCTAGAGAAAGGGCAGGGCATGAATTTAATGTAACATATAGGAGTTTAGTTTAAAGAAGAGTTATGTGTGCTTATCAGGAGTGGGGTTTTTTTTTTGTGGGATTTTTGTTGTAATTATACACGATTTTAATGATTTGGAAAATTAAGTCATTAGAAAATTGTGACTTTGTCTACTCATGATGCTATTTGTTTATCTAAATAGTTTAAGAACAGTACCAGATCTCCATACCACTTTTTTAGGATCTAGGTTAAGGGTAGGAAAAATGAGTTGCTGGAATGGAATGAAATTCACACCTTTTTAGATTTTAGTCCACTTGGACAAGTTGGGTATACCCTGATGCTTTTCAGTCAAGTGTTGCCAGGTTGGTGACTGTTGCTGCTTCTGCTCTTCTTTTCTCAGGTGTTAATGTGAGCTATAAGGGCAAAAAATCCTATGTTGAGAGCACTTAAAATAGTTTACATCATTAATCTGTTTTGGACTTTTGCCTGAATGATTTATGTTGTTAGTTAAAAGTCTAGAGAACAGAATTTTTCTTTCCTAGAAAAGTGGCAAGAGAAGTTATAGTGTGGTATGGTGATATTTGTGATTTACTGAAAACTTAACATTTGCACTGCACAATAGAACTTTCTGTGGTGATGGAAATGTCCTGTATCTGCCTTGTCCAATATGGTAGCTGTTAGTCACATGTGACTGTTGTACACCTCAGATAGAGCTAATGTGATTGAGGAATTCAATTTTTAAATTTAGTTAAGTTTAAATTCAAATAGCCACATGTGGTGGTGTGTGATTGCCGTTTTGGACAGTGCCCTTTGTGGATCCTTCTTTATTCTTGAAACTTCCCAAGGTGGGGACATTTTTTATTAAGAAAGCAGACTGAGATTAAGGTTAACACTTAGTGTTAGATTCAAGAATCAGTTTTTGGGGTATTTTTCAAGGCATTTTTACCATACCTGCCTAGTGTGTGTTTGGTGGTGGTGGTGTGGGGTGCTGGGTTTGGTTGTAGGTAGAGGGAGTTAGGTGAAGGTGTTGTAATAATTGTCGGTGACTAGATGTATTGTAGGTACCTACATATTGTAGGTAAATTATTTCATATGATTTATTGCATTTGGGAAGAAGTGCTCTTTTTACAGTAATACTTAGGTTGGATTTAGTTGCAGATGAAATTAAAATTAGGAATTGTCAAGAAAATTTCCATGTGTACATGGAAGGTCTGTTGATTTAAATTTCTATGTAACAGTTGTAGTTTTGGCAACTGAATGTGGACAGTAACCTTGAAATTGGTTTTAATGTGCTCTGGCCTGCCTTGCATGTGTTCAGAATGTAACAAAGAAACAAATACAGAAATGGAAACAAAGTTTTACCTACAGTGAAGTCCTTTTTCTTTTTCTTTTTAAAAACTTTTTATTTGAGAGAGAGAAGGTAAAGCAAGTGAAAACATGAGTAGGGGATGAGAGGCAGAGGGAGAGGGAGAAGCAGGCTGAGCAGGGAGCCGGATTTTGGGCTCAATGCCAGGGCTCTGGGATCAGGACCTGAGCTAAGGCAGAAGCTCAACTGACTGAGCCACCCAGGTGCCCCTGAAGTCCTTTTCTTTTGTACACTGTAGGTAATCAAATGTTTAAGCCAGAATAAATTTCTTCCTGGAAGTGTACTAGAAAAGGAAATGCAAATTTGCTATACTGTACTATATTATAAAATACACAAAATGCTCTTTTTAAAAGTCTGTAAAAATCTTAGAGGAGAAAAAAACCTTTCAATAATGTGGTGAATTCATGGTTTTGTTTGTTTGCATTTATACTTATGCCCTAAATCCTTTCTGGAATGGGATGTAGAATGAATGAACAAAGAGATGTTTTTATTTAAATTGACAAAGCATATGTGCTTGTACGTGTGTGTTTTTTGTTTTTGTTTTTAATTTTGGGGGTTTGGGGTGGGAGAGAATCTTACTTAAGTAGCTCTATGCCTAGCATGGGACATGGGATTGATCTCAAGACCCTGAGATCCTGACCTGAGCTGACATAAGAATCAGTGGCCTGACTCTACCACCTAGGTGCTCCCAAACATATTTTTTAAATGGTTTATTGTGTTAGAAACCTGAAATGTCTCAAATGTCTCTTGGATTGAGAGTAGGTTAAAGTACTTGTTTATGCAGATTATTTGGAGACTACTTTGGCTTAAAAAAAAGAATTGACCACAGTTTTTTTTTTTAAGATTTTATTTATTTGTCAGAGAGAGAGAGAGAGCACAAGCTGGGGGAGCTGCAGGCAGAAGGAGAAGCAGGCTCCCACTGAGCAAGGAGCCCATTGTAGGCTCTATCCCAAGACTCTGGGATCATGACCTGAGCTGAATTGAGGCAGATGCTAAACTAACTGAGCCACCCAGGTGCCCCCTGCAGTTTAGTTTTTAATAGTAGGAAATTACACTTTATGTTCAGAAAAGCATACAAAACTTTAACAGGGAATTGAATTTAATGTTTGATTCTGTGGATATTTTAAAGGCTTGCAGTCTTGGGTATTTATTGGGGATTATACAAACTAAGTTATTTGATGATAATAGAATTGCTATCCCAGCTATTACTTTGAAGCACTGGTTAAAAAGACTGTTTCCGCAGAGGCAGGCATGGTGCCCTGTATGGTTGGAGGACTGGAGAACTACTGGCCAACCTGCTTTAGCTAAAGGGATCTCTTTGTTTAGTGTGCATTATTTCCTTTAATATTTGTGCCTCTGACCATGCAGTTCTCATAGAGCATTGAATCAAATATATCGTCTTTGTACCTGAAAGTGGTTTTGGACATAAAAAGGCAGGTTATATAAGGGATCATATGCAAAGGACTATTCAGAATTTTCTCCCCCATCAGATACCTGCATGGCACATTTCTTCTTTTAGAATTCTGCTCAAATGTTCTCTAAATGTTGTGTAGAGGCCTTCCTTCACCAGAAGTCTTCCTCAGCTCAATCTTATTTTCTTCCTTACTTTATGTCTTTCTATATCATTTTATTACCATATGACATATATGTGTGAGTAATTTATCACATGTCTTCTATAATTAAAATGTAGGTTTTATGATGATAGGACCTTTTTTCTGTTAATTACTATACCCCCATTGGTTAGAACAATGTACCATAACAGACACTGAATAAGTACTTGTTGCATAAAATGAGTGTATAAACAGTAACAAGAGAGAAAGCTCTTTGGATTATGTTCTTATATAAAGATTTTTGAGAAAAGGGTGTTACTGGGCCTTGGCATTGAAGAGTACATTGTTCCATGAGGTAATGGTAGGATATCAGGCAGAACCTGTATTACCCGGTAAGACCTTAGAAGTTTCATTTACGAATGAATCATAGTATTAGTTTGTTTACATGGCCTTTCTCCAGTCACAGAAGCATAATAAGAGGAAATTTTATTGTTTCTGTATTGGTTGTTTTAGCACTGGAGGAAAAAATGGCATCTGGATTAAATGAGGATGTTTGTCATGAGGAGCCTGTTGAATCAGATAGTAAAGCTCAGTCATCTATAGTTTCAGAAAGCTCTGTAACTGATTCCAACACACATTTGGGGTTGAGGACCAGTGCATGTGATATCATAAAACAGGAAGGGACATTTTTGTAGATTAAAGTTGCTTTGTAAGTGTTTTACAGAAAATGTAAAGATGAGGTTGAATTTTTGGAATTGGAAAGGTATGCTAGGAGGCTGGTGTGGCAGAGCAAGCCGCATAACTAATCATTGAGCCTAGCCAGCCATCAACATTCACATCTAAATACAACTTTGCTGTCTATTTATAGGCAGTAGCCCTACTGAAGAGAGAAAAACTTAAGATTCTTAGTGAAAAATAGTTTTGAAAAGAATGTCAGTTGCCAGTGCTGATGGTGAGAAGCGCATGTGAAGAGGTTTAAGAGTGTTGGTTCTTAATATAAATATTGGGATTTGGTGAGGAGGGAATTTTATGCTGTGATTGTATTCTTGACTTTGGGGAATTTCCCTGGAATATCAGCTGTAAACCTAACATCTAAGCTGTTTTATAATGCAAACTTGTGTTGAAATTTTAACTTTTGAAAAACTAGCTTAACTTGTTACATATGGTTTTTCCTCCTTAGGTAAGATAGGAATTATATTGTTCCCTGCTAATTTGGAAATAAAATAATTCTTTAAAATTTTAATTTAATAAAGCAGTTTTTGACTTTTTTTTTAAAGATTTTATTTATTTATTTGACAGAGAGAGAGATCACAAGTAGACAGAGAGGCAGGCAGAGAGAGAGAGAGAGAAGCAGGCTCCCTGCTGAGCAGAGAGACCAATGCAGGACTCGATCCCAGGACCCTGAGATCATGACCTGAGCCGAAGGCAGCGGCCCAACCCACTGAGCCACCCAAGTGCCCCTTTTTTGACTATTTAAAAATAAAATAAAAATTGCAGTATAGGGGAGCCTGGGTGGCTCAGTTGTTAAGCGTCTGCCTCATCAGGAAGCCTGCTTCTCTTTCTCCCATTCCCTGTGCTTGTGTTCTGTCTCTTGCTTGTCTCTCTCTGTCAAATAAATAAAATCTTTTTTTAAAAATTGCAGTATAGAAATAAATGATGGAAAGATTAATGTTTTTGTTGCCTGATATGCTCTATTCCACTGAAATTTTCTTCAGTTAGTATAATAGGAACACATTTTCAGTTGAGAAAATTTGAAAATTTCTGTCAAAGCCTACTGGGGAAATTACAATCTTAGTTCAAGCCAATGATTTTTTTTCTTTTTTCTTCTTTGAGTAAGCCCTAGGCCCAACATGGGGTTTGTACCACCACCGTAGGATCAGGATTTGCATGCTCTACCCACTGAGCCAGCCAGGCACCTCTAGCCAGTGATTTTTTTTTTTTTTAAAGATTTTATTTATTTATTTGACAGAGAAAGAGATCACAAATAGGCAGAGAGACAGATAGAGAGAGAGATGAGGAGAAGCAGGCTCCCTGCTGAGCAGAGAGCCCTATGCGGGACTCGATCCCAGGCCCCTGGGATCATGACCTGAGCTGAAGGTAGAGGCTCAACCCACTGAGCCACCCAGGCGCTCCGCTAGCCAGTGATATTTTAAAGATTTTATTTATTTGACAGACAGAGATCACAAGTAGGCGGAGAGGCAGGCGGGTTGGGGGTGGGGGAGGAGCAGGCTCCCTGCTGAGCAGAGAGCCTGATGCAGGACCCTGGGATCATTACCTGAGCTGAAGGCAGCGGCTTAACTGACTGAGGCACCCAGGCACCCCTAGCCAGTGATATTTTAAATCTTGAAGATTCCATTATGTAGGAGATTATTTAAATATTCCTGTGTGTTATCTGTTGGAATTATTCTATCTATCTATATGTGTTGGATATAAAAGGAGAAATGAAAGTTTGCTTTTAAAAGTATAGACCTAGAAAAATACCCTTAAGGTTGGTTGTTTACTTCCACACATGGTTGTTCCAGTTAAAAAAATTTTTTTCTCTTTACAGTAATGGCTTCCACTTAATATGATACTCTTTATTTTTCAGAGAGATCTCATTGGAGATTACAAGATCATCTTTGAGTATCAGTGCTTTGAAACTGAATCAGAATCTTTAAGAAGAGGGGAAATGAAGTAAACTGGCATTTATTGAAGAGTATTTTGAGCCAGATTTTATGTTAGGCTCTTCTTACACATGAGCTGATGTAAATAAATCTTGCATCTCTCCTTTAAGGAAACTAATAAGTATAGCTCATACTTACGTTATTGTTAAAAGTAGATTTCTGATTGCTTTATATAGAGTCACTTGTGCTGTATCAGGACAATGGGTTCCTGAAAGTCACTGCACTATGCAAAATCATGCAATAAAAACCACAGGGCTTACAGAAAAAATGGGGTTAGGCACAGCACTCAAAAAAATTTTTATTAGTGAGGGGCACCTGGCTCATTTGGTTCAGCGTCTGCCTTTGGCTCAGGTCGTGATCCTGAAGACCGGGATCGAGCCCTGCTTGGGCTGCCTGGTCAGTAGGGAATTCCCTTCTTCTCCCTCTCAAATAAAAAAATAAAATCTTTTTTTTTGTTTGTTTTTTAAGATTTTATTTATTTGACGGAGAGATCACAAGTAGGCAGAGAGGCAGGCAGAGAAAGAGGAGGAAGCAGGCTCCCTGCTGTGGGGCTCTATCCCAGGACCCTGGGATCACGACCTGAGCTGAAGGCAGAGGCTTAACTCACTGAGCCACCCAGGCGCCCCTAAATAAATAAAATATTAAAATTTTTTTTCAGTAGTGAAAAAAGCAAAGGTAAAAACCAAATTAAAATGATAGCACAGTTTTTACATATGTTAAATGGTTAACAAATACATAAATACCATAGAATAAATACTGCATTTTACCATAGAGAGATCCAGAAGTTTGTGGGAGTGTCAGAAGGACTGCAGCTTGTGGATTATTTTGAAGTCATGGAAGGAAAGTTATGTAAAATCTGAGGGAAAGTTGTAACACTAGATAGGGATGGGTGTGGCTCATAACACAGCCAGAACTGATGTAGCTAGTAGATGTTTGAGGTGTATGTCTGTCCTGTACATGCCTATGTGGTTTGTCTCAGCTGAGTGCAGTTTTGATTACCTAGTACTTCTGATGGACAAAATCTCACAGAAACAATCACGAAATTTGAAATTTAGTGTGTTCAGAATACTCCTTACTGTGTCAGTGATGTTGGAACAAACGTGTTTTCCAAATAAGCATTATAGCAGAATGGACTATACATTATCTAACTTTATGTTATAGTGATCACACAGCCTAGGTTTGGGTAACTCTTCTTTACTCTGGCATGTGATTATTTGGATTACTAAATTAGAACTTCTTGCATTTAAGACCTGATATAGTGTCACATTCTTTGCCATCTTAGTTGCCACTGCCACTGTGAAGACTTAAACTTATTTCAGTGTTTTTCTTGTTAAAGAGAAACTTTGTCCCAGAATATCAAAAGTTTCAGGCCAATTCATCCTAAAGATTTTTTGTGGGAATATAGTATTTTAAAAACAGGAAACAAACAGTACACATTTCTTACATTTGTGTTTTGAAACAATTTCAGTGTTGAGTAGAGGGAGCCTGGTGTGGAAAGAAAAACATTCTGGAATTGAATCCTAGCTCAGCTTTGTTTTATTCCTTACTATTTTTAAGACTCAGCTTGCCTTATGAGTAAAAACAGATAAAAGAGTACTTTTCTGACACACCTCACAGGTCGTGTAGTGAGATACATACGAAAGTGCCTGGCAAATAGTTAAGCATGTGAATTAGTACTTGTTTTGTTGTAGGTGTAGTGTATTAAGAACTTTAGTTTTTTTATTGATTTCATTTTTGTTTTATGTTATCCTTTTGTGTTTTATATTGTTTGATATTTTTATTTTGTTTTGTGTATTTTTTGGTATTTAGGAAGGTTTATATCTACTTAGTTACCTTTATATTTTTACCTTTGAAAAGTTCTCTTAATCCTCCTTTTTTTAATTTAGGCTTTTGCTGTTTGATTTGTTAGCTGTAAATTAAATCCACTGATTGTCATTTTCTTATGTATGAGGCAGTGAATGAGCTTATTCTGCTTTACATTTTTTCCCATGTCTCTTTTTCTTTGACATTTTAAAGTGATTTTTACTTGGTTGAGAGTATGTAATTTTATGTACTGTTCTTTCACCCTCATCAATACCTTTGTTTTAGATTTAGTTCTGTAAGTAAATATAGTTTATATTCACAAGCAGACCGTTAGCTGAAGTTTTCCCAATCATCCCTTGGTTGGATAAAGCTCATTGTACACTAGAGGTTCCTCAGCAGTGCTTATGGAAATCTTTTAAGTTCATACATGGTTAAACTGTTTTTCTGTAGCCTTGATATTTGAAAGACAGTTTGGCTGAATGTAAAACCTTTGATGTATGTCTTAAGTTTTTTTGAGAATATTGCCCTCCTGTTCTCTGGCTTGTATATTGCTGATGCCACTGTGATTTTCTTTGTGGGTGATTTGGTCTTTTTGGAGATCTGAGGAGTTTTCCTTATATCATTTTACTAGGATTATGTCTCTTTGTTAACTGTTCTGGATAAATTTTCCCTGGTATGTGGTTTCAGGTACAATTACAGTTTGTTAGTTCTCTTCTACTTTATTCTCTGATGATCTTTGCCTGTTTGATCTTTTATTTTTTATTTTTCCTTGGATTCTTTTCACATTTGTTTGTATTTCACTTACTTGAGAAGCATTCCTATTTTCTATCACTTTAGATCATATATCTTGAAGTTTAGTCTTCATTTCTGAGATGCAGTTATGTTTCTCTTGTTTCTTTACTTCAGTCTGTAGTCTGTACCTGTCCCTGTTTTATATTTTCCTATTATTATTAAGAAATAACTGACATAGGGGCATCTGGGTGGCTCAGTAGGTTAGCGGTCTGCCTTCAGCTCAGGTCATGATGCAGGGGTCCTGGATCGAGCCTTGCATTGGGCTGCCTGCTCAGTGGAAGCCTGCTTCTCCCTCTCTCACTTCCTCTGCTTGTGTTCCCGGTCTTGCTGTGTTTCTGTCAAATAAATAAATAAATAATCTTAAAAAAAAAAAAGGAAATCATTGACATACCTCGCTGTAAGTTATACAGCATTATTTGGTTATTTTAAATTTGTGATGGAGTTGTATTACATGCTTCTTTTTTATTGTTAGGCTTTTTGGGTGTGTTTCCATCTGCCACAAGGTTTTTTACTTTTTTTAAATTCCATATAAATAGCTTGGTATAGATGATGGTTTTTTTTTTTTTTCTTTTTCTGTTCAGGTTGTGGTGGATTTTACTAGACTAAAACTTGGACAGTTTTATTTTTTATTTATTTCTAATTTTTTAAAAAAGATTTTATTTATTTGAGAGAGAGAGAGAGAGAGAAGGATCAGGGGGAGAAGGAGAAGCGGACTCCCCGCTGAGCAGGGAACCCGACTCGGGGCTTGATTCCAGGATCCTGAGACCATGACTGAAGGCAGATGCTTAACCAGCTGAAGCCACTCAGGTACCCTCGGACAGTTTTATTTTTGGATTGAGGTTTGTGTGGCTTCCTCAGTCTCTTAGTTCAAGAGAGCACCCTCTTTTGTTGCTACAGTGAATCGTTTTTTAAAATAATTTTATATATATATATATATATATACATTAATATTATATATATATTATTTTAAATAATTATATATCACAATTGTTCTATCATTATTTTAGTAGTGTCTTCATCTTCAGTGGTTTCTTTCTCTATTATGCTTTCAAGTGTCAATTCCTTCTTCTAAGGTGCCTCTTTCTCCCCAAATGCTATGCCTTGCTAAAACTGTCATCTTTGATCTTTTTTGTTTTTTAAGTTTTTATTTAAATTCCAGCTAACATACAGTGTAACATTAGTTTCAGGTATACACTACAGCAATTCAACACTTCCATACATCACCCTGCACTCATCACAAGTGTACTCCTTAATCTCCGTCACCTGTTTCATCCATCTTCCACCTACCTTCCCTCTGGTAACCATCAGTTTTCTATAGTTAAGAGTCTGTTTCTTGGTTTGCCTGTGTTTTCCCCCTTTGCTTATTTGTTTTATTTCTTATATTCCATATGTGATTGAAATCATATGGTTTTTGTCTTTCTCTGACTTATTTTACTTAACCTAACATGCTGTACCTCCACCCATGTCATTGCAAGTGGCAAGATTTCATTCTTTTTTATGGCTGAGTAATATCCCATTGTTCCCATTGGTATATATACCACATCTTGTTTATCCATTCATCATTCAGTGGACCTTTGGTTTCTTTCCATAATTTGGCTATTGTTTATAATACTGCTATAAACATTGGGGTGCATATATCTCTTTGAATTAGTATTTTTATATTCTTTGGGTGAATGTCTAGTGTGTAACTGCTGGATAACTTTTTAAGATTTTATTTTTAAGGGGCACCAGGGTGGCTCAGTTGGTTAAGCATGAGCCTTTGGCTCAGGTCATGATGCAGGGGTCTTGGAATTGAGCCTTGACATTGGGCTCCCTGCTCAGCAGGGAGTCTGCTTCTCTCTCTCCCTCTTTCCTGTCCCCCACCGTGCTCTCTTTCTCAAGTGAATATATAAAATCTTAAAAAAAATTTAAAAAAATTATTTTTAAGTCCTCTTTTTTTAAAAGTAATCTCTCTTTTTAAAGTAATTCCAACACTGGGCATGAACCCACAACCCTGAGATCAGGAGTTGCAAGCTCTACAACTGAGCCAGTTAGGTGTCCCTATTTTTAATTTAATTTTTTTTTTAAATGGGCTCCCCATGGAGCCAGCATGGGGCTTGAACTCACAACACTGAGATCAAGAGTCAGATATTTAACCAGTTGAGCCACCCAGGCACCCCTGTTTTTAACCTTGTTTTTTAAAGATTTTATTTATTTGAGAGAAAGCATGGATGAGAGAGCACAAGTTGGGTGGGAGTGCATGCAGAGGGAAAAGCAGACTCCCCACTGAGTAGGGCGCCTGATGTGCTCTATCCCAGGACCCTGGCATCATGACCAGAGCTGAAGAAGATGCTCAATCAACCAAATGAGCCATTCAGGTGTTCCTGTTTTTAACTTTTGGTGGAGTCTCCATATTGTTTTCTACAGTAGCTCCCAGTTTGCATTCCCACCTTTAAGTGCAAAAGTGTTCCCCTTTCTCCACATCTTCGCCAACACCTGTTGTTTCTTGTGTTGTTGATTTTAGCCATTTGGACAGGTGTGAGGTGGTGATACCTCATTGTAGTTTTAATTTGCTCTTCCCTGATGGTAAGTGATATCTTCTCATGTGTCTGATGGCCATCTGTATGTCTTTGGAGAAGTATCTTTTTGTGTCTTCTGCCCATTTTTAAATTGGATTATTTGTGTTTTGGGTGTTGAGTTTTGCAAATTAATTATGTATTTTTGATACTAACCCTTTATTCATATGTCATTTGCAAATATCTTTTTCCATTCCCTAGGTTGCCTTTTTGTTTTGTTGATTGTTTCCATCACTCTGCAGAAGCCTTTTATTTTGATACAGTCTCAATAGTTTATTTTTGCTTTTGTTTCCCCTGCCTCTGGAGACATATCTAGAAGTTGTTAATGCTAATGTCAAAGAAACTACAGCCTGTGTTCTCTTCTAGTATTTTTAAGGTTTCATGTCTCACATTTAGGTCTTTCATCCATTTTTAATTTTATGTGTATGGTATAAGAAAGTGGCCCAGTTTCATTCCTGTGTATGTTGCTGTCCATTTTTCCCAACACCATTTGTTGAAGAGATGGTCTTCACAGACTTTAAAGACTTTCTTCTTGATGTCCAGTAGCCATTATTCTCATCCATTGTGTCTCTTAGTACTTTGTTTCAAGATGGGGCCTTCTTCTGAGTGAATCCTAGGTAAGATTACATACATTCAGTCACCACTTTGGCCCTGTTTTATTGCTCAGTTCCTATGGGGGCTTCTGATGTTGGGTGGTTATGCACGTATATGCAAGCTGGAATATTTTACTTATCTCATCTTAAGAAGCTGACTTTGGGTGATTTTGTTTGCTCTCTTTCTTGGCCTGTGGTTTTTGTGAGGATTTGTGGCGTGTTTAGAAATTAGTGGGCAGCCTTTATGCTATAAAGAGTTTAGTTTTGGTTTTATGTGCTATGCTTATCAATAATGGTGTCTTTTTTTTTTTTAATTGCAGTTCAGGTTTTATACATATAAACTGAGTAATTGATTATACTTCTGTTTCTGTGTTTTCATGGCCACTTCATTGTTTCTCTTCAGACTCTCTTGGAAGTATTTATTATTGAAATAATTACAAGGTTCTATTATATAGTTGACTATCAAATGTGTATGTACCTGTGAGTTTTACTGAATTTTGTCCTATCACTAGCATTAGAGCTCATAGCTAACAGCATTTCTTCAGCAGAATTCTGTTCATATTAAGCAGAATCTGAAATCTTCAACTTTTTTCTCAGGTGATGTAGTTGAATACTGAGAAAAAAAAAAAAAAGATAAAACACATTTTACAATGCATTAATAGTGGTGTAGTATCCAGAAAGCAGATGGTGATTGTCACATTGAATTCTGCTGCTAGTAAGACCATATCAGATTTTAACTTCTGTGTCCAAAATTTAAGAAAGATATAGACCATTGACTCCCTCAGGCTGATATGCCACAAGAATATTGGTGTAAAATTCCTACAGAACTTTGTATTATTTTGAGACTGTGTATCTGTTACTTTTAAAATACTGATATGCCTTTTGTTTTGTGAAATAGTAAATACAGTTTAAAAAAATGATTTAGAAAAACAAAATTTACAAACCTCATTTAAATGATTCTTTTTCTTTTTTTAGAAATTTTACTAGTTTTGAAAAATTATACAAGTATGGAAACAATACTGTATTAACCTCAGAGAGTGGCCCAGGTTGTTAAAGGACTTAAAACTTTCTTAAAAGGAACAGTTAAAGAACAAGGATCGTTAGCCTGAAAGAGAAAACTGAACTCTTTTTTTTTTTTAAAAGATTTTATTTATTTATTTATTTATTTATTTGACAAGAGAGAGACAGACAGACAGACAGACAGTGAGAGAGGAAATACAAGCAAGAGGGAGAGGAAGAAGCAGAAGCAGGCTTCCCACTGAGCAGGGAGGACCCAGGACCTTGGGATCATGACCTGAGCTGAAGGCAGACGATTAACGACTATGCCACCCAGGTGCCCCAGAAAACTGAACTCTTACGAAGCTAAAATCAGTAAACAGAAGGCAGAGTGAGATTTTGGCTCAGTATATCTGAAAACATTTTAATAGAGTGAGCTGGCAGCACATAGGAGCTATGTGACCACTTGCACCAGATGATGTTTAGGGTTTCTTTTGACTAGAGACTATAAAATAGCCTGGACTTGTTAAGTCTTCTCTCAGTGGATCTTAGTTTTGTTTTTTTATTGTAGAAATAAGAGAAACATTAAAAAAAAATAGGAGAGGAGGAGAGAAGTCATCCTTAGGATTTCTTTTCATGGTGTTTGTGGTTTGCCAGAAATTGTATGATATGAGAAGGACAATATATTGTCTGCAAATGGAAGTTGCAACTAAAATAATTTTGGGAAAGATGATAGAGGTAGAGATCCTATGTTGTTTTTTGTTTTTTAAAGATTTATTTATTTATTTTAGAGAGAGAGAGTGTAGCAGGGAGGGTCAGAAGGGGAAGGAAGGCGAGTCTGAAGCAGACTCTGTGCGGAGCATTGGAGCCCAACTTGGAACTTGATCTCATGAACCTGAGAATACAACCTGAGCCAAAACCAAGAGTTGGATGCCTAACTGACTGTACCATTCGAGTGTCCCTTTGTGTTTTCTTTTTCTCTCTTTTTAAAATTATTTTTTTAAACAAAAATACTTGATATATAATCCCTCAGGGTGCAAATTGTATAGAAGGGTGAGTTGATTTTTGACCTGATAAGTTCAGTCTAATTACTAGACTTTTAGTGTTGTAAATGGAGATTCTTTTTAGATTTTAGTTATTTATCAGAGAGAGAGAGAGAGAGAGAGATGTGCACACAAGCAGGCGAAGCAGCAGGCAGAAGGAGAAGCAGGCTCCATGCTCAGCCACCCAAGGGTCCCTCTGTTTTCTTTTTTTTTTTTTTTTTTAATTTCAAAAGTCAAAGTATAATTTACAGTAACATGCACGGGTCTTGAGTGTACTATTTTATTAGTTGTCTTAAGGGTACTGTTCTATTCATTTTGACAATTGGATATGTCTGTGTAACCTATATGCCCCTTTCAAGATGTAGAACATTTCCATTATCTCAGACCCTTCTTTCCCCTTGGTTGTATAATTTAATTTAGTTTCTGCTTTCGTATTCCTCTGCGCTCAGTCAATCTGGGTTAGGTATAAATATTGTAAGCTGTAACTGATACCTTAGTGCTTTATTTAAACTTAAAATTTTTGTTTGTTCGTTTTTTAAAGTAAACTCTACCCCCATCGTGGGGCTGGAACTCAGAGCTTGAGTCACATGCTTCCCTGACTGAGCCAGCAACGTGCCCCTATTTAAACACTTTGATTGAGTGCTTATTCAGGTTCTTTATAAAGTTTGTATTCAGTTCTTACCTAAACCCTGCATGGTGGTTGATCAGATAGTTGAGGCTATAGTTAGGCCAGTGATACAAGCTGTATTTTCAGTGGCTGCTAGGATTTGAACTCTAGACCATTGCTGTCTAATAGAATTTTTCATGGTGATGGAAGCGTTCTACATCTGAATTTCCAGGACATTAGCCACTGTTCACCTGAGATTTGGGTAGTGTGAGAGCTTTACTGAAGAATTTTAATTTTTTTTTTTTTTTTTAAGGGAAAAGGAGGGAGGGGCAGAGGGAGAGAGAATCTTAAGCAGTCTCCACACCCAAAGTGAGCTCCACGTGGGCTTCATCTCACGACACTAAGATCATGACTTAAGCTGAAATTACAGGTCAGATGTTTAAGTGACTGAACCATCTAGGTGCCCCTTAAGAATCTTAATTTTTATTTAATTATTGATGAACTGAAATGTTAAATGGCTACAGCTCTAATCTCTAACTCCATGTGCTCGCTTCGGCAGCACATATTCTAATCTCTAACTCCTAAGGCTTTATGTGGTCTTTCACCATATCTTTCTGCTCTGCAGAAGTAGAATCACTAAACTAGCTCCAGTACACTGGCATTAAGTGCTAGTCAGGCTTCTGGTAAGTGAATAAATGCTTCTTTTTTTAAAAAAAAATTTACTTAGGGGCACCTGAGTGGCTCAGTGGGTTAAGCCGCTGCCTTCGGCTCAGGTCATGATCTCAAGGTCCTGGGATCGAGTCCCACATCGGGCTCTCTGCTCAGCAGGGAGCCTGCTTCCTCCTCTCTCTGCCTGCCTCTCTGCCTACTTGTGATCTCTCTCTGTCAAATAAATAAATAAAATCTTGCACAAAAAAAAAAAAAAATTTACTTATTTGACAGAGATCACAAGTCGTCAGAGAGAGAGAGAGGAAGAGAAGAGAAGCAGGCTCCCTGCTGAGCAGAGAGCCTGATGGGTTGTGGGGCATGATCCCAATGACCTGAGCCGAAAGCAGAGGCTTTAACTTACGGAGCCACCTAGGCACCCTTGAATAAACACTTCTTGATTTGATTTTGGCATACCTAAGACTTGTTTTCTTTTTAACTTAATTGTGAAAATTTTCAAACATAAGAAAATAATATAATGAGCCTATCTCCTAATTTTGACAGTTACCAACTGTGGTTCCTTCTTTTTCATCTGTGACCTCTACCCCTTAGACTATTTTGAAGAAATCCCAGGCATCATTTCAACATGGTTGACTTTTAAAGTCAAGTTTGGCTTTTATCATTTAGCTTGATTTGAAGCTACATTCTTTTCAGTTTTAAAGAATGAAATGTTTCTTGGCATTAGCTGAAGGAAAGCAATGGAAGGATATATATAATACTAAAGAAAATCATGTAATCTTAACGCCAAATCTAAATGGTATGTACAGTTTTTGCCTAGTTTCTTTATTTGCCCTGTCATAGTTCCCACTTCTAGGGAACTGTTTTTTTCTGTAACAAGGATTCAGAAAAGGTCGATGAACTTTATTTCTGCAATAGATAACCTTATATAGTTTCTCTGGGCTTTTCATAACTTGTCTAGTTATTCTGTTTTTGTTTTTGATTTTTTTTAAATTTTTCCCCAAGATTTTATTTATTTATTGAGGCAGTGAGAGAGAGTGAGAGCTCACACAAAGGGAGAGGGAGAGAGACAAGGAGACTCCCTGCCAAGCAGAGAACCCTACATGGGGCTCAGTGCCAGGACCCTGAGATCATGACCGGAAGGCATGAGCAGAAGGCAATGTTGAACTGACTGAGCCACCCAGGCACTCCTTGTCCAACTATTGTATTCTTTTTAACTTATTTACTTCTTAAAGATTTATTTTTGGAGAGTACTTGTGCAAGTGGGGAGAGGGGCAGAGGGAGAGCATCTTCAAGCCGACTTCCCATGGAGCACCATGCACCATGTGGGGGCTCAGTCCCACAACCCATGAGACCACGATCTGATCCAAAACCAAGCACCAGTCACCCAACTGCTTGAGATACCCAGGCACGGCCAGCTATTCCATTTATATAAACAACCACCTGTTTGGAGATTTCATAACAGCCTTCATACTCATTTCATTTTATTATATATATATTTGAGAGAGAGCATGCAAGTGGGGAGTGTGCAGAGGGAGGGAGAGAGAAAGAGAGAACTCCTGGCAGGCTCCTCACCCAGCATGGAGCCCAGTGCAGGGTTTGATCCCATGACCCTGAGATCACGACCTGAGCCTAAATAGAGAGTCAGACACTTGCCTAAATAGAGAGTCAGATACTTAACCAGCTGAGCCACCCATGTGCTCCAACCTCCTTCATGTTAGTCAAATTAGAGATCATTTTCCTAGGGAAGAATAGTGGAATAATTTTTAGTATTATGACAAAAGTTCTGTTACTTAACATCATGGGTTTGATTTGTGATGACTTCATGGTACCATATAGTGCCTCACCTCAGGCATTGGTGGCTGATGAAATGTGCTGGGCCACCTAGGGGATCCCAGAGGGTCCCCTCTTCCAGGATTCCTCTTGCACAAGTGCCTAAGGCTTTGTTCATTTTTTTAAAAAGTCTTTTTCTCTGTTCTTCAGATTGGATAAATTTTTCTTATTGATTGACCAGTACACCGATTCTTTCCTGTTATCTCCATTCCAGTATTGAGCCCATAGGATGAGTTTTCTTATCTTCCCAAAAAGAGTGTTGGAAAGTGTTCAGTAATTGCTTCCTCCGGTATTTTTATAATAGCTAATTTCAAGTCTTAAATCTCTCTCATCTCCATACTTGCATCAATAAGTCTTTTTTCTTGCAAGTTGAGATTTTTCCTGTGTATTTGCTTGCCATATAATTTTGAATTTTATCCTGGACATTTTGAATATCAGCTTACCAGAATCTGGGTCTTATTGAGATCCTGTGGAGAATGTTTTTTTTTTTTTTTTTTTTTTTAAAAAGATTTTATCTATTTATTTGACAGACAGAGATCACAAATAGGCAGAGAGGCAGGCAGAGAGAAAGGGAAGCAGGCTCCCTGCAGAGCAGAGAGCCCGATGCGGAGCTCGATCCCAGGACGCTGAGACCATGACCTGAGCCGAAGGCAGCGGCTTAACCCACTGAGCCACTCAGGCGCCCCGAGAATGTTATTTTTGTTTTAGCAAATCTGGTTAGGTTCAGGCTGCAAGTTTCAACTCTTTCTTTTGGCTATGGTTGTAATATCAGTTCACTTTTTAAAATCTTTGTAGTCAGTTTTAAAATCCTGTATGTGCCACCATGTAACTAATCTGAGTCTTAGTGTATCTTTTGGTTCATTTCTCAGTCTTTGGTGTCATGAATAGGATCAGGTCCATCCATGTATGTGCAGTTTAGGGTTGAACCGTGGAGTTCATAAATGATTATAGGGTTGCTTTCTCTATTTCCTCCTTTTCTGTGAATTGTTGGTACTTTGTTTCCCTGAGTCTTCTCTTTTCATCCTCTAGCTAGAAAACTGGGGTTCTAGTTAATTCACTGTACTCTGCACTTTTGTGATTATGCCTGTGTCTGGCTAGAGCTTAACAAATTCATTGATCCCAAAGAACTAGCTTTTGGTTTCAGTGGTTTCCTCAGTTTCCCTTCTTTTATTTCATTGATTTTGCTCTTAATCTTTTTTGTTTCCTTTCTGCTTACTTTAAGTTTAATTTGCTCTTATTTTTTTAATTTCTTAAGGTAGAAGCTGAGATAATTGGAGACCTTTTATAATACAGGCTTTTCTTCTGTTACTTTTCAGCAATTGGATTTTGATGTGCCTCTGTTCTCTTCCCATCTTTTTTCAGTTTATCTTGCTTGGGGTTTGTTGAGATTCTCGGATCTGCTGATTTAGAGTTTTTATTACATTTGCAGGTTTTTTTTTTTTTTTAATATTTATTTATTTGACACAGAGAGAGAGGGAGAGTGAACGTGAACGAGCACACAAGCGGGGGAGAGGGAGAACCAGGCTCTCCACTGATCAGGAAGCCTGATGAGGGGCTCAGTCCCTGGACCCTGGATCATGACCTGAGCTGAAGGCAGACACTTAAGTGACTCAGCCACCCAGGTGCCCCAAACTTGCAGTTTTTTTATATTTATCCCACTTCAGTCTCTATTTTCTTTTGCTGTTCCTGTTTACATGTATGTGTTATACTTTTGACTACTTGTAGTCTATGTAGACTGTGTATGTAGTCTATGTAGACTGTTATTCCACAGGTCGTTGAGTGTGTCTGTTTTCTTTCCCTGCTGCCCCCTTCATTTTGCTCCTTCAGCTTCCATTTTGGATCATTTCTGTTGCATGTTTTCACATTCATTGCAGCCACTTTAAGTTCTCTCAGTGGTTTTATGTTCACTGTACTGGCTTCAAAATCACTGCAGTGTCTAATATTTTGAGCCTATATGATTATTCACTTTTTGGTATTTTCTAGTCTACAGTGTCCTTTTTTTTTTAAGCTTCAATTTTTCTTGTTTTTTAAAAATAAATTTTAAAAATTTTATTTTTAAGTAATCTCTATACCCAACATGGAGCTTGAACCCACAACCCCAAGATCAAGAGTCACATGTTCCACAGACTGAGCCAGCCAGGAGCCCATCTTTTCTTCTTCTTCTTCTTTTTTTTTTAAAGTTAACTATCCCCAATGTTGGGCTTGAACTCCCGACCCTAAGATTGAGTCACATATTCCATTGACTGAGGCCAGCCACGTGCCTCCCCCCACCACAAAGTTTGCATTTTTCTATTGAGTTTTTCTGTTTTCTGATTGGGTCCATGTTTTCCTTTCTGTCCTTTATTATTACCTAATAGTTCACTGGTTTAAAGTTTCTGCTATTTCCATCATCATTATTTTTGAATTTCTCTTGATTTTTTTCCCTATAGGTTGTAGGTCACAATTTTTGCTTTTTCACCTTTCTAATAATTTTTTTTTTTCATAATATTAGGTATTAATACACACTAGGATGTTGAACGTCTGGCTGCTGTTGTCTGTCGTAGTAGAATTTTGTTTTGACAGACTGTTAATTTGCTTGTATGTCAGCTTCTCTCCAGGGCTTGTTTTAAGGCTTTAATAAAAGTAGATCTAGATTAGCCTTATTCCTAAAGTGTTGGCTTTCTAGGTCTCTTCTGAATCTTGGAGTATTTAAGTCTTTAACCGGTTGTTAGGAACTCAGATGTCTCTTCCCATCCATGTATGAATGAGCACCAGTAGTTATTCTGTTCATGCTAGTTCATAGTTGTTTTTGCCTAGCTTCTGTAGAATCTTTCAGTCAATCCACTTAGCTTAATATTTGACAAAAGATTGGGGTGCCTGGGTGGCTCAGTCAGTTAAGACATCCAGCTCTTGATTTTGTCTTGGGTCGTGATCTCACGGTTGTGAGATTGAGCCCCATGTAGACTCTGCACTGAGTGCAGAGTCACTTGAGAGCCTCTACCTCTGCCCCTTTGTTTGCTGGCTCTCAAATAAATAAAATATTAAAAAAATATATTCGACTAAAGTTTCCTGCACAGATTTCCAAAGCTTCATCTTTGTATAGTTCTTTCCGGTACTCTGCCCCATAAATACTAACTATTAGAGCTCTTTCTAACTCAGATTATCTGCTGAGATCAGTGAGATTGCCATTTGTTTGCTTCCCACCCCAACCGTATCCACCCCCCCCCCATTCTACAGTCTGTAAAATGCTTCTAGGCAGAGAAAAGGATTTTCTTGGAGTTTACCTTGATTCCCTTCTGAGATGACAACCTTGTGTTGGCTCTCATCCAACATCTGAAAACAATTATTTCATATTTACTTGTTTTATGCTTAGCAGAAGTTTCATCTTTTTCTTTTTCTTTTTTTTCCAGAAGTAGTATTTGTGCCAGTTTTTCCTATGCATTTGGAAGCAGGAGTCTCAGAGTACATGGTATCATCATTTAGCACATTTTTTTTCTTTTCTTTTAATCTATTAGGACCATTTATTCTTTTTTTTTTTTTTTAAGATTTTATTTACTTATTTGACAGAGAGAGACAGTGAGAGAAGGAACACAAGCAAGGGGAGTGGGAGAGGCAGAAGCAGACGTCCTGCCAAGGAGGGAGCCTGATGTGGGGCTCAGTCCCAGGACTCTGGGATCATGACCTGAGCTAAAGGCAAACACTTAACAACTGAGCCACCCAGGCACTGTGACCGTTTACTCTATTTTAATTATATCCTATTTTGCTTTAACTTTTTTTTTTTTAAAGATCTATTTACTTATTTTTAGAGAGCGAGCGAGTTGGAGGGGCAGAAGGAGGAGAGAGAATATCAAGCTGACTCCACACTCAGTGTGGAGCCCAGCATGGGGCTCTATCCCACCACCGTGGGACCACCATCTGTGTCAAAACCAAGAGTCAGAGGCTTAATCAACTGTGCCACCCCGTTCCTCATGGTTTACCCTTTCTAGAGCATAGTGTTAGTATTAAAATTTAATTCCTAATGAAAGGTAATAGTCTACAATGTTCTACTGTTTTTGAAACTATTATGTCTAATTTTGAATTACCATATACCTGTGTTATAGGTAAGAGAACAAATAGAGCACTGTGGTATTCATTCCATACCAAGGGAAATCCTTATAGTTCTGGAATTTCAAGAACTCCCAAATACAAGAGTTTTAGAGATAGGGTTGTAGACTACTTCTATTTTTTTTTTTTTTTCTTTAGTATATGTGCTGCTGAAGCGAGCATTATTATTTTTTTTTTTCTTAAAGCAGTCTCCACACTGGGTTTGAACTCACAACACTTCAGATCAAGACCTGAGCTGAGATTAGGAGTCAGATGCTCAACTGACTGACCCACCTAGGCACCCTTGTAGACTTGTACTTTTATTTAATTGGATGATTCCACTGTGGAGAACTTCTATGTCTGTCTACCATGTTGTTTTTTAAAATCTATTTTAAATGAATTGAATATGAAACTTTTCTTCAAAGTATATTTTGCGTCTTTCTTTTCCTAAGTAAAAGTTCCTTAGAAACTTACTTTCAGCCTGTGGGATTGGTCAAGGCATTAAGAATCTTGTCATGTGGGACGCCTGGGTGGCCCAGTTGGTTAAGCAGCTGCCTTCGGCTCAGGTCATGATCCCAGAGTCCTGGGATCGCGTCCCACATCGGGGTCCTTGCTCCGCGGGGAGCCTGCTTCTCCCTCTGCCTGCCATTCTGTCTGCCTGTGCTCGCTCTCTCCCCTTCTCTCTCTCTGATAAATAAATAAAATCTTAAAAAAAAAAAAAAAGAATCTTGTCATGTGGCGCGCCTGGGTGGCTCAGTTGGCAGTTGGTTAAGTGGCTGCCTTCGGCTCAGGTCATGATCCCAGCATCCTGGGATCGAGTCCCACATTGGGCTTACTCTGCAGGGAGCCTGCTTCTCCCTCTGCCTCTGCCTGCCTGTCTACGTGCCTGTACTCTCTCTAGCTCTCTGACAAATAAATAAATTAAATCATTAAAAAACAACAAAAAAAATCTTGTCATGATACCTGCCTTTTATATAGTTTTGTAGAATTAATTTAGTGATAGTGTTAAATAGAATTTTGAAAAATAAGCAGATTTTTTTTCATTTTGTACATCTCCTCTTTTTGAATGGTGCAATAAAGGACTTTTTATATATTTTATATTTGCTATTGTTTTTTCTATTAAACTAGGAATACTACTTTCATTTGTAAAAAGTGACCTGTTGTAGAAGTAGTGCTTTTAAGAGAAAAAGAGACTGGGATCCATATCTCTTAAATACACACTGATTCTTAAGTATAGAGAGATGAATTCTTAGCAGTTTTTTGGAGGCGTATGCCATTTTGAATTATTTTTACAGGTCACATTGACAGCAATCATTGGTTTAATGGCATTGAGTATAATTTTAAAATGGAAACTGCCAGATTTCATTAATTGAGAACATAATTATTAGGAATTGAAACTTAATTATTGGTTTGAAATGTGATAAAATAAAAAGCTAGCTAGTATAGTATTACCACATTTAAAGAAAGTGGAGTTTGTTTTTTAATTTTCATTCGGTAAACTGAATTATTCGGAGGAATTATCCAGTTAATTTATGTGTGTTAATTTTTCACACCTTACTTTGGCACTTCTGTTGCCCTTTTATTTGGCTATAATAATAAGAAAAGAAAAGAAGCACGGTGAGGGGCTCTTGGGTGGCTTAGTCAGTTAAACCTCTGACTGTTGGTTTCAACTAAGATCTCAGGGTCCTGAGATCGAGTCCGGAGTTGGGCTCTCCACTCAAAGGAGATTCTGCTTGAGATTCTCTCTCTTCCTCTATGCGCCTCTCTAAAATAAATCTTTAAAAAAAAAAAAAAGAGGTAATGTTTGGATTTGATTAGAAGGTCTATTAAAAGATTATAGGCTTTTAAAAAATTTAAGATTTTATTTATTTGACAGAGAGAGCACAAGCAGGGGGAGCAGGAGAGGCAGGGGAGAAGCAGACACCTCTGCTGAGCTGGGATCCTGACTTGGGGTTCTGTCCCAGGACCCTGGGGTTATGACCTGAGCCGAAGGCAGACACTTAACGATTAAGCCATCCAGACACCCCAGCTTTTAAAATTTTTATTTATTTCTTAAGTAGGCTCCATTCCCAACGTGGCACTTGAACTCATGACCCTGAGATTGAGTGAGTCACATGCTCTACTGATAGAGCCAGCAGGCACCTCAAAACTATAGGCTTTTTTTTTTTTTTTTAAAGAGAGGTAATGCAAGTAGGGGTCAGGGGTCAGGGAGAGAGGAAGAGAGAGAATCTTAAGCAGGCTTCACACCCATTGTAGAGCCCAATGTGGGGCTAGATCTCAGGACCTTGAGATCATGACCTGAGTCAAAATCAAGAGTCAGCCATTTAACCATCCCAAGTGTCCCCCCCTCCAAAAAAAACTATAGCCTTTAATAATATTTTATGTTAATAAAATTTAATAAAATTTCTACATATGATGGAAAGTGCTTTCATCTGGGCCTCAGAGGGCCTAGGATGTAGTCTAAATTTTGCCACCATCTAGGTAAATTGCTTGTTTTCTAAATCTTACTTATACAATAAGGATTAACCCTTTCATTCCTAGTTTACAGGAGTATCATGAAGAGTAAATGAGAAGTTAGTGTGCAGTCCCCTTGAAAAATGTGGTGCTATAAACAATGCAAGGTATTTTCAGTAAGACCAAGAAAAAGGCAACTGGAATTCTGAGTATTTTAAGTTCAGCTATACAAAACAAAGTCACATTTTGCATATCAAGTAAGAATATAAATATCTAGGGGTGCCTGGGTGGCTCAGTGGTTTAGGCCTCTGCCTTTGGCTCAGGTCATGAACTCAGGGTCCTGAGGTTGAGCCCCACATCTGCTCTCTGCCCAGCAGGGAGCCTGCTCCCCCCGCCACTTGTGATTTCTCTGTCAAATAAATAAAAATCTAAAAGAATATAAATGTCTATACTTTTTTATATGCTTGTTATCAATTATATTTATACAGGTTCACATTTATACTGTGGGACAGTGGGCTGTTCTATAGTTTTTGAACTAAAACCTTATTAAAAAATCAGAATGTTAATAGCAGTTCTCTCTGTAATGCGATATAGCTAACTAGCTTGCTTGCTTTCTTGCCTGTCTGCTTTCTACATGGCATTCTATTTCTTGTGTTAGAGGCTTTCTTTAAGAACCTTTTCTCTTTTTTCTTGGGGTTTTTTTTTTTGTTTGTTTGTTTGTTTGTTTGTTTGTTTTTGGTCTGTGCTACAGTACTCAACTGTAGTAGAAAGGCAGTTATAATGGCTAGGCGTAATGGCTCTGAATCCAGATTGTCTGGTTTAAATCTTTTTTTCAATCATTTTGTAGCTGTGTGACCTTGGCCAAATGATATAATCTCCCTGGATCTCAGATGTCTCATCTAAAATGAGGATAACAAGAATACTAACTTCATAACATTGTGAGAGTAAATGAGTTTTCCCTGTAAGGCATTTAGCACAGTACATGGCATTCAGTAAATGTGCAGCAAGTATTAGCTTTTAGTACTATTTTACATGTTTTTTCCTGGCAAGTTTTCTCCAGGATTTAAGGATTCTTTCTGATACTCGGCAAAGTACTTAAGACTATGTAACTAGTTTATTATCTGAAGTCACTGTTAAAGCCAGAGCTATTTGATTCCATAGGTACCTCTTCACTGTTTGACTAATTCCTTGAAGTAAATTTTTCTATTCATAATGTTACTAGTCTGTAAAAATTACCTACAAATTTAATTCTAGGATTATGACATAGTGGCCACACTTTATATGATTTGTTTACTAGAAAAGACCTTTAGTACCATATTTATTGTATTGGCTTTGGTAAATTTAAGCCTTAGGCATAAAGACAATTTTTTTTTTTTAAAGATTTTATTTATTTATTTGACAGAGATCACAAGTAAGCAGAGAGGCAGGCAGAGGGTGGGGGAAAGCAGGCTCCCCGCCAAGCAGAGAGCCTGATTCGGGACCATCCCAGGACCCTGAGATCCTGACCTGAACTGAAGGCAGAGGCTCAGCCTCTACTTAGCCACCCAGGTACCCCATAAAAGCAATTAAAAAAAAAAATAACAGTGCCCATTACTTTTTTTATTTTAAGATTTTATTTATTTATTTATTTGACAACAGAGGTCACAAGTAGGCAGAGAGGGAGGCAGAGAGAGAGGGGGAAGCAGGCAGGGTACCCGCTGAGCAGAGAGCTGGATGTGGAGCTCTATCCCAGGACCCTGGGATCATGACCTGAGCCAAAGGCAGAGGCTTTAACCCACTGAACCACCCAGGCGCCCCACATAAAAGCAATTCTTAATCCAAAGTAAATTTAAAAATACAGTAAGTTTTTGCTGAGTTATTACTATTATACAGGTTATTTAGGTATTTTTTGTTGCTTTCACGTATTTTTTTTTTTTTTTAAAGATTTTATTTATTAATTTGACAGAAATCACAAGTAGACAGAGAGGCAGCCAGAGAGAGAGAGAGAGAGGGAAGCAGGCTCTCCGCTGAGCAGAGAGCCCGATGCGGGACTCGATCCCAGGACTCTGAGATCATGACCTGAGCCGAAGGCAGCGGCTTAACCCACTGAGCCACCCAGGCGCCCCGTATTTTTTTTTTTTTAAGATTTAATTTATTTTTTTGACAGAGAGAGAGACAGCGAAAAGAGGGAACAGAAGCAGGGGGAGTGCGAGGGGGAGAAGCAGGCTTCCTCCCTGAGCAGGGAGCCTGATGCGGGGCTTGATCCCAGGACCCTGGGATCATGACCCAAGCCGAAGGCAGACATTTAACCACTGAGCCACCTAGGTGCCCTGCTTTCACGTATTTTTTTTGTAACGTTTTTTTTTTTGTAAACTCAGCTGTTAATAAATGTTCACATTTTCCCTGTCTTTTGGTGAATGCATGTTTTTGTTTATTTTGATGTAATTAAGCACCTCTGATGCACTTATGGGCTGTTAGTATAACCTCTTTTGGGTGCATTTTTTCAAGACCCTTCCCCGATTTTTAAAATTTTTTAAAAAAGATTTTATTTATTTATTTGCAAGAATGAGAGAGAGAGTGCACAGAGGGAGGGGGAGAAGCAGACTCCCTGCTGAGTGGAGAGCCCAGTGCATGGCTTGATCCCAGGACCCTGAGATCATTATCTGAGCAGAAGGCAGACACTTAACTGACTGAGCCACATGGGCCCTCTTCCTTGACCAATTTTTTATTTTTTTATTATTATTTTTTAAAGATTTTATTTATTTATTTGACAGAGATCACAAGCAGGCAGAGAGGCAGGCGGTGGCGGGCCGGCGGCGGGGGGGGGGGGGGGGGGGGAGAGCAGGCTCCCCACTGAGCAGGAAGCTAGATGCAGATGCGGGGCTCGATCCCAGGACCCTGGGATCATGACCTGAGCTGAAGGCAGAGGCTTAACCCACTGAGTCACCCAGTCGCCCCCTTGTCCAATTTTTAATGAGCTATCTTTTTGATACTAACTTAGAGTTCTTTATATATTCTAGATACAGGATCTTTGTTGGGCATTGCTTATGACTTCTCTGGTTTGCCTTTTTTTTTTTTTTTTTTTTTTAAGATTTTATTTATCTATTGTGAGAGAGGGAGAGCATGAGCAGGTGGTGAGACAGATGGAGGGGGAGAGGCAAACTTCCTCCATTGAGCAGGGAGCCCAGTGTGGGGCTTGATTCCAGGACCTGGGATCATGACTCAAGCTGAAGTCAGATGCTTAACTGACTGAGCCACCCAGGTGTCCCTGGCTTGCATTTTATTAATACTATGTTAAACATTTAAACTTACCTGCTTAAGGGATAAAGGAGCCTGTCAACCCAACCTATAATGAAGATATATATATATATTTTTTTAAAGATTTTATTTATTTATTTGACAGAGAGAGAAATCACAAGTAGGCGGAGAGTCAGGCAGAGAGAGAGAGAGAAGCAGGCTCCCGCTGAGCAAAGAGCCCGATGCGGGGCTCGATCCCAGGACACTGAGATCATGACCTGAGCCGAAGGCAGCGGCTTAATCCACTGAGCCACCCAGGCGCCCCTAATGAAGATATTTTAAAATGGTTTTGGGGCATCTGGGTGGCTCAGTGTGTTAAGCCTCTGCCTTCAGCTCAGGTTGTGATCTCGGGGTCCTGGGATTGAGCCCCGCATTGGGCGTCTGCTCAGCAGGGAGCCTGTTTCCCCCTCTTTCTCTGCCTGCTTCTCTGCCTACTTGAGATCTCTCTCTCAAATAAAATCTTAAAAAAAATAGTTTTTTTTAATGGAAGCTTTATTGTTACATCTTTTTCATTTAGATTTATGGTGCTTTTAGGATTTTTCTTTTGTAAAGAAGGGTTGTTTGGCTTCATGAAGTTTTACCCTACATATTTAAGACTTGGTACTCAACAGTTTTTAGCAACAGATGCATGGGGACTCAGCTCATCTACCTTTTCCATTTTTTTTTTCTATATTTGTTTGGGTAGTTTCTATTGCTGTGTCTTCTTTTTCACTCATTTTTTCTTTTACAATGTCAGTACCTCTAATCTAATGACATTTTCATTGTATAATATTATATTTTGCACCTCTAGAAGCACTGTTTGGTTGTTTTTTATATGTTCTGTTTCCCTTTTCTCATGTTTATGTTCTTACTTGCGCATTTACTTGTCTTGATATTTTTACCTCATTATTTCATCATTTTTCTTATTTCTTCTGGTTATGGATCATGTTTTCTTGCTTCTTAGCTTATCCAATAATATTTTGTTGAATATTGGGTATTTATGAATTCTGCATTGTTTTCTGTGACTTAACTGTCTTTAAAGAGTGTTGAACTTTGTTAATAGCAGACAGTGAGGATACTTGTATATCAGCTTAGAACTCTGCATAGAGTGGGTCTAGAGCACACTTATTCTAGGGTTAGTTTTTGTCTTCTGCTGAGTAGACATTTTTGCAGTATTTACTGAATTTTGCAGGTCTTCACTGAAGTCGCCCTTCTGGCTATTTGGAATTCTCAGTACCATGTGAATCCTGAAAATTCTTGAACTTACTGTTTTCTGGTCACTCTTTATTTATTTATTTGACAGAGAGAGCACAAGCAGGGGGAGCAGAAGGGGAGTGAGAAGCAGACTCCCTGCTGAGCAGGAAGCCCAACTCAGGACTTGATCCCAGAACCCTAGGATCATGACTGGAGCTGAAGGCAGATGCTTAACCATCTGAGCCACCCAGGTGCCGAAGTGTCCCACTCTTGATCAGCTCTTGATCTAAAGTCCCATGTTGGGCTCCACACTGGCCATGAAGCCTGCTTAGATAAAATTAAAAATATAGGGGTGCCCAGGGGCGTCTGGGTGGCTCAGTGGGTTAAGCCTCTGCCTTTAGCTCAGGTCATGATCTGGAGTCTTGGGATCGAGCCCCGCATCAGGTTCTCTGCTCAAGCAGGGAGCCTGCTTCCTCCTCTCTCTCTGCCTGCCTCTCTGCCTACTTGTGATCTCTGTCTGTCAAATAAATAAATAAATTCTTTAAAAAAAATTAAAAAAATATATACATACATATATATATATATAAAGAAATAAATTTTCAGAAAGGTAATTGAAGATTTTAAGAACAATGCACTTAAATGGTCTTCGTATTTATATAGTTCTTGGAAAATATTGACACATCAAGAGTGTCCCTTTTAACTAGTGTTTACATTAATTATTATTATAAATTATAGTTGGTTATAAATAATTACTAAAAAAAGAATATGCTTATACTGTAATTGGGCTTTCTACTTAGTAAGTAGGAACATGAAATTTAATTAGTTATGTTTCTTTGACTACATATGGTTGATGATAGCCCTCAGTTACTGCTTCTGCTTTCCCTTCTCTCATCCTCAGATAACTCCTGCCAAGTGTATAGTTGATGGTAGGGAGAGGGGGTAGGGAATTAGGAAGCTCTTATAGAGGACTAATGGTACTAGAGGATGGAAGTATGAGTGAAAGAAAGCACCCAAGATAAATAGGGTTTTGGGTTGTTTTTTTTCCCCCCTTCATATCTGGTTGGGTAAGTTAAGGGCAAAGCATCTACTGAGATGATGAAGACTTGGTGCAGAAGAGATTCTGGGAGGAAAATTCAGTTGTGTTTTGGATATATTAAGTTTGAGGTGAGAAATAGCGAAGTAGAGATGATGAGTACATACTTGGTTATAGAACTATTCTGTAGTTGGCCCTAGCATTGAGCTTAAGCAGTTAATTTCTTTCTACACATTTTTTTTTCTTTGTACACATTTTTTTCTGCTTTGATTTTTGTCATCATTTGCATTAAGTCTCCCTCCCAGATTTTGAAGATCCTGTTTTAAAAGTTGTGAGTAAAATTTGCTTAAATTTATCACGGTGAGTTCTGGCATAGATCATTATATCTTTAAGATGCAGGCTTTTCTCTGTAACAAGTAGAATGGTTTAAAAAATAATTATTGGGGCACCTGGATGGCTCACGCAGTTAAGCATCTGACTCTTGTTTTTGGCTCAAGTTTTGGTTTAAGTGCAGTGAGTATAGGTTCTGCACTGGGGTCCACGTTGGGCATGGAGCCTACTTAAAAAAACCACAAACATTAAAAAATAGTAATTATTAGTGAAACCACACACTGATACCTGAAAGTCAAATAGCACTAAAACATTTATGATAAAAAAGTATGTCCCCCTCTTCCATTTTACACTAAGACCATATTTTTCTTTCTTATACAAGCCTTTATTTCTCCTAGAGTTAATACTTGTCTCATTTAGTTGCCTTGGTTTTCTGTAGACCTATGGCTCATTTTCCCCAAATATGTCTGAATTTCTGTCATTTGCTTATGAATAATGATTTCCATATTATGAAGTCTATGAGTTCCATTTTGACCTTACTGGAAATCTGTGTCATGGTGGCCTTTGGCTTCCTTTTTTATTTTGTAGTGGTTGTTCTCTATTCTTTTTTCTGCATTAAATTTATTTACCAAGTGCCATGTTGTCTTTTTTTGTTTGTTTTCTTTTAATAGCTTCATAAGAAAGAATATATAGAGATAAAATTTTAACTTTTTGAGAAGCCTGTGTTATTTTCACATGCTTGATAATTTGGCTGGCTTTAGAATTCTAGGTCAAAACTTGATTTCACTCTGAATTTTGAAGGTTTTCTAGTTTTTAGCAGAATTGCATTGTGACTTTGGAATAAAAGTTCAGTGACATTCTAATTACAGATCCTTTTTATGTGCCTTTTTTCCCCTCTCTGGAAGTTTTTAAGGACCTTTTCTTTATTTCCAAGGCTTTGAAATTTCATTTTGATCTGCCATGGTATAGATCTTTTTCTTCTTCTGCATTATTTTGCATGTGCTTGTTCGTTCCTGTGGTTTGAGAGATTTCTTTCCTCCAGTAAGAAGAAAATAATACTTTATAATACAATTTCCATACATTTATTTTCTTGCAGATTTCATTTTCTATAACATTTGCTGGACATTTTGGAGTGAGCTAATGATGTCTTATTTTACATACTCTGTATTGTCTCTTTGTCTTGCTTTTACTTTCTATATTTGAATCTTCTGTAGTTTTATTTTCTTACTGGAATTTTAGTGGGATTTAGGAGAATATGGAAATAACATTTGATCATTCTGTTGTATTTAGCAATCAAAATTTTAGGATCGAATTTAAAATTGTGTGCATTTCTTGCTGAACCCAATTTTTTCTTTTTTGTTTTGACAGAGATGTTATGAACATAAACAGTATCGAAATGGGTTGAAATTCTGTAAACAAATCCTTTCTAATCCCAAATTTGCAGAGCATGGAGGTAAGTATAAATACCATATACTATTAAATGTAAGTAAATAAAGCTTTGCTAACATGTCTGGCTTCACTTACTTGGGTAAGTGAATCCCTAACTATCTCAGCTGCCCTAACTATTTTTCAGACAGAATGGACCTTCTCCAACTCTTTTGTGAAGATGTGTTAATACTGTAGTTTGAATTTAATGTCAAGAAAACTGTGACACATTCTACTTGATTTCTGGTTTATTCCCGTTTTGAAGATTAGTGCTGTAGGAAAGGCAGAGGAAATTAACAGGGATAGATATGTTTAAATTTAATAAATAGGCTCATTTAAGATATTAGACAATTTTGGTTTAGAACTTAGGTTGAGCTGGAAAAATATGATGTCTTACATTAAGCTTACTCAGAAAGTGTCCATTTTGTCCTTAGCTTATGAGCTAGCATCTTTTTATTCAGCATTGTATCTTGGGTTTTCAAGACAGTCATGTTTAAGACTTACTTGTATATAGTAATGTTCTGAAAATTTACATACACCTTTTGCCTAGGTGAAGAGAAGATTGAACAGTGAGATGTTGGTAGGGTAAGAATGTGTGGCTGAACTTGTGAAGACACATAGAAAAGCTAAGCTTTCTCAAGTCTGATTTGTACAGTTAGGAAACATGGATCTTCAGTAATTAGATAATCTTTTAGTATTGAAGAAGAGGGAGAGAGCAGTAGTTCTTATCGGCTCTCTTTACTCCTGTCTGTTTTTACTGTAATAATAAAATTGGAGATGGAAAGCAGGGGGAATAAAACCATCTAAATTGGGGCACCTGGGTGGCTCAGTCAGTTAAGCCTTGACCTTTGGCTCAGGTCATGATCCCAGGGTCTGGGATTGAGCCCCATGTTGGGTTCCCTGCTCCACAGGGAGCCTGCTTCTCCCTCTTCTCTGCTTGCCTCTCCCCCATTCATGTGTTCTCTCTTTTTCTGTCAAATAAATAAATAAAATCTTCAAAAATATTTTTTTGTGTTAGAGTGATGGTATGTTATATGAAGTGCCATAATTTAATTGAAAGTATTTTAATAGTACGTAAAATGATGGTTTGTCTTAGACTCACTAGCAATGCAGGGTTTCATTAAGGCACTTTTAAGATGTTTGGTAAAACTTGTATGAATAGATTTTATATATTTGACAACAAAGACTATTTTATACTGTTCGCTACCTTGCTAGTTTGGCTACTTGCCAAATATATTTTGTTTGCTTCCTTTTCCTTTAAAGTTTTATATGATTTATAATGATTTTTACTTGATTTTCCCCTCTCTTTTCTATTTCCTTAACTGTATTTTTCTAATAAATGTTGATTTTTCCTCAGGGTAATACCTTTCTTTTAATCCTTTTTATTCTTAATTAATTCTTCTATAAATTATAAATTTTAGCCCTAAAATTTAAGTAAATCATATCAAGTATTTTTTATTTCTATATGCTTCATAACATGCATGTTATAAAATTAGGAATCTTTTTTTCTTTTTCTTTTTTGAGAACTTAGTATTTCCCTCAACTCTGTTAATCTTTTGATTGTGAATGACATTTTGTGTGTGTTTGGTGTCGTAATCCCAAAGAATCATTTAATAATTTATGAAAGTCAGAACTGTTAGATAATTATATTAATTGTTTAACCATTGAACTGTGAATTTAATTTTAATGTAACTTAGGTTCACAGAAATAAAGTCTGTTTTAAGGTAAAGTTTTCCATACTTTAAGGTAGTGATTAATTACATGAGGTGACCCATGGAATTCCCTTGAAGAACAATAATAGAGTCATTGTATCTTGTTAGAATAGGAATTACCAGATATCCATGCATTTTTGTATCTTTTTATTTAGAAAAGATTTCTGGGGATGCCTAGACTATAGAAATGTGTTTCTTGGTTGGTCAAATTTTAAAATGTTTTAATTCTGTAGAAGTCTGAAATTTTTCCAAGTTACCCTCTTGAAAGTTTAAATTCTTAGGATAATGTAACATTTGTTTTTCAGATTATGATTACTTTTTTGTTAATTATTTTTAATGTTTAATTACTTTCTTTTTTCTTCATTTTCTTTCTTTTTCTTTTTTTAAAAATAGAAACCCTGGCTATGAAAGGATTAACATTGAACTGTTTGGGGAAAAAGGAAGAAGCATACGAATTGGTTCGTAGAGGTTTGAGAAATGACTTGAAGAGTCATGTGTGTATCCTTTTGGAGATGTTTAAGGGTTGGTTTGCGATGTCTTAAGCTAAGACAGCAATTTGGGAGTCAGAAGTCTTAGATTCCTCTTACTGTGTAATTGCAGAGTTTTAAATTGAGTAACAGCTGTCACCGTGGAACATTTTTGTGTACCTTCCCTGTTCTCACATTACTTCTATTCGGATACATTGGACTTACCTTGTAAAATACCATAGTCCCACCTTATCCGCAGTTTCACTTTCTGCAGTTTGAGTTACCCGAGCTCACCTGCCGTTTGGAAGCACATGATCCTTCTGATGCACTGTCAGGTCAGTAGTGGTATTACCACCTGACATCACAATGCCTGCGTCATTCACTTCACTTCATCTCATGTAGGCATTTTATCATCTCACCACGTAGGCATTTTATCACCTCACATCACAAGGAAAAGGGTGAGTACAGTATAATAAAATATTTATTTTTTATTTTTATTTTTTTTTTAAGATTTTATTTATTTATTTGACAGAGAGAGATTACAAGTAGGCAGAGAGGCAGGCAGAGAGAGAGAGGAGAAAGCAGGCTCCCCGCTGAGCAGAGAGCCCGATGCGGGACTCGATCCCAGGACCCTGGGATCATGACCTGAGCCGAAGGCAGCGGCCTAACCCACTGAGCCACCCAGGCGCCCTATAATAAAATAATTAAAAGAGAGGCCACATTCACACAACTTTTATTACAGTGTATTGTTATAGTTCTATTTTGCTATTAGTTATTGTTAATCTCTTACCTTCCCTAATTTGTAAATTAAGTTTTATCATAGGTGTGTGTAAAGGAGAAAACATAGCTGTATATAGGTTTCAGTATTATTGATTGTTTCAGGCCGTTTTTGAGAGTCTTGAAACCTATCTCCCACAGATGGAGGTATCATATTTGCAAAAGCTCTTCCCACAATTACAAACAGAGTAACACCCTGGAGATTTCATCATCATTATAAATTTAGAAAAAAAATATACAATAAGAATAATAAAGGGGCAGATAGTATACTGATGAAGAGCACAGGCTTTGGAGTAAGCTTCCCTTAGGTTTGAATTTCACCTCATCATCTTTTTGTGATCTTAAGACTTAATTTCCTAGTGTATGAAATGAGGATAACCCTATGTATCTCCTTGTGGTGTTTTGAGGATTTAATGATGAGGTAGATGTTTAACATAGTTTTTGATAATTCCAAGGTATTATACAAGGTAAATTTTAAGAGAAGTGTGAAGTTAGGAGCAAGTACAAATGTCTGAAGGAAGATAGAGAAAAAATTGTGGGTTGCTTTTTTTTTTCCTGCATAGAATTAATATTTTTGTTTTTTTTTAAATTATTTTTATTAAAATTAGGTTATTTTTTTTTATAAACCATTTTAAACAATATTTCTTTACTCATTTTGTGAGCTGGCACAATTTTTAGTGCTGAGACTTTGAATTTCAGGTGTTTACCAGACCTCTGGTAAACTACAGATGAAGAAAAGTTAGGGATTTTGCTGTTGAGGGATTTATAGTCTGGTGAAAGAAGGTGCTTAACTGGAAGCATATATAGGAACATGTTTGAGTATTACATAAAACGTTACAGCTTGTTCAAAAATTATAACTAATCCAATAAATCAGAAATGAGTTGGGAGTAAGTGGAAACTCTAAGGTTATCAAAGGACTAATTAGTAAGACTTTTGTAGATACTTTTTCATCATTTTTAATGATTACACAGTGTTCTGTATGTATTTGTGTTCCTCTTGTTGGACGTATGTTTCTTTAAATTTTTAGCAATGTTAAACTCCTTAAGTATAAATTTATAGGAGTTTAGAAGCAGTTAAAAGATAGTTGCAGTGCTTGAGAGGTGATAAAGTCCTGAAATAAAGGTGATGGTGGCCAGATTATGGAGGGTAGTGCCTTAGGCTTTTAAAAACATGTACTAGCCAAATGAGAAGATTGTGTTAAGCTTTACTTTATCATTTATAGTGTGAAAGCAAAGATTTTTCAAATAAAATTTATGGTATTAAATATGTTTTTCAGTTAAATTGCCATCCTGGGCACTATGTATTTAACTGACTCTGTTGAGGATCCCTGGCAAAAAAAGTTGGTAGGTTGAAAGGTTTAAATCTAAGAGAGAAACACTACAAGTTTCTAGAAAGTGAATTATTTTCTTTTGATTTTATGTGTGTTTTCTTTTTGTTGTTTTTTTTTTTTTTTTTTTTTTTTTTTTTTTTTTAAGAAAGGTTACTCTGGAGAGAATAAAAGTAGAGAGACTGAAGGTAGGAGGATAGGTGACTGCAGTAATCAAGATCTGAAGAGAAAAGGACCTATTAGGGGAGTGGAGTTAATTTACATATTTTTCACCCTTTATAGCATTTTTTACAGCCAACTATAGTTTACTTACCTGTGCCCTTACTAGCCTTCAAATTTTTTGAATGCAGGAAACAATCCATTTCGGTCACCTACACCCTGATTATTAAGATTTTTTTTTTTTAAGATTTTATTTATTTATTTGACAGATATCACAAGCAGGCAGAGAAGCAGGCGGAGAGAGGAGGAAGCAGGCTCCCTGCTGAGCAGAGAGCCCGATGCAGGGCTCCATTCCGAGACCCTGGGATCATGACCTAAGCCGAAGGCAGAGGCTTTAACCCACTGAGCCACCCAGGCGCCCCTATTAAGATATTTTAATTATTTGCTAAATGAATATTTATCTTACATGTGGTTTTTATCTTCTCTATATTGACTTTCAGGAATTTTGAACTGCACTAAACATTCTATACTAAGGATATTGTTAGCTAAAGAAAATGTACATGATGTAGAGTAATTATATGTCATGTATATACCGATTCCCTCTTTTTTTCTTTTAAAAGTAAGGATGATTCCAGGGGCACCTGGGTGGCTCAGTTGGTTATGCATCTGACTCTTTTTTTCTTTTTTTTTTTTTTTAATTAAATTTTATTTTATTTTATTTTTCAGTGTTCCAAAATTCATTGTTTATGCACCACACCTGGTGCATCTGACTCTTCATTTTGGCTCAGGTCATGATCTCAGGGTCCTGAGATTCAGACCAGTGGTGTAGAGCCAGCTTGGGATTCTCCCTATCCCTCTGCGCACCATGCACATCCCATTCCCCCCCACCCCCAAAACTTATGTGCGCATGTGCACTCGCTCTCTCTTGCTCTCAATAAATAGATAGATAATTCATAACATTTATTGAGCACTTATTTTGTACCAGTCTTTTCCATTTAATTATGAAACTATGCTATGTAAACTTTCTGTTTACATTTTATAATTGAGGAAACAAAGCAAGACTAAGTAACTTACCAAGGTCACAGCTAATAAGACAGGTGAGTCCTTTTTTCTCTGGCTCAAAAAGCTGTGTTGTTTTCTAAAGTGTTAAACTTCTATGCTTATATTTTCTCCTTTTTTTCAAAAAAAAGCTTATAATTTTATAAATAGCTGTAGTTTTCTGAGTTTCTTGAGAAATATTACTGGAATATTATTTCTTGACTTGTAGGTTGTGTCCTTAACTAAATCCTTTAGGTTGGCATGTTTATGGCCTTCTCCAGAGGTCAGACAAGAAATATGATGAAGCCATTAAATGTTATAGGAATGCGTTAAAATGGGATAAAGACAATCTTCAAATCTTAAGGGACCTTTCTTTACTACAGATTCAAATGAGAGATCTTGAGGGTTACAGGGTAAGTAAAATAGCCTTTTTTTTTTTTTTTTAATTCTAAGGGGAAAGTAGTATTAAAATATTTAAAACTTTTGTACTTACTAAAAACAAAATTTTCTGTTTTTAAACAGAATTGGATTGACTCTCATTCATCTCCTTCTAGTAGTGATTGTGTGTATGTTATGACTAGACTAACCAGATTTTTTAAATAAATTATTTTACTGAGGCAGAATTGGATTATTGTGTAGAATGGAGTTAATTCAGTGAAAATTAACAGTGATGTTCCTCAAATAGGCAATGCCTTTGTCTGCTATTAACATGTAAATACAACCTTTAGTAATCACATTTTTCTGAAAAGCATATTTGTTTCTTCTTTTTACCTCCACTGAGACTATTCTGTCTTTGTGCCTATATTTTAACCCTTAAATCAGTCTATTAATTCAAATCTATAAAGTCCATGTAGTACCTGCCAGTTGTTTTCTATAGATCTTAACTCAGTAGTTGGGCCCTTTTAAAAAATGTTTTTCTTATGTACTGTTTTTCATGCTGTCTCTCTCTTTTTAAAAGTAGTTCAGGAATTAATAAAGCCTATTTAGTCTTAAGTTCTAAAACAGTTACAAGATTATCTTGGAAGTTCATTGTACTTCTTACCAAATATTGTTTTGCTCCTATAAAGCAATACAGTATGGGTGTCTGTAGCTATTTTCTGTTACTATTCCCAGTGTTGTGTTGCAAATTACTCAGCATTGTTGGATAAATTAATATGATCTTTGTTAAGAGCATTTGCTTTTACTGTAAACCTAAGAAAAAGTGGTTTTTTTCCCCCCTTAAAGGAAACGAGGTATCAGTTACTTCAGCTTCGCCCTGCACAGAGAGCATCATGGATTGGTTATGCTATTGCTTACCATTTATTAGAAGATTATGAAATGGCAGCAAAGATTTTAGAAGAATTTAGGAAAACACAACAGGTAACAACCAGAAGACAGACCTAGTAAACTGGGTCTAATTCTAAGTATAATCATAAAAAAGAAGTGCATATAGACTTGCAAACTTTTTATTTTGAAATAGTTTCAAACTTCAAGAAAAGTTGCAAGACTAGTACAAAGAACTCCATATATGAGTTCAGTCACATTAATGATAATATTTGGCACATTTACTTTACAATTTTTATTATTTACGTATCTTTTTAAATTTTTTTCCTGAAACATTTGAGAGTAATGCAGACACCCTGATCTTATACTCCTAAATCTGTTATGTTAGTGTGATATTTTCTGAGAATAATTCTTACCGTTATTAACTCTATACATAGTATAATATAGATTATCAAAATTAGGAAATTTAACATTGATAGCCTAATCCACAGCTCATATTAAAAATATATTAATTACTCTATTTATATCCTTTCTAAGATTCCCCCCATTAATGGAATCATACTTTGCATTTAGTTATCATTTCTTTGCAGTCTGATTTAATCTGAAAATTTCGAAGACTTTATCTGTATTTCATGACATTGAAATTTTTGACGAGTACAGCAGGTGCTTGTGGAATGTCCATCAATTTGGATTTCTTTGATGTTTCTTTATTATTAGAGATAGTTAAGAATCTGGGGGAGGAAACTACAGGAGTTATATTTACCCCTTCTCTGTTCATCACATTGAGAAGTGCAGAAGGTTTTTTTGTTCTGTTTAATTACTTGGTTAGGGTGGTGCCTGCCAGGTTTCTATAATAAAAAATTGTTATTTTTTCCCCCTCTGTAATTAGTAAACAGTTTGAGATTTTATGAGTAGCCTGTTCTTCATCAAACTTAAAACTAGTTTTAACATTCATCGATTGTGATTCTTGCCTGAATCAACTGTTCTATGATAGTTAAAAAGTGGTGATTCTTTAACTCTCTTACTTTTTCTAGATTTATTATTTGACATTCTACTCTTAAGTAAGAGCTTTCCTCTCTCCCCTGTTTACTTATTTTATGTAAGGACTTAGGGATTCTAACTTTATTCAGTTAATAAGTTAATACTGTCATTTTTTTACTTAGTTGCTCTCTAGACAAATGTTTAAGAATTTTTAGAAAATAAATTTTGTCAGTTATTATCCTTTGATTTCTTAAATGTATTTTGAGTGTTTAAACGGTTTTTTAATATGAAAACAAAATTCTTACTGTTAGTATTCCTTATATCCATATATAGACATCCCCTGATAAAGTGGATTATGAATATAGTGAACTCCTTTTATATCAGAACCAAGTTCTCCGGGAAGCAGGTCTCTATAGAGAAGCCCTGGAACATCTTTGTACCTATGAAAAGCAAATCTGTGATAAACTTGCCGTAGAAGAAACCAAAGGTATTTTAAAAATTTTTTATTTTTATTTACTTATTTATTTTAAAGATTTTATTTATTTGAGAGAGAGAGCCTGTGCGTGCACACGTGTGGGGGTGGGGGCAGAGGGAGAAGCCAATTTCTGCTGAGCAGGGAGCCTAATGTGGGGTTCTATACCAGGACCTTGGGATCATGACCTGAGCCAAAACCAAGAGTTGAACACTTAACTGACTGAGCCGCCCAGGTGCCCCAAAGGTATTTTTCTTTAAAGGATATAATTTATGCTAGTATTTAGTTATGACAATGAGCAAGACTAAAAAACTAGTTGCTGCTGATAACTGAATATAATTCAGCTTTTTGGTGATAGAAAATCTGTTTCTTGCTCATACACGCTGAATAATTTGTAATGTTGGAAAATACACATTTAAACAATCGATGTTTATATAGGAAAGAATAATTGCAAAACATAAGATCATTAAATGAAGTGACTCAAGATATTTTTCTTCAAAATGTTTTGGCTTGAAATTATTAATAGGGTTTGATCAAAATATATATATAGGAGGTAATTGCTTAATTTTATAAGGCAGGAATTAATTTCTTAGGAACAGCTTATTAGCAAAACTATTGCTATATTGACAGTAATATTTGTTGATAATCAATCTTTACTGAAGTATATATGGGGCAATAATGAGGTCTTTCTAGTTTATTTGGATGTCTTTCTGGACATAGAATATGAATTGAAACCAGAGATTTGGCTTTATGTGTTTGGATTGTGATAAAAGGGATAGATCCCTCAATAAAGCTCTCTAATGCTGCCATTTATTAGAAGGCTGAAAAAAGGAGTCTTAGTTTTAAAACTTGAGGACCTTATTATGGAAAATGAAAGAAGAATAACCAGTAACTGAAAATAGAAGTACTTTTCTAAGAATTACCATCTGAAATGTCTCTTTGCCTGGGTTAGTCAGGGAACTGATGTTTGCTAGTTTCAGATTCCTTTGGCTCCTGTTGATGTTGAACACTAAAAAAGTATGGTACTTGGTTAGGTTTGAGGTTGGTGTTGAGGAGCATAACTACCATGACTTCCAGTGCTTTGATGAAACCTCTGAGGCGAGGCCTTCTGGCCAAGCATCTGTGATTTTATGTTGTTGGAGCCTTTGTTGTGTATCCCTGGGGGTTGCAGCATTCTCTAAGTTTGCTGTGGCCAAACCAAGAAAGAAAGCATATGCAGATTTCTACAGAAATTATGGTTCCATGAAAGATTTTGAGATGAAGAAGACTGGTATCTTTCAGAATGCAAAGGGATTTTGCCATGCACAGAATTGCTTTGGGTTGAGTTCAGTTGAAGTTTGTCACTGACCTGTGTTCCTGAACTATGAAGCACAGATATTGGGTTATGGAATTGTTTGTCTTGATAAACAACTAACAAATACTTTGGACAGTTAAAAAAAAAAAAAAAAGTATGGTACTTCCTTACATTATTTGCCAGATGAGCTTTCAGCAGAGGATACTGCTAGTAGCAAGAAAAAAAATTGGAAATCTGTACCTCTGCTGGAGCTCATTTGTGAGCTATAGATCCAGAAGAGCTGACTTTTCCTTTGAATTGATCATTCTGTAACAATCTATTAGTTATAAAGGAAGGTATTTCTGTCTTCATGGAAAGATCACAAGATTGGAAAAAACTAGCTTGGATTTCTTTATTGGCTACTCTAACTAGCTGTATGACCAGTCACAAGGCTTGGACCTTTGTTTCTTTATCAAAATACATGCTAGTTTCCAAAATACTCTTAAGTACCTCATTTCATTTGATCACTTTGATAATTATATTAGCAAGAAAGAATGACAGATCAAGTTAGATGAGGATTCACAATTGATCAGTTGGTTTTAGGAATTTGGAAGTCATTGGTGACCTTAACAAAAGCATTTTCTGAACATTTGGAAGGAGGGTGGAAAAAGTTAAATCAAGTAGAATTAAATGACATTGGAAGTCAAGAAATTAATGATAGCATGCGTGGACGACTCATAAAGGTTTTGTTATCTAGCGAAACACATAAGTGGGATTGTGCTAGATGAAAAGGAATACAGAATCAAAAGGTTTTTTTACAGTATCTGCTTATGCTCACTGGAGAATGATCCAGTAGAGACAGAATATTTGATACAACAGAATAATGTGATCCAGTGGATAACTTGAAAGATTAGCTTTAGATAACAACATGAATAGTTCACAGTAGCAAGAGAGGGTAGAATATATAGGCAAGCTGATATATAGATGTAGTGGGTATTTGGGAATTCTCTTCTCATTGCTCCCATGTTCTCATTGAAATAGGAAACAGCCATCATTTCATTTCAAAAAGTATGTATTGATAATTACAGTGAGTCAGGTGACGGGAGGTATATAAAGAGAATAGAAAGGAACCGAGAGTAGTAGAACATTAATCTTTGGAAATTCCAGTAATAAAGGCATTGTTAGTGGTCTGAATAATTTGCAGACTTCTGGAGTGGGTGAGAGGGCATAATTAGCAGAAAGTTGCATTGTTGATTCTTAAACCTCCCTGTTCCTTCTACAAAGAAGAGGTGGGAGAAAATTAAGGAAATGTTGGGTGGGTATAGTATAGGGGAGAAAAGTTGCAGGATTTTTTTTGTTCTCAGTGAGCTAGGCTTTTGATAGTAGAGAGCAGGTTTGTCAACCTTGGCACTGTTTTGGGACTGAGATGTTGGGGGTGGAAGTTTCCTATATGTTGTAGAACATTTAACAACATCCCTAGCTTCTACTTACCAGAATACCAGCAGCACGACCCTGTCCCTTACTGTGATAACCAAAAAATATCTCCATATACTGACAAAAGTGCCCTTGGCTGAGAGCCACTGATGTTAAGAATATGGGCTTTTTAAGCCAATTTACTTGGATTCAAATCCTGATTCCAACAATTAACTATCTGAAAGTCCCTCAGCAAGTCTGCTTATGTTCTCTCTGCTTTAAAATGATGAAAAATAATGTGTTTGTTTGTTTTAAAGGTTTTATTTATTTATTTGACAGAGATCACAAGTAGGCAGAGAGAGAAAGAGGAGGAAGTAGGCTCCCAGCTAAGCAGAGAGCCGATGTGGGGCTTGATCCCAGGACCCTGGGATCATGACCCGAGCCGAAGGCAGAGGCCTTAACCCACTGAGCCACCCAGGTGCCCTGAAAATAATAGTGTTTTCAGAATCGGATTACTTAATGCATGTGAAGCCATTGAAAGTTACTGGCACACAGTGAATACACTGTGTTTGTCTTTATTGTCTGATGAGAGCATGGTGTGCAAGGGTGAAGTTGTGGTTTGAAAATAATGCCTTTGGTGGATGGAAACCCATTAAAAATAAGGAAATGTGCACCTGAGCAGTGTTTGAAGCTCATTTGACTTTGGAACTCATAAATTTCTAGTGAAACTAGTGTCTCTGTCCAGTCTTCTAATGACGTTTTCTGAGAAGGTGTGTAGCAAGCAAACATTTGGGATGATCCAGGCCTTGAAATTGGTAAATAAGGGAGCCTTGTGTTTTGAGACTGATTTTGATATTTGGGTCTCCTAATGTCATTTGGGGATGAGATTTGTTGTGCAGCTCAGAGAAAACCAGCAATGAATCTATGACTTACTGAAGGGTCTGAAGGAAAGGGAATGGTTTTTCTCTAAGATTGAAGGCTAGGATTAGTGAGACAAGAATAAGCTAGACAAGACAGTGAAGCTTAAAGCAAGATAGGTGTCCTATTTGGTAGTTGGAAGAGCTAGAAAAAGCAGGTTTTGAATGTGGCCATGGCTGTGGGCTGCTATAGCTGAATCCTTCTATAATTTATTTGGAGATCATAAGGCTAGAGTGTTGGATTTGGTTAATAATTCAGATATGAAATTGTGTTATGTCAGGCGTAATTAAGTAGTAGGTGGGTGGCTTGGTAACTGTGTTTAGTGAATTTGGGAATAGCCTATAGTTAGACAAATACCTTAATCAATTGAGGATGTGGAAAGGAAGACATTTCTATATAAGAACTTCAAAAAGAGACAATAATATGGTAGTCTTGTTGAAGGGTATTGGGAATTTAGGATGATACTGAATCCAATTCCCAACATTGGAGAGGCTTTAAGAGAAAGTGTAAGGAAAAGTTAAAGTTATAATCAGAAGATATCTAGTTAATTTAATTTGTTTTTCATCAGGGGAACTTCTGTTGCAGTTAGGTCGTTTGGAAGATGCAGCCGATGTTTATAGAGGATTACAAGAAAGAAATCCTGAAAACTGGGCCTATTACAAAGGTCTGGAAAAGGCACTCAAACCAGGTAGTATTAAAACTTTAAAGTTTTAATTGCACCTTTTGTTGATAAATATTTTATTAACTCATTGGAAAGCCATAACTTAGAAAAATAGTCGTTAAGAATTGGTTTCAGGGAAAAAAAAATTGGTTTCAGAATCCGAGTACAAAAGTACAGTAGCAAACTTCCATTTAATATGGGAGAGTGAGCAGTTTCTGAAACCTCTCTTCCACACATTTATAGATATAGTTGAGAAAAGAATTCAGAAACAACTTGCAGAAATTCACAAATGGCATGGCAGCTACAAAAATTGAAAGGGAAATTCCTATGGATAGAAATGTTGCCTTACTTACAGAGATATCTCTGTAAAGGAAAGAAACAAGCGTAACTTCTGTGGCCACAGCAGCATGGCCTCCCAAGGGCATATGAATGTAACCAAGCTGAAGGAGCAGTACTGTTTCCTATGTGGGAAGAGGGACTGAATTTCCATCACTCAAATGAACTTGGGTCCAGAGAGTCTCCCCACAACTTCCCTTCACCCTCTCCCATGAACAGGACCTACTTGGGAGGACAGACCCAGAAACATGTCATCTACAAATAGGGTCCTTAGCCACGATGATCTGATTTGAGGCTGTCTCCTTCAAGACTGGAAGTGAGCCATTACTGATATATTGATAAATACAAGAGAAACCTTATAACAAAGAATATTTTACTACTCTGGAGCACTTATCATGGGAATGGTTATCATTAGCACAGCAAAAGGGAGTAAATGGAGGAATCTAAGATGAAAAAAGGGAATTGCAGCCATGAAGTATGAAGTTTTGAGAAAGTACTAATTAGGAATTTAAGAAATGAGAAGCCTACTTCTTGACATAAAAATCTTAACAGATTGAATGGAAGAGAGTCCACAAGTGAGGAGAAATTAGTTAACTGGAAGACTGAACCGAGGAGAGCTCTCAGCTAAGAGTAAAAGAAAGTATAAAAGAAATAAGGAAAAATGAAAGATGAGGGGATAGATTCAAAAGTTCTGTAATAAAGGATAGGCTGAAGAGAATAGTAGAGAAGCTATGGAAACATAATAATCAAACCTTTCTTAGAATTAAAGTAAACTCTGAGTCCTTAGATTCTGAAAGGTACCTAAAGCAGAATGGATTTAAAAAATTACGTATTTTAGGTGATTATAGGTATTTAAAATATGAAAATATTAGGAAAAAATACTCTAAAATGATTGGTGTATTTGGGTGGTTATTTGAAATTTTCTTTTCACCTTCAACTTTCCTGCTTAATAAGAATTTATATATACTTGGAGAAATTTATAATTTGTTAGAAAAAACATACAAGTTATAATTGTATATAAAAATAATTTTTTCTTTGTTTGCAGCTAATATGTTAGAACGACTAAAAATTTATGAGGAAGCCTGGACTAAATATCCCAGGGGACTGGTGCCAAGAAGACTACCGTTGAACTTTTTATCTGGTGAGAGTAATTGCAAAGGAATGAAAATGATGTTAGGATTTAGTTTGTCTTCTTGTTTTTAGATATATGAATATGCATATTAATATTAAGGTATGCATTTTAGAGTTGTCTGGGTAAATGCAAATCAACAGAATTTTTTTTTCCCAAGGTGAGAAGTTTAAAGAATGTTTGGATAAGTTTCTAAGGATGAATTTCAGCAAAGGTTGTCCACCAGTCTTCAATACTTTGAGGTCATTATACAAAGATAAAGAAAAGGTAAGCAAAATACAATTTTTCCCCCCACTATCATTTCTTTGCTCAGTATTTGGAATTGTTGATCCCTGATTATCTGTGTACCTACTACACATTTGGTGAATCTGGTATCTGTTTTCCTATCTTGCAGTTTAAATGCTTCTGTACCTCTTTATGTTCCTATTTTCTCTTTTATTTCTGCTATTTACTTTGAGTCTGTGTAGGTATGGAAAGTTCGTAAGGTAGTGATTTCTTCAGTACTTTCTCTAATCCTTGTTCATGGTGAAAGTCGGATGTGATTTTTATTTTTTTATTTTTTTATTTTATTTATTTTTTTTTTTTTTAAAGATTTTATTTATTTGACAGAGAGAAATTACAAGTACACTGAGAGGCAGGCAGAGAGAGAGAGAGAGAGAAGGAAGCAGGCTCCATGCTGAGCAGAGAGCCCGATGCGGGACTAGATCCCAGGACCCTGAGATCATGACCTGAGCCAAAGGCAGCGGCTTAACCCACTGAGCCACACAGGCGCCCCCGGATGTGATTTTTAAACTAAGGTTTTGTTTAGTAATCATTCTCCTTTTTTATTTGGTGGAAAGAAAATTCTGTCAGCAGTTCATTTGCTGTCCCAGTAAGTTAACTTACTCTTTGAGCTATGTATAAAAATGCTCAAATTGCTTATTCAGAGGCCATTTTAATTTTAATTTAGATTATATTGCTTGCAAGTACAGTGACATCAGACATGTTGGTTGACTAAATAGAAATCAGTTACAGTGAAGAATCAGAAAGGTGGGACAAATTGAACATGCTGAACACTTTAACCTAAAGCACAGAAGGTATGCTTATTTTCCAGTCTTTTGTTAAGAGGCCCAAGGTATGGGTTTTATGATGACTTTCACTCTTTTTTAAATTGAATAAATCACATTCATAAAATGTGATCTCTTGTTTTCAGTACCAATATTATGGGAACTAGATGCTTACAAAGCAATCTTGATTATAGAAGCCTCTTTATTAATGATTTTCCCCTTTGTGGTTGTATCATTGAAACCTTAATTTGTTAGAAGTATCTAATTTATCCTTGAGTCTTCCCATGGTATTCAACGTAAAACAGTTTTTTCTTTCATTTTCATTTATTCAGTTTGCATAATATTGAATTCTGTAATGATGATAATAAATGGAACTGATTCAAACAGGTTTGGGAAAACAAAACTCTTAGTAAGCAGGTAGCTCACCTTGTGGGAGCAGAAGAACATGGGCACACCAGAATAACCTAGCTGTGGACCATTCAGTCCTCACAATTTTTTGAGGTAATGGAGAGTGCTGGTGTTAATCTGTTGAGTTGGTTAAGGTGAGGTCATTTAGGAGAGCTTCTATAGTAACAAATCCATTATAGATGGATTAAGTGAGGAAGGGAATTAATAAATTAAAAGTGTTCACAGATCTCTTACAAAGCCAGGAGCAAGTGGTATAGTCATGACTCAGAAGAAACCAGAACCTGGACATCCACTCACTATCCTGCATTTCAGAAACCCACCTGCTGTTCTGTTTTTACTAATGCTTTTCCTTGGATTTTAAAATCAAGAGTTGATGGTATTTTGTACTTTCGGAATTTCTCTTTTCACATAGTTTTTAATTCTTGATTCTTGGAGGGCAGATGTTAACTGCGGGTGTTATTTATGTGAATTGAGATAAAAATGAACCGAGATAAGAGTCATCTGTAGTGTTACCTATAGTATTACCTCTTTTTAGCCAACCTTTTCCTGATTTTTAGCTTGATGCAAATTCCCTCCTTCCTAGCAGGGAAAGAAGTTGCCAGTAAGTTTCTAGAAAGCTACATCCTTTTTTTTTTTTTTTTTGGAAGACTTTATTTATTTATTTGAGAGAGGGAGAGGGACAAGCAGACTTGCCAGTGAGCGCAGAGTCTGATGTGGGGCTCAGAACCCTGAGATCATAACCTGAACCAAAATCAGGAGTTGGGCACTTAACTGACTGAGCCACCCAGGTACCCTGAAAGTTACATCTTAATACCTTTAAAAATGTATGGCTTACTTGCTTTTTAATTTTTTATTTTATTTTTTTAAAGATTTTTATTTATTTATTTGACAGAAATCACAAGTAGGGAGAGAGGCAGGCTCCCTGCTGAGCAGAGAGCCGGAAGCGGGACTCGATCCCAGGACCCTGGGATCATGACCTGAGCCGAAGGCAGAGGTTTTAACCCACTGAGCCACCCAGGCGCCCCTGCTTTTAAGTTTTTATCCTTAGGTTAATAGGTTTATAAAAGGGTGTGTACATGAGTGTGTGTGTGTGTGTGTGTGTTTTTGGAATGTTGATGTAGCTCTTTAAAATAATAAATAACATTTTGTACAAGAATAGTAGCTGCATGTATATATATTTTATTAAAGTGTGCTTGTTTGTTTGTACTCTAGGTGGCAATCATAGAAGAATTAGTAGTAGGTTATGAAACCTCTTTAAAAAGCTGCCGGTTATTTAACCCTAATGGTAAGTGCTCAAGTTTTATGTTTTAAAACATCTTGAAATTTTTTAATATATTATGAAATTCTTAATCAGAAGGTTAGTATATTCATTATTTAGACAGTAAGCTTAGTATATTTAAACTTATTTTTCTTTTTAAGATGGAGATGCATTAATTTGCACACTGAAAATATTTGGCTAAGAAAAGAATCATATTTTACTGGAAAAAATATAAAATTTAAAACATCTATAAAATTAGACTTAATCATACAATGATCCTCCATCATTTACTCATCATCCAGTTTTAATAATTCTTAACTCATGGGAAAACGTATTTCATGTATATTTTTACCTGCTTCCCTCTTTTCCCATGGTATTCTGAAGTAAATCTCAAACTCAGTCACATCATTTTATCCATGACTATTTCACTAGTCTAAGATTATAACCATAATATTATCATTACACTGAACATTAATACTTTGTTACGATCAAAGAAAAAAGTCCATGCGTAATGTTTCCAGTTGTCTTAGAAATGTCATCACCCTCCACACCCCTTGTCTTTAAAGTTTGTTTGAATGAGGATCCATATGAAATCTGTGCTTTGAGTTTAATATGTCTCAACTCTCTTATAAAAAAATCCATAGGTTTTCTGTTTGCTCTTTTTCCTGCAATTTGTTTGTTTAAAAAATTAGGATTTTTTCTAAAGTTTTTCCATAGTCCATATTTTCTTGAATGGATTCTTACGGTGTTGCTTAACACGTTATTCCTTTGTCCTCTAAATTTGTTATAAATTGGTAGTTGGACGTAGAGCTGTGCTGTTTAGTATAATAGCTATCAGGCTCATGTGACTATTAAAATTTTTAAAAAATTAAATAAAATAAAAACTTTCCTTAGTTGCAGTAGCCACATTTCAGGTGCTGCTCAGTAACTGTGTAAAGCCAATTCCTACTACCATATTGGCCAGGGCAAATACAGAACGTTTCCAAACTTGTTTAAGCTTCTCATAGACAGGTCTGAGTAGAGGATTAATAAGATCTACTTTTTTTTGTTTTCCCCTTTTAAATATAGGGGGTGAACAAGGTTATTTCTTGGCGGCGGGGGTGATAGTATATTCTTCCATCAGGAGGCATTTAGTGTTTTTTATGTTAGCAACTGTCAGGAATTACAAACTGGTGATAGTCTATCATTCATCTTCTATTATCTTACAAGAGAAATTTCCCTTCATCTGTTACCTGTTTATCCAGTATTTTGGTTTGTATAGGAAAAGCAAGGTAAATGCTGCTTCTTTCCCCTTTATCTCCTACTTTATGTTGTTTTCTTTACTAGTTTTCAGAATAATGAATTCATTTAGTAGCATCCTTCAAAGATGCCAGTACACATTTTAAAGGTATTATGAATTCATGGGTTTAAACATACTTGATGTTTTAAATCATTGCAGTTTCGAATGGTTCCAGCCTTCACATACCATGGTGTAGTAGTTGATAGCTTTTTTGCAGTTTGGTATGACAAGATATTCCAGTTTATCTGGTCCACTGCCCATAGCAGACCTGGAATCCATTGTTATTCCAAAGGAGCCCTGGTTCTTACAGTGGGAAAGCCCAGTATGGGACCTGGGGTGCTCATTGCTATTGGGTTGATCATTGTTTCTAGGTCTCAGATTAATTTTAATAATACTTTTTAGAAGGCGTTACCATGGTTTCATTGGTTAATCATCATGATGTTCCTTTGATTATCAGCATTTTCCTACATATTTTACAAATGTGGAAGAGGTTCAATGACATGCCCAAGAATATGCAGCACTTTAGTTGCAGATCTATCAGATCGGGAGTTGGTGAGTTCCACTCCTATTGTTTGTCCACTGAGCCATCCTGCTTTTACTAGGATAAAAATAAGCAATTTATTGCTTTCTTTGAAAGCAAATTAACAGTGCTTAGATTTTAGATATTGGTATTAAAAAAAGTATTTTATAGTGTGTGGGTTGTATATTTAACTTACACATTTTCTTGTGAGTGTATAAAAATTATGAAATAAAATGTAGAGTAAGCATTTTTACTTAACTCAATTTTGGTGTATAGTTTTTATTCAACCTAAATTATGCATCATTGCATATCAGCATAATATTAGAATATATTAGTATAATCACTCAAAACTCAACCACATCACAAGTATATTTATGTATAGTTTAGTACATTAGCTAGATACCCAATTAAGCAGTCAGGCATTTTTTTTTTTTTTTTTTTAACCTCACATTAATGGAAAATCAAAGTTTCTTCTGATACCTGTTTCACCCGTCATAAATAACATCCTGATCTTTATAGTTTTATAGTACTAGCACAATTTGTCTCTCCCCGTCCCATTCCTTTCAGTTTCTTTTTTAGGTAGTTTTTTTTATATCTTTGATCTCATTTATCTGCCATATTTATTATATAAAGTCTTTACTAAATTCAAGGTTTTGTGTTAGGGGCTATAATGATACAGAACAGACAACATGGTCCCTTCCAAAGATCTTATAAATTTAAGGATGGTTTTATAGCTAGATACATAAATAAATGGTTCAAACTACTTTTCCGTTTTAATAAAGATAAAGCCATTTGGAGGTGGGTACTCTCTTAATATATGTAATGACTAATCTTGGTTTATTTCCTCTCCCACCCACCTCCCCCACTTTTTAAAGATGATGGAAAAGAGGAACCACCAACCACATTACTTTGGGTCCAGTACTACTTGGCACAACATTATGACAAAATTGGTCAGCCATCGATTGCTCTGGAATACATAAATACTGCTATTGAAAGTACACCTACATTGATAGAACTCTTTCTTGTGAAAGCTAAAATCTATAAGGTAAAAATCCCCCTCCCCCTTTTTATAAGGTAATGAGTCTTACAAAAACTTCTTTCTATAATTTGTAGATTCTGAAAGCGATAATTAAAATGATACATTTGATGGCTCGTAAAACCTGGAATAAGTATAGAACATTTCTCAGTCGGATTACTTTTAGATTTGTCATGGTCATAATTTACTCATTTTTATCTGTATAAACGCAGATATACATACATGCATGTGGTTATTCAGATATGTGGTTATTCATATTACATATTCTTATATACACACACATCTGGTTATTTTCTTGGGTTTAAGTAGTAACAGTATAGTTACTTGAAAGTAATTTGCTGCGACATGTTTGTTTCTGTTAACATTGGAGTATGATCATGATCAGTATCTGCTAATATCAGTGAAATGAAACTGGAGATTTTACTATTTTACTTATCTTCTTAACTTCTTGGTCTTACTTGACAATCTCCAGTCATATGTTTTAGCATCATCATAATGTTGGCTCTTCTTTTTTTTAATACAAATACAAAGTAGTAATAATAGGTCTTAGGGAAGAGATTGTAAACTTAAAATTTATTTACCAAAAACTAATGAAATTAAGAATTATTTTGAAAGCACTTTTCAAAGCCAGGTTATGCTCATTAGTTTTGTGGCTTTGACAGGTGGACTAGTAATGTAAATTAAAGCACATCGTGGAACGTCCGGTAATAGGCAGTAAGTTTCCATGATTGCTTTAGGGTGGAAATTTGGCCATATCTTTGCCTTTTTTTTTTTTTTTAACTTTTCAATATTGATCAATAGTTTTAAAAAAAATAAGCATTGTTGTATGTTAATAGAATTTCCCTGATACTCAACCATGAACCCTTTTATGAACTATATGCTGTTCTGATGTAAAGATTTTAATTATTATTTATTCTTAAATTCAACCATTACTTTTGAGTATTCTTTATGTGCCCGACACTGATACAGGCAGTGAGATATAACCGTAAACAAAAACAAGTCTTTACTGTCAGCCTGTATTCTATATCGCCAGAAAAGTATCAAAATGTATACATCTACATTGATTAGGGTCTTAAGATCAGTCAGAAGAATACCTTTTTTTCTCATTTGTGTTTTAGTTATTTATCAGTAGGTAACTAATTACCTGCATGGTAAAATTAGCATACTGACTGGTTTATTTTGCTTTTCTATAAGCATGCTGGAAATATTAGAGAAGCTGCAAGGTGGATGGATGAGGCCCAGGCCTTGGACACAGCAGACAGATTTATCAATTCCAAGTGTGCAAAGTACATGCTAAAAGCCAATCTGATAAAAGAGGCTGAAGAAATGTGCTCAAAGTTTACAAGGGTTTGTACATCTAATGTTCTCATGAATAGTTTATACTTGTATATTTTTCAAAATTTGTTTTTAGTATTTTTAGTATGAAAATAGGATTTTAACTGAATTGCCATAGCAGAAGGAAACTGAAATCAATATTCGTATAAAACATAAATAAAATTTTCTTTTTAGTTGGTTGTGGGTTTTTAAACTGATTTATATTGATGTATGTTCAGATGAATTTTTTTTAGGGGTGAAAGAAACTAATGTTAAGACTGCTTGCTGTGTGCTAGTGTTCTCTTACGTTACTCTCCAACTCCAGTTACGTACATCTTTTGATTATTTACAAAGATATATTTTTTTCAGTGATTAGAAATATAATTCCACTTCCTTACACATAACTGTTCCTTCTAATTCTGAAAATGGTTAGAAAGATAGAAAGTGATTTTGAAAGAATTTCTTTATCAGTTGACCATATTTTCCTTCTTAAATTCTATGAAGTGCTGTATTTGGTAAGAAATGTTCTTAAAATTTTTATATAGGAAGGAACATCAGCAGTAGAGAATTTGAATGAAATGCAGTGCATGTGGTTCCAGACAGAATGTGCCCAGGCTTATAAGGCAATGAATAAATTTGGTGAAGCACTTAAGAAGTGTCATGAGATTGAGAGAGTAAGTACTAGATATATATGAGTTTCTTATTTTTTTGTTATATGTTGAAGGTTTTGAGAAAGAAAAACTGTAGTTTTTCTTCTTTATAATTCATAGCAAGTGATTTCTAAATATCAGTGCTCACATTTCTACGGTTTTTTAACGGAAATGTGAAATGTTTAGACTACATTTTCATCAGACTTGCCCATTATCTACTATTCTGGCAAGAATTCATGTGAAAAACTTGATAGAAAGTTTGTAGCTTGGCTGTTTTTACTGATTTTTTAATATTTCACATTGCTGCTCCATCTTCAGTAATACTAAGCTCATTAAGTTATTCTAGAAAGCTTTTTGTTTCAGGGGTTGATTGATGATGCATTATATCTTTGATAGTCATAAAGTATAAGCTTTGAATCCTTTCTACAGTATTTCTGTAGCCTGTATAATTCCTTATTTTCTGATACATGCATTGTTTTCTTAGTCCTCTTCTGATTTATTTCTATCATGAATGGTTAGTTTTCTTTTTTTCTGTTTTTCACAGATAAAAATAATTTATATAATTTCATGCTGTTCTCTTATTAAGCCCAGACCCCAGAGCTAGTTGAATGTGTTAGGTTCTGGTTACTTGACTTAAATGCTAATTGATTCCTCTCCCACATACCAGCACAACATTATGTAGAATTCAAATTTGTATTATTAGAAAAATTGCCAAATACTACACATAGTCTTTGCAGGTTATTCTAAATATAAAAACTGAATGTTTAATGTGCAAATGTACTACATCATTATGTGTATAATTATTTAAATTAGTTGATTAATTATGTTAATTAATTGATTTGTCATGCTAGCTTTACGTATGATTAAGGAAGGAATAAATACATATATTTCAAATCATGTGTTTACTTTTCATTCAACAAATAATTCAGTGCTTGGTGTATGCCATATGTTGTGCTAGGGGATGGCTACTTGTATTTGCTTATTTGATATGCAAAGTATTTATATTGGATGATTGTAATTTTAAATACATTTTTATTTTACTAATTTTTTCATGTGTAGGAAACAAGTAATTTGGAGTTTGGTTTCTATAGTTTTCTTTGACATTGTTTTATTTCAGTATAATAAAAAAGATAATTTTGTTAGCATTTTATAGAAATCACTGATGACCAGTTTGACTTTCATACATACTGTATGAGGAAGATTACCCTTAGATCATACGTGGACTTACTAAAACTAGAAGATGTACTTCGACAGCATCCATTTTACTTTAAAGCAGCAAGAATTGCTATAGAGATTTATTTGAAGCTTCATGACAACCCCCTTACAGATGAGAATAAAGAACATGAAGCTGATACAGGTATAATACTCAAAGATATCTTATTATTTGCTGTGGTATGTATATGCGTCTTTGTATTTTTGTGTAGCATAAATTTTTCTTGAGATTTTTAGTAGGCACCTTGTGGGAAGATGTTACACATGCTTGGAAAATGATCAACATTTTGTGGATTTCCCTAAGCAATAAAAGAAAAATACTGTTTATACTTTAAAACGTTAAGCAAGAATTTAATTTGTAACTGATTATTAGCTCTTAAGAAGTTGAATTTTATGAGTTTAACATTTAAAATCTGGTTTACCCTGTACTGTAAATTGCTAAATATCATTAGTGTCAGCACTCTGCATTAGTGTTGGCTGTCAGTATATCTAGTTAGTCTTCTTTGTAAAATTTATAATTAACCTACTGAAAGTTGAATATTGCTTAAACATTAAAAGCCAGCTTGGAATCAAACTAGTGAAATTGCCTAATGATTTATCATTTGGCCAATTTTTAAAGTGCTGTTTTTATGCCATGATGCCAGAATATATCGTCTTCCTTAGATAATTATTTGGGAAGGGATCTCAGAATAACAATGATACAGGCATGTACAAGGAAAATGTGTGTCAGATTTTATTATTCAATCCTGAGCTTATTTTTCTTCTGAAATTACTGTTGGTTGTTTTCTGTTTCCTTCTTCCTGTTAAAGACCTTTGGATTCCTTTTGTTAATTTTTGTTAAAATTTAAAATCATAAATTGAAACCCTTGTGTAGATTTCACTTGACCCTCTATCTGTTGTTGTTTCTTTAACTAGAAAGCAAATGCCAGTAAGAATCTACAGAACAATTTGCAGTTGAAGCTGAGAGCTGTGATCCTGTGGCTTCTTTTGTTTACCTCTCTGTTTGCTCCTCTTGCCTTTCTCCTCTTCTTCAAATTATACAAATGATAACCCAATTACTTCTAGTTAGACAAAGTTAAAACAATTCAGAAATACAACTAGGCAAGTGTGAAAATCCTTTTTTACTATTCTTTGTACCCATAGATAATCTTTCAAAAGTTATCCCTATAAAAGGTTCAGTTGCTTTTGTACAAATTTACATATTTGTTTTATGTGTATGTAAACTCCAAACACATATTTCAGGTCAGTTCTTTGAGTTTTTGGTTTTCTTTTCTTTTTTTTTTTTTAATTTTAATCCCATAAATGAGTGATGTTCTCTCCAATATTTTACAACTTAAACTTGTTTTTTCATAGTGTTGCTCCGTATCTGCACATAACCTATTACAGTCATCAGTCATTTATTTTTTAAAATAACTTTTTTTTAAAATTTTTATGATTATTTATTTGAGAGCACAGGTAGGCAGAGAGTCAGGCAGAGAGGGCGGGGGAAGCAGGCTCCCTGCCGAAGCAGAGAGCCTGATGCATGACTCGATCCCAGGATCCTGGGATAATGACCTGAGCCAAAGGCAGCAGCCTAACCCACTGAGCTACCTAGGCGCCCCATTTTAAAGTCTATGTAGGAACCTATGTGGGGTTTTTTTCCCCCTCACCTTTACAGAGCTATAATAAATGTCCTTGTACATCATTTTGTACTTGTTTATTTAGCATGGATTGTTAGAAGTGAAAATTACTGGGTTAGAGTATGAGAATTTGAAATAGTGTCAAATTGCCTTCTGTAAAAGATTCATCAGTTTTTATTATCACAGACACTATGTTGAGCTTATCTTTTACTTTTTTGCTAACACAAAAAATTACCATCCTTTACATTTTCACTATTTTGGGGAAAATACCTGATTCATAATTCCTAGATTATTTAAAGATTTATTTATTTATTTTTAGAGAGAGGACGCATGTGGACACGCTTGTCTGGGGGTGGGGCAGAGGGAGAGAAAGTTCTAAGCAGACTCTGTGCTGAGTGTGGAGCCTGACACAGGCTCAATCTCACAACCCCAAAATCATGACCCAGGCTGAAATCAAGATTCAGACACTCAACTGGCTGTGCCAGTTAATTCCTAGATTTTTAAGAATGGAACATCTGTATATATTTTCATGTGGCCTTTGGCTTTCTTGTGTAAATTGCCTGTTCATGCCTTTTTCCCATTTCATTTTTCAACTTGGTTTGTAGAAGTTCTGTGCATGTTCGGGACTTTGATCCTTGTTTATGTATTGTAGAAATTTTCTTCCTGTTTTACTTCGTTCTTAACTTTATGGTGGGTATCTTTTATTATGGAAAAGTATTTTTATGAGACAAAATTTCTTTAGTCTTTTGTGACTTCTTAAGTCTTGCATAGAAAGGCTTTTTTACTTCAGAATTCAAAATATATTTTAGAAGGTATTTATCTTCTGTGTTTCCTTACAGTATTCTGTTATGTTTACAATCATCTGTAGTTAGTATTTTAAAAGATTTATTTATTTATTTTGAGAGGGTGGGGGGGTGTAGAGAGGGAGAGGGAGAATCCCTAGCAGACATGGGACTCCATCCTGTGACCCTGAGATCATAAACCCAGCTAAAACCAAGAGTTGGATGTTATCTGACTGTACCACCCAGGTACCCCTCATCTGGAGTTAATTGTTAACATAATGATGTGAAGTAGAAGGTAGCTTATTACCCCCAAATAGACTGCTGGCTCCTCATCAGTATTTATTGGTACGTTGTAATATTCCCCACTGCCTGGCTCAGTCAGTGGATCATGCAACTCTTAATCTCTGGGTTTTGAGTTTGAGCCCCACATTGGATATAGATAGATTATATATATTTTAAAATTTTTAAAAATAACAAATGTCACCTTTATCATGAACTAAACTGTGAAACACAACGTAGTGGGTTATAGATGTCTGGTTCTAACATGCATCAGAGCTGCTTGTAAAGATATTAAACTGTGGTGTTGACATCAGTATACAAGATTCTATTATGGTCTCTTTGTCTCTTCTTTAAAAAATCTAATACTATGTCTTTAGAATTTTCTTGCTTTTATATCAACTTTCTTTTACATTTGAACTATAGAATTAGCTTGTCAGAAAGTTTCTTTTGGAGTTTTTAATTTGAATTGCATTTAAGATACAGATTACCATTTGGGGTAGGGATATCTTAAATAATACCACATCTTTGCATACTAGAATGCATTGTATCTCCTATTTGTGTTTTAGTGTAATTGTCATATAACTTTGGTGAATTTACTGTTAGCATTATCTCTACATGTCTTTTTTTTTTTTTCCATTACAGTATTCTAAATGAATATTGTTGTAGTTTTTCTTGGTATACTTATTGAACTCTGATATTAAGCTTAATAGTTTTTTCAGTTGATTTTTAAATAATTTTTATGTAAGCTATTAATCTGTAAACACTGGTAGTTTTCTTTTCAGTATTTATACCTCTCTTTTTCATGCCTTATCGCATTGGTGAAGGTTGCTAAAAGTGCTAATTAATGGAAGCAGTAGTATGCTTGCTGCTTTTTTTAACTTTAGACTTAATATTTCTGTGGTCTGCCATAATGCCTGCTATTTGTAGTAAATATCTGGTAGTTATCCTTTAGTTATCCTTTATTTGGTTGAGAAGTTGTGGTGTTTTTATCTATTTTCTTAGATAAAAGACTTAGAATCTTAGTCATGTGGCCAGATTTCTTTTATTTTGCCTTATGTGAATGTTGATTTGGCTGTATAGAGTAGTTTAGATTTGGGTGTTATTTGCTATGTATACACTTATGTATGCATACACATACACATAATTTTTTTTTTTTCAAAATATTGCAATATTCCAGCATAGTAGAATTCTCCTCTGGCTCCTCCTAAGTGAAAATTCTGAGCCTTTATTTTGTACACACAAGTAGTAGGTAATTCATGTAAAGTTGAGACACTGTGCTTATCCAGATAACTAGTGCTACATTAAGTGAAACAGGATTTGAACTCTTAGTTTCTGTATTAATTTCTGATGTGGTTATTCCTTTCTCTGTTTTTGTGTGGGAACTCTGTTATTATGAGTTAGGTGAGTCCTTTCAAGGCAGTGGTAGATAACACAGAATAAGATCACAGAATAGCCAGTGGGCCAGATCCATACTGCAGTTTGATATGATAAATAAAGTTTTATTGGGACTTAACTTATGTTTATGCATTATTTATGGCTAATTTTGTGCTACAACAACTGTGTTTAGTTGCATCAGAGACCCGTGGCTTACAGAGCTGAAAATATTTAGTATCTGGCCCATTACAGAAAAAGATTATTGACTCCTGGTATAACATAGTGGAAAGAAAGAACCCAGACTTTGGAGTCAGAGTGAAGTGGATTTAAATCCTTGTTCTACCTTTTATTATTAATCTTGAGTTAATATTTTTCCTCTGATACCTCAGTTTTCTCATACATAAAATAATATTATACTATAATCCATGAGATTATTGAGGATATTAAGTAAAATGTATGCATGGTGTCTGCTATATAGTAAGGATGCAAGTGGTAGCAGTTATTTTACAAGTCATTAAAAGGTCAGAATTCTTGTGGTTATTTATTTGTAAATGTCTTGTATTTCCAGAATGTAATTTTTGGTCCTTGTTTGAAATTTTCTTTTTTAGTAGTAAGGGCTTCTTTACTAAGAAAAAGAGAAACAGGTATGTATTTATTTTTGATGGTTGTTGTCTACTGACACATAATAAATTTCCCTAAATTTAGCAGCTTAGAACAACTATTTTCATAGTTCAGGAATTTAGAAGTATCTGGGTTGTTCCAACTCAAGGGTCTCTTATAAAGCTGTAGTTAAGTTGTTGACGGGGCGGTGTAGGGGCGCACCTGGGTGGCTTAGTTGGATAAGTGTCTCTGCCTCTTTGGGTCAGGTCATAATACCACATCCTGGGATTGAGCCCCACATTGGGCTCCCTGCTCAGCCGGAAGCCTGCTTCTCCCTTTCTTTCTCCTATTTCCCCTGCTGTGGGCTCTCTTCCTTCTCTCTCTTTCAGATAAATAAATAAATAAAATATTTAAAAAGAAAAAGGTTAACTGGGGCTAGAAGATCCATTTCCCAGATGGCTTTCTCACATGGCTTTTGGCAGGTGACCTTAATATTGTTAGTCTCTCTAGAGGGTTTCTTCAGTTCCACGAGACATAGTAGCTAGCCATGAAGGCAAGGAAGGAGCCACAACACTTTTAACGTTCTGTTCTCTTGACATAACACCCCATCACTTCCTACATGTTCTGTTTGGTGGAAGTGAGTCACCAAGTATAACTTATATTTGAGTGGGAGAAGAATCAGACAATTTGTAGACATATTTTTAACTTCCATGTTCTACATTCTGAGCACAAATAATTTACATTATTCTTTTATCCTTTTTTTTTTAAGATTTTATTTGTTGGAGAGAGAGAGCAGGAGCAGGGAATCCAATGCGATACTTGATCCCAGGATTCTGGGCTCATGATCTGAGCCAAACGCAGACGCTTAACTGACTGAGCCACCCAGGCGCCCTATTTATATTATTCTTACATGCAGATTACACTTGCCCCTTCTGAGGCCTTCAAAAGTCTCATTCCATTACAGCATTAACTTGGAGTCTAGTTAGTTATGTATGTATATGAGGTACTGGTGCTGATGTGATTTCTTGAATATGGTTCTTTAGTATAGCTGGTATAGCTCTTCAAGTGTAGTTCTTGATATGAAATCCTGTGCCGGGGCTCCTTGCTCATTCTCTTAAATAAGTAAATAAAATCTTAAAAAAATCCTGTGCCAAGTACATGTCCAGTATAAATTGATTGCAAAGGAATATTCTTGGTCAAAAGTGGGTGGTGAAGGGGAAATGGAAGGTACACAGGAGTTACTGGTTCTGTCAGTTCTCAAGTCCAGTTGAGGATAGCAGTTCTTTGATGAGGGCTCACGATGTAGTACTAATTCTCTAATGGTTTCTCGTTCTAGGCTCTGGTTTTTTGGTTCCACCTTCTGCATTTTCTTTCCTGTTCTTAAAAGTTAGCATTTGTGGGGTCCCTGGCCAGCTCACTTGGAAGAGCTTGCAACTCTTGATCCTGGTGTGGGGGTGCAAGTCCCATGTTGGGTGTAGTGTGATTACTAAAATTAATTTTTTTAAAAAAGTTAGCATTTGTTTGCAACTGAGTAGTTTTTCAGTCTGCTTCCAAAATTTGCGAGTCTTTTATACTATCTCTATTCCTTTTAGTCCAGATTTGCTGTTTCTACCCATAGAATTCTCTTAAGAATTTTATAGTTTTTTTGTGAATTTTATTGGAAGCCACATGCACAAATATCATTGTCTACCTTGAGTTTTTGCTGAGAGGACAGCACCCTTGAGTGTCTTAGAAGCTCTGTTGTTTGAAAGGATCAGTAAATCATACCCTTAAAGTTTTTAAGAGAAAAGAGCCTTTTGGGTGACCGGTAGCTGAGGCATCATCTTTTGAGTTTCAAAGGATTTTAAAGCCAAACTCTGCTTTCCTCATTGACATATTTTCTTGGCAGTTCTCTGAATTTGACCTTTGCTTAGGAGCCATTTCCAAAGAGGCTGAGAATTTTGAACACTGTCAAGTCCTTCTTCCATTTGTTTCTTTCTCTTGCATTTTAATTACAAGCTTCAAGAGGAATCAGGTGCTGCCTGAACAACCATTTTTTTCCCTTTTTTTTTTCAGTTTGGAAATCCCTCTAGCTAGATCACTCAGTTCATTTGATACATTTTATGATGTTACTAAATACATGTTATTAAATTTTCTGCCTCTGTGTGAGTATGACATGTTTCACTTACAGCCTCTTCAAAATCCAGACTTTTGAGCTTCATTAATTCTTTTTTCCATGTCTTCCCACCTTTTGCTGTGCTCTGGAACCACAGTCAGTCCTACATTTTAGGTTTTTATTGCAGCAGCACCCCATTTCCAGGTACCAAAATTTGCCTTGGTTATCTATTGCTGCCTAACAGATTGCTTACACAGAGCTTTAAATAGCAAACATTATCTCAGAGTTACTGTGGGCCAGGAATTCAGAAGTTACTTAGCTTAGCTGTAGGATTTTGAAAAATGTGGGTTCTCTCAGGAGATTGAAGCCAAAATGGCAGCCAAAGACTTCTGAAGGGTTGATTTTAGTAGGAAAATCTGCTTTCAAGATGGCTTACTTTAATGGCTGGAGGCCTTTTTTGGCCACACGTGTCCTTCCATAAGGTTGTCTGTGTATCTTCACAACGTGGCAGTTGGGTTTCTTCTGAGTGGTCCAAGAGAAAGCAAGGAGGAATCCACTGTGCTTTTATGTTCTGATCTTGGATGTCATACAGTTTGATTTCTAGCATATTCCATTTGTTGGAAGTGAGTTAAGTATAGCCTACAATTAAGGGAAGGGGAAATAGGTTCCATCTTTTGAAGGAAAGAGTTTATGGGCATATTTGAAAATCACCACTGTGATGGTATACTCTAGAATGACCTTATTCATTTCTCACTAAGTATTACCCAAATAAATACCAGTTGTACACATAACTTTCATATTTATTGCTTGAAGACTATAGATTTTTTTTACTTTATTATCTAATATTTGTGATTTTCAGTCTTTCTTTTGAGACATTCCATAGTTTGTACCACGCAAGCTATTGTTAATTTTCAGTGTCGAGCTTTTGATTTATCATATAGTTATTTATTATTCCATGAACAAATATTTGAATATTTTCTGTATATTCTGCTAGTATTCTGGTAGGCCCTGAGAATACAAAATTTATGAGTAAGATAGGGTCTCTCCACCAATTCGCAGTCTAAAAGAGAAGCACATGTATAAATGAAGTATTGTGACAAGCAAATATATATGTCATAGTAGCAGCAGTTGAGTATAGAGAATGAATAACTCACAAGGTTAGAGAGGCATGACTAAGAAAAAGTGTAGTCTAAGGCCGTAGAAATATGAAACAGCTTGTTAGATTTCTAGAACTGCAAGAGTAAGATTGCTGGGGGAACTTTTATGCTTTTATGTTTTGCTATGATTGCGACACCAGGTCTCCACCTGGATTCAGAACATTTTTTTGAAGGGATCATCACAGTGTTTTCTAGCCATTGTGGAACCATTAAATGGCAAGGTACACATAGGCACATGAACTTGTATAACATGTCATATTTTGTCTGGGAGTTTTAATGAGAATGCTAAATTAGTGATTGATCATTACTAACCTGATTAATATGCTTTTCATTAATTAACGTATTGCCTATAGCAAACATGTCTGACAAAGAGCTGAAGAAGCTACGGAATAAACAAAGAAGAGCTCAAAAGAAAGCCCAGATAGAAGAAGAGAAAAAAAATGCAGAAAAAGAAAAGCAGCAGAGAAATCAGAAAAAGAAAAAGGATGATGATGATGAGGAAATTGGAGGTCCGAAAGAAGAGCTTATCCCTGAGAAACTAGCCAAGGTACTTAATAATAGTGTTGAGCACAATTGAGTGAAATTTTGTGACCAGCTATTGTCATTTTATACTGTCTTATTTAACTAATTTGATTATAGATTTTAGAGTGAAAAATCATTTTAATTTTTTGTCTATTTTCTTTCTCTTTCTTTCTTTCCCTCTCCCTCTGCCTCTCCTTCCCCTTCTTCCCCTTCTTCCCCTTCCTGCCTGCCTGCCTTCCTTCCTTCCTTCCTTCCTTTGTGTTTCTGTCTGTTTGTCTTTCTGTCTTCCTATCTGTCTTTTTTTCTTTCTTGGAATAATGATCCTGATCCAGAGTAATCTGGTATAGTGGAAGGTTTGGGTTTTTGAGTCATTCTGATCTGGGTCCACATAATCAGCACTTATACTTCACTGTGTGTCTTGGACACTTTGTCTAACCTCTCTGATGATACTCTCTTGTATAAAATGGGACTAGGAAAAAATCCCTACTAGGCAGGGATGTTAGGATAAAAGGAACTTTATGTGCAAAGAATGAAGCATCTGTTAAAAGTGGTAACATGCAACTTTTTATATCTGGACCAAATTGAGCTTATCTCTCACCAGTGTGTCAGTTTACGGTATTTCTTTATTGGACTTTGTAATTTGAACCTAATCTCTCTAAAAGCCCCTAATCTCTCTAAAAGCCCCTAAATATCTTCCCCCACGCCAAAAATCATGTCTGCTGTTATTAACTGTTAAGCTGAAACCAAGGTATTCATTGTCAGGTAAGCCATTTTGATTAGTAACATATCCATGCAGTTTTCTTCTGGCCCTTGGTGTTGGGCTACTCCATGTGAAAATAATTGCATAGTTTTTATGTTAAAGCAGTGAATACAGTATGCACATTAATAATTAAAAAGTCAAAATCAACTGCCTTATAACTAAGAAAAATTATAATACCTAATAAGTAGAGTTGAAAAATAGTTTTAGGATCAAATCACAAGTAAATGTATAACTTCTAGGAACAAAGATACTACCTTTTTATTGTTGAGAGTTTATTGGAAGAATATACAGAATAGTGAGGAAACACAGAAAATTGACCTTTTAGGCCTCATGGAGAATTATACAGTTATTCAGGGGTAATATCAGCTTTAAGAGCTTTCCATCTTTATGCTTCAGCTTTCTTTATTACTACCACTTTTACCACTGTCACTGACTGTGTGCGACCACCATTTTTTCTACATGCTTTCTCTGTAGCCCATAATTTTTCCTAATGACTTTTCTTTGTAACACTTCATATCTTCCATTATACTTCTTAAAGAGAGGATCTATTTGGATTGCTTAGTCACTGTCTAATAAAGGTTACTTACCCCCACAGAGCAGAATTTTTATACCAAGCCTCCTTATAGACTATTGACCTTGTGTCCACTGTATCATAGCTGCTTTTGGGCCAGATACCAAGTTATAGTCTAATTATTTATAGCTAGAGATTTTATAGTCTCAGAAGAAAATAATCCCTATAGAAATTGCTTTATTTGGAAAGAGCCCAGTGAAAGGTACCAGTTTCATAGGCTGCCATTTAATATATACTATTCTTGCCTGTTAGGCATATGGCACACTTCTCTTCCTAGGATAACTACCTCCAGGATGCCCCCTTCTAATAGCATCCACACTTATTTATATCCCTAGTGTGGTGGCAGTGCTAGATTACACCAAGCCATCATAGTAAGGTTTGGCATTGTAAGCTGTTTTAAAAAGCTGCTTGCCAAATCTAGATTTACAGTGTCTCGATTCCGATTTTTTGTGATCCTATATTTTATCATTATTAATGTTATATTATTATTATTGTTATATCATTCTTAGTGTTAATAATGGTATATTTAGTGTCACCAGTTCAGGATTTTATATATGTAATATAAAATAAAAGCATTATTAAGTTAGCAGTAATTCCACTTAAAGAAAAAAAGAAAATAGGAAGAGGTTTAGTGAGTTTTAATATTCAGTTAGCTGAGTATAAACCGGAAATCTTTGTTTCTCCAACTTACCATGAGGCAGTAGTTGGTATTTATGAATTCCCTCATGTACCACCAGTGCTAATGTTCCTCCTTGCCTTCAGGTAGTATTCATCTCAGCTGGATTATTTTTTCCCTTCTGTGCACACATGACATTTCTCCTCATCAGTGTATTATTATTCTGTCTGTATGGGGTTTAACAGTTCTAAACTTTCTGTTGCTACTCTGGGAGTATAGGGAGATGTATTCCTATACAACATATTGTAATACAGATTAGACTTCACATCAGTTTATAAATTTAAAAATCACGTATGAGCAAAACTGCCCTTGCGGATCTCTTACATTGCCCATCAATACAATGCAGTTCCAGTCTGTATCTCTTCCAACTTAGGTAAATTCAGATCTTCACGACTATCTAAGTTTGAGAGACAAAAATGAGTACGCATAATTCTGGCAATTTTCATCCAGTACTCCAATCAGTGAACACAGGACCCTAGCTGAGTTTGAGACCAAGGAATTATGACTACCATTTGTTTAGTCCATGTCAGTTCCTGTGTGCCTCTCCCAGTGTGAACATTTTGCTATATTGAGTTTCATTTTGGTACTTAATAGGGTTGTCGTGCACAGAATGCAAAGTTGTGAGAGAGGGAGAGAGAGATTTATTTCTATGCATCTTGTCTTTACAGCTTTAGGGACTTGATGGTACTTTTTTCTTTCTTTCTCTCTTTCTTTTTTTTTTAATCTTAAACACTGATTGTAGAACTCAACCCTGTTGATAGGCTTTTGTATATATAACTTCATATTTCATTATGTATATATGAATATAGAATGTAGGTAGCTTTATTATGGTTATGTACATAACCATATGTGCATGGTTTTGTCAGACAAAATGATAAAAATCTTACCTATACAAGGCACACAGAAACGTGGGGACAATAGGTCCAGATTTTTTTGTAGTGGCATATGTTGTTCTTTATTAGGATTGCAGGCAGAATTTCTCTTTTCTTTTTCTAAGCTTAAATACTTAGATTTCAGTAAGTATAATGCTCATATTGACTTAGCTTCCTTATATTCTTTGTTTCCATTTTGTGACAGCAGTCATATCCCCCTGGTAGTAAATTACCCTGGTCATTATAGTGATCCTCATTTCAGTCTGTGCTCTGGAAGTCTTAAAAAACTTGATACAGCTCCATTACAATTTCAGTTTTCAGTTCTTTACCTTTCCCTGGTAGACCTTTCTCCTCTGTATACCACAAATCCCAAATCAGTAGAACATAAAATTGTGGAAATAAGAAGCAAAATATCTACAAATGTATGAGAAAGGCACACTTAGGAGATCTCCTCTCTCCCTGCTGTCTCTTGGTATCCACGGCTAGTAGACTGACAGTGCCATATAGTGATTTCTTGTTTAGAGCATGTGTCCTTCAGAATAATGCCAGCTGCCTACATGCTAGTATAAGGTAAAACTCCTAGACATCACTTTCTTGCCTGCGGTGTTTTTTATTTCTTTGTTTGTTTTTAATGCTGTGAAATAATTTCCTTAGCCAGAATCTGTGTTGGTAAAACCACAATTACCATATTGGTAGAGACATGTGGGGTTGTTATGGCAAATACAAATTCCACCAAGGATAAATCTTATTACCTCTGTGATGAGACAAGGCAAATACAGGCATGGATATTCAGTACCTTTCTGATAAATATGGTATTCTTCTCCAGCCCCATCCCAGTCTACAGAGATGAATTTTGTCTTAGATACTCAGTCTAGGAGTGTAACAGTAACACAATTATGTAGTAAGTATTTCCTGTCCAGGAATTATTACAGGTATATAATTAATATGACATCTACATAATTAATAAAGGATGACAGAGACAGTTCAATAAACATAAATCTTCTTAAATGCTATCTCACCATTAGTATGGCATTGGAATAAATATGGATTCTATAGAATTTGTATGAGAACAAAGCAAGATAGAATGGTTATTTTACTGCCTTTAATAGCTTGATCATACTTCACTTTGAATTTAAAAAGAATGTTGACTCATTCTGTAATATTCTCTATCTCTCTCTCTCTTGACCCCTCTGCATCCTATTTAATATTTCTCCTCTGTCCTCCCCCCATCCTACCCCTTGGCTACCTTACCTGTTCATCTCACTGTCTTTCTTTGCCTGGTTCTGTTTTATCTTTCTTTTTACTTGTTGGATAGTTTCTATCCAGACATAATATATATATATGGTTAAAAACCTGTGAAGAGTTGTAGAGTTCAAATTCCCCTTCCTTTAGATTATGGGAAGTTAAAATATGACAGTATTTCTGGGTAATAGGTAAGTGATTTTTACCAAAAAGAAAAAACCCAGAAAGTGAAGTGTTTTTAATAGAATAAAGTCACATTCTTTTCCCCCTCCCCCATCTTGCTTCCATTTGTATAATATCTTTTATTTTTGTTAGGTTGAAACTCCATTGGAAGAAGCTATTAAATTTTTAACACCGTTGAAGAACTTGGTGAAGAACAAGATAGAAACGCATCTTTTTGCCTTTGAGATTTACTTTAGGAAAGGTAGGCAATTAGGGTATAGTGGCCCTGACAAAATTGATCACTGTATTTCTTAGATATAGTCACCCAAATCCAGTGTTCTCACCACGATAGGGTTTTTCCCAATGTAGCTTCTCACAGAAATGCCTGTTACATGTGTACGATATTGTGAGTCTCCTAGGACATTAAAATCAATAATAGATATACATACATAACTAAGATTAAGGTCAGATACAGTAGTTACTATGTTTAGGTGTGGATAAAATTAATTAATGATACTGAGCTTTGATTAGTGCTTGATACAGAGGGAGCACTGAATAAATGTTGGTTATTATTAACTATTGTTAGAAGATGTGGTGCTTGAGGTGTATCTTGAAAAATGGATATTTCTAAAAGAAGATGCATGGAAAGGAAGAAGATGCATTAAGAAAACACAAATATGCTTAAATAATGTTGAGGTTGTCTATTGTCCGAGTCAGGTAAAAGATAATGGAACCTCTTGGTTGTCTTGCTTAGAATGCCTAGACTATATATAGATACTAAGACTTTGTGGTATTGAATTGCTATAATCCAGGTAGTTCATTAAAAAAAAAAAAAAAAAAAAGTATATCATTAAGGTGACACATCCTGAAGGGAAGGGCAATTGGTTAGTAAGATCTGACAGAAGGTTTTTGCTCCAAGCAGTGTAACTGTTCTAAAAGAGATTGAATAAAATGGTACCTCTATAGAGTTTCCATTAAAAAATCAAGTTTATCCAAAGTAATTAATAGTAATGTTGGGTAAAGGTTGCTATATAGCATTGCTTGGAAATAGGACACAAAACTATAGTTTGGTTTTAATTTTTATTAAGATATTTACATGGGGATGTAAGATAGAGAAAGGGCCAGGAAGAAATAGATTAAAAAAAACAAACAAACAGGTGGTCTTTTGATGGATTTGAGTGATTACAGTGGTTTCCATTATATTTCTGTTTTCCAAAATGATTGTGTTGTAATTTGGAAAAGAAATTTAATAAATAGTCCAGTAATTTTAGGAACTTCTAAAGAAAAGTTAATGCAACTCCCCTTTTTCTTTTTCTTTCTTTCTTTTCTTTATTTAGAGAGTGCATGGGAGCTATGTGGGGGTTGGGGGGAGAGGGGGAGAGAGAATCTTAAGCAGGCTCCATGCATGGAGGAACCCAGTGCAGGGTTTGATCTCATGATTCTGAGATCATGACCTGAGCCAAAATCAAGAGTCAGACCTGTAATCTACTGAGCCACCCATGTGCCGCAATACAACAAATGTTCTTAAACAGAATCCTGAAGTATAAAAAAGCTGTTCTCCTTAAAGTGGGGAAGGGCAATCTGAATTCCTTACAATTGGCTTCTTGATTGTGTTCTAACCTCTGAAGGGCTCTTCAGCATTTGGAATTCACTGTAGTTGTGTGATAGGCAGTATTTTTAGCTTTCTGAGTGTTGGAGTAAGGGAAAAAGAAATGTCAGAGGAGCCTGGAGTTTTGAATTTTGTTATTTGGAGAATGGTACCAAATCGGGAAGTCTTAACAAAGAAGTGGTTTTTAGATGGGACTTGGAAGTGCAGTGAGTAATCAGGTGAAATTTCCATTCAACAGATGGAAACACTACTGAAGCTTGGGAAACATGAGGGTGTGTAGGGATAGTGTAGAAAGATATGAGAAATCACTGAAAACATTACCTTGGTGAATATTGTATCTTTTGAGGAGGAAGCAAAACCAGGGATTGATTAGGAGAGGACACCAAATTAGGAGGGAAACCATTTCATATGAATGTCACAAAACCCAAGAAAAGAGCTAGTCTGAAGTATCAGTAATGAAGTTTTATAAGTAGTGCAGAAAATCCATTTACTTCTATTAAATTAGGAGGTTAAGAAATGGCTTAAGTTTTGTTTATATGGCATTAGTTCAAATATTATTGAATGCTATCTAAATTTTTTGTACTTCATAAAACATTTTTTTCTTAATGAATATTGTGTGGAAAATATTAGCTAATGTTCTAATCTGAGGAAATCATTTGCTTCAATCATGTTGCAGTTCACATATGATTGACTGTAAATTAGTTTCTCTATTTGTAATTCTCTAAATTAATCCTCCAAAGGAGGGCAGCTTATTTTATCAAATGATCAAAATATATTTTACTTTTTCTTTTTATAGAAAAGTTTCTTTTGATGCTACAATCAGTAAAGAGGGCATTTGCTATTGATTCTAGTCATCCCTGGCTTCATGAGTGTATGATTCGACTCTTTAGTACTGGTATGTTTTTGTTTTACATTATTTAAGTATTTGATTACAGTAGTGGATAGTGACTGTATAAGTGATCTATTTAACTTTGTCATAAACTCAGTCATTTTAAAGCTGATGTATTTTAAATTAGCTAAGGGGAAAAGCAGGATTCTTTTCTTTGTGATGAAGGTCTTTATTTTAAGGCTAGAAATGTTACATGATTTTGATATAGAATTGTTCAGTCCAAATATTTGAGAATAACCTTTGTTCCTGTTTCTAAAAAGTTACATGTAAGTTGAAACTTTGAATCATATTCATTGTGTAAAGTTTTTTAATAAATCATTCTAAAATTGAAAAATCTCGTTGAAATTGACTAGCTACCTCCTTGCATATCTGTCTTCAGAATTCCTGGAGTCATAAAATTTTTGTTACTAAATATAGATTTAAAAGAACTTTAAGGCATTCACTGCTTTTCTAATATTTTCATAGTAAGATCCATTACTTTTAATATGAAGTAGAACTAAAGAATTTGAGAATGTAAAAGGTAGAATTTTATGCTAATTATTTTTCATTTTATAGTTGAGAAATCTAGGCCCTTAAAAGATTAAATGACTTATTCAAGGTAACACAAATAATTAGTAATGAAGCAGGAATGAGAGCTCAGGTCTTCATATTATTCTTTATACTAAAGAGCTATACATTTAAAGTAAAGTATTCCTGTAGTCAAGTGATGGTGGTAGTTTTAATTTTTAAGTGACTGAATCTTTATAATAGAACAATCTGCAAGTACTGTTAAATTACCTATCTCATTGCTGAATACTCAGCCATATTTGAATCCATACATATTTAAATAATGAGAGTAAATCAGTCTTCCCAATCAGTCTTTTGAGAAATGCTAAATTGTCCTGATTAAGAACATTCTTTTGACTTCTGAGAAAAAATAAAAACTTACTTCAATTATATTTATGCTTGTTAAAAAAATTGATTCCTGTTGTAGACACTGAATCATAGAATGTTTCTCAGATTCTTAAATTATGAAATTAATAAATAACATAACCGCCTTATAGAAAATAGAAGAAAGAATTGCTATATTTATTTATTTTGTTTTTAAGATTTTATTTATTTATTTGACAGAGAGAGATCACAAGTAGGCAGAGAGGCAGGCAGAGAGAGAAGGGGAAGCAGGCTCCCTGCTGAGCAGAGAGCCTGATGTGGGTCCTGATCCCTGGACCTTGGGATCATGACCTGAGCTGAAGGCAGAGGCTTAACCGAGCCACCCAGGCAGCCCAGAATTGCTGTATTTAGAGAAAATAAAATTTCTAGTATCTTTTTTTGTATTAAACTTTTTGAAATAGTGAGTTAGAAGATGAAGGCCAAGAGTAATGGTCTTAAATCCATTCCTGGTTAGGATGGAGTGCACTTAAGCTGTTTTGAGAATTAATATAAACACTTTATTCATATAATCAGCTCTTTCCTAAAACGTAGTAAAATAATACATAAAATTCTATGAATTTGGAGACTAACCTTTGAAATAGGAATTAAAAGTGGCATATCTGAGTATATTTATTTACAGTATGTGTGTGGATTGATGAACATACGACTGTTTCCTTGGAACAGTTCTTTCAAGAATTAAAATGCTCTTGGATTTCAGAAGAACAAAGGCAGGATGGTCCTGATGTAAGAATAGAATTATTTTGTGTCACTGTTAGCTATACCCATTGCTCCAGATGTTTAGCTGACAGCTTTGTCAGGAAGAGAGTTACAAAGTAATTCTGATTTTGACTAAATTTAGACAAATGATAATTTGGAGTGATAATGATGCACTGTCTCTTTAAAAAGCCTTCAAGAATTGGGTAGACTGCTCTGTTAAAAACAGGTGTATACTGTATAAAAATATCTGAAACTACAAAGGCACAGAGTCGGGGCATCTTTGATATACCCTACAGGGTTCCTTTAACTAATATATTTGGTACTTAAAAAAACAACAACACTGACTTAGAAGTAATTTTTCAAGAACACGTTTGTCATGTCAAGTTATATTATACTTCTTCACAAAGAAATTCTCACAGTAACACCTTTCTGGGAAGTATGGGGATAAAAAGGTGCATCAACACCTATTTTATTATAGAAACCAAGTAAATATACTCATTTTAGGCTGATTATGAGTACCCTTAAAATCCTTCAAATGTTGTTATACTACCAATGTAATTAGTATCTGCTACATAGTAATTTACCATACAGGTCATCTTTCTTTCCCCCTTTTAATTATGAAGATGATTTTCAAGTTTTTTTTTTTTTTAAAGTTATAGGACTTAGAGCAACTTAAACTACTACATTCCTGCTTACTTACTTACTTCAATTATATTTATGCTTGTTAAAAAAATTGATTCTGCTTAGGTATTCAGTTGTTTCATTATTCATTTACATGCTTTTAAAATCACTGGTCATCTTGTTCTACAATGAATCTTTTGTCTTTTCCTCTGTCATTTGTACAAAATCCTTTTTTCTTTTATTTGCAGATTATTTTTCTTCTATACTAATATATTTCTCTCCTAAAAACTTCATTAATACTCTCATTTATCTACTTTACTGTTTTGAGTGGTAATCACTTTTAGGTTGTCCTTTAACTAGTAGTGAGTAGTCTTTAGCTTACACAAAATATGAGTTTTTTTTTTTTTAAAAAAAGATTTTATTTATTTATTTGCCAGAGAGAGAGAGCACGCACAGCAGGCAGAGTAGCAGGCAGAGGCCGAGAGAGAAGCAGACTCCCTGCCAAGCAAGGAGCCTGATATGGGACTAGATCCCAGGACCCTGGGATCATGACCTGAGCCGCAGGCATCGGCTTAACCGACTGAGCCACCCAGGTGTCCCAAAAATATGAGCATTTTCTACCCAAATTATAAACGAAAATGCCAGCTAGCCTGGGAATCCAGAGAAATTCTTTTTCTTTTTCTTTAAGATTTTATTTATTTATTTGACAGAGATCAAAAGTAGGAAGAGAGGCAAGCAGAGTGGGGGCGGGGGAAGCAGGCTCCCTGCTGAGCCGGGAACCTGATGTGGGGCTCAATCCCAGGACCCTGAGATCATGACCCGAGCCGAAGGCAGAGGCTTAACCCACTGAGCCACCCAGGTGCCCCAGAGAAATTCTTTTTGCTGAGAATCAGCCCCCTTTTCAATGCGACTGTTAACCATTGATGATTACTAACTTAATCTGCTTTAGGATGAACCAACCATTATTTTAATTTTAAGATGTTGAAAGACTCCAATCAAAAGCCTCTTAGAGAAGGTTTTATTACCCTTCCCTCAATCAAGTATTGCTTTTCTGTGATTCACAAGACATTGTTCTATCAGAAGATAGCAAGGAAGATAAGTAGTCTGGGATTTTTTATTTTCCTGAGACCTCAATATTTTTTGTTAGTTTTAATCACTTTCAAAGGATTTTTAGATTGATCCAGCAGCCCTCTAGTCTTTAGCAATAAAAGCTTATCTAATAGATTGTGATGTTTGCGGTTGCTCCTTTCCTTAAAGATACAGGTAAAATTGCATTCTATAGAATTCCATACAACATTCTAAGTTGTACTGCAGCAGAGTTTTGTTGTTGTTGTAATTAGTATCTTCCTGGAAATTATAGTTCCAGTCTGCATAACACAAGGGAGTAAACAGAGTCGGCCTCAAACATTTTGTGATTTAGTGACAAATATTTTTGGAAATAGCTATTAATGGAAGTTGGGAGTTACATAAATATTTCCTATTTATATATCCCAAATATATATATTTTTTAATTGTGTGGGCTTTTTTTTTTTTAAAGCAGTTTTGATTTTTCTGGGAAGATTGTTTTAATCTGAGGAAAACGGATTTAATGAAGATCATAAAAACATGAAGCTTAGCTTCTACCTGTAACCAACTGTAATCTAACTATGTGATTACTTTCCCATCTTCATATAGTGTCCGGAAAGCACTTAATGCAAAACAACAAAGCCCATGGAAGTACCACATTTTATAGAAAATCCTTGGTTTTGACATAATGTTCATTGTAATTGGCTATAATCTATTTTACCAACTTTTCTTTGAGTTCTCTCTGTACTCCTGCTTCCCCTGAAAAACAAATACTGATAAATTGTAAAAGTTGAAAGTACAGCCATGATGGAGTTTAAGCTATATTCTTTAATAACTCATTTAATTGGGGAGAAAAGCCCTCATTTAATTGAACCACTCAATTCTATAGAATGAGAGAAGAAATATTATTTAACCAACAAAAGTCTTATAATTAATTATTCAGGTACATAATAATAATATGTCAAATATTTCATGTAGATGTTTACTACCCAAGATTTCATGTTTAATTTTAAACTTAGGATAGTGATCCATTAGGGAGATAATGAAAGCAGTTTAGTAAGTCATTACTACCATTTGAAAATCTAAAATAGAAATAGAGTAGAAAATACCAGAATGCATAGCACAAAGTTAGGGTTAGTGTTCTGTGCAACTTTTGCTTCACATAATGAGTTAAGTACATGGGATACATACTCATCAGTACGATATTTGAAAAGTGACCACCGTGGTTCCTAACCATAAGGAAGATACATTTTCAATCTATGACAAAAGTAATAATAATTTATCAAATTATATATTTAGCTATTATATAATTAGCTCTCTTATATATAACCTTTCTTTACTGTGATCATTTTAGGTTAGGTATTTCCTCAATTTTATAGATCAAGAAATAAGTTCAGAGAGGTTGTGACTTGTCCAAGGCTAGATCCAAACCCAGTTCTGTCTGGCTCAAAGCTTCAGTCTCTCTCTATATATATACCAAAATAATGATGGGAAAAAAGCACACCAAAATTCAGTCAGTGTTTGGGGCGGGGAGGGTCAGCTTTTCCATCCCTAAATCCCAGGCCCTGGAAATAAGATTATTACTAGCATGTAGTCATTACAGGAAAATACTTTGTTGATCCTTTAGAATTTATTATATAGTGATAACTCAGTTTAAATAGCCCCTACAAATAAAGGTCAATGAAGTCAGTCATATTGTCTTTTAAAATTGCTAAATTTTATAATGCCTTACTTGGGTATAGAAGATGGAGGTGAGGAAAATTCTGTTGTCTTCAGCACTCCATAATTACTGTGACAGTATTTATCAGGTAGGTGTCATCAAAGCCCCTTCTTTACAGACTTGATTTGAAGTTGAGGGGGGCAGGCCTTTGGGCTTGGAAGGCTACAGAATTACATCTTTCATTACCTGTTTTGCTTTCTGTTTTTTTTCTGAAAGTGAATCATTTATCAGTGAGATGTCTTTGAATGCTATTAGAAAATCATTAGATTATTCTGCTGACACACATTCTTTACATTTATTTAATAAGCTCTTTAAATGTTGAATTATAAGTAGGTTCATCTAGTTTTTACGTATAATTGCTGTATTTCATCAGACTCTTCCACATAATTTTTTAACTTCTGCAAACTGTATCAGAGTATCTAACTACTAATAGAGTTTGTTTTTAATTTTTTCAGCAGTGTGTGAAAGTAAAGATTTACCTGATACAGTTAGAACAGTATTAAAACAAGAAATGAATCGTCTTTTTGGAGCAACGAATCCAAAGAATTTTAATGAAACTTTTCTGAAAAGGAATTCTGATTCATTGCCACACAGATTATCAGGTAATCACATTATTTTCTTTTTATCTTAACCTTCTAAAACAATTTCAGTTTTTATCGTAATGAATCAGTGACAAGGTTACATATTTCTCGTGGAAGAGGTATTGCAATTATCTCACATTTTAGTCTTATGAAAATAGCTTAAATATGCTTCCTATAAATTAAATCTTTGAGACAAAATTATTACTGTGCAACAAGGTCAGTAGTTTTTCCTGGTTCAGCATTGTCTTTACAACAAAGCAAGTATACTGCATTTAGCTACATATTACATATAGTGAAGGTGGGAGGAGAGTTCTGTTTTTTTTCCTTTCTCCCTTCAGTGTGTTCTTAAAATTCACTTGGATGTAACCATCATCTTTCACTTCTCATGCTTATATAAGATATTAAACTAAACAATGCAGAGCACTTGAAACCTTTTCACAGGCAGGGGTCCATGCTGGCAGTCCACAGTCTGGACTTGATGGGACCATGTGGGTAGTGCATTAGTAGGATGCTTTTAGAATACCTGGCTAAGAACGCCAGCAGCTTTGTATGCCTCTGGAATTCTGAATTCAACTTTTTGGCCCATACCATCAAGGTTGGATGTCTCCTCCCACATCCCCATCCCCATCACATTTTGTGGAGTATTCCCCTCAGCCCCAAATTATGTTCATTTTAAAGAAGAAAACTATCCATGGTTCCGCTGCACAAACACAACTATTATTAGAATATTTTATTTCTTCATAGTTTTTTTACTTTAATCCTAGTTAAGCTATTTTTGGTCTATCAGGGTTTTTTTAAACAGTGTTTCAAATGACTGTTCCTATTTTTCTAATAAAGTGCCTCACTGAGTACACATATATGTTACATTTTATATTTGAATGGATAGAGGATAAGATGCTGATTTTACTTTGAAATAAAACAGATTTCCTTTTTACTTGTCCCTTAGCTGCCAAAATGGTATATTATTTAGATCCTTCTAGTCAGAAGCGAGCTGTAGAGTTGGCAACAACGCTTGATGAATCCCTCACTAACAGAAACCTCCAGGTAAAGAGTTTTTCATAATCTCCATTAAGAGTATCTGATTACTTCTCTGTTTCTCTTTTAACGAGAATTTCTCTTTTCACAAAGAGAATAATTTTTACCCAGGTAACTGTTTTTTTTTTGTTGTTGTTATTTATGCATACTGTTTACCAAACCATTATGAATACATATCAGAAACTAACCTTATCTTAAATTTATGTAGGATTGTCTCTGTGTGTACACACACATAGCAGGCTACCTGGCATTCAAGAGCTAGTTCCACATCTGTTACTTTTTCTTTCTAGATATGTGTTTTAGTAAAATCATATATATATATTCCATAGTTAATTTTAGATTTCACTTCATTCATATCTGTGCATTTTTTAAAAGATTTATTTATTTTAGAGAGAGTGTGTATATAAGTTGGGGAGAGGGGCAGAGAGGGAGGGAGAATCCCAAGCAGGGCAGCTCAGTCTCACCACCCCAAGATCATGGACCAAGCCCAAATCAAGAGGCGGATGCGCATCTGACTGAGCCACCTAGGCACCGCCCTGTCTGCATTTTTGAGCAAGCAGTGGTCTCTGTGAGGCTATTTATTTATTTATTTATTTGACAGAGAGAGAGAGAGATCACAAGTAGGCAGAGAGGAAGGGAAGCAGGCTCCCTGCCGAGCAGAGAGCACCATGTGGGGCTTGATCCCAGGATCCTGGGATCATGACCTGAGCCGAAGGCAGAGGCTTTAACTCACTGAGCCACCCACGTGCCCCTGTGAGGCTCTTTTTTAAGAGCTCTTTTTTAAGATTTATTTACTGAGAGAGTGCACATGCATGCACACAGGAGTTGGGAGGGACAGAGGAAAAAGACAATCTTTTTTTTTTTTTTTTTTTTAATATTTTATTTATTTGTTTGACAGACAGAGATCACAAGTAGGCAGAGAGGCAGGCATAAAGAGAGGAGGAAGCAGGCTCCCTGCAGAGCAGAGAGCCCGATGCGGGGCTCGATCCCAGAACCCTGGGATCATGACCTGAGCCGAAGGCAGAGGCTTTAATCCACTGAGCCACCCAGGCGCCCCGGAAGAAGACAATCTTAAGCAGACTCTGAATGATCCCCATGCAGGGGTGGCTAGTACCACCCAAGATCACTACCTGAGCTGAAACCAAGAGTCATTCGCTTAACTGACTGAACCACCCAGGCGCCCCCTGGATGAAGATTCTGGCATACTGAAGATGCATATGCCAGGGGTCAAATTAAAACACTCATTTCATAACTTGTAATGTGACATGAAATTAAATAGAGTAAAAGATACATGGATGTCTTGCAAAATACAGATTCTTGTTCACACTAAAAACAAAGGACATAGTGTTACTTCCTGTGATAATTAGTCAGACAAAATAAGCATTTGAAGTATTGCTTTAATGGCAAATGAAGTAAATACCTTCAAGAAACATTTGACTTGTTGATTGCTAATATTTTAATACATCATTTAGATTAGAACATTTCTAGAGTGGTAAAGTTGTTGGATACTATATATCTGCAAACTACATAATTTTTTTTCAGGTGAAAAGATAAAACATAGGAAATGCAGGTCATCATATAAGATATTTTAAAATATAAGAAAATACACTAAGGGGTTTGGTTGAAACGGTTGTCAGTTTATATGAACAAATTTTTCTTGTGTATGTGCCCTTTGGTTTGAGACTTCCTTTCCTGCTTCGTTAGTGGGAAAACCTACAATTTGAATACAAGGGTGAAAAACAATGTTTGATATTGTCAACTATCTCTAAACCTCTTAAAAAACAAAACAAAACTGTGAAAGGTGTAAGTAACTGACGTTACCATAGAAATTTTTGCATTTATATACAGGGCCAGCCTGGGCTGAGGCAGGGTTTCCACCTGGGTTTGAGTACTTGCTCAGAATGAGTGGGTCTTTAAATGCAGCACTCTACACACTTTGCTTGCCCAACAAAATTCATCCTTTTGTGTAAACCCTGCAATTCCAAAGAAACTAATTCTTACGGGATATATATGTGCAAGTAAAATGCTTTTGTGTATCTTAAATACGTGTGTATCCACAGAAAATCTGTGGATAATGAAATGTCTAATGAATTCACAGTACAAACTTCTTTGACAAGTTATAACATGACCTTTTCTCTTTCTTTAGACGTGTATGGAGGTATTAGAAGCCTTGTGTGATGGTAGCCTAGGAGACTGTAAAGAAGCTGCTGAAGTTTATAGAGCAAATTGTCATAAGCTTTTCCCCTATGCTTTGGCTTTCATGCCTCCTGGATATGAAGAAGATATGAAGATCACAGTTAATGGAGATAGTTCTGCAGAAACTGAAGAACTGGCCAATGAAATTTGAACATCATTAAACAAGCAATTGGAATGACTTTGGACCATATCTAGTGTATAATATTTTTGTCACGCACCTGCTGCATTGCTCTAACTTACACAGAATGAGAAGAGTAAATGTTCTTGCCTTCAAATAGTGTTTTACGTTTTTTTTTTATCCTGCTGAAAAAGTATATATAAAATATCTAACATATTACAGGATATAGGTTCAGTTTCTTAAAAAATTAAAAGCTGCTAAAATTGAGGGATTAAAAGAAGATACCTTATTCTATTCCTACCTACCCACCCATGTTTTTTAACTAATTTATATAAAATCTGGAGGCTGTTACAGCTAACAAAGCAGGTGTGTGGCAGAAATATTACTTTAAAATTTGTCTTGTGAGATTTTACTATATCTCAGACAGCAAAAACGCTGTTTTAGCACTGGATTCTTTCACTGAGCACAAAGAGTTGTTGGGGCTTTAGCATCTGACTGATTTTGTTACGGGGTTGATTCTGACCATAGGAAGTATGCAATGTGAATCACTATTTACAGAGAAACCTACAACAGATGCTTGATGTTGTAGAAGCTGGGACATATAGATACCAAGCAGAACTATAAGAAACCTAGAGGGTGTTCAATATGCTTGTTGTGTTTCCAAAATTCACTGTACATGATCAGTTTGGTGTTCTTGTACCACAGTTTTTAACTGAAGGAACCAGTTGGAACAATCTCAATTTTAACTAAAACTTGAAGAACTAAAATAGCAATGCAAACCTTTCAGCATTGTTTTGGCCAAACTTGTTAAAACTGTAATGCAAGAACCAAATGCACTGTGATGTGGCACCAACTAATTAGCACGCATGAATTTTTTCACCCAAGAGTGAAAAAAGAAAATCTACCGTGGCTTGAAGTTAAAGAGCAGAACTCCTGACTACCATTCTATGACTGATCAAGAGACTAATAGTTTAAAACCTCAGCAGGCCTTGTTCACGATATGCAGAAAAAAAGTGCTGCAGTTTAGATACCTCTGGAATTTTTCCACAGTGTCACAGGTTTGTAATACTTGAAGCCCTACATTTCTAAGAATATATTTCTTGCTCAGTCGTTTCAGGCAAGCCCAAGACTTTGTAATTTTTAAAGGGCCCAAGATTTTTTTTTCAATAACAGACCAGCTTCTTTTTCCTGCAGTTACAGATGTAATTTCCTTTTTGTTGTCAAACATAAGGTACCAAATATGATGCAATAAATTGTTTTGAAAAACAGTTGTGTGAATATTTCAACTAATCTGTGTTGGGCTTCTGTGAAAATACACAGGTGGAAACAGAGGTGCAAGCCAGAGGCAATGTAACATGCTGTACAACTAGTGCTGATGGGAGCGTTTAGGATGGGCCAAGTGCCGATGTCAGGGGAACTCCGCAATGCAGGTGTAGTGCCTCTCCTGCATTAAGATTTCATCGAGGGCTAGGATGGTGACAGGTACTATGAATGTAATTCCTAACTCGTCATTTGAAAGGAAAACTGAATACTGCAATTTTGATGGAGAAAACGAGCCTTAAAATGTTAAACCTATATACTGAGAACTGGCCTCAGGCTCAATATTCTCATTGCGTTTGCAAGATCCGAGCAAATTAAGTGACTCAATTGTATATATAATTGACCTTTTTGTGGTACTTTAAGTTTATAAGACGTATATTCTAAAGGGAATTTTCAGGAGACCTTCTGCTCCTACTGACTGAACAGTTGTGCTAAACTCAACCTTTCATAGTACGTGACCTGCATTCCGCGTCCCAGTCTAACGAATTAGTGATGTAAAGAGAAGTACAAACTGAACTCCAGTGCTTTGTTATGTTTTCTTAACTGGCCCTGTCTCAGGAACATCTTAACAGATGGCAAAAAACAAACAAACAAACTTTTTTTCAACTTCTCCTATGAGTGGCAACTGAAGTTCTTATTGTTGGGAAAGAACACTAGTGCTACCTCTGCCACTATTGAGGTGTTGGGAGGAGGCACCAGCCATATAATAGGGGGTATATGTGTGAATTATGTTTAAACTCTACTGTATATTGAAATGAAATTCATATATTTGTCTTGATAATGTTCAAATGATGTAGATTGTCTTAGAATGAAAATTCATAAATACTCAGAACTCTTCTTGATGCAGATGCCACCCGTGAGGAGCTAAATTCCTAACATGTATATTGTACTCCAACCCAATTTTACTGGAACTATTGAATAAATATTTTATTTTCTTTCAGGTTTATTTGATAGTGGATACATTGTCTGGTGTCAGAAGATCTTGACAGGGTTCATTTTATGTCCAGACAGCAACCCTAAAGCATTGTACTGTACTGTCTTGCTCTGAGTAGTATCAACTGGATCATCTCACATTTGCCTCATTCACTCTATTAATTCCAAATGATACTGTGGGGGAAAACAGGGTTAGAAAAACAAGTGTGGGGCGGGGGGAATGCAGTGATGTTGTATTCTAAACAAGTGCCTTATGTTTATTCCTGAGAACTGGTGTTATCAACCCTTTTCAGAAGAAAGGGTCCCTTGACCTGTATTAACATAGGAAAGTAAAGTTATTTTTGTTTTTCTTTATATTTACTACTCTTGTCATTTCTCATTTAAAAATTAAATTCCGACTAGGTTAGTTTACTCAGCTTTAATTAGATGGTTGAGTCCTACATTTTCAACATTTTTCTATATTTATTATGCACAAAGTGTGATCTATAATAGTATGGCTAAAAGTAGTCCCAATATTAGGGAATAGCTTTTCTGTGGGTTTTATCAGGCCCTTGTTTTCCAGTGATGTTTGTACTCCATGGTGTGTTGCTGTTAGAGCTGTGAAATTAAAGCTGTGATTGTAAGAGGAGGCCAGAAATTGTAGTCTGGTTTCAGGTAGGTGGTGATAAATTCAGGGAAGTCTCTCTCCTGCACAATTTCTAGGAATATTCCAGTTGCCATGTGTAGAGTCTGTTTGGGAAAAGGTAAAAAGTGAAGTGTTAAATTTTCTTACCAGATAACGTGTATACTTAGTAACTATGAGCCTTAAATTTTGAAATAACTCTATGAGTTCTAAGAAAGACTGACCTGTCAGATGGAAGGTAGTCTTCATGTTCTAGCTCATGCTCCACTTGAAGTTCTAGGCAAGCTTTCTTGATGCCATCCAGCTACCATCTAAACTTTGTTGAATCTACTGCCGAAACTAAATTAAAAACAAAGTCACATGAAATGGCTGTATTGCCCTATAACAAAACCTTGGGTTTTGTTCCAATTTTGATGATTAAGAAATCTCACTACTTAGAGCAATAAAACATTTTTGGAAAAGGCCATTGTTCTTTATTGAATTGCACTTTCACCTTTTTTAGTATGCAGCCTACAGGGTGGATGTTAAAAATATTGGTAGTGTGCAGAAGGTTTGGGAGAAAATGCTCATTTCAGTAAAGCAGAAGAGTATCTTATATACTGTAGGTTATACAGCTGAGTTAACACTGCTACTACCTCCATCAAGTTCTACTCCTTTTATGATGACATAAAGGTGGACAGGAAGAAAGGGAGCAGTATGTGGTAGAAAGTGTGTCTTCACGGTTTGTAGCCTCAGTTTATCCAATTGCCTTTGAAATGACACCATATTGGGACTGTAGCCAGAAGAAAAAATTGGTACTCTTTATATCAGAATTTTTACTAAATTGTCATTGATAGTCAAGCTTGCAATACTAATGTTCAGTGCTCTTCCTAGAGTGCTAGATGCCAAAAACAATATGGACTGTTTTAAGGTGGTTTGTAAAACAAAACGAAAGTTAGTACTTGGCAGTCTAACAAAGACTGTAATGTAGTTCTTGTATTTTTTATATTAGGCCTTGTGTCTTTTTTAACAGTCTGTATTATTTCACACAGGTGGTACAATTCTTAACTAAAAAATAGTGATCTTGAGCCTGAATATGTGATGAAAATTTTCCTGTGATGTATATTCTGCTGTTGCTAAATCAGCTTGGTCTCAGTAAGTTCAAATTATCCTCTCCTTTAGAAACAACATAGGAGCAAAGAGATTTGGGGAATATGATTTGGGTCCCCTTGCTTGCTTTCAGCTAATAATTACCTTTGCCTTCTATATCTAGTTGTGCATTGTCTTAACAAACAAGAAGTCTTTCTCCACACCATTCTGTGTTATCTTTGCAGTCTACTATAGTTTCCTAAAGGGCTTTTATGAACTAGCCACTTGTTTAATCTCCAAGTTTACCAGGTCCATGGCTTAATGCTTGATGCTTCATCACAACTGAGATAGGTGCTGGGTTTTCTAAAGTGTTTTTCCAGAACTCTGGTGTTTCTTCATTAATAATGAGTAATTAAATTAGCTACCACTTTTTTTCTTTCTTTCAAACTACTTACTTGCCTGCTAGTAGTCAGACTACTGTTTGATATCTTTAAAAATGAAAAAGGAGCCATTTAAAGAAGTAAAAAATAAACCTCCCATATCTTATATTTGAATTTCTGAACTATGGATATACAAACTGCTGATTCTTCCCTTCGTTCACTTCTAATAAAATTTACTATGCGTTAATAACAGTAGTAGAAGTATTCAGAAACGTATTCAGCTGGCATTTTTTACTGTTAAGCATAATTTGCTTAGATCTGATTTAGGGTATTCCCATTCATCTTGTGCTTCTCTCTTGGTCTTTGGGAATTTCCTCAAAATACCACAGATCATTATATTTTACTTATTCTAAGTACATTTCTCACATCTAATTTTTGTTTCTTTCCTGTAGTTTGTCAATGGAATGGTTGTGACTGGCTTTGTAGGAAGCAGATGACTGGAGGACCATCCTCTAACTTTTTCAGTTGCCTGTTCATTGTCGCATAAGTTAGCAGTGAATCTACTCATCCTTCATGTCTTTAGCAACCAGCCACCCAGGTAACATCTCATCCCGTGGAATTAAGTCACTACAGAGATTGTCATTCATTGGTTGCTTTTCATCTTTCCAACATTTTAAAGGGATTGGTAACACACACACCAACTACCTACCTAGAGAGCTCTGTTGTCTATAGCCTACTGTCTCTACTTTTTAGTCATTACAAGTAAGGAGACACTGGGGTAGGGTCTGCAATGGTTAGCTGTAGTCAGTCACATGACCTACAGCCAGTGTTTATCACAAGGAGAAGTTGTGGTCCACAGCTGATCTTAATTAAGGTAGGCAATTGAATCTTTTTATGTCATAAATTTAACCCTGTTTATTAAAGTCTTAGGGGCACTATTTTAAAAAGACAACCCTCAATACCTGGGCCTACCTGCAGAGATTCTGATTTGAATGATCTGGAGTCAGGCCTGGGCATGGGTCGTCGTCTCCTTTCCCTCATACCCCACAGTGATTTTAAGGTGTAGCCAACGTGAGGACCACTGTCTTTGAAATTTAAAATATTTTATAGTACTGAGTTTTTTCCTTAGCTTGAAGAAGGAAGCAACTATATAAGTGCAAAAAGATGAACTTTCCCCCATCTTAACATTAAAGGGAAGAACTTAGGTTTCAATTTTCTGTCAAGACCTTTGTCAAGCTTCTGTCAAGACTCTTCAAAGTCTATGACAGACTTTTCCCTACTTAAATCATGCTGCCACTGTACTACCAGAGATGCTGGTATTCAAAGAAAAAAAAACCACTTAATAGTTTTATTGGATGTCATGGTAACTTGTCTTCATTGAAGCAAGTTTTAAAACATAATTGCCATGGATAGATAGATACTTGAATTTTTGAGTGGATGAGTACCAAAGCAGAGCATGGACTTTTAAATAAGAATGGGTGCTAGATAGTACTCCCTGGAAATCCATGCATACCTAACCCCCAATCAAATACATGTGTTTCTTCTCCCTAAAGGACATTTTATATAAACGAGTGGATTACTGTTACAGATCAGATGTGAAAGGAACCATGATTCTTAGAAAGACAGAATTCAAAGCTAACTGTTGGCCTGTTAGTGTAGAACCTGGAAAGGAGATTTACGTAACATGCAGTCCTATATCAAACTAAGAGATCTGTTGAAATAACATTCTGGGTAGGTAACCCAAAACTATCCAATCTAGTGTGGGTTTTTTTTTTTTTTTTTTTTTTTTTTAGTAAAATAGGAATTGTTTTATAGACAAGCCTCAATTCTGTCTAGCTTGTTCTTGGCTGGTTAAAGGATTTGATAAACGAGTCTGGTTTTAATACTGTTTGTCACCATTCTTGAGTTCCTAGAAGTGGATGATCTTCCCTCACCTTTGCAAACTAGAAAATCTAAATTGCTTTAGTCTTTTTACATAGAAGCCTGGCCTTATGTGTTAGTTACTTTTCTCTGATCCTTGTGACTAAATGCCCACTTTCTGGCTTGGTACAATAGTGTGATGTAGTTGAGAACATAAGCTTTTAGGTGAGACAGAACTAGGTTTAACTCCTGGTTCAGTTCCCTTAGGCAAGATAATAAGAATTTCTAGTTCATAGTTGTTGGAAGGATTAAATAACATATATCCTGTATAGAAAATGATTAGCACAAGGCCTGACCTGACACATAGTAAGCATTCATTATAAATACTATTATTTGCAAAAGGATGTTCTTTTCTGTATTTGACTTAGTTATCCTTCTTTGTTGACTGTAGTACATTGGGCCAGCATATTCAGGAAATAGTTTATAATCTTTATCTGGATACTGACGGTTCAGTTTTTTATTTTACTTCATAGTAAAATGAAGTATTTTACTTCACATAGTATTTTACTTCACATGAGAACTTTTCATTGTTTGTCTTTTCTCACAGTAGAAAAATTCACCTGTAATACCTACATCCTTCAGTGATCATTTTTACATTCTTGGAAACGTTTACTGGTGTTAGTGAACTTGACAGATTTCTGCAGTTTAAAGTTATTTAGAAGGTGTGGAATTAGGCCAGTTCCAGTGTCCTTCCAGTGTCTATCCAGTAGTTAATGAATGCCTACTACCCCCAGATATTGTGCTTCATATTGGAAATAGATGATCTAGGCCTTGCTCTCACATTTTTTACAGGCTAGTAAAGGAGACAGACAAATCAAGAAATGAGTGCAGCAGCAATTTATAAGCCACTGGAATCAGTACTCATTTCTTTTTGAATGGGCTAGGAAAAGCTTGACATAATATTCCCTAGAACTTGGAAAGATAAAGACCAGTTTCCTAGACATATAGTAGGTAGCATATACCTAAAGGCACAGATACATGAAACATGTATTCAGGGACTATGTAAACTAGTGAGAATAGAATCTAGGAAATGAGGCTGGGGCTCAGATTAAAGTGTGTTAGATGATTTGGCTTGATCTGGCTTTGTGTAAACAGAGGAAAGTTATTGAAGAAAGAGGGAAGGGTAAATGAGAGAATTCTGCTTGCATTGTGATCATGAGGGCGGGGAGAAAGATTGGAGACGCCAAAGCTAATCACAACACTCAAGTTGAGCTAATGAAGAATAGCTATCACTGAGTTCTTACCGTGTGCTGAGCAATGTAGGGGGCACTTTGCATTTGTTAGCTCATTTAATCCTTGAAGAGAACACACGATATAGATATTGTTCCTATTTAGCAGAAAGCTTGATTATAATTTGCTCATGGTCACACAGTTTGTAAGTGATAAAAATCTGCATTCAAGCCCAGGTGTGTCTAACTCCAAAGTGCTTGTTTCTGATCAGTATAACCTCTGGCAAAAAGTGGTAAGGACAATAACAGTTAAGTATGGGGAGGAGAGCAAGATACAAGAGATGTTAAAAAGGTGGGACTTACAGGTCACCTGGGTGATTCAGTTGGTTAAACATCTGCCATTGGCTCAGGTCTTGATCCCAGAGTCCGGCTCCCTGCTCTGCAGTAAGTCTGCCCCTCCTCCCTTTCGTTCTCCCAGTCTCTCTCCTCTCTCTTCAAATAAATAAAATCTTAAAAAAAAAAAAAATCAGTTGACTTGTTGGAGGGGAGAGGGCAGTGGATGGAGAAGTAAAAGTTAATGATGTCCAGCGTTTGGACATAAAACACTTTGTCTTTGAGAGTATCATTAAGCAGTAAGAGTTGGGAAGAAAAAATTGAGGGGGAAAGAGAGGTCTTTTCAGAATGAGTTTTACTTGTTTATACGACATGTAAGTCCCATAAGATTAGTAGGCAGCTAGGCATATGGGTCTGAAGTTTAGAAGAGAGGTGACTTGTAGATTTGAGGAATTAGCTGTGAGTAGTGTAAGCTGGACAAGACTGCTCAAAAGAGAATAAACAAAGATGATAACCTGCAATGCCAAGAGAAGTGGGTAGAGGAAAAGAAACTAACAAAAGAGACCAAGAAATAATAGAAAGTTAGGAGTAGAAGATAATAATGTTGGGAAATCAAAGTTCTGCAACAATTAGGATCAATAGGGTCAGAATCAAGTTACTAAAATTTGTGTTAGTCAAGATGGGAATATTTTAGAGGTCTAAATATTAGATGTTGGCAGGGATGTTGAAAAACAACATAGAACTCTCAGGTACTGTCTTCGGTAGTATAAATTGATAGTCATTATGAGGGCAATTTGGCAATATCCATTTACTAAAATTAAATGTGTGCATATGAACCAGCAATTCCACTAGGATATACATACACGCATATATATGCCCTGTAAATATTCCTACATATTTGCCAGAGAGACATGGAAGAATGTTCATCACAGTATTGTTTATAATAATGAAGTTTGGAAATAAAGTGTCTGTAACATAAGAATGAATAAGTTGTGCTATATTTTCATTTAATGGAATGCTGTCTAGTTAAAATGAGTAAGCCAGCATTAAGTGAATCAGTTACCCTCCAAAACAGTGGTGATGAAAAAAAAAAAAGAGCAAGTTCATGGCGTATTATATTTCTTGTATGTATATTTATTAATGTAAGACAATACTGTGTGATTTTTGGATATATTCATTTAAAGTAAAGTTTTAAAGGGGTGCCTGGCACCCTCATTCAGTGGGACATGTGACTCTTGATCTTGGGGTTGTGAGTTCAAGCCTCACATTGGTTATAGAGATTACTTAATGATAAAGTTTTTTTTTTTTTAAGATTTTATTTATTTGACAGAGATCACAAGGAGGCAGAGGACGGCAGGGAATGGGGGGAGCAGACTCCCTGCTGAGCAGAGAGCCTGTTGATGGGCTCTATCCCAGGACCCTGAGATCATGACCTGAGCCGAAGGCAGAGGCTTTAACCCACCGAGCTACCCAGACGCCCCTAAAGATAAAATCTTTAAAAAAAAAAAAAAAAGTAAAGCTTTAAAAACAGGTTTGGGAATTATAAACCCAAAATTCAGGACCAAGGTTCTCTTTATAGGAGGCAAAGACACATAGGTAGTCTATACTTTCTGTTTCTTAAAAAATATTCTTGGGCGTCTGGGTGGCTCAGTGGGTTAAGCCGCTGCCTTCGGCTCAGGTCGTGATCTCGGGGTCCTGGGATCGAGTCCCGCATCGGGCTCTCTGCTCAGCGGAGAGCCTGCTTCCCTCTCTCTCTCTGCCTGCCTCTCCATCTACTTGTGATTTCTCTCTGTCAAATAAATAAATAAAATCTTTAAAAAAAAATAATTTTATTTGTTATACCCCACTAAAAAAATAGATAGATAAAAATGCTCCTACAATTGAAACAGAATTTCCTTTTTAGGGGGGAGGGGCGAAAGGAAAGGGGAAGAGAATTTTAAGCAGGCTCCATGCCCAGCACAGAGTCTGACATGGGGCTTGATCTCACAACCCCGAGATCATGACCTGAGCTGAAATCAACAGATGGTTAGCTGACTAAGCCACCCAGGTGCCCCAAATTTTGCTTTGATATTTTTATTGATGTGCCAAGAATGAGAAAATGAAGGGAAGATCACCAGGATATGTGACACAATTTTTCAGGAGGAAAATTGGCTCCCATAATATCTAAATTTATTACCCTTTGTAATTACTCATATGTAGGTATAATCATTACAGAACATCTCAGAGATGTTAAATGATTTGCTACGGGAACCCAGCTAATAGTAGTACGAGTGGTGCATTAGGTATTCAAGTTGCAGACCTGTAGATGTTAGACCAGGAACTTGAACCCAGGTTTTTTGTTTCGAGGCAAACAAACTATGTATGGTGTGTTCCTGGATCCTGCTGTTTTGCCCATAGAGCTATTAGTGAAGTTAAATGTCTTGTGCTATTGAGAAGTCCCTTAGAAGAAAGAATTGTTGAAATGAGATATGGATATTTTCTTAAGTATGCATTTTTATACAGTATCTGTTTATCCTACCCCCTACCCCCTGCTTTTTAAAGATTTTATTTATTTATTTGACAGAGAGAGAGAAATCAGTAGGCAGAGAGGCAGGCAGAGAGAGGGGGAAGTAGACTCCCTGTTGAGCAGAGAGCCTGATGCAGGGGTCGATCCCAGGACCCTGAGATTATGACCTGAGCCAAAGGCAGAGACCTAACCCACTGAGCCACCCAGGCTATTTATCCCTTTTGATACATACCACATACTTAATGCTGATAGTGCTTTATGTTTCAGACTTCTCTTTTTTTCTCCCATAAGCCCCTGTTACGCTGGCATTTGGATTTCCTTTGCAGTGATCACCATCTTTAAGATGGTGAAGATAAATGTTTAAGTTCATTTACCAATTCCATAAATTAGAACTACCATCCCTTTATGCCTCAATTGAAACACAGTGTCCTGCAAAAGAAACTACACTAGTGTGTAGGATACCGGCAGTAACGTGGTCAAGAGCTATAGGTTATAGATGTATTAATCAGACATTGCCAGGCTTTCTTGTCTTTGTACCTGGATCATGTTAGCCCTTCAAATCTCAATTTTTAAAATCATTTTCTAGGAGATTTCAGCATTCAAGTGGATGATCTGTCCAATACCCAAATATCACAGTTCCCAGGCCACGTCAACCCATTCCCTTGGCCATATTCCCTACTTTGTTATAGAATAGTTCTGAGTGATTTCAGTACCCTTCTCCCATCCATATTATCCCCAGTATGCCTGATCAGAATCTCATCGAGAGCTCTATTCCTGTAATACTGCCTTCCAATTTATTCTTGGTCGCACTTCTTCCATATCTGGCCTTGATCTTTTAATTGGTCACATGACCTGCTCTATCACCACTGCTTTCCATCTCCTTCCATATTTTTCCTTTCCTGGTATCTTTTTCTCAAAGCACATTTCTAGAACAGTGCTATATTATGCCTGGCATCAATACCCTCGAGTCCCTTCCTCCTTGTCTTTTTCCTCGACCTGACATCCAACTCACAATTCTGGATCAGTCCTGTAATATCTGGCCCTATAAGCCATTCAGCTAAGATACTAGAAACAATCATAAAACCACTATACTCTTATGATTTCCAAACTCATTTTGGTAGTTAACACCACCATTAATGCCTTTGTCTTCTATTTCACAGTGTCTCCATTCTCTTTAAAACCCCTTTTCACTCCTTCATACTTCACAATAACATCAACTATTACTTCCTACTTCAGAAAAAATAATAAGGCCATATAGTAAAAAACCTTTCCTTTTACAGCTATAAATTTATTTGTAACCGTTCCCCTATTCCCTCGATTTCTGAGAAAAGGTATTTTTTTCAAGGGCCATCTTTTTGGTCTCCTTTGGGACCTGGCTCCCATTTTCTTTCCCCTTCTCTACAAGCTCCTTTTCATTCAAATTGTCATCATGCTCAGATCTCTCAAATATCATGACTCCTCTCTCTCTCTTTTTTTTTTTAAAGGAATTTTTTAAAAAAGATTTTATTTATTTGACAGTCAGAGATCACAAGTAGGCAGAGAAGCAGGCAGGGCGGGGGTAGCAGGCTCCCTGCTGAGCAGAGAGCCCGACGTGGGGCTCGATCCCAGGACCCTGAGATCATGACCTGAGCCAAAGGCAGAGGCCTTAACCCACTGAGCCACCCAGGCGCCCCATGACCCCTCTCTTTTTAATGCTTATTTCTTTCTGGTTTCTGCCCTCTATCTCTCCTTTCCATCTTACCTCCAAAACATTTTGAAAGAGTGATTCTCTTGAAGTCTATGTCCTCATCTCCCATTTCTTCAACTTGTTCCTTGGCTTTGATTCCCACCATTTTGTGGAAACTAATTTTGCTAAGAGATGACGTCTAATAGCAAAATCTAACATTAGATTTTTTGTTTATAATAGTTTTCAGTAATGGTAATGTTTTCCTTAACTTTACCTGGGAGGAGTTACTCTTCAATCTGAAGTATAATATTTTAACTGGAGTATAAGGTAAGTACAGATAGATCCTATATTCTTGGTTTCTAATTGTAATACTTTAGCAAAAAAGAAAGCCTGGCAGTTCCCATTCCTTTCCAAAGCTCAGAAACGTATTTTTCACTTTCTTTGTGAAGCATCCCTCAACATTTTAAGCCACAGTGATGCCCCCTTCCTGGAAATTCAACTACTGCTCACATGAAAACATCTGATTGCAACAGCTCAAGTTTATATTTAGTTCTCGATTTACTTGGCATTTTTATTTATTGAGATCTTTGCTACCAAACTGGGTTTTGTACCTGGCACCTTGTATTTTTCTTATATACTTTACTATCCTGACCGTAAGTCCTTGCACAAAGGAAATGCTCACTGAATATTTATTAAGTGAATGACTTTTATCTCACCTGGAAATGTATTATAAACTTCATGTGTGCCCTTAATTTGATTAGCAGAAGGTAGATAATTTCTATCATCAAAATCAGCCTGTAAGATATCAAAAAGAATTGTATTTCCATATTACTTGACATTGTTACGATTTTGTGTATGACCAGCTAATGGATTGCTTCCAGTAATAATATGTTAGACAACAGGCTTGGGCCTGATATGTGGCTAAAGCACAGGTTCAGGAACTCTGTTTTACAAGTTTATCTACTGGTAATAAAGCTTGGTGAGACTAGTTCACACAAATATCTGAATAAATTAGACTGCCAGCTTATATTAACTTACCATAAGAAAGGTCATCATACAGGGTGACTGCTCCACTTTAAACAAGTCATAGTTCAGAAGATGGCTCAGTGAGCCAACATAAGCAACCAGAAAGTGCTCAGAAAAGATCACCAGTCGGGACGCCTGGGTGGCTCAGTCAGTTAAGCTGCTGCCTTTGGCTCAGGTCATGATCCCAGGGTCCTGGGATTAAGTCCCGTATTGGGCTCCTTGCTCGGCAGGGAGCCTGCTTCTCTCTCCACCTCTGCCTGCTTGTGTGTTCTCTCTCTCTTTCTGACAAATAAATAAAATCTTTAAAAAAAAAAAAAAAAGATCACCAGTCATTTCAATCTGTATTTTGGACTATAGGAACTTCCCTCCTGGAGCTTAATAGCTGGAAAGTCTTAATTGTTCATGTAAGGTTAGAAATTAGGTAAGTCATAAAAGAAAATGCTAATGCTTTTTAGAATTTGCCACAAAGTCAAGCATATCATGAGCCATTAGAAATTAAATCAGTATATGAGTACTGTTCTAGGTCAGATACTTAACTGATAAGACTCCATCCCTATTTGTAGTAGCTGTATGTCATGGGCCCAGGATCCTACCACCTGGAGGAAACCTCGTGTTTGCTAAGGAGCAGTATCAGCACCACACTTGGTGTTTCCATGGCTCCAAGGTACAGGTGCCACTTGTTTTGTTTTTCATTTTGAATTTGGGCGTTGTGAGAGAAATTCAGAGGCTGAATTTCAGAGGTTAGGTTCAGTGAAATTTTGAAACAATTCATGGTTGTAGGATCTCTCCAGAATATGAATATCTTTACTGCTGTTGTCAAGTCCTTATAGACAACTCTAATTCTTCTATTATATAATAGCCAATACTTGGAAATGGTCAGAACTAAATTGAAACCTCAAGGGCCAGATGAATTCTATCCCAGGGTTCTGAAAGAATAATCAATCCAGTAGGACACCATGGTGGAAGTAGAAAAGGTAGTCTTCTCAAGGGAAAGCAATTTTCCATTAAAACCAAGAGATAGAAGGAGTATTTTGTTGCACGGATGAGAAAATAGGTGAGTTTGTTTTGAATCCGCAGGATTTCCAGAGGATACCAGGATAAAGAGCAAGAAGAGCTAGGGCTTAGGAGGATTGTAGGGCAAAATGGGAGAGGATGGCCACTTGGAGAGCCTTATACTGAGGAATTGCTGAGTATGATAGGGAAGTGAGGATTAATGGACCTTACAGGTGTCTGGCCATACTTGGAAATGATATTTAAGGACTGGCCCAAGCCAAAGGCCTAGGAGGCATCAATTCTGAAGATGGGAACAGTTGGCAACCAAGTCTGGGAATACATCTCTTTCTATCCTAGCTGGTGTTAGAGACATAATGCTACTAGCAACCTTGATTCAAGTTTCTTTTGCTTATTCAACATACATTGATTGAGCATCTCTTATGTCCCAGGCATGATGCTTGATTCTGGGGTGAGGTTACAATGCTATGCAATAGGTACAGCCTCAGTCCACAGGAAGCATAAAACAGTGTGAGATATAGGCCAGTTGCAATGGTCTGAATGTGTTCTACCCACATTCATATGTTGCAATCCTAATCCCCAAGGGGACAGAATTTGGAAGAGAGGCTTTTGGGACGTTGTTACTCATGAGAGTAGAGCCCTCACGAATGGGGTTAATGCTCTTACAAAATGGGCCCTCGAGAGAGCTTGCTTACCTTTTCTACCACGTGAGATTAACAGTGAGAAGTCTGCAACCCCAAAGAGGGTCCTCACTCACCACTGGCACCCTGACATTAGACTTCCAACCAGAACTGTTAGAAATAAATGTCTGTTGTTTACAACCCACCCAGGTGTGATGTTTTGTTATAGTAGCCCAGATGGACTAAAAAAATATAAATGTAAGATAATTATATTTTTATATTATGATAGGGGAAGCTCAGAGTGTAATGAGAATCTGAGTAATTGGGGTGGGTCACATAACCCAATTTAGGAAGATCTAGGAATGCTTCATGGAGGGAATGCCGTGTAAGCTGAGACCTAAAGTTCAAGTGTGAAGTAGCCAGATGAGAGGGGCAAAGAACAGGTGAAGAGGAAGCAGGATTATTTTAGGCAGAGGACAGCATATGTAAAGTCCCAGAGCAAGATGAAAAAAGGCTGAGACATTGAAAGAAGCTTGTTCCTGTCTTATAGGGTTGCCGTGAGGCTTAGCTGTGTCTGAAGAGAGTAAATGTCCCATATATATCAGAAATTACTACTGTGCCTAGAGCATGAAACTGAGGGTAAGTGTGAAAGGAGGTGAAAAATAAGGCTACGTGAATAAGCAGAAACCAAAGTAGAAGTCCTGTAAACCATGATACCAGGCATGTGGTCTTAATCCAGGAGTCATTGGTAAACCACTCACAAATGGTGAATAGGATGGTAAATTTCATGCATTTTAGGAAGAAGGGCCGAAACTAGCAGCAGGGAGACAAGACAGAGGATTGTTTTAACTGTGGTCTGAGTTAGGGGCAGTGATGATGGAGAAACATGGATGGATTTCAAGAGTCTTAGAAGATAGATACATTAGGGGCGCCTGGTTGGCTCAGTGGGTTAAAGCCTCTGCCTTCGGCTTAGGGCATGATCCCAGGGTCCTGGGATCGAGCCCCACGTCGGGCTCTCTGCTCAGCAGGGAGCCTGCCCCCACCCCGCTGCCTGCTTCTCTGCCTACTTGTGATCTCTGTCAAATAAATAAATAAAATCTAAAAAAAAAAAGAAAGAAAGAAAGATAGATAGATACATTAGTTTTCCTAAGACTGTATAACAAATGACCACAAACTTGATGATAAGAATAGAAATTTGTTCTTTCACAATTTTGGAGGCCAAAAGTCTGAAATCAAGGTGTTGATTGGACTGGGCCAGCAGTCCTTAGTCCTTAGTGCTCTTTTGGCCTTTGGCAACATGACTTCCGTAGCTCCTTGCATCTTCTCAGGGTCCTGAATAGGGCCTTCTCTCCTGCTTTTGGGTCTCAGTTCTCCCTCTCCTTCCTCCTCTTCTTTCTTGTATAAGGATACCAGTCATATGATCTCTTCTTCAGATCCTTAACTTAATCACATCCGTAAAGATCCTATCTGCAAAGAAGGTCACATTCACAGGTACCAGGGGGTCAGAACTTGGACATCTTTGTTGGGGGGCACAGTTTGATCCAATATAAAACTAATGGAATCTAATGATTGGCTGGACTGGGAGTGTGGGAAGTTGAAGGAGAAGGAGAAATCAAGAATAGAATCCATGAATGCCTGGTTGAGAGCAATGGTACCATTCACTAAAATAAGTTAACAATGGAAGAAAAATAAGTTTGGAGAAGGAAGATGACATCTTTATTTTAAGGCACTTGTGGAAACCTAAGTGAGGATCAAGTAAGCACTAGGCCATGTAAATTGAGAGCCCAACAGAGGGAGGTGTGGGCTGGGTAGGCAGATTCGGGTGCTAATTGGAGCTATAGGACATGGGAAAGATTGCCAAGGGAGAATGTGTAGAATAAGAAAAACCCAAATCAGAACCTGAGATACACAGAATTTAAGGGTGGGACAAGAAGAGTAGCAGGGAAGTGGGAGAAAAACAGTAAGAGAAGTATGTCTTAGAAAAGCTCAGGGAAGAAAATTAAAGCAGGAGTGAGCTATTTCTAAGGACTTTTGGAGAAACTATTATGAACGAAAGATAGGCAATGCAAAGAGAGTAAAGAAATATTTCAGAAAATTTGACTTTGAAAAGCAAGGGAGATTGGCAACTGACCAGAGATGAATACAGAGGATTTTTTTCTTTTGAGTTTTATTTAAAATGGGAGAGACTTGTGGCTGCTAGGAAAAATGTATGCACTTAGAGATTTGAATGTAAAGGCTAAGTCAAGATCATTAAGGAGGCTGAATATACAGGAGACAAATTCAGAGAGGAAAAAAAATCATCTACTTAAAGGGAGGAAGAGGGGAAAGAAGGGCTCTAGAAGTGCTAATTTGATGGCAGGAAGTCAAACGTTTTTTTCATGGATTTATTCAAAAAATATTTTTGAATGCCTGGTATATGCCAATCATTGTTCTAGATGTAAGCAATATATATATAAAAAAAAGTCCTCATCTTCTTAGAACTTACATTTCAGGTGGCAAGATACAGAAAATATATATGTGTGTGTGTGTTTTATAATGCCAAGGTATGGTAAATGCTAGGAGGAAAAATGAGTATAAAGAGAGTTTTGGAAGGGTATCTGTTTAAACAGAGTGCCTAGGTTTCAGCCTCTCTGAGATGAGGAATGAGAAAGCGAGACATGATGGATCTAGGTAGGAGGAGCATTCCAGGCAGAGGGAACAACAGATGAAAAGGCCCTGAGGAAGGAGTGTGCTTGGCAGGAGCAAAAAACAGCAACGGTACGAAAGGGGAGGAGAGAGGTACAAGAATGGTAGGCAGGAACCAGACCATGGAATTCTCGTAGCTTTTGGTACGGACTTCAGAGTCTTCGTGTAAGGGTGATGAGGATCTCTTGTAAGATTTTGAGCAAAGAAGTGACATGATATAATTTTTGAAAGAATACCGTCTGCATGCATAGAGTAGATGGTGGGTGGGGAGAAGAATGGAAGCAGGAAGTATAGTCGGGAAGTTGCTGCACCAGTCAGATGAGAGATGAGGATGGCTTGGACCAGGGGGGTCGTGATGGAGGGATAAGAAATAGTTGACTTTGGGATCTGTTCTGAAAGTGAAGCCCACAGCACTCACTGATAGATTGAAAAAGGGATATCATATAAAAAAGAGTCTCCAACACCTCATATAGAACACTGGCTAAGATGTAAATGATTCTTTCAAGTAAATCCTAGCCCAAGTGTGCAAAGAGTATCTGGATGAGTGCATAATGCAGGGAGAAGGGAAGAAAATGTCTATCTGCTAGATCCCCGTATGTCCTAGTTTTTTATGTCATCTCTTTTAATCCTCTACCACTTTTGGTGATGCTAGGATTCTTAATTTTAGAGATAAGAATTTTAAATTAAAAAATTTAATAATTTACTTAAATCATAGTTAATGTGTGACAGTTAATATGTGAATTTTAACTTGAGACTAACACCTAAGGTCTTTTCACACACTGTCCTCTAAAAATAAAAAGCAGAAAAAAAATAAAACACTTTCATAATCCTTGTACTAATTTTAAATTTTAATTTATTTTCAAGTAAGATGGTACTTGAGGAAAAGCAGCTTTAGATGATAATTCAAAGTGTATTCATTTGGGGAGCAATTCTGAAAGATTTTTTGGGTTTTCTTAGGGCTTCAGAGGGTAATGGCCCTAGTTATTTCAGACTTTCAATTTCATTTCTTAAAGATTTATCACTGAGTACAATTTTTGCACTTATTAGCACTTATGCCATTTGGTTTTGAGCACAAAGATAGTTGCAGAGCTGGAGACTGTTTTCCATGAGAATTTGGGCAAGAGCTAAAGAGAGAGGGGAATAGTTCATGAACAAGTGTACCTAGTGATGTTAACTCTAAGCTCTGGTCATCAAAAATTTAAGTAGGGAGCATAACATGGATAAAACTGGCACAGGGGAACCCCAAAAAAGCCTATCCATAGTCCTAAATCTCTGACAGAAGATTCTTTGTTTCCTCATATTCCTCTCAGTAAATGTTTATACTTTCTTTTCAACCATGAGGAACGTGACATTGGGGCTATGCTGAGAGCTGTCACCAAAAGCTCGGAAGGAAGAGGCACTGGGGTAGAGCAGCTGCAGGTGAACCCCAGCGTGGCTGGCTCTGCCCCCCTGTGCAACTCACTCACTTTCTCTGAGCCTCAGGATACTCACATGTTAAATGGGGATAAATGAGAGTAAAAACAGGACCTACCTCATGAATTCCTATGAGAATACGATGAGATAATCCATGTAAAGTACTTAGAAAACTGGTTCAACAAATGTTTGTTACTAATAATAAGTTTCATCAGCAGCATGACTTCAGACAAGTGGCTTCAAATTTTTGCTTTATATCCTCAGTTCTAAAATGATGGATAGAACTAGGTGATAGTGCAGGTTTCTTTACTACTTAGAATTATGATGTTGTGTGCACTGTTTCTTAAAGTGACAGAAAAAGAAGTAAGAAACCTCTCTGCGGTAGCCACCAGGTGGCAACAGTGTAGAGTTTAACTGCTCTCCCATTTTGGAGAAAACTTCACTAATTTTTCAGGATACAAATTCAAAAAACAAAAAGAATTGTTTAATCATCCCTAATTCTTATTCCAAGGGAAACACTATTAACATTTTGATGTATAACCTTCCATCTAGGTTCCTTCTTCACCTATGTATGTAAATTATTCTTTTAAAATTTTATATAAACGAGGATACCATTGTATATCCTGTTTTATAATCAGCCTCTTCTTTAACAAAGGGAATATGCAAACAACTTCCATAGTAATTAATGTAATTCTACACTACATAATTCTGAAAGGCTCCGTGATATTCTCCAGGTATTTAAGCCATGATTTGTCTGATCCATCCTCTACTTGGGGAACACGAATTGTTCCTGTTGTTTTGGCATTACAGACATTGCTCTGATAAACAGCTTTGCCATATGATATAACTGTAAGGGCCTATTTAGCCAGAGCGATTCCAGATTCCATCCGGTTAAACAGTGATTTTGTTTATGCAGTAAAACAAACTGACCCTGCCCCCTGCCCCCCAGGGGAACTTACTTAAAAGCAAGTGTGGGAAACCAGTAAAATATGGTCGACCAGTCCCTGATAACAGAGCCCAAATACAAGAGCAGGGCAGGGAAGGAGGTAACAGAGTCCCAATGCAGGGATGAGTCGGGCCAGGTGGAGACATCCAATCAGTGGGGCACGCATACTGTCTCCCTAGCTACCAAGGAGTGTGGGCCCTGCCTTTTGGGTGCCAATTCTGAGCGAGGTGATAGGCTAGTTCAAATAGCTACTATGGGGTGAATTGTAATTCAATTGGCCACCCGTGTGTGACCTATCATGACTGTGCAGCTTTCTCTGTGTGTTGCAATCTCATTGGTCACCTGTGTGTGGCCAGGCTCAGCCACATGGCCTTTGCTCTATAAAAGTTAGTCTGTGAGGCTGGGAGGGGTCACCCTCTCTGTTAGAGGTGACCCCGAACGGTCGGTTTGATTCTCGATGCTTGGCGCAAAATAAAGCTTTGCTTGACTTTCGCTTTGTATCAGTCTCGCTCCTTTGATCATGGACCTATCATTGGGGGACCTTTCAATAACTATTTCTTGGGAGAGATTTCTACAAGTGGAATGTCCGGGTTAAAGGATACACTTTTTTTTTTTTTTTTAAGCTTTCAATACAGTTTGTCTTTTCCCATGTTTTCTCGTCTGGGAGAGCAAGGTCCCTGATTAATACCTTTCCTCAGAATTTAATTTACTATTCTACAACACTTACTCTTTTCTGATGAAATTTTTAATCTTTTGTCAACTTTTGCCTTTCCCTTTTTCCTAAAATTGTTAGTTGGGATTTTGACTGATACTGTGTTAAATTTATAGATTAACTTGGAGTGAATTTGCATCCTTAAAATATGCTTTTTCATTCAGCAACATGGTATGCTTCTTTATGTATTCAATTCTTCTGTCAGTAAAATTTGAATGTTACTTAGTTTCCCTACCTCATATGCCTATTTGCCTCTTTTTACAGGTCAAGTCCATATACAGATTCTTTTTTTTTTTTTTAAGATTTTTATTTATCTGTTTGACAGATACAGATCACAAGTACGCAAAGAGGTAGGCAGAGAGAGCGAGAGAGGAGGAAGCAGGCTCCCTGCTGAGCAGAGCCCGATGTGGAGCTCGATCCCAGGACCCCGAGATCATGACCTGAGCTGAAGGCAGAGGCTTTAACCCACTGAGCCACCCAGGCACCCCATATGCAGATTCTTAACCCCAAAATGCCTTGCTTTAATCTAGCCTAACTTCCCATTTCTTTTAATCTACTTGATTTTTCTGTTGTGCTGAGATCAAATGCCCTGTATCTTTTTTTTTTTTTAAGATTTTATTTATTTATTTGACAGACAGAGATCACAAATAGGCAGAGAGGCAGGCAGAGAGAGAGAGGGAAGCAGGCTCCCTGCCAAGCAGAGAGCCTGATGCGGGGCTCTATCCCAGGACCCTGAGATCATGACCTGAGCCGAAAGGTAGAGTCTTAACCCACTGAGTGACCCAGGCGCCCCAAATGCCCTGTATCTTTAACAGTTTTTCTAAACATTCCCTTTATTTTCTTACTCTAACCAAAAACCTAGCCATTTCCAGAAAATATGGCTTCCTCTGCAATACTTTTATTAATTTATTTTTTAAAGATTTTATTTATTTATTTTACACAGAGAGAGAGAGAGAACACAAGCAGAGGGAGAGGGAGAGAGCCCCATGTGGGGCTCAATCCCCGGACCCTGGGATCATGACCTGAGCTGAAGGCAGAAGATTAACGATTGAGCCACCCAGGTGCCTCTCTGCAGTACTTTTGAGTTGTGGTTTTTTGTTTTTGTTTTTATCCCTCACTCCACTAAGCAAAAGGCCTAAAGATGAGGAAGGTGGCTTGCTTGCTCCCTATTGCCAATTCCACACCTTTCCTCTTCCTTCCAAAATCCTCTTCCCTTAGGTGCATACTGTTATCCATTCTCCCTTCTTGTGACAGTCACCTACTGGTCTGGAGGTCCCTTTGCTCTTATCACAGAAGAGTTCAGCATGTGATATGATGCCTTTCTCTCCACTGCTAGTCCTGTCATTATTCTTGACCTCAGTAACCAATCCAGTATCTGATCTATGGCTCCACATGATCTGGCCTTTGCCTACTTCAACTTCTACATCCCACCCCTGTTAAGACAGAAACAGAGGTGTCTGAGAGTGTATCCTCCTTGTGAGCTGGCAGGGTGGCCTGCCACAGTTTCATACACATATACTGAGAGACAACACCAAACTCCTGGGCCAGGGACATAGAGGATTGGTTACTCATAGCAAATAACGTTTACAGCAATATTTTATGTCAGTTCCTCATGTCTCAGTTCCCACAGATGACAGGATGAGGGCCAGATGTATGTGCAGTGGGCTGCGTCACAGGAGAATAATCTGAATTTAGGATCTAAGCTTTTATCAAGGCTGTTGGTACTGGATCATTCCCCCCTCAGGAGAATTACTCATTATCTTGAAATGCAAGCAAATTTCCTCCAGAGGAGAGGAGAAAGTCATCTGTAGGTTTATTATCTTGGAATGTAGTAAACATTGGGTTTTTTTTTGCTAGGTATTTATATTACTATGCCCTTTCCCGCCCACAGAAGGATACTTTAAACCTATACCAGGTTGATTGCCTGCTAAAACAAAAACATCAGCATTCTCAGTAGAATGTAAACAAGACCTAGAGTCTCAAAGCAATATTCAAAATGTTGAGGATACAATCCACAATTGTTAAGCATACGAAGAACCAGGAAATTTTCAATTTATATGGGGGGAAAAAAAAAGATGCTAACAATCGAGAGAACAGAGATGATGGAATTATCTTAGAAAAGCCTTAAAGCAGTTATTTGTTGGGAGATAATTCTCCATCGATCTCCTGTATTTCCACATGTCCTTTCTCGGGCAAAGGCATTAACAGCTTTTTTCCTGGGCTGTCTTTTCAGGGATGCTTGTATAGCCAACATCCTTGAAAAATAGAGATAACATCTTTCTCTGAGGATAAAAGTAGATTTGTTTGCTGTCAGGATGAAAAAATATCGTATCTGTCTCCAGGGCACAGGTGTATAGTTTGCTAGCCCCTCATTAGGGGAGTTTCCCATAGGGCTCCTCTCTTGTAATGCAACTCACTTCAGGTACAGGTATCATCTTGTCCTCCAGGCATCACTGTGTGGAAACTGGGACTCAGGAAACTGGCATAAATGCTGATGCTTTGCTTCCTGCTACTGCTGTGGGTGACAGATTGTTCTTTGTTTTGGACCCAGGATATTTCTGCCACTATCTGTGAAACTGTGGGCAGCCTAACTTTTTAATTTGCAGGTAAGGTAAAACCTCAGGCCCTTCAAAGTTCTTGACTATTATAAAAATTCTCTTACAAGTCCAGCTCCTGGCTGGCTCAGTCAGTCTAGCATCTGACTTTGGCCCAGGCCATGATCTCAGGGTCCTGTGATTGAGCCCTGCATCAAGCCCCACTCTACCCCACTGGACTCCACATGCAGCAGGGAGTCTGCTTATTCCTCTGCCCCACCCCAACTCATGCTCTTTCTCTCTCAAATAAATAAAATCTTTAAAAAGATGTTCTTTTACAAGCAATCAAAACCACTTTTGAAACCAATGAAAAAATATAAAGTATCAACAAAGATATGGAAAAATATAATGAAAACCAGATGGTTATTTGAGAATTGAAAACTCGAGTAGCCAAAATTTTAAAAACTCAATGAGGTAGTCTCAGAAGCAGAGTGGAGATGACAGAAAAAAGTGGTAGCGAACTTGCAAATAAATCCATAGAGATTACCCAATCTGAACAACAGAGAGAAAAGAAAATACTGGCTTAACAGTGAATGGAATATGAGGGATTGTGGGTCAATAACAAAAAGGGTTGAAAATAAGTTTTTAAAAAATTTTTACTTATTTGTCAGAGAGAGAAAGAGAGCATGAGCGCAAGTACACAGAGGCAGGGGGAGAGGCAGGCAGGCGGAGGGAGAGAAGCAGGCTCCCCGCCAAGCAAGGAGCCCAAAGTGGGGCTCGATCCCAGGACTCTGGGATCATGACCTGAGCAGCAGGTAGACACTTAACCGAATGAGCCACCCAGGTATCCTGCTGAAAATAAATTTGAATAAATAATTAATGAAAAGTCTTAGATTTGGCAAAAGACAAAAATAGTCAGATTCAACAAAGCCCAAACATGATGAACGTGAAGAAATCTCTGCCCAAATACATAATAATTAAACTGAAAAATAAAGACAAAGTCTTAAAAGAAGCCAGAAGAGTACAGTATATTATCTTCAGGGTAACAATTTGCAGATTTCTTCTTATCAGGAGTCATGTAGTCCAATAGAAAGTGGCACACGATTTTTTAAGTGCCGAAAGAAAAGAATGCTCAACATGTAATAGTATATCCAGTGAAAATATCCTCCAGAAATTAAGACAGAATAATGGCATTCTCAGAGGAAGAAAACTGAAAGAATTCATTGCCAGCAGACCTGTTCAAAACAAATTGCTAAAGGAAATTCTTCAGACAGAAGAGAAGTACCCTGGAAAGAAACTTGAAATATCAGGAATGCAAGGAAGAGCACCAGAAATGGTAAATGTTTGTATAAATATAGAAGACCATTCTCCGTTTGAGTTCTTTAAAATATGTTTGACATAGGAAGCAACATTTACATTTCCTCATGGAGTTTTCAACCTACGTAGATGCAACTGATGACAACTATAACATAAAGAGGATAGGTTGTATGGGCCTATTATGATGGTAGGCTTTCTGCGTTTCACTTAAAATGGAAAAAATTTTGTTGATTCTAAGTAGGTTTTTAAAAATATAAATACATATATTTGCATTCTTTGAACCTTATTTTTGTGTCAGAGTCTTTGTAGTTGCTTCTCCCTTTGCCAGAAAACCCATCACATCATATATATTCATCACCCGCTCCCTCACCTACTGAGGCCTCTGCATAAAGACCAGTTCCTCAAAGAAGTCTTCCCTTAACCACTCACATGAAATGCCACCTCTTCCAACCATGCTCTCACTGCTTATCTTGCTCTGTTTTACTTCTTTCATTTATCATAGCCAAAATTTATGATATATGTATTTTTAAAGATTTATTTATTTGAGACAGAGAGAGAGTGTGGTGGAGAGGGACAGAGGGAGAGAGTCCTAAGCTCCCGGTTGAGTATGGAGCCCAGTGCAGGGCTTGATTTCACAAACCTGAAATCATGAGCTGAGCTGAAACCAAGAGTCGGACACCCCAACCACTGTGACACCCAGGCACCCCTTATTATATTTTTGTTAAAATGTTTTCCTCCTCTAGCATACAGGCTTTCTATGAAGGTAATGTTTTACCTCACTGACTTCAGTATACCTGGTGCCTAGGCCAGTGTACTGATTTTTATTTATTTATTTATTTATTTATTTTTGCTTAACCTGTCAAGAATTGAGAGGGTTGCCTGGAAATTTGCCACAAAAATCTGTAGTTTTTCTCTTATATACATTCCAAGTCCATTTTATTAGTTACAAACAGGTTTAGAATTATTTTATCTTTCTGGAGAATGAAACCTTTTTTCTTTAGATAATGATCCTTTCTATTTCTAATAATGTTTTTTGTCTTAAAATCTTTTTCTCTGATATTAATATAGGTAGGTGAGTTTTCTTTGGGTTAGGATTTGCCTGATGTTTTTTTCTTCTGTTTAGGCCCTTATGTTTTGAGTGTCTTGTACATGGCAAATAACTAGACTTTTTCCTCTTTATTTCAGTGACAAATTTTATCTTTTAATTAATAAATTTAAGACACATATCTATTGTGATTTTTTATATATTTGGACTTGTTTTTACATCTTTATAAATTTATGTTTGCCCTTGCACTTTTTTTTTCCCCTTGCTTTTTCTCAGCAATTTTTTTTCACCCTTTTATTTGCACTTTTTAAAACAGTTTTTGGTTAGATTTTTTAAAAATTCCATTTTTTCTCCATTTATTGGGAATTCATAATTCTATATTCTTTTTTTATTTTTATTTTTTATTTTTTTAATTTTTATTATTTATTTATTTATTTATTCAACAGAGAGAGATCACAAGTTGGCAGAGAGACAGGCAGAGAGAGAGAGAGAGAGAGAGGAGGAAGTAGGCAACCCGCCAGGGAGAGAGCCCGATGTGGGGCTCGATCCCAGAACCACGGGATCACGACCTGTGCCAAAGGCAGAGGCTTTAACCCTCTGAGCCACCCAGGCGCCCCACTATATTCTTTTTTTAGAAGTTTTCTTATAACTTTAACTAAAAATGTAAAGGTAAACAGCATATTAATCCTCCTTCCAAACAAAACAGTGATCTTAGAATAATTTAAGTCCATTGACCACTCATCCTCTCAACACCTACATGCTATTCAAGATACTAGTTTTTTAAAAATCTCATAAGTCAGACTTTTTTTTTTCTTAAGGCAGTGTTTGGATTGACGGGCTTTTTTACTGTTTGATTCACTCACCATTCTCCCTTGTATCTCAAACATTCTTTTAGGATAATTTCCTTCTTAATTTTTTTAAAAAGCTCTCACAAAGTATTTATGTTCAGCTTTGTACTAAATGTTTTATTTTCTATTAACTAATCCTCATTTAACAATTCTATGAAGTATATACTATTATTGTCAACATTTTACAAATGAGAAAACTGAAGCCCAAAGATGTTAACTCACCTTTCTAATGCCCTGCAACTAGCAAATGACAGAATAGGGATTTGCATGTAGGCGGTCTCCAAAGTAAATGTTCTTAACCTCTAAGAAATCCTGCCACTCGAATCTATTATTTAGGAGTTCCCCTAATGCAGGCCGCTGAGGTAAACTCTCAGTTCTCACTTACCTTTAAAAAATGTTTCAATTCCAGGGGGGCACCTGGGTGGCTCAGTGGGTTAAAGCCTCTGCCTTCGGCTCAGGTCATGATCCCAGGCGCCTGGGATCAAGCCCCACATCGGGCTCTCTGCTCAGCGGGGAGCTTGCTTCCCTTCCTCTCTCTCTGCCTTCCTCTCTGCCTACTTGTGATCTCTGTCTGTCAAATAAATAAAAAAAAAATCTAAAAAAAAAAAAAAGTTTCAATTCCAGTATTCTTGAAAGATAGTTTGGTTAAGTACACAACTTAGTAGTTCATTATTTTCCTTTAGCATTTGAAATGTATTATTCCACTAACTTCTGATTTCCACTGATGCTGATGAGAAATCCACTGTGGTTTTGTTTTAAGATTTTATTTATTCGTCAGAGAGAAAGAGAGAGAGACTGAGCAAGCAGCGAGAGGGGCAAGCAGAGGGAGAAGCAGGCTCCCCGCTGAGCACGGAGCCTAGTGTGGGACTCCATTCTAGGAACCAACGGCTGATGCTTAACAGACTGAGCCACCCAGGCATCCCCCATTGTGGTTTTAATTGCTGGTTTTTTGGCAAGTGATCAGTCCTTTCTCTCTGGCTGCTTTTAGGATTTTTTTTTTTTTTTTTTTTTTTTGGTGAATTCTTCAGTTTCTTTACAGTGTGTTATTATGTATGCATTTCTTTTTATTTATCCTGTTTTGGTTATGTGATTCTTGAACCTCTGGGTTCATGTTTTTCGTCATTACTGCAAAAGTCATAGTACTGTTTCTTTAAATATTGCCTCGTATTATAGCAGTGGTTACCAATGGGAGGTAGGGGACAGGGTTTGACTGACAAGGAACATGAGGGAACTTTCTGGGGTGATGGATATGTTATTATTTTTTTTTCTTAGGAGGCTCCACTCCCAGTATGGAACTCAACACAAGGTTTGACTGAGCTACTTTGGTGCCCCATATGTTTTATTTTTTGATAGGCATTTGTGTTACACCAGTATATGCACTTGTAAAAGCTCAGGGAATGATGCATTTAAGACTTGTGCATTTTATTGTACTTAAATTTTACCGTGTGTGTGTGTGTGTGTGTGTAAAAAACCCTATAACACAATATTGGACACTAGTTAATGGTAAACATCTTAAGGGCGAGGACTGCAAATGTACTGTGAAATGCATCAAAAAATATAATGCTTTGATGGGTGGGTAGGAAAATAGATATATGATATAGTGTATGAAATAAAATGTTAATTCTAGGATCTTGGTGGTAGATTTGAATATTTGCTGTAAAATCTTTTCCACTTTACTCTATGTTTGAAGTTTTATAAAATGTTGAGGAAAAATACTGCTTCTCTTTTATTATGTCCTCCTTTGATTCCAATTAGTTATGTGATAGACTCTCTCATCCTAGCCTCCATCCTTTTTGTTTTTGTTTTTTTTTTTTAAAGATTATTTATTTATTTATTTGTCAGAGAGAGAGCGAGCGAGAGTGAGCACAGGCAGACAGAATGGCAGGCAGAGTCAGAGGGAGAAGCAGGCTCCCTGCGGAGCAAGGAGCCCGATGTGGGACTCGATCCCAGGACGCTGGGATCATGACCTGAGCCAAAGGCAGCTGCTTAACCAACTGAGCCACCCAGGCGTCCCCCTTTTTGTTTGTTTTTAAAGATTATTTATCCCTCTCCCCTCTGACCCTCCTCGCTGCTCATGATTGCTCACTCTAATAAATAAAAAAAAAATCTTTTAAAAAAAGTTTACTTATTTGAGTGACCAATGTGGGGCTAAGGGAAGATGGAGAGGGAGACTCTGCACTGACCATGGAGCCTGACATGGGGGTCTCTGTTGCAAACTGAGATCATGAACTGAGCCAAAACTGAGTCGGATGCTTAACTGTCTATGCCACTCAGGCACCCCCTAGCCTCCATCTTTTAATATCTTTTCTATATTTTTAGTTCCTTGTCTTTCTATAGTATATTCTAGATAATTTCTTCAGGTGTATCTTCTCATTTATTAATTCTCTCTTCATCTATATCTAATTTATTCTTTAATCTTTCCACTGACTTTTGTCATTCTGGTAATTTATTTTTCTTGTCTAGAAATTCTTCCCTCTCCTACCTGCCTCTCAATCTGCCTGTTCTTTCTTTTTTTTTTAAATTTTTTTTTTTAAAGATTTTATTATTTGACAGAGAGAGAGAGAGAGAGATCACAAGTAGGCAGAGAGGCAGGCAGAGAGAGAGAGGGGAGGAAGCAGGCTCCCCACGGAGCAGAGAGCCTGACTCAGGGCTCCATCTCAGGATCCTGGGATCACGACCCGAGCCGAAGGCAGAGGCTTTAACCCACTGAGCCACCCAGGCGCCCCCTGCCTGTTCTTTCTTGCTAGTCTTTTGCTCATCTTTGTGATTACATCTGGTACTTTTTGAAACTTTTGGAACATAGATATTCTATACCCTGTATCTTTCAATTCTACTCTCTAGGGCTTTGTAGTTATATATCTACTGAATGTTATTCCTACAGATATCCATATGGTTTCTTTGTGTTTGGAGTTGATTGTGAGCTCATTGCTTGACCTTAATTTTCAAAGTCCTCTTGACCTAAATTGGGGATGTTTTCTTCCAGAGAGATTTTGCTTCTTTTTCTGCTTGTAGCCAGGGAGCAACACAGACTTCATATTAATTCAGTTCTTTATGGGAGGGTGAGGATATTCTGTGTATGGCTTTGTCACTTGCAGCTTATCCAGACTTCTGTGTCTGGATTGCAGCTGTTATAGACACGTGTCCTTCTGTCTGCTTGTTGATCAGCCTGTGCCAAGGGTTTGAGTGTGTGATGGTAGTGGGGATTCCTTAGGACTTTCTCAGTCTCCTGGGGACCAATGATGCCCTTTAGTGCATGTCTCATGCAGATTATAGCTGTTTGGCATCAGAGTTCCTCAAAGAACCTTAACAGCCATACTTCTAGAAGAAAATGTTTGATATCCTTTATTAGTATCCTATTCCTAATTTACCAAGGATTTTAAAATTAGACATGAATGTTAAATTTTGTAACAAATACCTTTTTAGCATCTGTAGATGTAGCATCTCTAAGCTTTTATTAAAAATTATTCTATCTCCTAGATTCACTGCTTGTCCTAAAACTGGAACTGAGCTCTTTAAACATTTTTCCTTTGCTAGCTGACACAGTGTGAAGCTGTCAGTAGAGAATGCTGGCAATAACTTTCCTTCCTAGTTCTCGCTTTCTTAGCTGGCACTTGCAAACACATTGCCTCTCTAGCAATCCCTATCCTGCACTGCCTACTTTTCCTTTGCCTGGCTCCTTCCTAGTGCCTGGCTCCTATAGTGCAAGTGGCTCCCGCAGCACAAGGGTCCAGCAGTATGGGTAATTTCTCCAGCACCTGGCAGCTCCCGCAAATCCACCTTTAAACTGTTTTGTCTGCAAGATACCTACCTATGAACAGCTTTTCTGGTATCCTAGAGGATGGACTTTCAGCAAGTTCCAAAGAGTGGATTACCATCATGTTTCACTGGCACAGTACCACAGCAGATCCTTTACCAGTCATTAAGCCAGGGCCTTGTCCTCTGTAACAAGGTCTCTAGATCTCCGCCTGGAGCTGGGGGCAGGGTGTGTGTATGGAGGGGTACTTTGGGGATCTCCACTTAGGGATAGCAACTGCTTCTTATATTTGATATGCCGATAATAGAGTTCTCTTTATTTTCTACCACTAATCCCTTATTACCTCAATCCCATCATAGTTAATAATTGTTTATATTAAACATTACATGGTCAAATTCCTATGTGGTTTCTATTTCCTGACTGGACCTTGATTGATAGAATTTTCAGTTATTTTTACATTTATTGAGAAGTAAAAAAAAAAAAAAAAAAAAAAAATCTCCCAGTTTGTGGTCTGTCTTGGTGAATCTTCCATGTGTATTTTGAAATAGATGCATATTCTGCCATTGTTTGATGTGATTTCCTCTGAATATTAGGTCAGATGGGTTGATAATATTGTTAAAGTCTTCTTTATCATTACAGATTTAAAAAATCTACTTGTTTATCAAATACCAAGAAGGAAATGTGAAGTCTTAGCTATAATTTTGGATTTGTCTATTTCCCTTTTCTTTTTTTTTTTTTTAAGATTTTATTTATTTATTTGACAGAGAGAGATCACAAGTAGGCAGAGAGGCAGGCAGAGAGAGAGAGGAAGCAGGCTCCCCGCTGAGCAGAGAGCCCGATGCGGGACTTGATCCCAGGACCCCGAGATCATGACCTGAGCCGAAGGCAGCGGCTTAACCCACTGAGCCACCCAGGTGCCCCTATTTCCCTTTTCTATCAGTTTTTACTTCATGTATTTTAAGCTTTATTGCTCTCTCTTCTTGATGAATTGATCTTTTTATATTATGAAATGTCCCTCTTTATCTCTTCCTAAAGATAGGCCAAATTCCTTTTCCTGAAGTCTACTTTGTCAGACTTCAGTAGATATTCTGGCTTTATTCTGTTTGCTTATCTTGTTCCATCATTTTACTTTGAACTTGTCTGTGTCTTTATGTTGATGATAACTTCTTTTTTTTTGGTAAGCATTAGTACATAATTAGGCCTTGCTTTTCTATTTAGGGAGGTGTGTCTTCCTTTTAATTGCAGTGTTTATACCATTTACAATTAATTTAGTTTTTGATATATCATTTTCTACTTGTTCAATCTACATCTTTTTCTTCTTGTCTTCTTTTGGATTAATTAGTAGTATTTCATTTTAATTTCTCTGTTGGCTGCTTTTGTGTTTTATTGTAGCTGTTCTAAGTTTTACCATATGAATCTTGAACTTATCACAGTTTACCTTCAAAAAATATCATACTACAACACACATAATATAAAATATACAGTGGAAGCTTAAACAGTGCAGGGGTTAGAGGTGCCAACCCCTTTTTTCTCTGGTATTCTGTTAAACAGGTTTCACAAATTGGGTCTGTTAACCACAGTACCTTTAGCAACTCATATAGCGCCTGTTTTTTATGTGGTAGGTGCTCAATATTTTATACATAGTATTCTCTTATATTTAAAATTCCTGGGGTGTCTGGGTAGCTTAGGTGGTTAAGCATCTGCCCTCAGCTCTGGACATTGTCCCCAGGGTCTTGGGATCATGTTGAGCTCCCTGCTCAGCTGGGAGTCTGCTTCTCCCTCTGTCTCTCCACCTCCCCTTGCTTGTGCTCATGCATGTGCTCTAATAAATAAATCTTTTAAAAAAGTAAAAATAAAATTCCCTTTAGGGGTGTCTGGCTGGCTCAGTCAGTAGAGCATGTGACTCTTGATTTGTCAGTTTTGAGTTCAAGCCCCACACTGGGTGTAGAGCTTATTTAAAAAAAAAAAAAAAACCCTCTGAATCTAACTCCTCTTTCATTCTTCACATCTTCTGATTTAAAAACCTTAGCTATTTTTATTTTGCCATATTTTATTGATCATTTCAAAGAACCAGCTCTTTCCTTTTTGACCTGTTTTATTTTTCTGGATTTAATTCTAAAACTCGGTAAGCTAATCTATAAAATGGTAGTAGTAATTTACTGTTTACTAAAATGAAACTCTGCTATTTATACTGTAGTATCTTTTTTTTTTTTTAAGTATTTTATTTATTTGACAGAGAGTTCATAAGAAGGGCAGAGAGGCAGGCAGAGGGTGGGGAAGCAGGCTTCCCACCGAGTAGAGAGCCAAATGCTGGGCTTGATCCAGGACCCCAAGATGATGACCTGAGCCAAAGGCAGAGGCTTAACCCACTGAGCCACCCAGGCATCTCTGCAGTATCTATTTTATATTTGGGGTTACTATTAAACACAGTGGTATGTTAATCTTGTGGAGGCCCATAAGACCAGTTCTATACTTCTCTGGGGAATTGAGTTCTCTCTTTAATGACTCCTACCATCAGCTGGGATGGACAGCTAACCAGAATTGTGAGAAGAGCCCTGATAAAGGCTGGTGGTTTTCAGTGACAGCAGGGAGGGGCTACAGATTTGTCCCTCAGGGGCATTTGGTAATGTCTACAGAGGGTTTAGGTTATTACAACTAGGAGTGGAATAGTACTGGCATATATTTGGTGGTAGCCAGGGATGCTGCTGAACATCCTACAATACTCAGATCAGCTTCCCACAACAAAGAATTACTGGCTCAAAATGTCCTCAGGGCAGAAACTGAGAAACCTTTACCTGGGCAAGCAAGAGAACTCTCCTTTATCCTCTGTGCTCAGTCCTGAAATTGCCTAGGGGTGCCTGGGTGGCTCAGTGGGTTAAAGCCTCTGCCTTCCGCTCGGGTCATGGTCTCAGGGTCCTAGGATTGAGCCCTGCATCAGGCTCTCTGCTCAGCGGGGAGCCTGCCTCCCCCTCTCTCTCTGCCTGCCTCTCTGCCTACTTGTGGTTTCTGTCTGTCAAATAAATAAATTAAAAAAAAAATAGTGAAATTGCCTAGGAGCTATTCCATGGTAAGATCGGTTTAAAAATGGCCTCTGCCACAGGGAAGCAGCATCTCTGTAGAAAAAGCTGAAAGTAAGTAATTATACTTTGTACATAAGATTACCCTTATTTTGTGGGTTCTAATATTCATTCACCTTTTTCCATTAGAAAAGTACTTTGTTTTTTAAAAAGATTATTTATTTATTTATTTACTTGGGAATCCATCCCAGGACCCTAGGATCATGAGCGGAAGGCAGAGGCTTTAACCCACTGAGCCACCCAGGTGTCCTGAAAAGTATTTTTAAACATACATCTAAATAAATACCCTAAATTATAAATTTATAAACCTAAATAAGTACCCTAAACCATTTATATTGTTAGTTTTTTAAAAATATTTTATTTATTTGACAGAGATCACAAGTAGGCAGAGAGGCGGGGGTGGGGTGGGGGGGGTGGGGAGCAGGCTCCCTGCTGAGCAGAGAACCTGATGCAGGGCTCCATCCCAGGACCCTGAGATCATGACCTGAACCAAAGGCAGAGGCTTAGCCCACTGAGTCACCCAGGTGCCCCTATAATGTTCCAGTTTTAAGTTATATTGCTATAAGTTCAAATTTAGTCTCTTCTCAGCTATATTGCAAAGTATTAAGAAAAAGTTACATGCTGATATTTTGAGGCCAAGTGGTAGTGCCAGCAAATAGAGAATAATTCCAAGGACAAAATGAATTTTCAGAAAACAGGGCTGCATAATCCATCTACTTTTCAAATAGCAGAATCTCCAAGTATCAACCTGGAGGTTCTGGGATTATTCAGTTAAGAAGAATGACATACTTCAGTCACACAGTGTCTCTCAAACTTCAAGCTGAAAATATAAAATGCTTCATAACGGTGTCAAGTGTTTATAGTATTTCTTCTCTTTAAGTAGGCTGAAATGTGTATAATTGGTAAAGGGCTCAAACTGACAAACTTTATGCAAAAAATTCTCACTTCATTAATTTATTCATCATTTGCTGTAAAGCAGTGAGCTCTCTTTTTCTTAAAGATTTTTATTTATTTATTTATTTGAGAGAGAGACAGTGAGAGAGAACATGAGCGATGAGAAGGTCAGAGGGAGAAGCAGAATCCCCATGATGCTGGGATCCCGATGCGGGACTGGATCCTAGGACTCCAGGATCATGACCTGAGCCGAAGGCAGTCGTCCAACCAACTGAGCCACCCAGGCGCCCCAAGCAGTGAGCTTTCTGTCAGTACTCAAGAGCTGATAATCTGGCTGGTAAGATACAACATATAATTATGAAACTTAAACAGTGAAGACAGTATTCAAAGACCAAATAAACAATACTCCCCAAAACAAAGAACATTCTGAAGTCATCAGGAAAAGCTTCAGAGGTGAAACTTTTGAAGAATAGGATTTAGATAGACAAAAATATTTCTAATACAGTTTAGTAAGAGCTAATCTGAAAAAGCTAGTATATGAAAGAAAAAGAGTCTTAGGATGCAAGAATGCTAATGCTTTTTTTTACTCATCCTTTGCAATTATCTAATTATCCAGAGCTTTGAATTCTTCAACTGGTTTTTGTCCTAAATCTTCACCTTCTTTGAATGGGTACTTTACAGGTAGAGTAAATTAGAGGAATATATTTCAAGGCCTTTTAATAGTGTCTGGGATGATCAATCCTCACAGAAATAACCTCACAGATAAACAATTAGAATTTTCCAGCCCATGTTTTAGTTTCTCTAACAGGATACTGAATAAATGTAATTGGCATATACATTCAACCAGGTGAGTGAACTTTTTTTCCCTGGCTAACATAACTTGCTCTATTAGTGACTGTATAGTTTTTCTACAGCAACAGAAGTTACTATATATTATGGCTATCGCAAATTCCTGGTAATTCTGGGTAGCCTCGGGTTCTTCCACTAATTTCCAATGACTGCATTTTCATTTTACCTAATGGAATAAGCAATTTATCTCCTTTTCTAGAATTTTTAGTGCTGTACTGTTCCCTTTACTCGAAAGCCCACCATGTCCTCCTCTCCATAGGCCTTGACTTTACGAGCGGCATAAGCATTTGCTCAAAGGGGCGGGGGCGGGGGGTCTTGTCACTGCAAAACAAAACAACTTTTCACAAAAAAAACAAGGTTCGCACATTTTGGACCTTTTGAGTTACTGTGCGGGAGGTTTCATCTGACGAATTCCAGAGAAGATTCTTTCCGGTTGGGTGGTCTCGTCTGTTAATGTTTTTCTTAGTGGGCCAAGACAACTTCTGCGTGCGCTCAGGAACACGGAGCGGCCACATCATCATCACCCAGGTATTAAGACATAACTAGGGCATAATGGGTTTTATTCTCATAGAGAGTCCGTCTGGACACAACACCCGGTTCCATGCCCCTAAGTGTCCCACCCGTGATCTGCTCTACTTCTTGGGCCTGGGGCATCCGCAAAACGAGCCCTGGGCACCAGAGTCCCGCGGATACCCTCACATGGCCTAGCGGGCGAGGAAATTCATCGTGCCACGGCGTCGGCGGCCTCGACCTCCCCACAGGCTCACGGACAACTCCGCGAGGCCGGGGGCTCGCCTCCACTCGCGTCCCGGGCCTTCCGGCGGCACCTCACGCCCCATCCCCTACAGACCTCGTTGCTACGTTCCCAAGTCCCGGGGTCCAGGGAGCCCCGAGGGGGCAGGCGGCACAGCCGATTCCGCGCCCCCCGGCCGCAAGCCGAGAGAACCCGCTTCCACCTGCAAGTCCGAGGAACCCCCAACAACGTCAACAAGGGCGCCGAACCCTACATCCCAGCCTTCCGAAGACCTTTCGGCTCCTCACCAGGCACACGCCCCCGTTCAAGGCGGCTCTTCGGCCCTCTCGCGAGAGAGGCCTGGTGGTGCCTCCTTCCTTTCAGCTGTCTTTCTCTCCCCGCCCCCAGAGTGATTGCGCGGCTTCCTCCGGAGGGCGGGAGTCTTGGACGAGGCGAGGCCGGTCCAGTCTGGGTGCCGGGCCCTAGGGCGCTCAGCCGGGCCGTCTTCAGGTCGGCTCTCCGCATCCGCCGTCAAGCCTCCGGCAGGGCTCTGGGCCGTCAAGCCTTTCCAGGTAGACGGGGCTGAGGGGAAAGACGGCGGGGCGGAGCCGCGGGCTAGGTGGGAGGAGCAGCGAGACGGGGCCGCTGGACGCCACACCTGCGCGACGTGGGGGCGGGAAGGTGCGCACGCGCACTGCGGGCCCGGAGGGCGGTGGCTCCTGCGACGTTACGCTTCCGAGCCTGTACACGGGGCGCCCACGCTCGAGGTGGCGTATTCTCTCTGTCTTTCTGCGTCTGCTTTCCTCCGCCTCAGTTCGGGGCGGGTCCGGAGAATGGCTTCGGAGATGGAGTCGTCTCTGGAGGCGAGCTTCTCGTCCAGCGGTGCCGTGTCTGGGGGTTCAGTGTTCCTGCCTCCGGCTCGCTCCCGTATCTTCAAGATAATCGTGATCGGCGACTCCAACGTGGGCAAGACGTGCCTGACCTACCGCTTCTGCGCCGGCCGTTTCCCCGACCGCACCGAGGCTACCATCGGGGTGGATTTCCGAGAACGTGCGGTGGAGATAGATGGGGAGCGCATCAAGGTGAGCGGAGGGGGCAGTGTCAGGGAGGAAGGATGCCTTGGGGTGACAGGTTCCGACCCCACCGGGGGTTGATCGCTGGCCATGTGCAACGTGTGCATGCCGTCTTTTCTCAAGCTGATGTAGAGATTGGAGCTGGGGCTCGGAAGGATTTATATATATAAAACTTAGAAGGCAGTGCTCCACAAACTTGAATGTCCCGCGATTTACCCGGCCAACTTGGTTTTTGTTTTTTGTTTTTTTTTTTAAATGCAGATTCTGATTTAGTAAAGCCGCCGGTGATGCAGATGCAACTAGTCCGTGAATCACACTTTGACTAGCAAAGAGTGTAGAAGGTATCCGTTGACTCGTTGGCAGGGTCTCATGTGTTGGGAGTCAGGGAAGTAAGGCTGAAGGAAAAACAGTGAAATTTCTCAGGCATGGAAAACATTTAATAAATATTGTATATTAAACAGTTGTCTGAGCACTGTCTCAGATATGGTGGCAGTAAAGCCTTACTGCCTTTGAGGAAGTGATTAGGTGTTCTCTGGCGTGCAGTTTGCTTCAGAAGTTTCAATCTGACATTGAGTTGTTGAGAAAAGTCTATTTTCCTGCAGAACCATTCTATACACAATAGTTCCTACTTGGTTTGCCAGAAAACACATTCTTAGTACCACCCTCTCCCAATTCTTAATTCTTATTGGTGGTTCTGGAGAATAGGGAGGCACTTATATTGGAGAAGGGAGTAGGCCCAAGGCCAAGATTAGGGTTCTGAGGGATTGGAATGGGTGCATTGGAAAATGAGGATCAGTGACAGGGCTGAGACCTTCTGCTGGTATACACTTCTTCATTCCAGACCACCACTGAGTCTGCAGCCATGGGCTAATACCACCCCTTAAAACATGCAGAACCCAGGAAAAAGCTATGCCTTCCTTATACTGTTTACTTTTTTGCTCAAATTAGTATGTATCTTTACCTCAGACCCGTGGGGGGGGGGGGGACAGACTCATTTTTTCATTCCTCCCTTCACATCCTTGAGGCAAGAACAATTTATTTTTTTAGTTCTTCAACAGCAGCCCTTCACCACCACCCCGCTCCCCAGAGGGCTTTAAATGCTAATGATGTAAAGGAAAAATAGGGTTGAAAAGAATCAGCCCTCTATAGGCCCTTTTGCGTTTTAGTTGTTTTTTTTTTTAAAGATTTTATTTATTTATTTGACAGAGAGAAATCACAAGTAGATGGAGAAGCAGGCAGAGAGAGAGAGAGAGGGAAGCAGGCTCCCTGCTGAGCAGAGAGCCCAATGCGGGACTCGATCCTAGGACCCTGAGATCCTGACCCAAGCCAAAGGCAGCGGCTTAACCCACTGAGCCACTCAGGCGCCCCTTGCCTTTTAGTTTTTATTTTAATCTTTTATCATTCCATTCAGGCTGCCTGTGGTGGTCTTTTGGGTACTCTGTATTAGGGAGTTAAGAAAGATCTATATATACTACAGAGGAAAAGACAGAATAAGAAAAGACTAAATCTTTTTCATCAGAATTAGGTTAGGCACAGAATCCTGAGGGTGAGGAAAATAATGGGGCTTCTGAGGTTTCAGGAGGAGGTTAGTTTGGGAAAAGCAGGAGTCCTGGGAAAGAGTGCATGGGCTTTGGAGCCCAACTGACTTGGCCCAAATTTGAACCTATGAAAGGGTAAGGATGGACTATGTGTACTTAGATGGGTGACCAATTTTGCCCAAAACGTTCCCAGTTTTATTTTATTTTTTTTTTAAGATTTTATTTATTTACTTGACAGAGAGAGAGTACAAGCAGGGGGAGTGGCAGGCAGAGGGAGATGGAAAAGGAGCAGGGAGCCAGATGTGGGGCACGATCCCAGGACTTTGGGGTCCTGACTGGAGCCAAAGGCAGACACTTAACTGACTGAGCCACTCAGGCACCTCAAGACTTGCCCAGTTTTAAAACTGGAAGTCCTGCATCCCAGGAACCCCTTCAATCTCAGGCAGACTGGGGTAGTCAGTTACTCTAGTCCAAGGCAGGTTCTTCAATCTTTCAGGGTCCATTTTCTTTTCTGAAAATACCGTATTTTCAGATGGTAATGAATTGGGATTCATATTGGGATTCAGTTGGGATAATTGGGTGATAATACCACATGAGATTAGGTGTGAGGATTATATGAGAACATATGTGTAACAACTGGTTCATAATTGGTAATCTTAAGAAAATTCTTCTTCCTTAGTAGCTTAACATCATTACTCCTCTATGACGGCACCACTTCTGTGGCTGTGCACTTAAAGCATGAAGCACAGATAAAGTAGGGCATAAGCAGACTGGTTAAGGTGAGAGAAATTACCCCCAAAAGCATGATTTTAAAGAAATTAGTAGAGGGAATAGAGGCAGGAGAGGAGTTAGGATTTTCCTCCTTTACCTACTTATGGCTTGCCATTTGTACTTAAACATCTCAGATAAATCAGTTGCAAATTTAAGAGACACTTAAAAAATATAAAACGTGTCCATTGTCTAAGCTGAATACTTAACTACTGGAATAAGTACTGGCAGTGATAAGTAAACCAAAAGCCATAAATGTGATGAATCTGGGAGCACAGAGCTCATTCTTCTGATTGAGAGCAGTAAGGAGAAAACATTTTGGGGGGGGGATTATTCCTCCTGAGCTTTAGCCTAACCTGTTTGGTTGGGGGAGACCTGGATACTGAGTTTCTTTTTCTTTGAAGGCCTTATCCATTGACTTCTACCTCCAACTTTTAAGACTTGAAAGATTTTTGTTATGGTTGAAAAGACTGTAACAGAAATATTCTGAGATTTCTGTAGTAGAAAAAGATACAACTATTTTGGACATTTGCTTCACAAAGTTTTAAGAAACAAAAGACATTTCAAAATATGTGTATCCCCATACATTACACATTGGACTTTAAAAAAAAAAGGTTTATTTATTTGAGAGTGAGTGGGGAGAGGGACAGAAGGGGAGGGAGAGAACCTCAAGTAGACTCCCCACTGAGCAAGGAGTCCTCATCGGGCTTGGTCTTAGGACCCTGAGATCATGACCTGAGCAGAAATCAAGAGTGGGGGGCGCCTGGGTGGCTCAGTGGGTTAAGCCGCTGCCTTCCGCTCAGGTCATGATCTCAGGGTCCTGGGATCGAGCCCCACATCAGGTTCTCTGCTCAGCGGGGAGCCTGCTTCCTCCTCTCTCTCTGCCTGCCTCTGCCTACTTGTGATCTCTGTCTGTCAAATAAATAAATAAATAAAATCTTTTAAAAAAAAAAACGAAATCAAGAGTGGGATGCTTAACTGACTGAGCCACCCAAGCGCCCCAGAACATTTTTTTTTTTTTTTTTTTTTTTTTTTACTATTTTTAGGGGTACCTGAGAGGTTCAGTTGGTTAAGTCTCTGCCTTTGGCTCAGGTCATGATCTCAGGGTCTTGGGATCAAGCGCCACCCCCCCAGCCCAGTCAGGCTCCCTGCTCAGCAGGGAGTTTGCTGCTGCTGCTTCCTCTGCCTCTTCCCTGAGTATGCATGCTTGCTTCTTCTCTCTCTAATAAGCAAGTGAAATCTTAAAAAAACAAAAACAAAAACAAAACCTTTTTAGTGTCTTAAAAAAAATTGAAGTGAATGTAGAAGAGCTTTATTCCATGTCCTGATTCTGCTTTTTTGTTGTTAACCTGTAATACATCTTAAGTGCTGCTCAAATGGTCATACATATTTTTTCTTCGGAAAATTTTTAGCCTAATCTGAAATGACATGTCTTTTCATCTTTCATCTTAAAGTGAAAGCTAAAACATTATGTTTCTTTACTAATAATATGACATTCTAGACATTTTTATTTGTTTGGTAAAAGTGAGGTGTGTTAAATATATTTTTTTAAAGATTTATTTATGTGAGAGAGAGAGAGTACATGTGTGCACACCCATGTGAGTGAGGGGAAGGGGCAGAGGGAGAGAGACTCAAGCAGACTCCCCACTGAGTGGGGACCCTGACGTGGGGCTCTGTCCCACCACCCCAAGATCATGACCTGAGCCAAAATCAAGAGTCAAACACTTAACTGGTACCTCGTGTTAAATTTTTTTTTATTGTGGACTGGAGGTTTTTTAAAAGCATGCCTTAGGGCAGTGCCCTTTCAGAATCAGTTAAAATGTTTTATGAGATGTAGCAAAGTCTATATTTGTTCGCTTTTTCCTAAGTACTATGTATGTATGGTTGAAAAAGGAAAATCTTGTTTGCAGAATTTTGGAAGTTGAATAAAATTATAAAATGAGTTCTTTAAATAAAAACACATTTGATTTTTAAATTAAGAATCTCAACCTAATCCTTATGCTCCTTCCTTGTATGTGTATCCCCATCATAACTAGCTCTGTTCTTTTCATACAAGCATTTACAATGGCAGACACCAACAGAATAATTAAAGCCTCATGTTGCATTTAATCTATCTTCTCATTAGGGGTCAGCAGTTTCTATTTGAACATTGGGATGGTTTATCAATTATAGAAGTATGACGTTTTGCCATGTTAAATACAAGATGTTAATATTAACTATAAAGGAACATAATCAGGACACCTCTTCCCCTGTTGTTAAAACAAGTATTTAATGAGTAATTGCAAGAAAGATGACATTTTTGTTAGTCACAAAGAACTATGATATATCATAGGGGTTGGCAAACCATGCTTGAGGGCCGAATATGGCCTGCTGTCTGCTTTTGTGTGGCCAGCAAGCTAAAAGTTATTTTTACTTTTTTAAATGGTGGGAGGAAAATTGTAAGAGTATGGTTTCATGACAGGTGAAAGTTATGTGAAATTCACATTTGAGTGTTTATAAATGAAGTATTGAAACACAACTGTGTTCCTGTATTCACATATTGTGTTTGCTTTTGCATTACAGTGGCAAGAGCTGAGTAGTTGTGACACTGTTAGGCCCACAGAGCCCAAGATATTCACTCTTTACAGAAAAAGTTTGCTGACCCTGATATAGTGCATAGATTTTGTGCATAGATATAGTGCATAGATTTGACCCTGATACAGTGCATAGATCTCCCAGATTGGGAGAAGAGGTATGTACCTAAAAAGATGACCAGCAGAACCAGGCGATGAATGAGTGCCAAGTTACTGTTTGGATGTGGGTGGAGGAATCATTTGTGTTTGGAGTGCTAGATGAGGTTTCACAAAGGGAGGGCAGAGCTGAGGGGGCTTTTCTGAAGAGGACCATCGGCAGGATGCTCCATCAGGATCAGAGGTTCTATAGTAAGGTGGCAAGTGGGAAGAATGTGAAGGTGTTGGTAGCAACATTTGGGAGGAGTCTAAAACACAAAGCTAAAGAGTCTAGGCTTCATTTTGTATGCATGGTGAAAAGTCCCCAGTGTTTTCGGAAGATAAATGTGGCAGCAATAGAGGATGCATCTGGAGTGAGACTCAGTCTACCCTGTGACCTGGTTTTCTATCTACTTTCTCTCCCTTGGTAGTCATTTGACTGTTGTCAGCTGTCAATCCACGAAGATAACTTTTAAATCTTTGTTTAGCCTGCCTCTCTCCTCATCTCACTCTGCATTTCCTACTGTCGTCTAGACATGGCTATTTGAATTATCCCTCCTTTGCCTTGAATGTCTGAAGTGAGTTCATCTTCCTTGGCAAATCTGCTGTTCCTGTTTCTCCCCACATCACCTAGGTTGTCATGATGGCATCCTTTTCCTCAAGGCCTCATTCCTCTCTTTTGTACCTAACTTCAGCCGGTTCTCTACATGCATGACATGCATGATTCTCTCATCCACCCTTTGTTGAAAATCCTAGGTCAGGTCTTTCTTACCTCCCTGTGAACTGTTGCAGCAACTCAACTCATCTCTCATCCCTAGTTCTCAGTGAGCCTGTTTTGTACATCGTTGCCAAAATGCCAGATTAGTGTTGCATTTAAGGGAGATTAATGTCTCCTGCCTCAGATGTCTTGGATAATTCTCCATTATATTATAAAATTCCAGTTTTAAAAAATTAATGTAGGACTTCCTTTATCTTGCTCCAGACTGCTTTTCAGACTTTTTTCCCCCATTACTTTCCTTCAGGTACCCTATAGTCTAGCTGCTTATTTGCCGATCCCTGTGTTTCCCCTTGCATGCCCCGCTCTGCCTGGAATATTTCCTCTGCTCATATTTCAGCATATGTAATTCTTCCCTATTAAACTTAGTGTGTCTATCAAAAACACCCCATCCCTCCTTCTCCATTCTATTTCTTCTTTCTGTGAACTCCCTTCAGCACCTACCTGAGCCTTTAAATGATCTCTTAACTCACTGTACTATTTAGATGTCTCTGTCTCTTTTATTAAGTCTTCTTCGATCTTACTCCGAGCAGGATCCATGTCTAGTAATGCCATAGACTTCACTGAGTATCTAGCTTTAGTTTCTAGTGTAGGTTTCTAAACTAGGTAGTACTTAGGGGATACACGTTGAATGTGTGGAAAACAAGGACATCAGTTGGTAGGCTACTCTGGTAAAATCCAGAATTGAGGTGATAATGGAAACTAATGGAAGTTTTTTGTTTTTTTTTTTTAAAGATTTTATTTATTTATCTGACAGAGAGAGACCAAGCAGGCAGAAAGGCAGGCAGAGAGAGAGAGAGGAGGAAGCAGGCTCCCTGCTGAGCAGAGAGCCCGATGGGGGACTCAATCCCAGGACCCTGAGATCATGACCTGAGCCGAAGGCAGCGGCTTAACCCACTGAGCCACCCAGGTGCCCCAACTAATGGAAGTTTGATAGCTGATCAAAGAAGGAAGATTATTTGGGTTAATACCTTTATCGTTTTCAGTCAAGCAAAAACAGTATTAAGTCATTTTAGCCAGATAATTTTTCATTTTGGTCATAAAACTACTAAAAGAAATTTCATCAACAGTAAGACTCTACTGTTGGGATTGAGCAAAGAGATAGGTTGCCATTTTTGTTTGAACTTTGTACTAGAATTTAGAATAGAGATTTGTGAAATATTATTAAAGTATATTTTACATTGTCCTTATAATGTGTAAAGTGGGAGTAATATCTGTGGGAGTATGCATTAGCCATTTTTCGTAAAACATTATTAAATTGGGAAAATTACTCTGAAAATATTTCCTAATTTAACCAAACAAAGGCATGTCACTTCCTTAGGTTCCAAAGTGTTATTCTCCTTTTTAAAGCACTGTGTATCACTCTACTCATAGCTAAACCTCAAGACTTTTCTGAACTGTCATGGGGTTCTCCACTGAGTATCTCCCTATGCCTGTCTCTCTTTTAGACAAAGTTTCCTCTTGCCTTTTATGGCTGACATTGTTTATCATTTGTCCTATCCTTTCTTTGCAGAGTCTCTCTTTGCTCATCCCAGTCCCCTTGCCCTTGCAAGTGTCCCATGCAGGCCTGAAGGTTGCAGACAGCAAGGTGGTGTGCCTTTGCCTGAGCCTTCACTGTTTCAACAATTCTGTCAGTGAAATTTTGAAGGTTCTTTTAAAATACCCCTTTGGGGGATGCCTAGGTGGCTCAGTCCGTTAAGCGTCAGCCTTCACCTCAAGTCATGATCCCTGGGATCCAGTCTCTATCAGGCTCCTTGCTCAGTGGGGAGCCTGCTTCTCTCTCTGCCTGCTTCTCCCCCTGCTTGTGCTCTACCCCGTCCCCTCGCCCCCTGACAGATAAATATAATCTTTAAATAAGTAAATAAACACTCCTGTGTAAATGCCTCTTTAACTTAGTAATTACTTTTATGGCTTTCCGGTAAAGTGTGAGAGGAAACCTCTGTTTCCTGAAAGTCTTGATAGGGTAGAATGCATTATTCTGAACAGGATTGTTGGAAATCCAAGTATTATTGAGTCTGTCCCATCCTAAAACAAACAAATGGTTTTCTTAGGGATAAGCAGCCTCATCATCACCACTTTTATTGAGGACTTTCACAGTTCTTTGAGGCAGGTCAAAATTCTGGGTAATTATTATTTGTTTTAAAGTTTAGTTTGTTTTTATAGAAAAAGTGGTTGGTGGGGCACCTGGGTGGCTCAGTGGGTTAAGGCCTCTGCCTTTGCCTCAGGTCATAATCCCAGGGTCCTGGGATCGAGCCCCACATCGGGCTCTCTGCTCAGGAGGGAGCCTGCTTCCCCCTCTCTCTGTCTCTGCCTGCCTTTCTGCCTACTTGTGATCTCTCTCTGTCAAATAAATAAAATCTTAAAAAAAAAAAAAAGTGGTTGGTTGTTATGGAAAACAAAAGTAGAAATAAAGGGAGAAATTGCTTTAAAGATAGCATGGTTATTTGGTATTATTTCCTGGTGTGCTTTTCATTTATTTATTTTTAACTTACAAAGATTCTTTGCTTAAACCCTTTAAAATCATTCTTCATTGATTAAATGGTTTTTGAGTACCTGAGCTACAGGAAATCTTTTTAAAAGAGAAAAGATCAGGTCTAGTTTCTTTGGACAGCTTTTATATGTCATTCAAATTATTCCCCAAATATCTTTCTAAATGTTAAAGATATAGCATGGAGTGGTTTTATTTTTTGTCCCCCACCCCCCCCCCCCCCGCCGCCGCCCCCGCCCCCACCCCCGCCCTGGAGTGGGTTTTGTTCTGGGTTTTTTGGTCACTCTAAAAAACTTAATTTACGTGTCATAAGATTTACCCTTTAAAAATATACAATTTAGTGGTTTTTAGTATAATCACACGGTTTAGTGTATTATTTACTATCCTCACTATCTGATTCCAGAAATCCGAAAAGAAACCCCAGGCCCATTTTAACAGTCACTCCCTGTTCCTCCCCTTTTCTCAACCCTGGCAGCCACCAGTAGGTCTACTTTCTGTCTTGGATTTGCCTATCCTGGACATTTGATATACACAGAATCTTACAGTATGTGGACTGTGGTGTCTGGCTTCCTTACTTTCTAGATTCATCCATGTTGTAGCATGTATCAGTACTTCATTCCTTTTTGTGGCTGAACAATACTCCATTTTATTAGTTGATGGACATTTGGGTTGTTTTTACCTTTTAGCTATTACAAATACTGTTGCTATGAACATTTGGGTACAAGTTTTTGTGTGAACATATCTTTTCGATTCTCTTAGGTACATACCTGGGAGTGGAATTACTGGGTCGTATAGCAACTCTGTTTGTTTCTTTTAAATAATTTATGGAAGTGGATTTCAGATAACATAAGATTAACTATTTTATTTTATTTTTAAAAAGATTTTATTTATTTATTTGACAGAGGCACAGCAAAAGAAGGAACACAAGCAGGGGGAGTGGGAGAGGGAGAAGCAGGCTTCCCACTGAGCCACCCATGCACCCCAAGATGAACTATTTTAAAGTAAACAATTCAGCAGCATTCAATAGATTCATAGTGTTGTATAACCACATCTCTGTCCAGTTTTAAAATATTTCCATCACCACAAAATAAAGTCCCTCCCCCAGTCAGCAGTTTCTCCCCATCCCCCAGCCCTGGCAACCACCCAATCTGTGTTCTATCTCTATGATTTCTCTATTTTGGATACTTTATGTAAATGGAACCATAGAATATATGTCTGGCCTCTTTCACTTAATGTATTTTAGAGGTTTATCTGTGTTATAGCACGTATCAGTACTTTGTTCCTTTTTGTGGGTATATCATAGACTGATTAACTTTTTGAGGAACTGCCAAACTGTTTCTAAAGTGGCTGTACTATTTTAAAATACTTCCGCACCAGCAATGTATGAAGGTTCCAATTTTTCTACATCTCCACCAACCCTTGTTACTGTCCATCTTTTTTGTTTTTTTAATGGCCATCCTGATATGAGTGTAAAGTGCTATTTCATTTGTTTTTTTGATTTGTATTTCCTTGATGGCTAATGATGTTGAGTCTCTTGTCATGTGCTTATTGACCATTTGTACATTTTCTTTGGAGAAATGTCTATTCCGATTCTTTGCCAGTTTTTAAATTGGTTTATTTGTCCTTTTATTACTGAGTTATGAGAGGTCTTAAATATTCTGGATGGTACACCCCTCTCAGATATTATTTACAGCTCTTTTCTCCCATTCTGTAAGTTGACTTTCACTTTCTTGATAATATTCTTTGAAACACAAACATTTTTAATTTTGATGAAGTCCAATTTATCTGTTCTTTGATTGCTTGTGCTTTAAATATCGTATCTTAGAAACCATTGTCTTACCCATTTGTCACAAATATTTATCCCTAGGTTTTCTTCTAAGAATTTTATAGTTTCAGCTCTTAAATTTAGTTTTTTTAAACCATTTTCGGTAAGTTTTTATATACGGTGTGAGGTAGGAGGTCCAACCTTGTGTTTTGTATGCTGTGCCAGAACCATTTGTTTAAACAACTGTTCTTTCTCTTGTTGAAAAGCAGTTGACCACAGGTATATGGATTTATTTCTGGATCCTAAGTTTTGTTCTGTTGATCTGTATCTTTAATCTTATTCCAGTAGCACAGTCTTGATTATTGTAGCTTTGTGTAATATCCTTTGATATCTTTTTTTTTCTTTTTTTTAGATTTTATTTATTTATTTGACAGAGATCACAAGTAGGCAGAGAGGCAGGCAAGAGGGAGAGTTTGAGAAGCAGGCTCCCTGCTGAGCAGAGAGCCCGGCCTCGATCCCAGGACTCTGGGATCGTGACCCAGTCTTTAGAAGCATTTTTTTAAGAGTCTCATGCTCTACCGACTGAGCTAGCCGGGCAAGAAGCATTTTTAATTGTGTGTTGAGTGTTTTTATTCTAAACCTGTTAGTAGGGATAAAAACATTGTAATTTTTTTTTTAGATTTTTAAAAAGATTTTATTTATTTATTTGACAGAGAGAGCACAAGTAGGCAGAGAGGCAGGCAGAGAGAGAGGGGGAAGCAGTCTTCCTGCCGAGCAGAGAGCCCAATGTGGGGCTCAGTCCCAGGACCCCGAGATCATGACCCAAGCCAAGGACAGAGGCTCAACCTACTAAGCCACCCAGGTGCCCCAAAAGTTTTATTTTTTTAAAGGAAAGTTGTGGGGCACCTGGGTGGCTCAGTGGGTTAAGCCTTTGGCTCAGGTCATTATCCCAGAGTCCTGGGATTGAGCCTGGCATAGGGCTCTCTGCTCAGCGGGGAGCCTGCTTCCTCCTCTCTCTCTGCCTGCCTCTCTGCCTACTTGTGATCTCTGTCTGTCAAATAAATAAAATCTTAAAAAAAAAAAAAAAAGGAAAGTTGTATTTTCAAAGAAAATATTAGCTCTTTGCATACTCAGTGTAGCTAGTCTATGAGTGCTTATTATATAGGGTCTGAAACTAAATTTTACTTTCACTGGTGTAGAAGCTAAGACCAAGATGTATAACAGTCACCTATGGCACATAGGAGGCATTGAATTAATATTTAATTTAAATATAATATATAAATATATAATATACTATATTATACTATACTATAATATATAATATACTATATTATATATTTATATTATTATATATTATTTTGATTGCATTTCCTTGATGGCTAATGATGGCTAGTAATAATATATATTATTATATTTATATATTATATATAATATATATTATATATATAATAAATTAAATATTTGTTAATTTAAATAGTCTTCGATGTTAGTAGTTCTTAGTTTACCTTGCTGACAACTTATTTGCTTTTATCTCTGATTTATATGATATTGAGTCTTTATGGCCTATTTACCATTTATATTGCTTACATCACAAGAGTGGTATTTTATAGTAATTTATTTTGTGACATGGTTTTTGGGAAGGCATTGAGCCCAAACCTGTGATTTAGTGAGTAAATGTGAGTGTAAGGGATAAATAAAGATTTTAAACAGTGTGCGGGGTAAGTAATTTTAGGATACCATTCAGCTACACATAAGAGAAATTCCACTATGATTTAACCATGTAAGGTTTTCTTTGTCTCATGTTATAAGGAGGCAGCAGGCTGTGTGATGGTACCTTGTCAGTTGGATTCCAGGTTTATGCAGATTTCTGCCATTCCTGTGTGTGGTCTTCTCCTTCATGCTCATAAGATGGTTGCTGAACCTCCAGTCATTATATCCCATTCCGGGCAGAAAGGGTAGGGTGAGAGAGGTACAAAAGGCATGTGCCAAATGCTCTGTCTTTTTAAAATCACGTATCCATAGTTTTCCTGGAAAACTCCATTGAAAGACTGTCTACACATCATTTGGCCTCCCTTAGTTCCAGGAGAGCCTGAGAGATCAAGTTTATATAGCATTTTATATTTCTGCCTAGAGTAAAATTTGGTTTATGTTAATTAAAACGAACGGGGAATACTAAGAAAATGAAGAAATTTGGTTTTAAAAAGAACTACCAAAAAAAAAAAAAAATCAGAGCTGATAAAATTTAAGGTAGCTTGGGGGGTGTGCCTGGTGGGCTTAGTCAGAAGAGCATGCAACTCTTGATCTTGGGGTTGTGAGTGCAAGCCCCACACTGGGTGTAGAGATTACTAAAAAAAATTTTTTTAAGTTAAGGTACCATAGAAGAGATTAGTGATATTTTAATCTCTAATCACATGTTTTAAAATGTATTTATTCATTTGTTACATCTTAATTGAGCACTTACCATGTGCTGCCATAATCTGAGGACTTTATATCTTATATTCTTCTTTGTGGGCCATCTACAGAATCCCCTCATTTCCCTCTACTTTTGTGTCATTCTGTGAAAAATCACCAGTCTAGGCTTTTCTTAATTTATATAAGTAGTACAAGTCTTTTGGTCAAAATTTACCTAAGCAAATCTTTTTTTCTTTTTTTTTAAAGATTTTATTTATTTATTTGACAGACAGAGATCACAAGTAGGCAGAGAGGTGGGTGGGGGGGGTGGGGGGAGAAGTAGGCTCCCTGCTGAGCAGAGAGCCTGATGTGGGGCTGGATCTCAGGACCCTGGGATCATGACCTGAGTCGAAGGCAAGCGGCTTGACTGAACCACCCAGGCACCCCATACCTAAGCAAATCTACCTCTAGTCTTTTCTGCCTTATCACTTAACTTTTTTAGGAAGTAAACAAAGGCAGGGTAATTCAGTGTTCTAAGACTGAACACTGAACACATGACTTAAATTTAGCTTTAGATAATTATTTTCCTCAACTCCCCCCCCAGCCCCCATATTTCAATTAGGAGATATTGGGATATTGGAATAGTCTTACTGTTAGATACTTTTAGGTTAAGTAAGTGATTTTTCTGGCCTTTTAAGATTTTCAAGGGGGATTTCATAGAATGTCTATATATATGTATATATATACATATATACATGTGTATATGCATATACACATATATCTCTATGTGTATATGCATATACACATATAGGTTTGGGACTAGACCTAATGACTCCTAGCATCTGTCTTAAGTGGACTCTTTTAAGTTAGTCTGGTGAAAGGTAGAATGGCGTATAGTAACCAGTATCCAGATTTATAGGAATTAGACAGTTAATTGGGGCACCTGGGTGGGTCAGTTGGTTAAGCGTCTGCCTTATGCTCAGGTCATGATTCCAGGGTGCTGGGATCGAGCTCTGCATGGGGCTCCCTGCTCAGTAGGGAACCTGCATTTCCCCTCCTTTTGCCTGTCCTCACCCTGCTTGTGCTCTCTCTCTCTCTCTCTCTGTCATATAAAGAAATAAAATCTTAGAGAAAAAAAGAAATTATGGGGCACCTGGGTGTCTCAGTCATTAAGCGTCTGCCTTTGGCTCAGGTCAGGTTCCCAGTGCCCTGGGATAGAGCCCCACATCAGGCTCCCTGCTCTGCAGGAAGCCTGCTTCTCCCTCTCGCACTCCCCCTGCTTGTGCTCCCTCTCTCGCTGTCTCTGTCTTTTTCTCTGTCAAATAAATAAATCTTAAGGAAAAAAAAAGAAAAAGCAGACACTTAACATATTTGTTAAAACCTGATATATTTCTATTTACTATTTTATTTATTTCAATAGTTTGTTGTTGTTGTTGTTGTTTAGAGATTTTATCTTTTTGTTTGAGAGAAAGAGAGAGCATGAGAAGAGGGAAAGGGAGAAGCAGGCTTCCACCTGAGCAGGGAGCCAGAGGTGAGACTCCATCCCAGGAACCTGTGATCATGATCCAAGCTGAAGGCAGACACTTAACTGACTGAGCCACCCACATGCCCCAATTTAATATTTTAAAATCAGTTTTTGAGGTATAATTTCATCCAAACAAATTTAACTTACTGAATTTAAGTGCTGAATTGAAATATTTGTTCCGACACCTGTATTGATTATGAGATAACTATAAGATCGTGATGTCTGGATCCCATAAATTACACTGAAAAGGCATTATGGATGGGAACAAAGTAATTTAAGTAAAGAAGTACTAAAGACCATGTGGAATTGATTAAAATATTCAATATGTATAATTGAAATGAAATTCTCAGTTTTCTCTCTCTCTTTTTTTTTTTTTTCGTTTTCAGATCCAGTTATGGGACACAGCAGGACAAGAACGATTTAGGAAGAGCATGGTACAGCACTATTACAGAAATGTCCATGCTGTTGTCTTCGTGTATGATATGACCAACATGGCTAGTTTTCATAGCCTGCCATCTTGGATAGAAGAATGCAAACAACATTTGCTAGCCAGTGACATACCACGGATTCTTGTTGGAAATAAATGTGACTTGAGAAGTGCCATTCAAGTACCTACAGACTTGGCACAAAAATTTGCTGACACACACAGTATGCCTTTGTTTGAAACCTCTGCAAAAAACCCCAATGATAATGACCATGTGGAAGCTATATTTATGACCTTGGCTCATAAACTTAAGAGCCACAAACCATTAATGCTTAGTCAACCCCCTGATAACGGAATTATACTGAAGCCTGAACCAAAGCCTGCAATGACATGCTGGTGCTAAGTAACAGTCTTTATTCTGCTATCTAATTTTGACTAAAGAAATGCTTTTGAAGTATGACAGTGATAAGTCATAAGATTTAATCTCAAATATAATGGATCATCCTGACATTTTACTATTTATCATTGTCATGCTCATTTTTGTATTTTGTATCTACTTAATTACATTTGTCATTGTGACAACACAGGACAAAAGTTGGTTTGCACGTGAGGTTGAAAATGAAGTGAAGGTAGGATGAATCAGAATATCTTCCCATTGAGAGCCCAGTGAAGGAGACTTCAAATGAGAGCACGTTGGTATTTTAGGAGTAGATGACTATATAATCCTGTGTTCCTGGGATTGAAAAAAAAAAATCAAGGGTTTAAGACATACTTACTAGGTATGTCCTTTGAATGGGAAGTGTTCTCATTAGGACAAAACTGGTATTGCCTCTCCCTAGAATTCTTTCTTTGTATTATTGATGTATTTTATTGCATTATTATTGGTACATTTGAGAACCAAAACTGTATTTAATTCCAGTGTGGGGAGAAGGCATAGAATATTTTTTGGTTCTCAGTGCATAAAGAATGACTGGATTCCAGAGATTCCAGATGTATAGATTTCGAATCAGTATATCAATCAGATCTACAGAAGTCATTGTTATCTTTAGGAAAATAATTTGAATTGTTTTCTTACTAAATTCTACTAAAATATGCAAATGTAAGTCTGACTTTAATGTCAATGAAGTGACATAATAAGGTGCTTTATAATTTATTTTGGTATATTTAGTGAAAAACCAATTGAAAGCATTGGAGAAGTTATAACTTGGGGGAAAACAGGTAAAATGTGGTTCCTGGCTACTAAGACCTGTTCTTAGCTCTTAGTAATTCCAAGCTGTGTATCTGGCATAGTATCTCTTGCTCTCCCCCATCATCAGTCAATTTAACGACTAAAGGTTGAATTAACAAATCAACATCCATGTGGAATTGTGGCTCCGAAGGCATACCTCTAATTCCTTGGAGCCTGCATATAGTTCTGTAATAATATTGTGTTGCAGTGTATCAGTCTTTAAAATCTTTAAATTTTATGGTCACAACGAGCTGTTCTTCCTCAGTATGAAAAATAAAGTAGGTATTGAGAAATACCTTGTCTCTCTTCCTCAGTGGTGTAAAGAGTAGTTCAAGAAGTTTCATACTCTAAATATGTTTATTTTGAGCTTAAGACTTTGCACATAGAAAATAGTAACTTTTCATACAAAGCTATTACATGAATGGAATGTAAGCCATGAACTTTAACTGAAATGTGCACATTCACTAATTCTGATGGATTGATGCCCTTGATAATTTTGAAAGTAATTAATCCAAAAGATGATTATACGTATAATATTTTCAGAATGTGGGAAATCAGGTAATCTAATCTAGTTTAGGATTTCTGTTTAATCATCATGATGATCCTAATTGGAGAATTTAATTATAAAAACAAGATAGTGCTATTAAAAGTACTGAAAAATAATTATAGGAAATAATTATTCAGTTTTAAATATTAGAGCTTAAGGAAAAACAAGTTGGCTTTGTCTGTGTTTAGGGAGATTAATCCATTTTTCCTATCATGCTAGAATTAAAAATGGTTTGAATTTAAACTATTGATTTGTAACTATTTTTGTAGTAAAACAATGACAACTGTGCTAATTGTGGTGGGTGTAACAGTTTTTTAAAGAAGGGAATCTGTTTATTGCTTTTAAAACATTTTCAAGTGTGGGAAGAAAGTTTACAAACTTTCCAAGCACATTTATGTTTTTAAGTGCTGTTAATAATGGTTAAAAAAATAATATAACTTTCTTTTTATAAGAACGTAAAATAGGTATCATTTATAGTTCTGTGAAAGAACTTATTTTTTCACTTTAATATTTATTAATTTTAAAATATTTGTATCTCATTTGTAGTGATTTACTGTTTTAATTTTTTTCTACACATGTTTTTATTTTTTAAAGAGCACACTTATCAGTTGAATGGGGATAAAGGTTTTAGATATTTTCCAAAATATTTATAAAACACTTCATTGTTGAGAAATCACTTCTGGAATGGTGGCTATCAAACAAATAATTATAAATTTTTAAAGCACAAGTCACACATTTTGTAACTCCTCTGTGAATTTATTTTAATTATGACCCTTAACAGAAAACTTCAGGTATATTTTGGGAAAGTCTTAATTTGAGAACACCTGAAGGGAGCTAATCCAGAATCTAATGTAGTTAGCTATTAATGACGATGCTCTATTGACAATATATTGCTAAAATGTTTCCTCATTAAATCTAAAGTTAAATAATTTCATTGTGGAATAGTGTCATTGTAACATTTCCCTTATGAAGTTCAATAAACCAGCTTTGCCATAAAGAAATTGTGTTTCATTCCCTTTGTTTGGTTATTAGGATGATTACAGAGTAAAACAAAAAAATCTTTTTCCACTCTGGCTTCCAGGTAATGTATAGTACATTAGGAAAAAACACATCTATTTGGAAATACATTTGGGGTTAGAGAACTTTTCAGAAAAACACCTAAATATTTCATAATTAGATGATAAGGGTAGATTTTTCATTTGTGTGGCTGAATAATCAGTTTTTTTGTTTAACAGTACTTCAGGGCAAACAAACGCTGTTAAGAATGGTTGACATCTTCAGATTCAGAAGTAAAACAGTTGAACAAAATGAGTAATTATAAATGACAAAAAAGAGAAAGAATTATGTTGTCTAAAATCACAGTTTCTACCTTCGTGTTACTGATTCAGGGTCTTTAGGAGAGTGCGGATTGGGGCTTGGGACCCTGAAGTTGATACTGCTTATCCAGCCCATTTATTTCACATATAAGTTACTCTTCTGCTCAAATACAAAATTGCATTATTCAAGAAAGACTGCTTTCTTAATCAGATATTAAGATAAGCTGGTTAAGGGCGCCTGGGTGGCTCAGTGGGTTAGAGACTCTGCCTTTACCTTAGGTCATGATCCCAAGGTCCTGGGATCAAGCCCTGCATTGGTCTCTCTGCTCCGCAGGGAGCCTGCTTCCTCCTCTCTCTCTCTGCCTGCCTCTCTGCCTACTTGTGATCTCTGTCTGTCAAACAAATAAATAAAATATTAAAAAAAAAAAAAAAGATAAGCTGGTCAAGTCTTATGAGGGCAATTTGCTAGAGCCTGTGTGGCAAGAGTTAATTGATAGGAATAACCTGATTTATCAAACATTTGTCAAGGGCTTTTTTTTTTCCCCCTAGATTTATGTATAGGAAGTATATTCACATGGTTCAGTATTTGGACCACATACAGATGAGTAAACAATGAAGTCTTTCCCTGCTGTTTTCAGCTCCCTGCTGCTTCCACCGCAAACAATCGGCAGCATGAGTTTGTTGTTTCTGTATATAACAACAGTATATCCTGAAGATGAGTTCATATTAAAATATGTAAGATCATTTCTCTCTTAGGCCTCATGGAATTCCTTCAACTGACCGTAATTTAGACAGCGTTCTATTGCTAGACATTTGGGTTGTTTCCAGTCTTCTGCTATTACAAACTGTATTGAAATGAATAACCTTTGACATAAGGTTATTATTTCGTAAATGTGTGTATATGTCTGGAATATGTCCAAAGGGCAAACTCCTAAAAGTGACGTTGCTAGATGAAAGGTCAGTGCATTTGCCAGTGGGGTTTCTAATTGCCCTCCTCATAGGTTGTGCTAATGTGCGAAGAGTGTTGTTTCCTTAAACTCTCACCAGTGCAGTCTGTTATCAAAGGTTTTAATCTTTGCAAATCAGTAGGTGAAAAATTGCATTTCTCTTACTGCGATTAGGGTTGAGCATCTTTTTAATGGTCATTTGTAGTTCTTTTTCTGTTGAATTGTCTGTAACCTTTGTTCTTTTTACTGATTTGTAGGAATACGTTATATATTAGAGAAGTTAACCTTTTTTTTGGTGATAGGTGTTTTAAATCTTTTTTTCTATTGTGTTCTTTGCCAATTGACTTCTTTTAATGGTTTTGGCATGAAAATGCTTTTAATTTGTCAAACCTAATGATCTTTTTTACGATTTTAGTTTAGTTTTATGTCACAATTAGAAAGATCTTCCTTATTCTGAGGTAACCTAAAAATTCTCACATGGTTTCTCAGGACAGGTGGGTGGCTCTGTCAGTTGGGTGTGCAACTTTTGATTTCGCCTCAGGTCATGATCAGGGTCCTGGGATGGAGTCCTGCTTGGGCTCCACACTCAGCAGGGAGTCTGCCTGAGGATTCTCTCTTCCCTCTCCCCTTGCTCCTTCCCCTGCTCACATACTTGCTTTCTCTCTGTCTAAAATAAAAATAGACAAATCTAAAAAAAAAAATTCTCATTTAGTTTCTTGTAGTACTTTTATGGTTTGTGCTTTTTTTTCCCCCCACATATAAATCTTTGATCCAGTTGAAATTTATTTCAGTGAAAGATAAGAGCTATGAGCACAAATTTTCTTTTTAGATGACACTTACTTGGCCTAACACCATCTTTTGAATAATCCATCCTTCCCCCCTTGAACTTGAGATGCCAACTTGATCATTGCCTTAATTTTGTATGTTTTTAGACTTAATTCTGGATTTTCTCTGCTCTCCCAGCAATCTACCTATTCACATGCTATTTCATAGTTATAGTTTATTTTTTATTTTTTAAAATAATTATAGTTTATTGCTTTTATATCTGGTGGGTAGGATTAGTTCTGTTTTTACTCTCTTTTCCCAAAGTTTTTATGGTTCTTACTTATTTTTCCACAGGAACTTCAAAATTGGTTTAACATTTAAGCCTAGAACAACAACTGCAAAATCCTGTCCATGTTTTTATTAAGTCCATGTTCAACGTTGGGGTTAAAGAGAAAAGCTGTCTTTATGCTTTGAGGCTTCCTATTCAAGATCATGGTGGGTCTTTTCATTCACTCCACTGTTCTTTTGTACCCCTTTGGAGCATTTAGAGATTTTTTTTTTTTTCATATAGATATTCCTCATTTCCTGAAAGGTCTATTTTTTTTTTTAATTTTTTATTTCTTTTCAGCGTAACAGTATTCATTGTTTTTGCACCACACCCAGTGCTCCATGCAATCCGTGCCCTCTCCAACACCCACCACCTGGTTCCCCCAACCTCCCTCCCCCCGCCCCTTCAAAACCCTCAGATTGTTTTTCAGAGCCCCTAGTCTCTCATGGTTCACTTCCCCTTTCAATTTCCTTCAACTCCCTTCTCTCCATCTCCCTTTCTCCTCCATGCTATTTGTTATGCTCCACAAATAAGTGAAAGCATATGATAATTGACTCTCTCTGCTTGACTTATTTCACTCAGCATAATCTCTTCCAGTCCCATCCATGTTGCTACAAAAGTTGGGTATTCGTCCTTTCTGATGGAGGCATAATACTCCTTAGTGTATATGGACCACATCTTCCTATCCATTCGTCCGTTGAAAGAGCATCTTGGTTCTTTCCACAGTTTGGCGACCGTGGCCATTGCTGCTCTAAACATTGGGGTACAGATGGCCTTCTTTTCACTACATCTGTATCTTTAGGGTAAATACCCAGTAGTGCAATTGCAGGGTCATAGGGAAGCTCTATTTTTAATTTCTTGAGGAATCTCCACACTGTTTTCCAAAGTGGCTGCACCAACTTGCATTCCCACCAACAGTGTAAGAGGGTTCCCCTTTCTCCACATCCTCTCCAACACATGCTGTTTCCTGTCTTGCTAATTTTGGCCATTCTAACTGGTGTAAGGTGGTATCTCAATGTGGTTTTAATTTGAATCTCCCTGAGGGCTAGTGATGATGAACATTTTTTCATGTGTCTGATAGCCATTTGTATGTCTTCATTGGAGAAGTGTCTGTTCATATCTTCTGCCCATTTTTTTTTTTATATGATTGTCTGTTTTGTGTGTGTTGAGTTTGAGGAGTTCTTTATAGATCCTGGATATCAACATTTTGTCTGTACTGTCATTTGCAAATATCTTCTCCCATTCCATGGGTTGCCTCTTTGTTTTGTTGACTGTTTCCTTTGCTGTGCAGAAGCTTTTGATCTTGATGAAGTCCCAAAAGTTCATTTTCGCTTTTGTTTTCTTTGCCTTTGGAGACATATCTTGAAAGAAGTTGCTGTGGCTGATATCAAAGAGGCTACTGCCTATGTTCTCCTCTAGGATTCTGATGGATTCCTGTCTCACGTTGAGGTCTTTTATCCATTTTGAGTTTATCTTTGTGTACGGTGTACACAAAGCTGTATGGTGTACATATAGCTGTCCAGTTTTCCCAGCACCATTTATTGAAGAGACTTTTTTTTTCCACTGTATATTTTTTCCTGTTTTGTCAAAGATTATTTGCCCATAGAGTTGAGGGTCCATATTTGGGCTCTCTACTCTGTTCCACTGGTCTATGTGTCTGTTTTTATGCTAGTACCATGCTGTCTTGGTGATCACAGCTTTGTAGTAAAGCTTGAAATCAGGTAATGTGATGCCCCCCGTTTTTGTTTTTCAACATTTCTGTAGCAATTCGGGGTCTCTTATGATTTCATACCAATTTTAGGATTATTTGCTCCAGCTCTTTGAAAAATACTGGTGGAATTTTGATCTGAATGGCATTAAAAGTATAGATTGCTCTAGGCGGTATAGACATTTTAACAATGTTTATTCTTCTGATCCAAGAGCATGGAATGGTCTTCCATCTTTTTGTGTCTTCTTCAGTTTCTTTCATGAGTGTTCTGTAGTTCCTCGAGTACAGTTCCTTTACCTCTTTGGTTAGGTTTATTCCCAGGTATCTTATGGTTCTTGGTGCTATAGTAAATGGAATCAATTCTCTAATTTCCTCTGTATTTTCATTGTTAGTGTATAAGAAATCCACTGATTTCTGTACATTGATTTTGTATCCTGCCATGTTGCTGAATTGCTGTATGAGTTCTAGTAGTTTGGGGGTGGAGTCTTTTGGGTTTTCCATATAAAGAATCATGTCATCTGCGAAGAGAGAGAGTTTGACTTCTTCATTGCCAATTTGGATACTTTTATTTCTCTTTGCTGTCTTATTGCTGTTGCTAGGACTTCTAATACTATGTTGAACAAGAGTGGTGAGAGTGGGCATCTATGTCGTGTTCCTGATCTCAACGGGAAGGCTGCAAGCTTTTTCCCATTGAGGATGATATTTGCTGTGGGTCTTTCATAGTTAGATTTTATGAAGTTCAGGAATGTTCCCTCTATCCCTATACTTTGAAGTGTTTTAATCAGGAACAAATGCTGGATTTTGTCAAATGCTCTTTCTGCATCCATTGAGAGGACCGTGTGGTTCTTCTCTCTTCTCTTATTAATTTGTTCTATCACACTGATTGTTTTGTGAATGTTGAACCATGCTTGTAGCCCAGGGATGAATCCCACCTGGTCATGGTGGATAATCTTTTTAATGTGCTGTTGGATCCTGTTTGCTAGGATCTTGTTGAGAATCTTAGCATCCATATTCATCAGTGATATTGGTCTGAAATTCTCCTTTTTGGTAGGGTCTTTGCCTGGTTTGGGGATCAGGATAATGCTGGCTTCATAGAAAGAGTCTGGAAGTTTTCCTTCTGCTTTAATTTTTTTGAAACAGCTTCAGGAGAATAGGTGTTATTTCTTCTTTGAAAGTTTGGTAGAATTCCCCAGGGAATTCATCAGGTCCTGGGATCTTGTTTTTTGGGAGGTTTTTGATCACTGTTTCAATCTTGTTATTAGATATTGGTCTGTTCAGGTTGTCAATTTCTTCCTGGTTCAATTTTGGGAGTTTTTTTTTTTTTTAAAGATTTTGTTTATTTATTTGACAGAGAGAAATTACAAGTAGACGGAGAGGCAGGCAGAGAGAAAGAGAGGGAAGCAGGCTCCCTGCTGAGCAGAGAGCCCGATGCGGGACTCGATCTCAAGTCCCTGAGATCATGACCTGAGCCGAAGGCAGCGGCTTAACCCACTGAGCCACCCAGGCGCCCCAATTTTGGGAGTTTATAGTTTTCCAGGAATGCATCCATTTCACCTAGGTTGCTTAGCTTATTGGCATATAACTGTTGATAATAACTTCTGATGATTGTTTCTACTTCCTTGGTGTTAGTTGTGATCTCTCCCTTTTCATTCATAATTTTATGAATTTGGGCTTTCTCTCTTTTCTTTTGGATTAGTGTGGCCAATGGTTTATCGGTCTTATTGATTCTTTCAAAAAACCAGCTTCTAGTTTCATTGATACATTCTACTATATCTCTGGTTTCTACCTCATTGGTCTCTGCTCTAATCTTATTTCCCTTCTTATGTGTGGAGTTGGTTTGATTTGTTGTTGATTCTCCAGTTCTTTAAGGTGTAGAGACAGCTGGTGTATTCTGGATTTTTCAATTTTTTTTGAGGGAGGCTTGGATGGCTATGTATTTCCCCCTTAGGACCGCCTTTGCTGTGTCCCATAGGTTTTGGACCGAAGTGTCTTCATTCTCATTGGTTTCCATGAATTGTTTAAGTTCTTCTTTGATCTCCTGGTTGATCCAAGCATTCTTAAGCAAGGTGGTCTTTAGCTTCCAGGTGTTTGAGTTCCTTCCAAACTTTTCCTTGTGATTGAGCTCCAGTTTCAAAGCACTGTGATCTGAGAATATGCAGAGAATAATCTCAGTCATTTAGTATTGATTGAGTCCTGATTTGTGACCCAGTATGTGGTCTATTCTTGAGAAGGTTCCATGTGCACTTGAGAAGAATGAGTGTTCTGTTGTTTTAGGGTGGAATGTTCTGTATATATCTGTGAGGTCCATCTGGTCCAATGTGTCATTCAATGCTCTTGTTTCTTTATTGATTTTCTGCTTGGATGATCTATTTCTGAAAGAAGCGTGTTAAGATCTCCTACTATTGGGCGCCTGGGTGGCTCAGTGGGTTAAGCCGCTGCCTTCGGCTCAGGTCATGATCTCAGGGTCCTGGGATCGAGTCCCACATTGGGCTCTCTGCTCAGCAGGGAGCCTGCTTCCTCCTCTCTCTCTCTGCCTGCCTCTCTGCCTACTTGTGATCTCTCTCTGTCAAATAAATAAATAAAATCTTAAAAAAAAAGATCTCCTACTATTAATGTATTCATATCAATATGATTCTTTACCTTGATTAACAGTTTTCTTATGTAACAGCTGCTCCCATATTGGGGGCATAGATATTTACAATTGTTAGATCATCTTGGTGGATAGTCCCTTTAGGAATTATGTAGTGTCCTTCTGTATCTCTGACTACAGTCTTTAGTTTAAAATCTAATTTATCTGATATGAGAATTGCTACCCCAGCCTCCTTTTGAGGCCCATTGGCATGAAAGATGCTTCTCCATCCCTTTACTTTCAGTCTGGGTGTATCTTTAGGTTCAAAATGGGTCTCTTGTAGACAACATATGGATGGGTCCTGTCGTTTTATCCAATCTGCAACCCTGTGTTGTTTTATGGGCGCATTTAGGCCATTCACATTGAGAGTGATTATTGATAGATACGTTTTTATTGACATTGTGTTACCTTTGAAGTCTTTCTTTCTGTAGATTTTCTCTATATTTCTGTTCAATGCTATTCTTGGGATTTTTCCTCTTTTATAGAACCTCCCCTTAATATTTCCTCAAGTGTCGACTTGATGGTTGCATAGTCTTTTAAGCCTTGCTGGTCTTGGAAACTCTTTATCTCTCCATCCATTTTGAATCAGTCTTGCTGGATAAAGTATTCTTGGTTGCATGTTCTTCTCATTTAGTGCCCTGAATATATCTTGCCAGCCCTTTCTGGCTTGCAAGGTCACTGTGGACAGGCCTGGCATTATTCTGATGGGCTTTCTTCTGTAAGTAAGGAGATTCTTTGTCCTAGCGGCTTTCAAGAGATTGTATCTACAATTATGATTCCTCAGTTTGACTATCAGGTGCCTTGATGTTTTTCTGGAATCTATAATCTTGCATGGGGACTGTTTGGCCTCTAGTACCTGAATGCTGGTTCCATTCGCGAGATTGAGAAAATTTTCATGAAGAACTTGTTCCACTATATCTTTTAGACTTCTTTCTTTCTCCTCCCCTTCAGGGATTCCAATAATTCCAACATTGGAACGTTTCATGACATCATTTATTTCCCTGATTCTGTTTTCGTGGCTTCTAAGCTGTTGGTTCCAGGCTTCCTCCTGATCCTTTTTCTCTATGTTTGTCCTCCAGATCACTAATTCTATCTTCTGTCTCAGTTACCCTAGCTTTTAGAGAATTTAGATTAGATTGGAATTCATTGAGAGCATTGTGAACCTCATCCCTGGTGGTTTTCAGTTCTGCCCTAACATTGTGAACATCATCCCTGGTCGCTTTCAGTTCTGCCCTAATCAATTCTGTTTGGTCATCCATGGCTTTCTCCAACCTAGCTATTGCCTGGATAACTGTTAGCCTGAATTCTCTTTCCGACATATTGTCTATGTTGATAGCCGTTAGCTCTGCTGCAGAAGGCCCATCCTCTGTATTTTTCTTCTGTTGGGCATTCCTTCTCCTAGTCATTTTGGTGAGAGAGGACTGAACGGATGTAGTTGGATGTATCGATTGTGGTGCAGTCAAGGTGCACCCTGGAACACTTCTGAGCAATCAGGATTCCCCACCCAAACGAGAGAAAAAAGAAAAGAAAAAGAAAAAAGAGAGAGAGAGACAGACAGGAAATAAAGGGAAGATATAAGAGAAGGTTCAGCCCAAATGGGCCCCAATGTAAAATTTATGAAGTATACAAACAAAAACAAACAAAAAGACTGATAAAACTATATGACAAGAGAAAATATATATATATATATATATATATATATATATATATATATATGCAAATGAAGAACCTCGTCAAAAAGAACCCCAAGTATAAGATTTATATACTACCAGGACAAACACAAAAACACAGAAACACGGGCGGAAGAAAAAGATGGGAGAGTGTTTATAAATTCTCAGTGTGGGCGAAGAAGTTGTTTTGATTCTTCCTGGATGTATCTTGATATCTTTGTTAAAGGACTCAACTTTCCTAAGATAAAGGGGGATTAAAAATTGGTTTACCTGTAGGGGTAGTATTGACTGGGGAAAGGGGATTACCTTGAAGTTTAACTCTATATGAATATTAGAAAATGAAAATAAAAAAGGACTAAACTAAACTAAAATTTTAAAAAAATTTAAAAAATAGAAATGCAAAAGAAAAACACAGGTGTATGTATCAAAAAGTTCAGGCTAGAAGGTTATTGTGGAATTTGATGTACTGGACATCTCACTGTGATGGTAAATAGGTTAAAAAATTATCTATATTTTTAAAAAATGAACCAGAAGAGTGGGAATGAGTTAAAAATAAAAGTTGTCCTATGGAGTAGTGGTGGTGGTTCTCTTGTCATCTTTTTTTTTTTTTTCCTGATTGGTTTTCTGGGGGAGGGGCCTGCCACGTGGGTTTTCAGTTAATGATGTTCCCTGAGTTAAGTCCTCCCGCCCCCCTCAAGGGGAGGGGAGGAAACCGGTTTTTTCAGGCTTTTGTTCTCTGGAGGTTTTTATGTTTGTTCACTTTTTTTCTCTCACCTTGACCACTTTTGATGGTTTTTATAGGTTTAGAGGAAAGCAACCTGCACCCTGACTTCCCTCTCAGAGAGAAGCCTCAGTCTGGTCCCCTGTGGGTGCTGCAGAGCCCATATAAATTCCCCCTTGGCCGCTGGCAGAGCAGGTTCCGAGTCGCGGTCCCTGGGGACACAGGATCTTCTGCTTGTACCCAAAACCACGGCAGCGGCGGCTGTCTGGGCAGCTCCAAACTGCCAGAGAGGCTGGCCCAGGCTGGGAATGCCTGGTCTTTCTGGGTCTAAGAGCACCTGGCTTGCGCACACCTCTTTTAGGGGAGACTGTGGCTCGCTGCGCCTCTCAGGCTCTGATAGCAGGGCTTGGGTCCGAGAACACCAGGCTGGGCCTTCGCACACCTCTCTCAGGGGAGGGTGAGGGGCGCACACATCTCAGGCTCTGTAGCATAGCTTGGTGTTCTGCCGTCTGGCGAGGCTCCCAGCCCCTCACAGGAGCTGGACCCCACTCGTTCTCGGGCGTGCTGGCGGCTCAGAGACCAAGACCTGGTTTCTCCGCTGCACTCTCTCTGGCTCAGTGTCCAGGGAGGCTGTCCTGGGTCCGGGGACTTAAGCCCCTGGCCCTAGCCGCCCTGATTCCCACAATTTCCCCCGCACCCCGCGAGCCTTTGCTCTTTTTGAGTGCTTTCAACCAGTCTCCAAGTTAATGCTGGTCCCAAGATGCACGCTCTCTCGTATTAGGGGTATTTCTTTCCAATCAATGCCTCTGGTGGCTCCCTCCCCCTTTTGTTTATCTTCCAATATCAGTCCAACGTTCCCACTCCGCTTTACCTGCCCACTGGTGTCTTCTGCCCCTGTAGAGATCCAGACGTGTATAATTCTGATCTCAGGCTGATTTCATAGGTGATCGGAGTTCTTTGGTAGGTAATCAGCTCACTTTAGGGTACAGGCTGAAACGGCGCCTCCTCCTACCTGCCCGCCATCTTGTCCTCCTCCCTGAGAGGTCTATTTTTGATACTTTATCTTTTTTATTGCCGTTTTAAATTTATGTTTTTGGGATTATTAGGTGTTTTGGGAATGCGTTTCAGAACTATTCTACGTATTTGGTCAAGTTGGAGAAATTGGACCCAGATAGTCTCCAGTCCTTTTTTTTTTTTTTTTAAAGATTTTAAAATTTTATTTGACAGAAAGAGAGCACCAGCAGGGGGTGTGCCTTGATTTCAGAACCTTGGGAACATAACCTGAGCTGAAGGCAGATGCTTAACCAACTGAGCCACCCAGGCGTCCCTGTTAGTCTCCAGTCTTGAACAATTAGAATTTTGGACAAAATATATCAAACACCAGTTTTTAGACCGTGGACAAAAGGCAGCACAGGACTTGCAATCCTAGAAAGAATGTAAGAAGAAATAAGTCCGCCATGGCCATGTATATCCCTAATTAATCCTAGGCTCCCTTACAACTTGGTATGATCATGTGTCATGGTTCTAGTCAAAGAGATGTAAGCAGGTGCCTGCCAGAGATTCCCAGGTAAGTTTTGCTTTCCTGTAAAGAGGACTATCCTGTTTGCTTCCTTCTTTTTTGTTCCTGTACGGCAGGTGAAAGGGAGACTGGAATTGGTATAGGTGTCTTATAATTTTTAAAAAAATGGACTGGCGGGGCACCTGGGTGGCTCAGTGGGTTAAAGTCTCTGTGTTTGGCTCAGGTCATGATCCCAGGGTCCTGGGATCGAGCCCCACATCAGGCTCTCTGCTCAGCAGGAAGCCTGCTTCTCCCTCTCTCTCTCTCTGCCTGCATCTCTCTGCCTACTTGTGATCTCTGTCAAATAAATAAATAAAATCTTAAAAAAAAAAAAAAAAGGACTGGAGAATGGCATCCAAATTCTACTACAGCTCAGACTACTTACCTCATGATTTGTGGTGAGAAAAATAACCCCGATTCTGGGGACGTTTCAGATACATAGTTTACCACAGCCCCAGCTGGAAGGACACTTCAGGTGGAAGAGTGAAGGAGACTTGGGGACACAGGGATTAAGGCTTCTGAAGAAAGTCTTCACTAACTTACTCTAGGAACTCCTACCCTTGGAGGCAGGGAGCCAACATGGTGGCCACAGCTGTCCTGTTGTGCTATGAAGGGGAGGAACTTTCTGGGAGAGTCTCAGTCAGTGCCATTTTGCTGCCCTCCAAAGCTGTCCCATGGAAAAATACCCTTTTAGGAACTTAGTGGAAAATGTGTGAGCCGGGCAGATATTATTCTTAGGCAACATCCTAGGAGGGGCAGAACAACAAAATGGGAACATCCTGGGTCCCAGAAGCCGTGGGCATAAGCCTGGACAGCTAATGCCAAGACTATTGAGTCAGAGTCAAGTAGAAGCCTTCTATCTTATTTAAGCCAGTATTATTTCGGGTTGATTCCTCATCCAAGTTATCCCAAGAAAGTATATCTAGCGTCAAATTGTTAAAATTTGTCCATCCATGATAAAATTAAGGGTATAAAATTTTACCTTTCAATGTAAAGCAATATTTGTATAAAGTCCGTTATGGAATTGGTAGACATTAGGGAACTCTTCTAGCTTGTTTATGATGAAAAAGACTTTTTCAACAGTTTTAGGTAGCTTACAGAATCTCCAAGACCTGGAGCCAAGATTTGGATGCTACAAAGACAGGAAAAGCATCAGCCAAGAGAAATACCCAGGCGTGTGACAGAAGGTCCACCAGATACTACCTCCCCTCAGCACTTGTGACACTCAAGATCTGACACCAAAGTGTCCCCAGAGCTGCCCCAGAAGAGCTTAAGACTTCCAACCTCATGCTGATTAGAAGGGCCATTATCCCTGTCACTCTCTTACTATACGTTCCCTCCCTTCCCAAATAGTAGGTCTGCGGGTTCGAACCCATACCACACCCAATTCTGAAGCTGCAAAGAAGTCTGGAAATTACAGAGCAGAACATTCTAGACTCTGCAACAGGAGAGCCACCAGAGCAGGACTGAGAGGCATTGTGTGAGCCAGTCATAATATCTCCCGTAGAAAGGGATGCTGACTTATGCCTGTGAAAGCTTTGCGCTGGGAAGTGTAGCATACTGTTTGTTGCTGTGCCTTTTGGAAGTACGTCTGAAGCGTGAACTAATGAAATCCTCAGGGACACCTGGATGGCTCAGTTGTTAAGCATCTGCCTTTGGCTCAGGTCCTGACCCCAGGGTCCTGGGATCAAGCCCTGCATCAGACTCTCTGCTCAGCAGGAAGTCTGCTTTTCCCTCTCCCACTCCCCCTGCTTGTGTTCCCGTTCTCAGTGGGTCTCCTTCTGCCAAATAAAGGAATAAAATCTTTAAAAAAGAATAATAAAGAGATCCTCACTAATGTGGTGATTTGTTATATTTCCATAAACTTCTTATGCAAATCAAATGTAAGATTAATAAATGTTGTCTGCTTCTGGGGATCTGTTACTCCATTGTACATCTATATATGCAACATAGCACACGTTTTAAAAAGTTTTTATTTAAATTCCAGTGAGTTAACATACAGAGTAGTATTGGTTTCAGGTGTACAATATAGTGATTCAACACTTCCACGTACCACCCTGCCCTCATCACAAGTGCCCTCCTTAATCCCCATTGGTAATCCTTTGGTAATCAGTTTTTTTCTCTATAGTTAAGAATCTGTTTCTTGGGGCAGCCCTGAAGCCTCTGCCTTCATTCAGCTCAGGTCATGATCTCAGGGTGTTGGGATCGAACCCCACATCAGGCTCTCTGCTCAGCGGGGAGCCTGCTTCACCTTCTCTCTCTGCCTGCCTCTCTGCCTGCTTGTGATCTCTCTCTCTGTGTCAAATAAATAAATAAAATCTTTTTTTAAAAAATATTTTATTCATTCATTTGTTAGAGAGAGAGAAAGAGCACAAGCACAGGCAGACAAAGTGGCAGGCAGAGGCAGAGGGAGAAGCAGGCTCCCTGCCGAGCAAGGAGCCCGATGTGGGACTCGATCCCAGGATGCTGGGATCATGACCTGAGCCGAAGGCAGCTGCTTACCCAACTGAGCCATGCAGGCGTCCCAATAAATAAAATCTTAAAAAAAAAAAAAAAAAAAAAGAATCTGTTTCTTGGTTTGCCTCTCTCTTTTATCCCCCTTTGCTTATTTATTTCTTAAATTCCACATATGAGGGAAATCATAGGGCATTTGTCTTTCTCTGACTGACTTATTTAGCATTATAATTTATAGCTCCATCCATGTTGTTGCAAATGGCAAGATTGCATTCTTTTTTTATGGCTGAGTAATATTCCATTAAACACATATATCACCTCTTCTTTATCCACTCTTTAGTTGATGGACGCTGGGGCTGTTTCTATGATTTGGCTATTGTAGATAATGCTGCTATAAACCTTGGGGTGCATAGTATTCTTGTGTTCTTAAATACTCAATAGGGAGATTGCTGGATCATGAGGTAGTTTTGTTTTTAACATTTTGAGGGACTCTCATACAGTTTTCCAGAGTGTGGGCATCAGTCTGCACTTCTACCAACAGTATGGTGGACATTTTTAAATTCTGAAAATATTGGGAACTTAGTCACGTAAAGGTCATGTGTATCATAATCCGGACAAGGAGACACTCCCTCAGCCTTAGGCCTTCTTCCTCTTTTTTCCCTGGCCGAATAGCCTTTCCCTTTGTGATCTTATCTTCTGGAAACACTTGGTTCCCCAACCTACTTTCCAGGGCCTTGACAGCCCCTGAATACCTTTTGAGGTACCTAGTGGCACACCCAATAAACACAGCCAAATCCAAACTCACAAACCTCCTCCCTAAACTTAGTCTTCTTCCTGTGTTTCCTCCAAACCCCTCCCGGAGAGGCTGTGGACCCCACACATAGGCCGTGAGGTCCAGCAACATCGGGATCAAGTCCCAGAAATTCTAACGGTGAAACCTTTCACCGCCACCATGTTCTCTCATTTTAGAGAGGGGGCTGCCAATCACTAACTGGTTACCGTGAGGGTGAGGTGAGTTCATCATGCGTGATGTCTGCGGCTGCATACCAGTCTCCTCGGAGACTGAGCGGAGAGAACAGCAATCACTGATGATACGACCTCTTGCTGCTTGGGCCGGTGGTGAATGCGGGCGTGCTCAGCCGGGCAGTTCTGCAGGGGGGCTCTCTGAAGGCTGAGCTGGGTACAGGGGGACGCACAGCCCTGTCGGGGGCTGGCACAGCTGGCGCTCCTCAGGTCTCTCCCCCTCCCTCTCTCTGGGATCTCTGCACGGTGCCCTCAAGGTAGCCAGACTTCTTACGCAGTGGCCAGAGATGCCCAGAGCAACGGGCCCAAGACAAACCTGTACAAACCTCAGGGAGTTTGTAACTGAGTTCAAGCGTCCCACTCTAGTCACGGAGAGCAGCGATCCCCAAAGACCTGCCTGAGGTCCCAGGGCGGAGGTACGAACTCCGACTGTGCATGGAGGCCTCTTGAAAAACTCCTGGGCTTATTAAAAAAAGCTATTATATTGAGTGACCATAAAAATGTTCCAGGGGTTAGCTTCACAGCAGAGTGATTAAAAGACTGAATTAAAGATGTGCTACGCATCTTTCTTTCACAAAGAGACAAGGTTCAAATTGTTGGTCACTTCTATAGCACAGATATCTGCAGGGCAGGTCATACTAAGGAATACCTTTCCTACCTGAGCTACTTTTAGGAAAACAAACACACTTAATCTTGCTTCCTGGTTGGTGTTTGGAAATGTTTCCATCTGATGTGCTCTGGTTTCCAAAGTCTGTGTCACCTGTGAAAACGCTCTCTGAACATTCTCTTCCAGCTGGCCTTCAGGGTCAGCTGGCTTCGGGCTGACACGCTCCTTGCTTGCTGACCGAAACCCCACACTTTGCTGCAGAACTGATCTATTTCCCTTGAGATCCCGCAGACTGCTGTTTTTGGGGAAGAAAGAGCCAGACTTTTGGGAAGATAAGGCGTGATCACACTTCAAAACAGCTGCCACTAGCCGTGGTATCCCCCATAGGGAGTCTTGCTTCCTGGGTAAAAGGAGAGGACTGGCCTGCCTCGCCCAGGTGCAGCTAGTTGGGCTGCGGAGGTATCCTTTACTGAGAAACCCCTGTCGAGCAGTGTAATCTGGAAGGCTTGCCAGACCAAATGATTAACTGCTGAGCGCCAGCTTCTCTTGCAGGAGGCCTCCTCACCTTTTCCAGTGACTTTCTCTGGAAGCCCTCTGCTTCACCTGGACTGGGAAGATGGTCTGTGGGACGTTAGCCCATCATCTTCTCTTAAAAAAGCATACCTTTGCATCAACCAGACTCTTTGGAGTGGCCAGTAGCTGACCGTGGGTTAGGACCTGGTTCTCTGCCCAGTAACCATTTTAAAAGCTAGAATTTTCCATTCGGTTTAAGTATCTTCCTGGGGGCGTCTGAGTGCTTCAGTTGGTTGGGCAACTACTTTCGGCTCCAGTCCCATACCGGGCTCCCCCTCCGTGGGGAGTCTGTTTCTCCCTCGGACCCTCCCCCCTCTGGTGCTCGCCCTCTTTCTCTCACACACTCTCTCTCTCAAACAAAACAAAACAAAACACTTAAAAAAAAAATCTGAGGCGCTTGGATGGCTCAGAGGGTTGAGCCTCTGCCTCGGCTCAGGTCATGGTCTCAGGGTCTTGGGATCGAGCCCCGCATCGGGCTCTCTGCTCAGTGAGGAGACTGCTTCCTCCTCTCTCTCTCTCTGCCTGCCTCTCTGCCTACTTGTGATCTCTCTCTGTCAAAAAATAAACAAAATCTTTAAAAAACAAATCTTCCAAACTAGGACTGACTTATACTACTACACCGTGGAGCCATTTGTTAAAAATACAAATGCAAAATCCGGATAGTTCACAAGAATGAAGTAGGGAAATGGAAATCTAGCAAATGAATTCCAGTAAAAACCTTTGCGTAGTTGACGGGTGGAACTGAAAACTCGGTATCAGGGTTTACTTTAATAAACCACTAGCTGATGATCTATTTGGACCCAAGGTTCTTCATGAGGTCTCCCCCCCCAACCCCTTCCATAGTCATTAAATGCAAGTATCAACAAAGTGGACCTTCGCCTTGTTTTATCATGAAGTGTTAAATCAGGATTTTCAAAATAATAAAGCATTTATTATTATTAGCAAAATAGGCCTGTGTGTGTGTGTGACGGAATAAAAAGGCTTTTGATCATGTGCTTCTCCTGATAAGGACTTCGTGTGTAAAGAGCTGGAAGACCACTGACACGAACACTCTGTCAACAGGCTGGAAGATGGCCTCAGCAGGTGGCCCGGTGTCCTCAGCTTTGTGGCTTCGTGGCGCCGCCTCGACTGTGGGGGAAAGGGCAGAGTCAGGAGCCCTTGCCCCTGGGTTCCTGCTGAGCATCATCCCCTTCCCTCCCTTCCTAGAACTTTACACCCCCGGGAAGGAGGAGGAACAAGTTTCATTAATTCTGCCTATAGCAGCCTTGATTACGTATGATTGTCCCCACAACGTTGCCGTCAGTCTCCATGAATGTCATTTGTTTCCTCCACAACCACCCTTTTTCCCCAAAGTACTCACCATTTGGAAATCACTCATGTTCTTAAGTGATGCCTCTTGATTCTATCACAATTTGGCTCCAAGGGCTTTCAAGAGGAAAAAAATGTCCTGATGTGATGGCTGAGTCATGCTTCGTGGAAATGAGCAATTCATTCCCAGCACGCGCTCTAGTAACATTACATTACATTTGCGGAGACCATGTGTCTTCTGGGAGTTTTGTTTCATGAAAGGAGAAATGAAGTCACTCTGCTTTTAACTCCTTTGATAAGCTTAACGAAACAAAGCAGCATTTCTTAATTTAAAGATGATTATGAACCGAAAGTACTGAAGTCCTCCTTTCTTTCTCTTGGATCCTGATGGCAAGCAAGGTCCCGTTGGGTCTGCCGAATCTTGGCAAGATGCCTACAAGCCCTCACACTGCTCGGCCTCAGTTTCCCTGTCTGCAAAACGGGGTCAGTAAAACCGGCCCCCTTTTTGCCTTGTTAGAACAGTTATTACTGGATTGACTTAAACTAAGGAAATCTTTTTAGAAGCCTAAGTGGGACCTCGTTCTGCTATTGACAATGCAGTTTCTGATAGAAGTTTCTCTCTGTTTTGTCTTATGTCTCCCTTCATACCCCAATTTCCTACAGCTGGAATCTTTTTCAAATTAGATACCCTTAATTTCAGAAAATAATCAAAAACTTCCAAACAGCGGCCCCAATCTGAAGCTTGCTCAGACTTGCTACTTTTTTTTTTTTAAGATTTTATTTATTTACTTGACAGACAGAGATCACAAGCAGGCAGAGAGAGGTAGGGGGGAAGCAGTCTCCCCGCTGAGCAGAGAGCCCGATGCGGAGCTGGACCCCAGGACCCTGGGATCATAACCGGAGCCGAAGGCAGAGGGTTAACCCACTGAGCCACACAGGCACCCCCCTCTTGCTACTTCTTAAAAGGCTCTTTCCTTGAGAGGTGACCAAGAGGCCGGGCAGGAAACCAATGTCTCTTAGAAGCAGCTTTTCTCCTCACCCTTTCTTCCTCTCTGAGCCTCAAGGCTTCTCACTTCAGCCCAGTTTTTGGAACTTGGTCAACAGCTGCTGCTTGGGGGAGAAGGAGGTTCTGGGCTTAAGTCTGGTTCTATTTTGGAGGCCGCCCACTGAGTCACCCTCTCCTGTCCCCAGCCCCCAGAAAGCTCTCTTTATCCATTTGACAGCTTCTACACCATGCCTGGGACTGAGGAGCTTCATGAAAAGCTATGGACATTTTTGAGACCTGACAAAAGGAAAGGATTGACCTTGAAATATAAAAACAAAATTGAGAAACATTTAATTAAATGTCTACAAACTAAAAATTATGCTGACATTATTAATAGATAAATGTTAATGTTCATATAAATGGCAATTAAATTTGAAAACAATTAGTAAGTCAGATTATTTCCCTTGATCTTTTTAATTTTTTTTTATTTTTTTATTTAAAGATTTTATTTATTTATTTGACAGAGAGAGATCACAAGTAGGCAGAGAGTCAGGCAGAGAGAGAGAGAGGAGGAAGCAGGCTCCCCGCTGAGCAGAGAGCCCGATGCGGGACTGGATCCCAGGACCCTGAGATCATGACCTGAGCCGAAGGCAGCGGCTTAACCCACTGAGCCACCCAGGCGCCCCTCCCTTGCTCTTTTTTAAAGACTTACTTACTTTTATTAGAGAGAGAGAGTAAAGCAGAGGGAAAGAAGAGAATCCCAAGTAGACTCCCCACTAAGCGTGGAGCCCAAGGCGGGGCTTGATATCAAGACCAGAGCTGGTGACTTAACTGACCAAGCCACCCACGTGCCCCAGGTGAGTTCCCTATAGAAGAACTTGCCAAGAAACTGACTATAAATTAAGTGGTTGACTTGTAGCTAAATCATTTTGAAAAGTTTTCAGAAAACCAGTACTATGTGTACATTTTAGTGTATTTGATAAGATGTATAGTGAGACCTTTGAAAGACTGAGTGCTTGGAAATTAGATACAGCCCATGTGCTAGATGGTGTTAGTCGATGATTGTTAATTTTCTTAATTGTGTGGATGGTATTGAGCTTAAGTGGGAGAACCCTAGGAGAGACATCTGGAAGTATGTAGGGGTGACCTGAGGTCAGCAATGTGCTTTCAAAATGTTCTGCAAAATATTAACAACTATGTGGTGGAAAGGAGGAAATGGTCTCATTTATTCTGCTCATAGTAGCCTTGATTATGGATAATAGTTTCCACATCTTTGTGGTCCATGTCTTATGTTTGAATGTCATTTGTTTCCTACAGAATCATCCTCTTCCCCTAGGTGTTTGTCATTTGAGACTCACTGAGTGTGCCAGCCCCCTGCTTTCAAAAGATTATGTAAATGATAATACACGTGTGTGTATAAATATATATGTATATATATACATGCTACACACGCGTATATAATACATATATTACACACACACATAAAAGGAGAGAAGCAGTGTGGTAAAATGTTAACAAGTGCTTTGAAGACCATAATAAACCAGGTTAAGAGGATAATGAATGATGGATAGCATGGTCAGGAAAAACCTCTTGGAATAGTAACATCTAAACCAGATCAGAGTGAAGTGAAGAAACAAGATATATAAAGATTTGAAAGAAAAGTATTCCAGGGACATAGGAAAGGCATATGCAAAGGCCCTGAGGCAGGACTTAATAGAACTTGATACTGTCCAGCTAAATTGTTGTTGTTAATCTGGTGAGAGTAGAACGTTCTCTAATGACCCAAATTTATATTTCCCTTCTTATTTTTCATATATTTATTTACTATGTGTGTTTCATTTTTTGTGAAATTCTTGTCAAGTCTTTTGTCTAGTTTTCTATTGGGTTGTCTTATTGATCTGTAAGAGTTATTAATATATTCTGGGTATGGCTCCTTTGCCTATTAGATGTGCAGCAGATATCTTCTCCCACTTTTATCGATTGTCTTTTCATTCTTTTTACTGTGTTTTTGTAAAAACAGGTGTTCTTCTTTTTCTTCTTCTTCTTTTTTTAAAGATTTTGTTTATCTTTTTTTAAAGATTTTGTTTGCTGAGCAGGGAGCCTGATGTGGGGTTTGATCCCAGGACCCTGGGATCACAACCTGAGCCTAAGGCAGAGGCTTTAACCCACCAAGCCACCCAGGTACCCCCCCCCCTTTATTAAAGATTTTATTTATTTGACAGAGAAAGACACAGCGAGAGAGGGAACACAAGCAGGGGGAGTGGGAGAGAGAGAAGCAGGCTTCCTGCCGAGCAGGGAACCTGATGCAGGGCTCAGGGCTCAATCCCAGAACCCTGGGGTCATGACCTGAGCTAAAGGCACCCACTTAATGACTGTGCCACTCCGGCCCGCCATTCTTCATTTTAATATGGCTGGATTTATCAATAATTTTATTTAAAGTGTGTTTTTGTGTCTGATTTAAGTTTTTTTCTTATCCTGAAGTAAAAAAGAGATGTTCCATTTATATTATTCTAAATGTTTTATGGTTGTGTTTTTCATATTGAAGTCTTCAATCCACCTAGAATTGAGTTATGTATAATATGAGGTAAGGATCCAATTTTGTATTTTTTTTCCATATGAATATCTAATTGTTTGGACACCATTTCTTAAGTAGCCCTCCCTTTTCCTACAGATCTGTAGGACCGCTCTATCAAGAAAGGCACGATTTATGCATTTATGTTTTGGGCTATTTCATTCCATGGGTTTATTTGTCTGTTCCCAGATTGACACTGTATATCCTGTAGTTTATATCTTGATATTTAACAAGGAAAGTCTCTCACCTTTCTCTTCAGCCAGAATCTTATTTATTCTTGAACCATTGTTTTTCTACCCAAGTGTTAGATTTAACTTGTCAAATCATATGAAAAATCCTGCTGGGATTTTTTTTTTAAGATTTTATTTATTGACAGACAGAGATCACAAGTAGACAGAGAGGCAGGCAGAGAGCCCGATGCGGGACTCAATCCCAGGACCCTGAGATCATGACCTGAGCCGAAGGCAGCTGCTTAACCCACTGAGCCTCCCAGGCGCCCCCCTGCTGGGATTTTAACTGAGATAACTTTGAAGTTACAGTCAATGTAGGAGAATGGACTTATCAACAAATATTGAGTCTTCCTGCCCAAGAATATGGTTAATCTTTCCATTTATTTAGGCTTTCTTTAATATCTTTGAATACAGTTTTATAATTTTCTTCTTGAAGGACTTGATTTATTTCTAAGAACTTTCATTTGGTTCCCTTTTAAAGATATCTTTACAAATCTTCATTTTCTAATTCCTTGTGGCTGATGTATAGAAATATACTTCATTTCTGTATATTGATTTTGTATATTGGTTTTACCTAGGAACCAAGTGAAATACTAATTAATTCTAATTATTTCTTGGTAGATTCTTTTCGATGTTCTATGTAAGTAATCAATCACCTGCAAATAAGAACACTTTTTCTGTTATTTATAATTCCTATACAGTTTTTACCTTTATCTGGTTTTATTGCACCAGTCAAAATGTTCACCACAATATTAAATAAGAGAGGTGAAGCTGACACATATATCTTGTTCCTGATCTTAAAGAGAATGCTTCTGAAATTTCACTGGTAAATATGAGGTCTGCTGTAGGTTTTTCAAAGATACCTTTTCTGACATGTCGTTTCAAACACCACCATTTCTCAGCAGGCACTGACTGGGTGTCTCTCCAACTTATTTTGTAAGATTTTATTTTTTAAAGTAATCTCTACACCCAGCGTGGGGCTCGAGGCCACAACCCTGAGATCAAGAGTCATGCATTCCACCAACTGAACCAGCAAGATGCCCCAATGGTGTCCCACAAACTTAACCCACTTCTGACACTCTCTACCTAGAGAGACTGTCAAATCCCACAGGTTTAGGGCTCAGGCCGCAAGATTGTCCCCACTTCAGATGCCAATCACAAGTTGTCACGGACCACAATTTGGAGTTCCCACCACCCCCTCCTCAGGTTTAACTAACTTGCTGGAGCAGCTCACAGAACTCAGGAAAACCAGTTTACTCACTCGGGTGTTAATATATCATCATAGGATATTAAAGGATACGAGTGAAGAGTTGGATAAAGAGATGCGTAGAATGAGGTCCAGAAGGGTCCTGAACACAGGGGCTTCTGTCCCTCTGGACTTTAGGGTTGGTCACCCTCTGGACACGTGCTTACATTATGTTCTCATGTGCCAACCTTGAAACTTTCCAAACCCCATACGTCAGGGACTTTTACAGGGGCTCCATTAAGTCATTATGTAATTGGCTCAATCATTGACTTTTGGCAATGGAACTCAGTCTCCAGCCCCTCTATCCGCCTTAGAGGTTGGAGGTGGGGTTGAAAGTTTCAACCCTCTAATCACCTGGTTGGTCCTGTGGGCTACCAGCCTCTATCGTCAGGTTACTGAGGCGCTTTCCAAGAGTAACCTCATTAACTTAGTGAGGGGTGATTGTAAGGGGCTGTTTTTAATAAGAAGATCCCTCCATTTTACCTTTATTGTTCTGAAGCTACTTCAAGAGCTAAGGGCAAAAGATCAGATACTATTCCCCCTTTGCTCTTAGTAGGAAATTCCAAGGGTTTTATATTGTATCTATTGGTTCCAAGACCAATACATATTTCTGATTATAAACCACAATATCAAACATACACACCCTTTCCTCCTTAAATCCCCTCCAACTCCACCCTACTTGTTTTAAAATTATAACTTTATTACTCTCTTCTATACTGGACCAGGTGCCTTATACCTTACCTCATTTAATCTTTACAATAACCCTTATGAAGCAGGTATTACTGCTTCTCTTAGAGAAATTAAGTAACTTTTTTTTTTTTAAGATCTTATTTACTTATTTGAGAGGGAGCAAGTGGGCACAGACAGAGACAGAGAAGCAGACTCTCTGCTGAGCAAGGAGCCCGATGTGGGGCTCGATCCCAGGACACCAGGATCATGGCCTGAGCTGAAGGCAGACGCTTAATCAACTGAACCACCCATGCGCCCCTAAGTAACTTCTAGAATAGTATTGCTGGAAAGGGATTGAGCAAGGTTTGTCCAACTCTGCAAGCTCTGCTTTCCTTCGAAATCTTTGCTGCCTTCTTCTCGGGTTGAAATCTATTCCAAGGGTCGCCTGGGTGGCTCAGTGGGTTAAAGCCTCTGCCTTCAGCTCAGGTCATGATCCCAGGGTCCTGGGATCGAGCCCCGCATTGGGTTCTCTGCTCAGCAGGGAGCCTGCTTCCCCCTCTCTCTCTGCCTGCCTCTCTGCCTACTTGTGATCTCTGTCTGTCAAATAAATAAATAAAATCTTAAAAAAAAAAAGAAATCTATTCCAATATAGGGAACTCTGTGGGGATGAATCAGAGAAGTTGATTTGGACAGAGAAGCCTGTGAGGAGAGGAAGTGAACAGAAACGAGAACTTAAATGGACAGTGAGAGCCCCCTCCCCCGACATGTGATGCCAAATGTATGGGAAGTAGTCATTTCATCTTGACTGACTGGATCACCTTCACATCCAAATGTCTTCTCTCAAGACTCCCTCGGATGTCTGTAGCCATGGCAATCCAGGTAGTTCCGGTCCAACGAGGGCCACAAGGTATTTCCCACTGCGTGCCACTCTCAAGCCCATCACAAGTGCTCCCTTACTTTGGTTTTGTTCTGTTGCTCCCAGGTTGGCTCCCTGAACACTGCTTCCTGGAAATCATCTCACCATCCTACGTATCCTGTGTTAAGCGTTTGTTATTCCTGCTACAACCTCTTGGGTAACCTCTCATTTCCTTTGACGGAGAAGTAAGAACAGGAGATGGAGATCCACAGGGAAGATGCATTCATTTGCTGTGCAAATACCGAATGAGTGCCTCATGTGTCTCAGGCACCATGCAAGGGGCTCAGGGTATAGCAACGAACAAGACTGGCAAACCACTCTGACGCCTGTATTCGAGAGACAGAAGACAGGCACCAGGCTAATAAACAAATATAATAAACCATGGATTGGAATAAGACATAACCATGCAACAAACTGGGTAATGAGCAGGAGGCTAAGTGGGCAGGACTTCTGAGACAAACCGTCAAGGAAGGCATCTCCAGCTCACGCTGGAGGAGTTAAGAGCTGACATTTGAAAGAGACAGCACGCCCTGTGAAGAGCGGGAAGGGAGCTCTGGGCAGAAGAATCAGCAGGTGCACAGGCCTGCAGCCAGGAAAATGCTTGGCAAGTTTGAGGAACAGAAGGTCTGGCTGAAGTACAGTGAATGGGAGAATGGACTAAATGACATAGAGAGGGAGACGGAGGCCGGTCATGGCAAGTTGTTTGTATTTTATTCTAACTGCAGGGAAAAGTCAATGCAGGGCTTCAGCAAGGCAACAGCAGGATCTGCTTAACTGTTTTGAAAGATCACTTGGGCCCCGTGTGAAAAGTGGGTGGGAGAGTAAGAGATGCAGGCAGCATGCCTGGGGAGTGTTTTTTGTCTTTGTTTTGTTTTTTACATGGTTTTCCTAGAGGCTCTGCTCAGGGACCCTCCGCCCTCCTCCCCCGACATCTCATTGGTTAGGTGGTCAGCCCCAGCTGCAGGAGATTTGTAGAAAGGTGACTATTTTAGGCACAGGAAGGCAAAGGAAACAATGGTTTGTGAATGGCTTTTGGGTAGCCCATCCAGTGTCTGCCCGCTAAGCCTCCCGCATGGGTGGGGCCGTTGGGGGGGGGGCAGGGCTCGTTTCTAAAGGGGAAACAGCTTTATTTTTTTTTTTTAAGATTTTATTTATTTATTTGACAGAGAGAGATCACAAGTAGGCAGAGAGGCAGGCAGAGAGAAAGGAGGAAGCAGGCTCCCTGCTGAGCAGAGAGCCTGATGCGGGGCTCCATCCCAGGACCCTGAGATCATGACCTGAGCCAAAGGCAGCGGCTTAACCCACTGAGCCACCCAGGCGCGCGGGAAACAGTTTTAAAACACACAGAGCTCACAGGGCTTGAGGCCTTCTGACCTCCAGTACAGGGTGCTCCTCTCACCACCTTTCATTTTTCTGGGCCCTGCAAAAGGCCGACCCTGGTCACACAGGTCCTGCTGTGTCTACAGGTGAACAATTCTTCCAATTCTGTGTTCAACGTCCCGCGTCCCTGAGCCGTTTTCACGGCTGAATGCGAACCGGAGCCTTTCAAAAATGAAGAGAAAAAATACTCTCTTGGGTTATACTCGGAAATACTGTTCCACCGAAGAGAAGGATAAGGTAGAGACACGCAAAGGGATGTGGAAGACAGTCCGATGGAGGGTGGGAAGGATACTTAGAGCCCGTCTTTGTGCGGCTCTGGATGACAGAGGTGTGCAGGTTTGGCATTACTAATATTTAATATGTGAATTGACACGAGAGGTCTGGCAGGGAAGCTCCTTCACTGTGTGTTCCTTTCAGTGGATTGTGACAATATGTGCGTATGAGTGCCTGCATAAGGGGATTTTACCAGTAATAGTATCTTAAACGGAAAACTATAATTCTTTGATGAGGTGGGGAGGGTCACTGAAATTCTACTTAGAAAAACAATGGCTAGAGACACCTGGGTGGCTCAGTCAATTAAGCCGCTGCCTTGGGCTCAGATCATGATCCCAGGATCCCAGGATCGAGTCCCACATCAGACTCCTTGCTCAGTGGGGAGCCTATTTCTCTCTCTGCCTTTGCCTGCTTGTGCTCTCTGTCTTTCTCTGACAAATAAATAAAATCTTTAAAAAAATATAAACAACGGCTAATAACCATACATCTATTTCTTCACATGGCCTTGTAGCCAGAATGTAGCATTATAGAGTCTATTCAATGAGTATTTAACACAGGTACATTTTTTTTTTTTTTTTTTTCCCAGATTAAAGAAAGATCTCGTCCATGTATTCTTTTGGGTCATCCCTCACCTTCAACCAGTTAGGATGTGAATCTCTTCCAAGTAATGACCTAGCCCCATATTTTCTATCATGAAAATTCAGTGATGTAACTAATGGATAACTAGTCAGACAAGGAACGGATAACCAGAATCCCGGATTAGTCACGGCTAATGAAGGGTATGCAGACTAGCATGTGGATTGGGGATTTGTGCTAACACAATCAGAGCACTATCTCCCTGAGGGCAGATCCACAGTCAGAGATCGCTTTGGTGCACAAGGACTCAGAACGAGGGGAGTGTTCACATATCCATGTAATGTTTAATGCTAATGTGAGTGCCATTCACAACAGTGATCACTGGGCCAGTGGGACCAGGAAATTCAAGGAAGGCAGAGTTGGACAGACATTAGGGTGGGTAATGTTGGCCTCTGGGACACTCGTTTTTTGATATGTTTATGGTTACTTTCACTTTTTTTTTTTTTTAAGATTTTGTTTATTTATTTGACATGCAGAGATCACAAGTAGGCAGAGAGGCAGGCAGAGAGAGAGGAGAAAGCAGCTCCCCGCTGCGCAGAGAGCCCGATGGGACCCTGGGATCATGACCCAAGCCAAAGGTAGAGGCTTTAACCCACTGAGCCACCCAGGCGCCCCAACTTTCACTTTTTAAAAATCTCCTTTTTCCTTTATGTTTTTATTGTGGAGATGTGGAAACATATAAAAATACACAGTATACAAGAATGACCTCCCCGCCCCCCGCCCCCACTGTGTACCCATCACCCAATTTCAATTGTTATTCACACAGGTCAGTCTGGTTTTTCCTACCTCCCCAGCCCCTTTCTCTACTTCTTGTATTGGAATTTGAAGTAGATGCGGAAATCCTGATGGTTTTTAAAGATATTTTATGGAATCAAGTCCTGCTGGTTTGACAGTCCTTTTTTCCTTTCTCTGGTGACTGTACATGTCTCTGCTCTGATCTTAAGATGGCTTCCAAAGAGCCATTTCTGAGTTCTTGGAGGAAGCCTCTGTTCTGACAACAATTACCATTATCATTATGCAGAGTACATTCCACTTCTTTTATCTTTCCTTAATTACACAGGAGTATCATTTTCAGATCCCCGACAAGACTGCACAGTGATGCAGAAATGTCAGGCTTTCTGGGTTCCACCCAGGGACTCGACCCACATGCTGGATCTCTGCCGCCAGGTTCCGAGAGTCTGCACGGTTAGCAAATTCTCAGGTGACTCTGCCCACTCAGTTGGAAAAGCAATGGCGGAGCGTGCTGTCAGAGGCTGTTGAAGTACATAGGTTTTCCAGCCACGGTGCCGGAAAAACCAGCCACACTTTCTAATGCTTCTCCCTATGCTCTCTCTTGCTGGCTCCCACCTCTCACCGCTCAGAGGCTCTGAGGCTGGAAGGTTGATGTTCCACGGTGGCTATGTCAGGGAGGTTCTAGAGAACAAAGGGCACGAACTTTGAAATAGCTATTGGCGGCTCAGAATACACTTGCTTTCAGATTTCTGGCTGTGTTCCACATAGCCATGGGGGCTGTAAGTCTTCCGTACATAAGTAGTGTTCCAGTACACACAAACACATACGCACATCACGCATGTACACACATGCATACGCACACACTCATGTGCACGCACATATGGACACACACGCACCCACACCCATCACACATGCACGCACACACACAGGCCACCTGCTAAATTTTGGATAGCTCTATTAGGTGAAGAAATTTTGAGAAATTTGTCTGGTACCTCCATCCAACTGGATATTTTCCATTAAGGACCAATTTTGGTAGTATGGATGGACAAAGCTGCCCCCAGTATATATTCTGCTCACATGGTGAGCTTGAATATGACTCCCTTTTTTATTTTTTAAATTTTTTAAAAAAGATTTTTTTTGTATTTATTTGACAGAGAAATAGAGAGAGAGCACAAGTAGGCAGAGAGGCCTGCAGAGGGAGATGGAGAAGCAGGGTCCCTGCTGAGCAGGGAGCCCAATGTGAGGCTCGATCCCAGAACCCCAGAATCATAACTCAAGCCAAAGGCAGCTGCTTAACCGACTGAGCCACCCAGGTGCCCCAACTCCATTTATTTTAAGCTACTTAAGATTCTCTTGTTTTGGAGAAACTGTATCCTTATGCTGCAGCTATGAGATAGATTCTAGAGGTTAGAAGAAACTCGGGAAGCTGCTCCTTTGTCAAGGTATCTTAAACACTTGCATTTGCTTCTGAATACCTTGTGCATATGGTTTCCTAGGAGGTCATGTTCCCTGGTGATCCATGACTCTCTCACAACTCGTGGTTGACTCATAAAAGAAAGAAAGAAAGAAAGAAAGAGGACAGAGGAAGGAAGAAAGAGAAAGAGAAAGAAAGAAGTGATAGGTTAGGGAAATACAAGATTAGATTAACTCAGGACTAATGAATTTATAACCCATATTTTGCAGAAAACTGCTCTAGCTAGGTAGAGATTTTAAAGAGCTACATGACATGAAATGCTTTGGTTTGTTTTTAAAAAAATAAACAAGTTCTATGGGCAGCAATCTCTCCGACCTCAGCCACAACAACTTCTTCCTAGGAACATCGCCAAAGGCAAGGGAAGCAAGGGTAAAAATGAACTATTGGGACTTCATCAAGATCAAAAGCTTTTGAACAGCAAATGAAACAGTCAACAAAACCAAAAGACAACTCACAGAATGGGAGAAGACATTTGCAAATGACATTATAAGATAAAGGGCTACTATCCAAAATCTATAAAGAACTTATCAAACTCAACACCCAAAGAACAAATAATCCAATCAAGAAATGGGAAGACAGTCATTTCTGCAAAGAAGACATCCAGATGGCCAACAGACACATGAAAAAGTGCTCCATATCACTCGGCATCAGGGAAATACAAATCAAAACCACAATGAGATACCTCACACCAGTCAGAATGGCCAAAATTAACAAGTCAGGAAATGTTGGCGAGGATGTGGAGAATGGGGCACCCTCCTACACTGTTGGTGGGAATGCAAGCTGGTGCGGCCACTCTGGAAAACAGCATGGAGGTTCCTCAAAAAGTTGGAAATAGAGCTACCCTATGACCCAGCAATTGCACTACTGGGTATTTACCCTAAAGATACAAATGTAGTGATCCGAAGGGGCACGTGCACCCAAAGGTTTATAGCAGCAATGTCCACAATAGCCAAACTACGGAAAGAACCTAGATGTCCATCAATAGATGAATGGGTAAAGAAGAGGTGGTATATATACACAATGGAATACTATGCAGCCATCAAAAGAAAGGAAATCTTGCCATTTGCAACAACGTGGATGGAACTAGAGGGTATTATGGTGAGCGAAATAAGTCAATCAGAGAAAGACAATTATCATATGATCTCTCTGATATGAGAAATGTGAGAGGCAGAGTAGGGGGTTTGGGGTCGGGGGAAGGAAAAAATGAAACAAGATGGGATTAGGAGGGAGATAAACCATAAGAGACTCCATTTCTCAAAACAAACTGAGGGTTGCTGGGGGTGGGGGGTAGGGAGAGGGTGGTTGAGTTATGGACATTGGGGAAGGTATGTGTTATGCTGTGAAGTGTAAACCTCATGATTCACAGACCTGTAGCCCTGGGGCAAATAATACATTACATGTTATTAAAAAAAAATAAACAAGTTCTGTTCAACTTAGTTTACTGCAGGCTTCAAAAGGGTTACTGGCTCTTCTGAAAGTTGGGCTTATTTGAAAAGTGAAAGAGTCCTGAAAGTGATGTCTTCAGTTAGTTCATCAAAGTCCCATGTGATGACGGGGATAAACTCCAGCACAGGGTTTATGTTTGTCTTTGCAATGTTATTAAATCTTTTTGCTCAAGTTTAGTTTCAGGTCAGAAACAGTACCAGATCCTTACCACAAGAGGGAGCTGGACTATGAAGAATTGAAGGGTTGCTTCGGAGCTGGAGATAAAAACAGGGTGAGTGCAAATGAGATAAGGTCAGCCATGGAGACAGAAGTTATTCCTCAAGTGATTAGCCCATTCTTGCAGTTGTTTACACCAAAATTCAGAGTCAGCCTTGACTTTTCTCACTTCCCAACGTATTAAGCTTGTTCCTTTTCTCTGTTACTTTGACGGGCGCTGGATTACCAGTTCTCAGAGGGAGCAAACATCTGCTTTCTACACGCCCAGCGAGCACCGCGGAGTCGACGCCACAGCTGGCTGCTTTGTACACGGTCTTCCAGGCTCTCACTCGCTGGGCCAGTATCACCGAGGCCGCGCACCGGGCAGCTGAGGGCCCCCTGCACCCCACAGCCTGCTGAAATTTATTCAGAATAGTTAATCCTAAACCTGCTTATCCTGCCTTGCCTGTTCCTTCCCCCCCAGATCATAATAAAGATTCCTGGACACCTTTTCTCCTGTTCCCTTGTGACCGATAGTCAGCCTTCCTCGTGTGGCCTCCTCGCTGCCCACCCCCCTCCCCGGCCCCCAAGCTCCACGCTAGTAGTGCCCTCTCCTTTGGGAACGGTGAGTTCCAAGGAGCCAACTGTTCTCCAGTGGCACTTGTCTCCTGGTGTGCTGGCCTCACCATATCCGGATAAGAATAAAATAAGGCTTTGAAAAGAACACCATATCTCGTCTCTACAAATTCTGTTGTCTTCGGCTTTACGGTATGTCTGAGAGTCAGTCACTTCTTTGTCCCTTCTGTTCTCCTCCACCATCAGCTTGTCCTTCGTGCTGTCGCCTGGCCCCGCCCTCACTGCTGTCTGTTCTCCGCAGGTTAAGGGCCAGAGTGACAGAGTGATCCCACGATAGGAGAGCAGCTCTTCCTCCTCTTCTGTTCAGAGCGCTCCAGCAGTGGGCTCACAGCAATTACAATTTTTACAATGTTTTTGGAACCTATAGTAAACAAAGTTAGACAATGCTGGTTTGTTTTGAAAAACAGACTGAAGTATTTTATATCGTCTGTTGATTTCCCATGACACTCTTGAGTTAATCCCAAAGTCCTTACAATGGCTTTGAGGGGCCCCATAGGTCTGGATTCCTGCTCTCCCTTTGAGCACATCACCCAATCCTGTCCTCGCCAGCCACCCTGTCCTCTTGCTGTCCTTGGACCCTCCAGGCAAGTGCCCATCCCAGGGCTTGGCTCCTTGCAGCCCCTCCTGAGTCTGGAAGTTTTCCCCAGGCCCCCCGATTTGTGCTCTCCTTTCCTCAGTGAGGGCTCCCCGATTTTGCCACTGCACACCTCTTCTGAGACTCCTTCCCCCTTCCCTGTCCCGCAGCATTTCCCTGGCCAGTGTCCCCTCCCCACCAGGTAGGGACTTTGTTCTTGTTCACTGCTGGGTTGTTCATGTGCTGGAATAGTGGCCGTTCGATGGTAAAGCTTAAGAAATCGATGTTGAGGGCACCTGGGTGGCTCACCTGGGTGAGTTAAGCTGCTGCCTTTGGCTCGGGTCATGATTCCAGGGTCCTGGGCTCCAGCCGTACATCGGGCTCTCTGCTCAGCGGAGAGCCTGCTTCCCTTCCTCTCTCTCTGCCTGCCTGTCTGCCTACTTGTGATCTGTCAAATAAATCAATAAACTCTTTTTTTTTAAGATTTTTTTTTAATTGATTTATTTGACAGAGAGAGATCACAAGTAGGCAGAGAGGCAGGCAGAGAGAGAGAGAGAGAGGAAGGCAAGCAGGCTCTCCGCTGAGAAGAGAGCCCGATGCGGGGCTCAAGCCCAGGACCCTGAGATCATGACCCAAGCCGAAGGCAGCAGCCTAACCCACTGAGCCACCCAGTCGCCCCAAATCAATAAAATCTTAAAAAAAAAAAAAGAAAAAAGAAATTGATGTTGAACAGATAAGTAAACTGAGAACACAATTTTAAAAATAAAGACTCTCTGGCCTAGTCATTCTCATCTCAAATATTTGGAGACTGTTTTGTACATATCCAGTAAGATACACTGCTGGTTCCCAAAAGCCTGTCGTGTAAATGGGAAGTGAGCTGGAGATTTCACTGGTTCAGCAGTCTAGAATACGCAGCACACACTTTGGCGTGGCCTCTCGGCCTCTGCGGGGTGCAGAGAAGGGGGACCGGTTAGGGTGGGTCCTGAGAGCCAGGCGAGCTGCCCCGGGCAAGGAGTCTTCACTGGGTACTTCTCAGAAGGAGGCAGGCTTTGGCTCTGCCCGGAACGTGGCATTCCGAAGCAGTGGAGCCATGGTTAGTGAGCCCGAGCCATGGGTCAAACACAAACTTTTTCTTTCTTTTTTTTCTCCAGGTGACATTATTAGAGCAATTTTACAAAAATTGTAAAATTTACAAATTTATGAATAAAGAAACAGAGGCACAAGGAAGTTATGTCGCACAGTTAGGGCACGACAGAGCTGGGTTTTCAACCCAGGGTGATTGCCCAAGTTCTCTTAATTGTTACAACCTGCTCTGTCCCCATCCTTCGTGGGATTTAGTGACTGCTTATGGAGCACCAGCTGTTACAGATCCACCAGTGAATCAAACAGACTGAAATCCACACCCGCCTGCAGCCAACAGTCCAGTGGGAAGAGACCATAAACAAACGTGATCGATCACTAAATGAGATAGTGGTTAGAAGGTGATGGGTGATATGGAGAACAAGGAAGGAAGGCAAATTGGTTTGGGGATTCTGCAAGTCAAGGGGGTTACAGTTTATGTGGCGTGGGCAAGGTAGACCTATTTCAGTGAGGACTTGAAGGTGGGAGGCAGCCAGGCAGCTACCGGGGAGGAAGACATGCCCGGGTCCCTAGAAGGGCGAGAACCCAGCCTTTCAAAAAACACAGAGATGTGCAGGTGACTGCCCTGGAGGCAGGGAGGGAGGGGGGCACAGCACGCATCACTCAGTCTCTTCAATCCCAAAGCACCCCGTGCAGCAGGGTTTATCCCCATTTGCTGGAGTGCAACCTAAAGCCTAATATCGCGTAGACAGTGGCAAAGCTGATTAAAGCCAGGCTGACTCAAAAGCAAACAATCTGATTAAAAAATGGGCAGAGGACTTAAATAGACATTTTTCCAAAGAAGACATCTACATGGCCAACAGACACATGAGACAATGCTCAACATCACTAAGCATCATGGAAATGCAAATAAAACCACACTGAGCTGTCACCTTGCACCTATCAGGAGGGCTAGGATCAAAAAGATGAGAAAAAAAAAAAAAAAACTGTTAGCAAAGATGGAGAAAAAAAAACCCTCATGCACGGTGGGAGTGGGCATTGGTGCAGCCATTATGGAATAGAGTTTAGACATTCCTCCAACAATTAACACTAGAAATACCAAACGATCTAGCAATTCTACTTCTGAGTATGTATCTGCAGAAAACCAAAACACTAACTTGAAAAGACACATGCACCCCTCTGTTCATTCCAGCATTATTTACCATAGCCAAGATATGGAAACAACCTCAGGGTTTACAGATTGTAGAATGGATAAGAGGAGGTGGTGTGTAGACACTGTGGGACACCACTCAGTCATCAAGAAGAACGGAATCCTGGCACTCGGGACAGCAGGGATGGACCAAGGGCCTATCGTGTGAGGTGAAATCAGTCAGACAGAGAAAGACAAATACCATTTCATTCCACTTATGTATAGAACCTAAACACACCCACACCCAAAAAACAAAAGAGAAACAAATTCATAAATACAGAGAACAAACTGGTGGGAAAAATAGGAACAAACAAAAATGCAAAGCAAAATACCAGTCTGCCTGTAGAGCCCAGCTCCTCTCCAGCACGTGGCCGTCCCAGGGCCACCAAGGACTCCCAGGAACTGTGAAGCCTCGTCACTGAGGGAGCTTCATGTGGTGGGGGTGAGGACTGGGAAATGAGATCCAGGCAGAGGAGGGTGGGAGCTCTGGATCCGGGCAGAATTTGGTGAGAATTTGGTGGCAGCTGGTCTGGGTGTCCCATGGATTGGCGTAAGGAGAGATCGCAATCTGTGAGATCCATTGATTGGTTGGCTAAGCAAATGATCAAGGGAAAGGAAGATTAAAAATGTTAACGATGGCCTTAGCACGTGAAGGGCAGGAGGAGAGAGGAGCTCCCACCATCGTGGTTAAGAGAACAGCCTAGAGCCCAACCTATACTCTGCCTCTACTACTTCCATGACTACTACTTAATTGCAAGTTACTTAACATCTCTGTGCCTCAGTTTTCCCTTCTGTAAAAGATTAATAGCAGTACTCATATAATATGGCTGTTAAGAATTAGCATCTAAACATTTAAAACTGCCTTATAAACTCTACATGAATGTATCTCTATAGAACTTTTCCCATACCCACCACTTGAGAATACTCTAAATTCATGCAAATTAAAAATTAACTTATTTACTTAAAGAGACTAACCTCCCTTCTTCTCCAAAGAAAATAAACCAAACCTGTGTTGCAGATGAGGCAGATACTGTGGGTGGACAGCCCAAATGTCACTTCTCCTTTCTTTCTTGCTGGGAAACCCCATCTTTGTTTGGTCCACTCACTCCTCTCAGCCCTATGCTTCCCTCAGACAATCATGGCATCCCCATGGCCCTTGCAAGTGATTTGTTTAGGTTATCTCAGTGGTAGAGAGAAGAGACTTTCCTTTTCACCCACCAGATGCTGGCTGTGATGTCTGGAACTGCAACAGCCATGCTGTGACTGTGAGGTGGGTGGGCCCCTGAGGATAAGTCTGACAAGCTAAGAATTACAGACTGGAAAGATAGAAAGGACCTGGCTGAGCTGCTGAATTAACACCTCCAGGGTCACCCAACAGCATCTTATTATGTGAGGGTCTTATTACGTGGGGTAATAAGTCTCCTTTATCGCTTAAGCCATACTGAGTTGGGTTTTTATGTGTCTTGAAGCTGGAAGCATTCTGATACTTGAAGTAAAAATTTAATAGCAAGCTAGATAAATCCATTCATCTTTTTTCTATGTATACTATAAGAAGCGAAGCTCTAATTTCAAAACCATGGTTTCTGGTTTTCACAAAGAAACCAAATTTTAAGAAAAACATATACCAATATACTGTTGTAGAGTTAGCATTATGTTTTTACATAAAAGGCAACAGTTTTTTAAAATCGTTTTGGGGCAAAACTTTATTGAACCACCCCAAATGCTGAGCTGAAGTGAAATGTTGAGCACAGGGGTGCCTGGGTGGCTCAGTCGGTTAACCATCTGCCTTCTGCTCAGGTCATGATCCCAGGGTTCTGGGATGGAGCCCCACTCCATACCATCGGGCTCCCTGCTCAGTGGGGAGCCTGCTTCTCCCTCTCATTCTGCTGCTCCCCTGCTGGTGCTTTCTTGCTGTCTCTCTCTCAAATAAATAAAATTTTAAAAAAAGAATAAATGTCAAGCATAGCATAAAGTCCTTCTGAATGACTTACCTAATTCTGGATATGGTCACTGAAGTAATTTCAAGTGTAATATGAACCAGCAGGCAGAATAATCTGGAACATTAAAACCTCAAGGCAGACATTTAGTGAGAAGTATATGTGGGATGACCACCGAGACTAAAATACTTTGGTCTCCATCTTCCTCCCCTTACCTTACTCTACCACCCTTGACTCCACACCAAGTTTAATACCCAGGAAGTTGCCTGATCTTTCACTTTTGAGATTTTAGCTTCTCAGACTTACCCAATTTGCATTAGAATTTTAATCTCGTCCCCGTTTCTTCCGCAAGGAGGAAGAATACTAATATTATGGGTCAGTGGGTGAAACTCTGTCTTAAAGATCCAGACACAATGTGTCCCTGTCTGAGTGATGAAGCTGATCAGGGTGAGTCTGGATTTAGTTCTCTTATCTGCTTCCCTTTCCTTCCTTGGGTGGAAGGAAGTATGAGCAAATCAAAGACTGCTCAACAAAGGGAGGGAAGATAAAGCCAGAGGTCTCACAGCCCACTTCGGTTTGATGCCTAACTGCGTCTCCCTTAGTAATGCCCCACTTACCAGAAACCACTGTTTTGGGTCCCTGGGCACAAGGGATCGCTGATACAAAGCACTATTTTTATGTGTGTGTCATTGGCTTTTGTCCTTTAGGAGTGTCATAGTAGTGAGTTTGGGAATGTGAGCTGTGATTTGGGGAGGAACAAGGGATTCCTGGTTTCCTGAGCTCAAAGCTGTCCTGAGAAGGCCCAAGTCTACCACATCTAATAAAATTCCTATTATTTTCCTTACACCGTGCACTGAAGAGTCCCGTCCTTCAGCTATTTCCCGATCATTTCATCTATATTTAATGCCCTTAATATTAATGTAATTAACTAGACTTTGGGTTGATGTTGAGGATTCTTCTGGATTCGTAGGTGTATGTGAAGTCAGGCTAAATAAATAAACCTCCTAGCCATTCCACACCCCTCCTCTCTGCTCCTCTCTTCTTGTGCTTTGAAAACGGTAAATGGCTGATAACATTTTAAAACAACTCGAAATGTAAAGTTGGCTTAGTAATTTAAACACGTAGGTAGGCATGTCATAATGGGGTTCCTAGGTGGTTAAGTGCCCGTCTTAGGCTCAGGTCATGATCTCAGGGTTCTGGGATGGAGCCCCAAGTCAGGTTCCCCTCTCAGCCAGGAGTCTGCTTCTCCTCCTACCTCCTCCCACCCCCGCTCTTGCTCCCTGTCTCTCTCAAATAAATAAATAAATAAATAAATCTTTTAAAAAATATATTAAAAAAAAGAAAAAGAAAAAGAAGAAAGTTACTATCTTTCTGCCCTCAGTGACCAAAGGAAGACAATGAGAGATGATTGTATATTTTGTTTAATACTTGCATTGTTTCTATAGCGCAATTATAGCAATCTTTAAATTTACTTTTCATTACAAATATTTGTCAAGTTTTGTTTCAGAAACATTTTTCCTACTCTCTTGCACATGCACCCAGACACACTACAAAAAAACTCATTCATAACACAGTAAGGGCAAACATTATTCATGTAAACATCTTTCATTAATTTCCCATAATTTAAAAAAATCATAGAATTATAGATATTTGAATAAGGCTCATAGATTTAGTTCAAATTCCACAAAGACCAATCTTTTGTTAACTGTGATGGGGTTAACTTTTGCTCTCAATAAATGATGAAAGCATACCCCTAGGTTCCAATCCTTAAACATACCTCACAACCTAATGAACACGTTTTAGGATAAAAAGAGAACATAGAAAACCCAGGAGGAAAACTTTTGAAGGAGGGAGCTCAGCCCATGAACCTAACTTCTTCCATGATAAGCGAGCATCACACATCCCTGTGGTTTCCCAACACAAGAATCAAGGTTAATTACAGTAACCCAAAATATAACCAAATCGCTATGATAAGATACATTGGCATGTGTGTACATATTGCTAGTAGACACAGTGAAAATTTTGTCATATTTATCATTTCGTATATCCAGGACCAAAGCAGAGGGGGAAAAAAACCACAAAAACAACCCACTCAAGTTGAATACCATTATAAAGGAGTGTTCTAGTAACGTAAGAGTCAGGAGAGTTGGGAGGTATGTCCCAGAGATGTGATTGGTCTTGATATTAAAACGACTTCTAACAACAGTGTGTAAAGTCACAGACAGAGGAAGCAAGGATTTGCGTTATCCGAGGACGTCTCTCTCTGGATGGAAGTTTGGTGCTTGGGTGCATAGTCTCCCAGAGCCGAGACAGGAAATGGACTGTGCTGAGAAATGGGCCCCTTGCCAGCTGCCCCCTCCTCCTTCCTCTCTGTGAGGTGGAGGCGAGGATGGCTGGCAAAACCGTGAAGTTCCACCCTGGGGCTGGAACCCCAACTCCACTGAGGGCAGCCTCCCTGACACGTGTGACTAGGCAGTAAGGGTGGCGGTTGATGGTGGCCAGAAAACCCAGCTCTGAGGTTCACGTGGCCATATCTGGCTTCGGATTCTGCTGCCCTGCAAAGAAATTGTGCTCTGGATAACTGCACCAGTGTCTCTAATGCCTCTAATTCACTCGCAGGCCCTCAGAGGCCAGGAGTGACGTCACTTAAAGGTAGACACACCTCCATGAGCACCTAACTTACACCAGGAAGCGGCTGAGGCACTGGGGAAGCCTACGAGCTCTCTCCATGTCAGATGCAACCACACAGGGAAGTTGCCGTGAGTCAGAGTTATTTGTAGGCTTTTGATTTTTTAAAAATCAAAATTGATCTGCATTGTATCTCGATAGACTCAGAGGATTCTCACCAAAAATTTTGTAATTTGTTTAAATAGCACTGGAATAATTCAACTTCATTTAAATATATTCATTCTACCATGAAAATATTTCATACAAACATCTATTTACATACAAACACATTAAAATTTGTGAAAAGGGTTTCTTTCCACCCCTGTGGTTGTATGGCTTGAAATAGTTTCATTGCTTTGAATATGTATGCACACATTTGGCAAAATAAAACTATCACAATTTAGTATTTCTTTTTTTTTAAATAAAAAAGTGACACCAAGGCTCCAAATTCCTGAAGGGAAAGAGCAAAGAAAAAAAAAAACAAGGTACCTCAAGTAGATGTAAATTTAAAGTATTTTGTGAACCTTTGATCTGCGGCAAATAAACATTACACCTATCAGTCTTGCAACATAGTTTTGCTTGTTTTTCTAAAAGAAAAGATGTCTGGATTCTAAATCACTACTCTTAAGACAGAAACTTGAGGCAACGGTTTTTAAAACAAGGCGAAACAGAAAACTCTACCTTCTTGGAAGATCTTAAATGCACTTTGCAGTGAGTGATTTAAAATTTTATATATTAAAGGAAAGTTTCTAAAGTGCCACATACTGTCTCACTGAGAAGGCAACCCTTGAATTCACTGTTCACAGTTAGTGCCATCTTAATGGTCACAATTAAACGTTGTCAATGGTGACACTTGCCTCCACGTCAGCCTCTCCAGGCTGTGCGATAAGGAAATCCTTTTTCAAGTGGGAAAAACCTCTGGGAGGCAAATACATTTAACGATATGCCCCAGACAGGTTCAAAGAGGTCTCGAAAAGCGAATTTCCTTCTTCGTTTCTCAGGAAGACCAGGGACGAAGCAGGATAAAACAAGAATAGGTACTACGGAACTCAAGTCTTCCCTGCCTGTTGCCTCTTCGTCTCCTCTTTGCTTTGGGTCAGAAATTCAGTCCTCACAGCGATTCTGTCCGGCCGTCCAAATGTCCACGTGGGGACATACTCCTCCAGATTAGTTCCTATTCCTAACTCTAACACAAGAGAATATTTTGTCACAGAGAAGCTGCTAAGGAAAGACCTAGTCATGCAGGGGTGGGGAGGAGACAGCTCTGAGTGAACCTCCTCAAGACCATGGCGTCACGCGCAGGGGCCAGGTGTGTTTTGGGAGAGCACGAGGTTACTTCTTTATTCCCCACCACATGGAATCTTCCGCGGTTCTGCTGTGATCACCGCGCCCATAAAACTGTCAGATTCGGCTGCTTCCTGACACGTTTCCTTCCACGGTGGATGTAAAGATTCGGTAGAGAAATAAAACCAGGAGAAACCCTTCCTCACCAGTAAATTCCTTATGGAACCTCACCCCACCGCGACTTCTTCACCTACCTGCGGAACACAGTGAATGGCGAGGCCCCCTCGGGATTCTACTCTGTGACAAAGTCTTCCATTTGGGAGTGGGGGAGGCGTGAGAGGGGGTAGCAGGAGCCACAAAGCCAGGCAGAGACAAGGAGTGAAGGCACAGAGGTACACACCAAGGGCCTCAAAATGGGGAGGGAGAGGATGGAAAAGAGCAAGAGATCCGCGGGACAGGGACATCCAGGCATTCCCACAGACGAGAGACAGGATGGGAAGAAGTGGAACAGGAGAGAGAAGGCCCAGAAGATGCAGGAAGAGAGGAGGGAGACAGACAGACGGGCTCAGCGTGGGTGTGGTGTTTCCTCTGATTTGTCTGAAGGTCACAGACACACTGCTGGGTTTTAAACCTAGTGCTGTCCTTCAATACCTAATTTGAAAAATGGATTTGATGGTTAGTTACTACTTACGACTCTTCAATCCCTTACATCAAAAGAAAGAAAGGAAAAAAGAAAGATTCCATTTGAGTGGGGAATAATCCGAGTAACCCATGAGGACAGAAATCACACCCGTCCTGCAGCCTCAACAAGAATGGTTATCACCACCAGGAATGAAATCCTTCAAAGCGAAACTGTGTTGGAAGTGTTGGAAGTGTGGCCGGCTCCACCCTGACCTTGCTCGGGGACCTGGCTCCAACACCCAAATGCGGGGGCTCCTTCAACACATCTTTCTCCTGAAGACAGTCGCTCACTTTGGGACGCATTTGAATTAAAGCACCCATCAGAATACAAGTCCCGAGACTGCCCATCGGTCACAGTTTGCAGAACGGTCTCTCTCTACAGAATAGAAGCAATCCTATCCTTGGGCATTATCATCTAAAAACCCTACCTGTGTTCCCCTTGCGGAAGATCCTTCTGGCAGCCCTGACAACTTCTCACGTGGGGAACATCGGCTTACCCCCACCCCACCCCCCGGAGACCACTGCCGGCTAGCCGTACACCTTGCACTGGCCACGTGCACTGGCACCACCAGGGGAGGAGGGAAGCTCCGGGAAGCTGGGCCCTGCAGAGGACAGAAGGGCCCCTTCTGTCACGGTCTTCAAGGGCTGAATCCCGTGCTCAGGGGCCGCCTGAATGGAGAACTGTGAGCAGCCCTGGGTCAAACACTTTTGTGGAATTCTTTCTAAGAGCAATGCGTACGGGCCAAGAAACAACAAAAACTTCCTTCCTGCCCGTTTCTTTACTCTTCTCGCTGCCAGCCAGCGACTTCTGCTCAGCCAGAGCTCCCAATCGGCTGTGGCTTGAAAGCTTTTCGCTTTCAAGCCCAGACTGGCTCAGGCAACAGGTGCCGCCAGGGCAGCGGCCGCTCTCCAACCACTTCCGGCAGCCTTGTTGAGGCCTCTGAAGACGACACAGCTATCGCCTGGGGGTGAGGGCACTAACGAAAGCCCCAAACTCGCAGAATTCACTCAGAGCCATCCCAGGTCCATTATACACCTAATCAGCTAAACTAAAAAACAGGGGTTCTCGCCTTAATTCTGCAGTAGTGATTACACGTGGCTTGCAAAATGGCTGAAATGCTATTGATATCGTTGCTTTGAAACTATACAGGTGTTACTCTTAATTCACAATGCTTTGAAGCAGGTAAGTGCTTTGAAAATACAACAATGAAGAGTTGTAGCATTAAGGTTTGATTTGCACCTAGTGATCGGTATGTCTCTCCTAACAGTAGCAATTGAAAAAAAAAAAACCTCAGCTTTAGAATTCCACATTAGAATTCTAGGTTGTTGTTTGACTTCTGAATTCAATGCACTGTGCCACAAGCCAGACTGCTCTATGTTATGTACATTTAATGTGTACCCGAGGAGAAGAAATTACTAGCACTATTGAAGAGATTGCAAAATTGCCACAGTTACTGCTTAGAAATACTAATTTCCCTCTCTCTTTTCTTAAAGTATATATTACAACTCTCCCATAACTTAATGCGAACGAAGTAAATTCATTTCTTCTCACATCTTAAAGCAAAGGTATCTTTGTTTACATGCGAGAGTAATAGTTCTAGAATAATACCCTGGCCCTATGAGCCAGTTCTTTATATTAGGATGTGATAATGAAACAATGATATAGAAAGAACCAGAGAGACCTACGCACTGGCACTGACACGAAATCCATTTGGAAGTTTTTTCTCTTGTAAAAGATATCTAAGATAGAGAATGGGACTGACGGGTGAAATGACTCAAAAAAGTGGGATTCTGTTCGCTAGGGGGTTAAAAAAACCAAAGCCATTCTATTGCAAGATACAGATCAAAGGTTAAAAGGCAAATTATACTACATTTAGAGAATAAAAATGTAGTAATTCTCTATCCTCCCTACGGCCCGTATGCAAGTGCGAACACACACTTTATGTTGGCCATAGGAAAAAACCTCATGGAAAAACCACAGACTACGAATGACTGAAAAGCCCCCTTTCCCTTTTCCAGTCTAATCATTTGGCATCTCTGAATGTGGTCCAGATTTAGGCTTGAACCACCCAAGAGTGTCATGCTGTCTGTGTCAAGTGTGCGACAATACCTCTCAGTAGGACGTTGTTGCAAGGCTAGCTAATTTTAAATCTGGTATGAGTAATACAGTCAAACCTAGTTAGTATGCGAGAAAGTCGTTGCTAACGCGGAGTGAGAGGATGTGATGTCACAGCATGAGCAGTCCCTGGTTGTCCCGTTGTCGGAAAACGTAGTGCATAGATCCAAGTTTCTATTCCAGGTCTCGGAAGCTCAGGGCTGAGCCTTTCACTTCTGCTGGGCGGCCTGGAAGGCCTTCAGCTCCACCTGGTACCACTCCGGGGCTTCAGGCCCGCTCTTCCCCGGGGGGCTGTGGTCGTAGCCGTAGGCCACGGTGAGCTCCTCCTCGGCCTCCACGGCTCGGAGCGTGCGGATGCATTTGATGGGCCCGAAACGGGGGTGGACAAACCTGGACATCAAGATGCACATGGTCATTCCTGGGGCGGATCGGGAGCTTAGAAGCAAAGCCTGCGGGGGGTTGCGGGGTGGTGAGGGGGCAGGACTTGCCCAGGAGCTCTCCCCTGGCCACCCCGGGGTAGGTTCGCAAGCGTGGCCAGCAGCAGACATCCTTCCTGCTGCTAGACATGCTATGCTGCTAGACCTGCTGACTCGGTGTCTGCATTTTAACAACTCCCCCAGGTGATTCACACGCACGTTCAAGTTTAAAAAGCACGGCTCCATCTTCCTCTTTGAGCATATCTGGCACTCTATTTATAAACCAACAACATGGGCAACAACAAAAAACCTGGACTTAACGAGAAATTGGATGTAGCCTGGCCAGGAGGCGTTTCAGTCCCCCTGGCCGGTGGTGGCCTCAGGTTACTGGCAGCGCCTTGTGGACAAGGCTTCACTTGGGCACTGTGCAAGGTGTAAGGAAGGGCCCCGTGGGCTTTCCTATGTCGAAAAACTGGATTCCACCCTGTACAGACAGAGGAAGTATTGTTTTCTAGCACCAAAGTAGATGAAGACTTCTTTCCAGGAGCGAAGCCGAGACCTCTCTGCCAGCCTGCTTTCTAACTATTTCCCCATGAAGCATCTTGTGAAGGGAGCGTCTTGGAACCCGAGGCAGGGCTAACACTCTCAACTGTGTTCCTATGCCAGAGGCTCCCAATCTGGTTCACCCCTCCAGCCCCTTTAGGAGACGGGGACACAGGTAAGGAATAGATTTAGCTCACCTAACAGCTTCTGAAACCCAGAAGGGAAATACATAAGTCATGGCCAGAAAAGAAATTCACTTTATATGCATCTGGTCAAATCAGTCTCATTCATTTATAGTCACATTTTGAGCAAAGGATATTGAGACGCCACAGGAAGAAGCTTCCAGGCCCTAGGTGAGATCGGGATACAGGGCGTGACAGGAAGTACCTGGCTGGTTCTCTCTATGGGTGGTGGGGAAAGAGTGTGCCTGTGGTTTAGGAACACCTTCTATGTGGAAGATGAAGGAACAAGCTCACCCCCCCACTCCAAGGGGCCTCCATGTCCACCCCCCTTGGGTGTCATCTTTCCTGGAAAGCACACTTGACCTGGGGTCAGAGACCTTGGCCTGAGTCCTGGTTCTGCACATTATTCCTGCCCCCTCTCAGAAAGCCCACTTCTGTATGTCTGACTCTCACCTTCCTCATCTACAGATTCACTAATACTAGCAATCCTAATGGTGTAAGAGTTGTCAGGGTGACAAAACAAGGTTCCCTATACAAAGCACCTCACGGGGCTGGGCACAAAGTGAGCTGCTGCCAGTGATGGGGTGAGCACGTCTGTGTGTGTGTGTGTGTGCACTGGTGCAGAATTCTCATACTGTGCTCCATCACAGACACCCCTGCACCAGGGATCTGGGAAGTCCTTATTAAAACTTGGGGCACCCAGGTGGCTCAGTTGGTTGGGCATCTGGCTCTTGGTTTTGGCTCATATCATGAGATCTCGGGGGCCTGGGATCGCACCCCATATGGGGCTCCCCACACAGCGGAGGGACCGCTTGTCTCTCCCTCTTTCCCAGCTCGTGCTCTCTCTTTCCAATAAATAAATATATCTTTAAAAAAATAATACAATCATGGGGTGCCTGGGTGGCTCAGTGGGTTAAGCCTCTGCCTTTGTCTCAGGTCATGATCCCAGAGTCCTGGGATCCAGCCCCACATCAGGCTCTCTGCTCAGCAGGGAGCCTGCTCCCCTTCCTCTCTCTCTCTCTCTCTGCCTACTTGGGATCTCTGTCTGTCAAATAAATAAACTCTTCAAAAAATAATACAATCACAACTCTGTCTCTAAATTAAAATATTGCATTAAAAAATAATATCCTTGAAGCGGAGCTCCAGCTAAACTTCTTATGCACTGACAGAATTCCCTGAGAAGCCCAGGACTTCTGGTACAATCCTCTTTTACTTTCATTTTTCCGCTTACTATCATTTTCAGAGGGTAGAAAAAGGACAGACTGAAAAGAAGGCCCTCCATTTCAGGTGCCGATTCTCCCAGGTGGCACGGGGGCACAGTGCTTAGGGACACTTAGTCGCTGTGGCTGGGAGCTCCGCGGTTCCGGTCTGTGATGGGGGGCAGGGAGGACAGGACCAGAGGCTGCCCCGCGGGAGATCCTGGGAGGCCTGAGTGAGAGAACTCAGGAGAAGCCATTAGTCGGACACAGGCCTAAAGGTCCCAGTGCATGCCAGCAGCACGATGAGGGGTCAAAGCAAACCTCTGCCCCCCAGTGCTTTGGACCCTTGTGACATATCACCGCTATGGACGATGAGGGCAGTAGTGCGTGTCTGCTTGTCCATTGGATTTTGTAGCAGACTACTGCTCATACCGGGATATTGTTTTGCCGATGTTAAAGTGTGCAGAATGATACCAATAATTCAAGAAGCAAATGAATGTCATGGATCAGTACCTGATTTTTATATTTTGCTTTTCAGGGAGTCTTCTCACTACCCCATATAACCAATTGTTTGCACTGGGCTGGAAGGAAATAACCCCAAGGAACCTGGGGACCTGATTTTGAACAACTGATTCCCTCCCTTGCTCCCATGCATCCTTCTTTTTGGTGAGAAAAACCATATCCTTGCAGCAAAATCACAGAACTCGTTTGTTTTAAAAGAGTAGTTTTTAAGTAGCATGTGTTACTGTTAGTTACCACCGCTTTAAAAGACCATTGGGAAGCTGTGTGCAAGCCTGGAACAATGCTTTGGCCTAATTCACACTGGGCACAAAAGCCTTGGATTTAATAACAGTGTCAGTTTCATTTCACATGACACATGTCCTTTGCCATCTCCACCTGCCCTTTCAACAGAAGTCGGAGCTGCAGTACTCGGTGCTGGCTGCCAAGGAGAGCAAGGCACTGCCAGGACCATTTCCAAGCCATCTCAGGGATGCGAGGAGGGACATTCAAATCCTGGCAATTTTCCTACAGATTAAATGCACATGATCGGATCCTGCTCCTGTTAACAAGCAAGAGACGGTTGGGGGTGGGGGGACTGTGAGCTTATAACTGAGCAGAAGAGGTGGCAACACAGCCACCTGGCTCCCAGGGGGAACAGGCATTTTCTGGCCAAGCTAAGGGGATCAGTGACAATGGTCCAAGGAGGGCCAACTGTACTCTTCAAGGAATAGTCAGGGATGCTTGGTTTTGGAAGGAGAACATTCAGGGGGCATAGGAAAGCTCCTGAAATATTTGTAGGGCTACAATGTCGAAGAGAGACTGGGATAGTGCATAGGGAGATATTTAGGGCAAAGGGCTGGATGTCACAGGGAAACCCATTTGGGCTTCCTAAAAAGAACATTTTAATCATCAGAGCCTGAGAGCTAATTTCATAATATCTATGTCAGTCTGTCCAGATAGCTGCCTTCGTGGATAACAGCAACCTCCCCATCAGCGGAGGTCTACAAGAAGAGGTCAGCGAGCCGCTGGAAGGGGAGGTTCAAATTCTGAGAGGTAGGACTATTTGACTTTTTAAAAGTCTTCGAAAGACAGCTTTGTTGAGATGCAACTCAACAAATGTATACCCTAAAATTCACCCACCTGAAGCATACAATTCAGGGGGTTTCAGGTGGACAACCATCACATTATCTAATTTTAGTACACTGAGCTACCCATGCTCATTAGCCATCAGCTCCATTTCCCTCCACTAGTCCACCCCCAGCCCAGGACAACCACTGATCAGTATTCTGTCTCTAAGAATTTCGCTGTAAGAGGCAAGTCATCTCACTAGACTCACCCACTATGGGATCTTATGTGACTGGCTTCTTGCACTTAGCACAGTGCAAGGCCCATCCACACTGTAACATGCCTCAGTATTTTTTTTCCTCTTTATTGTCAAGTCATGGGGACTCTGACTTAATCAGTCTTTTCCAACACCAAGAACTTGTGCTCTAGGCTTAGCATTTTCTTTTCTTCCTTCCTTTCACAAACATCAAAAAGTTCCTGAGTCTCCACAGTGCAGAATAATTTTAATGTTTCTAATCTTTCAAATAACACTATCTTTAATTTTCCAGAGTGAGACCATCTAAGGACAAAAAAGCATCCACGAACAGCAGCCAGGAAGTGTGGTTTGCAGAGCATTTCTACCCTTCCAAGCGCTTTGCCATCTCAGAGCCTACCAAGGCCAGGGAAGAGGTTGTTTAAATTCTGAGTGTCAAGTCCTAACCTCCAGGCCTCTGGGGGAGGAGCCTCAGGAACCCAGAGGGAGTGGCCTTCTCCGCGACACGCCCCCACCCGGTTGCAGGGCCCCTTTAGATGGGGTCCGGACCCACCCTGGCACTCGCTGTCATACTCACATATCATAGATGCAGTTTGGAGTGAAGGAGTGATTGGCCTTGTGTCCCAAGGAGGCACAGTACTTGGACACGTGGTTGTAGGGCTCAGGCACATCAATGACCGTTTCTTCGTCCAGGGAGAGGGTATTCCCATTAAGGGCCCAGTCTCTGCTGTCCACCTGCAGGAACAAGAAAGCGAACGTTAGAGAGGGCCTTTCTCCCCCAATCTCAGAGCACATCAGCAACATTCACTCACTGCCCCTTACGTTGCGCGGTGTGAGCACCATATGCGTGAGAAGAGCCCAAGGCACCCCTCCCCATCACGGTGCAAGAACCGTCTGTGGGCAGCTCAGCTTACTCCCTACTTACCTTTCCTCCTCTTAGGTGAAAAAAAGGACCTAAAAAGTCCCTGACAAAGACATGCAAAAATATAACCAGATGTCCCTAAGTGGTTTTTTTCTTCACTGCAGGCTACGACCTGTTACCTCTAAAGCCCTCACTGCAGGCTACGACCTGTTACCTCTAAAGCCCTCCAGCACCAAACTCAAGTTTTTACACATCCAGTTGTTTCTTCAATAGCCCAAACAAAGTGGAGTTTTAGCCACTTTGTGGGGACTCTTGCTGGGACACGTGACCCCATGTCTGCTAGCAGATTAGACCCAGCCCAGCGCCACAAAGCCCCAGACTGTCTCGTCCTTTAGAGCTCTGAGGCCCAGAGACTCCTCAGCCTACGTCACCTAGACATGTCAGCACCCTCTCCAGCCTGCTCTTTCCTGGGAGTCCTTTGCCTCCCCTCCTGCTCCAGACAGTGGCCCCTGGGCCACAAGCTGCTGGACCATCTCAGGCTGGAGAGCCTCCCCTCTCTCACCTCCCTGTCCAAGCCCGGCCCTGTGTCAGGGAAGCCTGCTGTGTGTGACTGCCTCCTGTGGTGGGATCTGGGCTCTGACCAATCCCCAGGTCCCTGGAAGTCCTACCGTGAAGAAGACGAGGCAAAAGAAGCAAGGAAGAACATCATTTGGAACCGGAACCATGAGGAATGCAAAACTGTGCTTCAAGCAGAGTCCCTCACCTTTGTGACAAGTGGGGGAACCATGGGGACAGTGTCCCCCAGTCCCAGTGTGTGCTCTCATCTACAATAGCACTCACTCTCTGCAGGCACCAACAGATTCCCTTCTTCAAACCACTGCCCCACTCCAACCCATACCCCAGCATCTGCTGATGTCAGCACAGCAGGGTTTTTTTTTTGGAGCAAATAGGATTATGTTAAACATTTTAAATATTAGAGTGCACGCGCGGAGCAGCAGAGGGAGAGGGACAAGCAGACCCCTGCTGAACAGGGAGCCCCATGTGGGGCTCAATCCTACAACCCTGAGATCATGACCTGAGCTGAAACCAAGAGTCGGAGGTTTAACTGACTGAGCCACCAGGAGCCCCTAGGATCACATTTTTATACAGACCTGTTGACTCTCAGAAGTGTACTGCCTCTCTTGACCCTAAATTACAATTACGCTGTTATTTGTATCTGATTTTCATTCAATAAATACTTACTGATTGCCTTTCATATGTCAGGCACTATTTTAGGTGTAGGGGATACAGCAGTGATGAAAGTGAAAAAAATCTTCACAGATCTTAATATTCCAGCCCTGTCATATGGTACTGATATATGGTACTTGGTACCATCTACTTTTTTTTTTTTTTTTTTTTAGATTTTATTTATTTGACAGTGATCACAAGTAGGCAGAGAAGCAGGCAGAGAGTGAGAGGGAAGCAGGCTCCCTGCAGAGCAGAGAGCCTGATGCAGGGCTTGATCCCAGAACCCTGAGATCATGACCTGAGCCAAAGGCAGAGGCTTAGCCCACTGAGCCACCCAGATACCCCGGTACCATCTACCTTATGTTGCCATTAGTTATTTTTCTTATCTCCCCAACAGAATCTAAAGATTTGTTTATTACTTTGGAGCGAAAGGGAGGAAGAGCAGAGGGCGAGGGAGGGAGAATCTCCAGCAGACTCCCCACTGAGCATGGAGCCTGACGCAGGGCTGTGTCCCATGACCCTGATGACCCCGAGCTGAAACCAAGAGTCTAGCTGACTGCACTACCCCAGCGCCCCTCCCTGACAGGATCTAAATTTCTTGGAAGGCAAGGAGGGGGCCCCATTCGTGTCCATGGCACAGCATAGTGAGTCTCGCCAGGAGACAGATTCTGCTATTTGCCAGCCCGCTTGCACTCTGCTGGTTACTGTACTTGTGACCTCGGACAAAGAGCTCACCCCGCTTCCTGGACCAGCAGCGCTGCAGACACAGAGGTCTGGCCATCACCAGGGGGTACTGTACTGTGTGCCAGACCATGGCTCAGTTTGAGGGCCTCGCCATCTTTGTATGATGGCTGTGAATGGGCAAAAACTTGATTATTTCACAGCATTTCCCTTGTAGTATTCCACAGCAGTAAGTGAAAAGGGGAAGTACATGAATGAGGGATATGAGCAATAAGTCCACATCCCATTTGTTTAATGCAAGTGGGACCAGAAAGAGACTACAAGCTGTCTCAAGCAGTCGACTTTTTTCCCTTGAGTGGATATGTAAGGCAGTTTATTGTGACGCGAAGAAGCAAAAACAAAAACATCTCAGAATTCTGGAAAATACATCAAAGATTGTATTTTAAAAGCAAGAGGTGAGGGGCGCCTTGGTGGCTCAGTGGGTTAAGCCTCTGCCTTCGGCTCAGGTCATGATCTCAGGGTCCTAGGATCGAGCCCTGCATCGGGCTCTTTGCTCAGCGGGAAACATGCTTCCCCCTCTCTGCCTCTCTGCCTACTTGTGGTCTCTGTCTGTCAAATAAATAAAATCTTAAAAAAAAAAAAAAGCAAGAGGTGATTATTCTTTAACTTTTTATTTTCGGCTTTTTGGGCAATAGAATCTTTCCTGCCTGGATACAGGTTACTGTATGACTTTTGCAAATACAGAAGTAGGGGTCCTTCTTATAAAGCCCTCTGTGCAAGATCATAAATTAATTACTGATAGAATCCAACTGGATCTCAATTTTTCAGACCCTGGGTGTAGTACAGTACAAAGCAATTGCTGTCTTCTTGATGGGCGCCATCCCACTTTCTAGAAAATAGCTGTGAAATTTAAAAGAGACCCCAGAGAGTTCCCGTGTCCCTCCTGCCGTATGAGGCTGCAGTGAGAAGAGAGCCATTCATGAACCAGGAAGTGATTTCTGACCAGACACCACATCTGCAGACACACTGATCTTGATGTCCAGCCTCCAGAACTGTGAGAAATAAATTTCTGTTGTTTACAAGCCACCCAGTGTATGGTGTTTAAAAAAAAAAAAAAAAGATTTTATTTATTTATTTGAGAGAGAGGCAGACTGCGAGAGAGACAGAGCGAGAGAGTACGCAGGGGGAGCAGCAGGCAGAGGGAGAGGGAGAAGCAGACTCCCCCTGGCCCTCTGGCAGGAAGCCTGACGTGGGTCTCGAGCGTGGGACCCTGGGATCATGACCTGAGCTGAAGGCAGGTGCTCAACCAACTGAGCCACCCAGGCACCCCAGTGTGTGCTATTTTTGCTCTAGCAAAGACAACTGCTGTAGACAGTATCTCATCAATTTTACAAAAAAAGACTGTGTATTCCTTCATACTTCTCGCAAATACTAAAAGGGGCTAACAGGAAAATTAAGGGTGTTTGAAACCAAGCCCTGTAACCAATCAAGTTGATTCTCCACTTTGACCCCACTCACCTCTTGGTGTGTAATCCGGACTCCATTATAAAAAGACATAACAGTGTTAGGTCCCACCGCTACCTTTGAAAACAGTCCTTCTCCAGCACTAGAAATGAGCGATTCAGCAACATAAACCCTAAATAGAAAAAAGGGCCAAATCACTGTCCTTTTCATTTGATATGTCACTATATCAACCACCAAAATATCAGTACCTCTAATGAATCTGAAGCATCGGTTCACAGAAATCCAGTGAGGAAGGGAGGGAGAGAGCATGAGACGTTAAACCACAGTATTTGGCACTGGAAACTGAAGAACTCGTACTCCTGTATCTTTAAGAGTGTGTTTAAAATCCTCTCTCCCATATGGGTATTATTCTACACAGCTGGCCCTTGAAAAACATGGGTGTGAGCTGCAGGCCACTTACATGCGGATTACTTACAGTACTGAAAGTGTCTTGTCTCGCTTCCTCATGACTTTTCTTTTTTTTTTTTTTTTAAGTTTTATTTTTAAGTAATCTCTCCACCACATAGGGTTCCAACTCACAACCCCAAGATTAAGGGCTACATGCTCTGCTGACTGAGCTGGACAGACACACCTCCCCCCTTGTGATTTTCTTAATAACATTTTCTTTTGTCTCTCTGACTTCACGGTGTGTAACATGTACACATACAAAATACGTGCAACTCAACTGTTTATGATATCGGCAAGCCTTCCAGTCAACAGTAGGCTCTTAGTAGCTAAGTTTTTGGGGACTCCAAAGTTACACGTGCATTTTCAACTGCACAGGGGAGGGGAAGGGGTTGGTGCCCCAACCTCTGTGTTGTTCAAGGTCTCACTGTATTCAGAAAGTGCTTGATATAAGGTTTTTTTTTTTAACTTACATTTTTAGGGACTGAGTATTTTTACCATCTTTCTGGATAAGTAAACCATTTCCAAAGTAATTAAAGCTGTACCCAAGTTTGCCAATGCCAAACAGGAGGGAAAGACTGTTTCAACTTAGCCCCAAGACAAATCTTTCACACGAAAGTTAATAAAACATATCCAATAAGCACTTTCCAACAGAAGAGTTTATCACGGGTCTAGCAACTACAGCCCCAGACCCACATCTGGCAGCTGCGCCTTTTTGTAAATGAAGTTTCATGGAACACAGCCACCCCTATTTAGTTAATGTTGTCTATTGCTGCTTTGGGGAGACAGAAGCAGAGCTGAGCAGTTGCAACAGAGACCCACAAAGCCTCAAATATGGGAAGTGTGGCTCTGTACAGAAGGAGTCTGCAAATCCCTGGATTCACAGGAAGACAGCGCTCATGACTACTGAACCACATTTAATAGGAGAGTACGTGTGTGCCTCGTCAACAGCTACATCAGTTCTCTGGGCGCTGGGCTGTAATCACTTTGGTGGAACTAGTCATCCCTAATTTGTGTTACATGGATTGTCTGCTTCTCCTGCGGACTACAGGGGACTGCATTATTGTTTCGGACTCTTTCCTCCTTCCCTATGGTAGAATTATAAGTCCCGGTACTTTGCTGCTAGACCTTGTGGTGCTCCTTTGGAGTGGGGAGACAATGTACCCCTGCCTGGATCCCTCTGGCCTTAGTCGTAGGATCTACTTTGCTACTTGAACATGGGCAGGAGGACTACATGCCAGGACTCGGGTGGTAAGACACATCGTGAATTTCTGCCAGCTTCCTTGAGTTTCTATTCATCTCCAAGGGCAGAAAATGCCCCAGGGGGGGCTGTTGCTCCTTTAGCTGGAGTCTTGGAACACAGACGTGTGAAATAGACCTGAACCCAACTTGAAATCTGGAGTCTAGCCTTGTTGAGCTGAGCCAAGAGGAGTCAAGTCGAGCCCAGTCGGAAGGAGCTGAAGCTCGGCTAACCTACAGAACCAGGAGTGTAAAATAAAATGTGCGCATTCATAAACCACTGTGAGTTTTGAGGGCATCCTTATATATCTTCATCACGACGACAGTAACAAAAAGGACCGACACACAGGATGGTTGTGCTACTGCGTTTTAGGGCTAACAAGAGACCAAACCTTTCCCTTTGTAAACAGACCAGGGCTCTGTATCAAGAAAGAGGCCATTCATTCATTGTGACATTGTGGTGTGAGCCCTGTCAGTTCGACCAGGGAAGAGGCCCATTTTTCAGATGGGAACAGGACAGGAAGTGAATGGAAGTCACGCTTTGTGAGCCATGCTTACGAAGAGCGAGGCAAAGAGAGAACTAACTATCTGCTGAGGGCTCTCTTCCTCATGAACAGGCCAGTTGCTGGGGGTAAGAATCTTGGGCTGAGTACTAGGGAAAGCCACACCCACAACGGCCAGCAGGAGTTTAGAGAAGACAGAATGGAGCGGGACTTGACACTTGGGGAGTGAGCTTATGGAATCAGAAGCCCGTCATTTGTAAGCTGGAAGCCTGTTAGGTTTCTTATAGTCTTTCCTTCACTGCTGTTCTCCCTTCGTAAATCAAGAAATTGTCTAGCGTTCGAGATCCCCTGTGGCTGGGCTGAGCAAAGGAGGCATTCTGGTTCCTGCCCAGGTCAGAGGTTTAAGGAGTCTGAAATGCTCCCCTAGAGGCCAGCATGTGGCTGCAGCATCAACTGTACCAGGGCCTCAAGAAAGGGGACATCAGGCTTAGAGGGCTCTCTAGACGTAGATGTTTCCTCTGGGACTGACCCACGGCCGTTCCGTGCTTTCTGGGTGGAGAAACTCTCTCACAGGATTCCATACAAGCATAAAAACACTCTTCCTTGGACTCTATGAATATTTTCTTCTGCTCAGAGGGCTACAAAGGAGGGTTGGTTCCCACCACGAGGGTTATTTAACTTCCTGTAAACAATGCCTTTCAAACCACAAGGAAAAAAGTTACCTCTCTGATTCATATGGATCTGGAAGAAGAGCACGGGTCGAAATGCAGGATGACGTCGATTTGTCAAAGTGGTACACTGAACCTGAAAAGCAAGTGAAAATCTCAATCTAGAGATGACCAAGTTAGGGAAGAGCTTTCAAAGCAGGAGTTAAATAACGAAAACTGTTATTCAAGTTACATCGACTAGGATAAACTCTTCAATATAAACGCATGGTCTTGAGATTTGCATTTGAGTTTATTTTTAGGTCTTAGTGAACAGCCCTCAGACTTATCTCTTAAAATCCCATTTTTGGCCTTTAAATTTTCTTTCTTCACATGGTTTACAAAGTGCTTAAGGGCTACATGCTCTGCTGACTGAGCTGGACAGACACACAAAGCCTCAAATATGGGAAGTGTGGCTTCCCATATTAAAAATTAAAATTTTTTTTTAATTTTTTATATATTTATTTGACAGAGAGAGAGAGATCACAAATAGACAGAGAGGCAGGCAGAGAGAAGGGAGAAGCAGGCCCCCTACCAGGCAGAGCGCCCAATGTGGGGCTCGATCCCAGGACCCTGAGATCATGACCCAAGCTGAAGGCAGAGACCCAACCCACTGAGCCACCCAGGTACCCCACAATTAAAAAATTTTAATCAAGAACCTGCTTTGTCATGAAATTTTGAGATCTCTCTGGTCAGATCGGGTTGGATGATGGTTTTAGAGTTTTCTTTGGTTTTCTTCCTACTAGACACCCTTCTGTAGATTCCAACCACCCAGCCCTGGCAATTGTCCCCTTCACTAAAAATAAACATTTGCCTCCCCAGAATTAAGAACAGAACTGCTTTTGATAAGGCAAAAACAAAGTCTTCTTATTTCTATAAAGGTAGTTCAGAAGCCAGTCAGTAATTTATTCCAGAAACTAAGGCACACAACTGTTCTAGAATTAACACTGGTTCTCTGCAAAGGATTAGCCTCCGAGAATCTTCCCAGAGCACAATGAAGATATCCGTGCTCTAATCCCGGGAACCTTCCCGGTGGCAGATGGAATCAGGAGACAGGCCCCTGCTTGGAGACCCTGCTGGACACAGAGACAGCTTTTCCCTGATGCCTTCCCTCTCTGTGCCCCTGGCCAGTGCCTCCTTGTGGCCAACCCCAGACAGAAGCCAACGCATAAGAGCCTAGGAAATGTGGCCTGCAAGGGGCAGAAGCCCCCCACCATAAAAGCAGGGCAGCAGAAGGCCGAGAAATGCATTGGGGGCCAACTGGTAACGGACCAACGCATAATCCATTAAAGGAAGTCAGCTGACAAAAGAAACAACCCACATTTTTAAATGAAACTTTTCTGTGAAATACTTGTTCTACTGTGAAGAAAATCTCTGAACTCCCCCTTTCCTTCCTTAAACTAAAGCTGTCATCACAAAGGTCCCATGTGCCAGCTATACGGAAAGCCCCACGTTAGGGATGGGGCAGAGGCAAACGGGAAAAGCATCCCCGGCTGCTTTCAAGGGGCTGATGCTGTCTTTTCCAACACACCCTGTCCCTTCCTGTTTTTCTGCCACTGGCCAATGCTCCGGGCCAATGGAGCATACCTTTTATGTTTCCTCCTCTCCTCTGTAATTTACACCACGTCCTTTGACCAGAATCCATTCATTCCCTTGACCGGCATTAATTCTAAGGGGCAAGCCAAGCCTTAGGATGGCACAGGAATTACCAGAAAAAGGAGTTCCTTTGTGGAGAAGGTGAAGAGATGAGGCAAGAAGAAAACCCAGTGTGAGCCCACCATGACCAGTTCTCAGGAAAATAACTCTCTGAGATTATCATCCTCACTTCCCAAAATCTGTCGCTTACTCACACCAAGAGGAATGCAAAGAGAACAATAACTTCTCTTATGCTGTTGTATACTTGGTGCCAATAGCTGTGTTTTATAATGAAGAAACAGATTCCAAAGGGATACATAACTTGCCCAAGACCTTACTATGGTAAATGTTAACACTGAAACCCAAACCAGGTGACTCTCAAGTTCACGGCTTTTACTGCTAAAACACGCTACCACTTCTGAAGTTTTAAAATGGGCATCACCCATTGGGACCCTCCCCTGGCCCAGAGCCCCTCACTTCTAAACACGGTAGCACTGTCTCCGTTCAGAACTCATGTGAAGAGCACAGAGAGTAGAATCTGAAGTGCGAAGATTACTGTTTCACTTGAAAAAAAAAAAATCTTTTCATTTTGGAAGGCTTTTAAACTTATAGAGAAGTTGAAAAGATAGTACAGGGCACCCCAATATTCCTCACAGTTTCTTGTAATGATAACTCCTTAAGTTACATGGTATGTTTGTCCAAATTAAGAAACCAACATAGCTATGTTACTATTAACTAAGCTTCAGACTTTTTTCAGATTTCACCAGTTTTTCCACTAATGCCTTCTTTCCGTTCCAGGATCCAATCCAAAATCCCTCACTGCATTTAGGCTGCCTCAATTTTAACTTCAAAAAAACAAAACCCGAGACATTTAAAACAACCAAGTTGGACCTAAGTGTAAATGCTAGATTTCCTATTTTTGGACATTCTCCTCTGGAGATTCTCCTTTGGATCAAAGAGCTAAATATTATTTAGAATGATTAATGCATAGATTTATTCTCTTCTCTCCTTCTTTTCTCTGTATAACCTAATTTAGGATTAGACACACAGGCTTATCTTGCTTTCAAGGAATCAGACCAATTTAAACAGATTTTGTTTGTTATGCTACCCAAAATACAAAATCCTGGTTTTTCTCCTTGTTTTTTTTTTTTCTCCCAGACTTTCTACAGTAAATAATTTTATACTTAGAAAAAAAATGCTTAGTATACCATACTGTATTTCTAAAAGGAAATAGGATTTTGTTCTAATATGGATTCCACCGGACTCACTCATGTATCCATCATGTGCCCCGTGGAGATACTGGGCTCTGAAGGAGGCAGGGGATACCAACATGGATTTATCTTTCCCAATCAGAGCTCAGGCTGAATCAGTTTTACAATTTGTAACAACCCAGAGATTTACCTAATTTGATTCTTTAATATCATTAAGCTGTATTTCAATTTTTTCTAAGATCTAACCTTTTGAAATTCACCAAATTTCTATCATCTCTTTGCTTCTTCCCTATCTCAGAATTATACAGCTATGCCTTTATCCTGACTTTTTAGCACCTGCTACTGAAACGCATGGCATCTATTTCCCCATCTCATTGTTATTTGGCTTGGCTGTGTGATCTGTTTTATGCAGTGAAACGTAGGTGAACGTGACATGGTGTCCATTCCAAGCTAAGCTTTCAGAAGCAGCACAGGTGTCTACTCATACACTGGCTTCCTGGGACCCACCTGGGAAAATCTTGACCCAGGTCACCAAAGTCCCTTCAGACTGGGCCCCAAAATTAAGACGTATAAGGCATAATAAGATAAGAAGCCTCAAGTCCAGCCATGTCCAGCCCAGCCCAGCCCAGTCTAGACCAGCTATAGTTCAGCTTGCCAGCCGACCTGTATGTGAGGTATTGACATGTCTGTTATGCAGCAAGGCTGATTAATACATGAATCAAGTGGTCTAGACAAAGAAATTCATTTCTCTCAAATATGCCCTAACAACCTGCTTTGGAATTAGAGCAACTCATCTGAAGCAGATCCGACTTACTTCCTGGCACCAGCTCAAAGTGAGGTCTTCCTTCTTCAGTGGACATAAGGGTAGCCAGTTTTCCCTCTATCATCTCTCCATCAATGAATTTTCCATAAAGGGCTGTCCTCTCATCAGGGTACACATAGGCTATCTTCTCTCCAGTCATCTCCCCGTCTTCATTTACTTCTCCCACAAGGCTGCCTCCATCCTGACAGGAGAAACCAAAAGCCAGAAAACATTATATGTAGTATTTATCCACAGGACATGACTTCAAGGAATTTTTCTTGCGTACTGCCATCATTGATAGTGCTCACATGACAGTTGAAGAGCTCAAAGCTCAAAGTGAGTGAGAAAAACATGATGCATACCTCCCCAGCTAGCCCTATACAAATAAACTGCTAGAAGTTACACACACAGAAGCACAGAAGCCCGATTTAGGGAGTCAGAGACCGAGCCCCACTTTTTAATCCTGACAAGTTATCAACACTCTATTTTGGTTCATTATCTAAGAAGCAAGTGCACTGTACTTGTAATATTAGTTACAAAATATTAAAGGAGGTGTAACTATGTGTTAAACCACACCCAACATCATGAGGAGCTAGAGCAAGATGGTTTTACCTGCTGTTCATACCATCTCATTTCTCCATGTGGAATTTTTGGATTTTAGGTCCATTAGGAAAATCTTTAGTTCAAATGTATCTAAGAGTTAATTTAGTGAATGTGAGTAAAGAGTGTTGTCTGCATGTCCTAGGAGATAAACAAAAGGACTGTGGTCACTGCTGTTTTGAGAATCCTACACTGTCACTTTCTATGGTATTACAAGGAAAAGGGAAAAAAAATCAACTAAATTTGATTCCCTCCCCCATCACCTCTTTCTTCCCACTTTCCTTTCTTTACTGCCCCCTTCTGTCTCCTTCCAGGAGAGAAGCCAGTTGTATTTTCTGCTTAACTGTCGCTTGCTTGCATTCCTAAGAGTCATTAAATACTTTAGGGCACAGGCTCTGATATAACTGTGCATCCTGGTAAGTGCTAGGGACACAGTAGGCGACCCATAAATGCTTTTAACTGAACTGGGATTACCAGTTCAATAATCTAATAAATAAGCTAATACACTATCAAAAAATTATTGAATCTAGGGTCCAAGCGAATTTCCTTTTTTCCTCCCCATGCAGAGGTCTTTATGGTATAACTGAAAATCTGAGACCTATGTGGGTTCAATATAACAACAGTAATGCCACGACATCTTCTAAAAGCTTGGTTATTTCTCCAACTCAAATTTCTAGAAACAGCTACTCAAAGTCAGTGGTGTAGGATGGCTTCTGAGTGATCTCAAATGCTGCTTACTGAGAGAGGGCAGGAATAAATAACACCAGGTCCATGATTTCTACAGCTCACCACAGTCTAATTGCTCTTTGAAGAAAAAGGGTCATGAATTTTAAAATGAACCACAGCACTTTCATAGAAAGAAAAACATTTGGCAGCATTTTTAACGCATAGAAAGTGCATTAGAGCTA